>NC_135760.1:22123413-22743413 GCF_052425735.1 Oculina patagonica
CGTCAGTGTGACAAAAAAATCAAACTTCCACTCGATAGATTTTTTTCATTTTCTCGCAAAAAGAAGATATTAATTAACAAAAGTGATCCGTTAAGAAACGAGTAGGGGTCACCTACCATTTAAGAGAGCAAATTGCAAGCGAAGCTAGCGGAACGGCAACCCAACTTATATGTTCTTAGAAATTTTACTCAGCGCGCGCGCTCAAAGTATGACGTGCCATGGCGTTGCGACATGAATTACGTGCGCAGTAGGGATGCGCACAAACAATTAGCGCCAACGTCCTTAACTGTAGAAGGCTCTTTAAAGTGTGCATTTGACAATAAGCTCTAAACAGTGCATCGGTCTTAAATTAAGATCTGTACTGTTTTCCTTTCCAAAAGCTATACATTGTTTTACAGTTGTTTTCTCTAGTTAAATAAATTCTATGACAATTAACTTTGATTAAAATTCCTGCGGTTTATAGTAGCTCAGAATGATGGAGTCAGATTTGTCTTTGATTAGCCTGCGAATACAGCCGCCCTGTCATTCGCGTCCCGCAACGAAGTTCGCTCTTCGTTGCGGGACGCGAATGAGAGGCACCTGTATTCGCAGGTTAGTCTTTGATCCGTTTTTCTTTAGTAGTTCTTTCAAAAAGGTTTGCTTTTCTAGACTGACAAGTGAATGCTGCATGTCGTGGGATATCTAGTCAAATGTAATCTATCTAACTACAAAGGGCATTTTGACCTAAAAAAAAAACGTGTCGATAAGGTTCAAAGCCAGCTTAAATTTATGAAAAAAAAATCAAAAAGAAACCATCTGACGGAATAAGTACTTTGGACAATTACAATCTCTTTGCTATTTTTTTTTTTCAGTCAATAAAAGCACAAGAATTAACCTTAAAAAAGTAAAGAAGAATTCGCCGTCAACCAAGTTAATAAAAAAGTTGTATTTACGTGCGAAATGTTTTCTTTTCTTGTTTCACAGTAAAACAGCTCGCAGAGTTAAAGGGACATGGTCAGCGTTCACGTTTTGAAAAAAGTCCACCTTAACCCGAAATCAAAATGCGCGTAGAGAACCTTCAGAAATCTGCTTCAATCTTCTCAGTGTTTTTTTTTCTTCTAAATTTTTTCATTTAGTGAAACACTGCAAAGATTGAAGCAGATTTCTGATGGCTCGTTTTGAAAAAAGTCCACAGTGGTCTCTTTTTAAAGCGTGAAAACTAGTGTCCAGGTCAGCGCGGTAAGAACGCTGACCATGTCCCTTTAATGCGTAAACAAAAGGCTCGCCGCTTATGTGTCAGCCATCCTAATCCATATTCATATGGATGACATTGATATTTCAACAGTTGAAAAAACCTTTCGTATAAAATTCAATGAAAACATGGAGACGTTTCGTATTGTCGAGTCTTTCCTCTCAAGTTTTCTGTTGTGTTCGTCGATGAAGCCAGATGCGGAAAGCATAAACAACGGCCTCAAGCATGGAATGAAGTAGTATTACGCTAGCCCAAACAAAGGTGAGCATTGCCTTTCGAAAATTGTGTTCTAAAATCTATCGGTATAAAACTCTTCACAAAGTGAGTTAAACGTGGCGTGCGCTTTAAGTTCGATTTGAGTGTCGCTTCAGCTTGAAACTCTAATAAAGCCATGGTCTTTACATCGTTTCATTAAACCTATAAATTTTTTAGAAAGCGCGAAGACTTTTGCCGGAGTATAAAAAAGTTATGTTTGAATGGCATCATTTGCAAGCGCGCTGCATTAAGATTCTAATCTTCGTTATAAAATGATTTTCCGATAAAAGCCGGATAAGTGTTAGGTGTCCACGCTGGAGACGCCAAGCCAGGAACAAATATACTAAGAACCACCGCAATGATAAAACCGGACGCCATCCACAGAAGGTGACGCACATTTCTCGCGGCAAAAGCACGAACTTAAAGCTAGTCTGCCTGGCAAGCGTAAAAGAGGAGGGGGAGGGAGAGAAAAACGCATAGAGGAGAAGGAAGGGAACCAGTTCCCTCGATCTTCCTTCAAAAAAAGCAAACTTTTATTTACGCACAATTGATTTGTAATAGACTGAAAACATGTTTGTTTGTTCGACGACTACGAAGCACATTAGTTTAGGAATCATACAATAATCGAAGTATCCAGAATAGTACGTTATCCTCTCTGCTAACCATTAGCATTAAGTATTGGGGTGTAACCCCTGACGAGCAAAGCTCGAGAGGGTATGCCGAAAGAGCTAAGAGCAGCAGGGGGAGCGGTGGGTGGGCGCATCATCTATCCCTCTTATTAATTTACTTACTACCTTTACTGATTTACGTGCATAACATAAAGCCTTACATAAAGACTTACTATCTTTGGCCAACGTTCGTAACAACTGACAATTCTAATTAATTCCATTTTATTATATAATGCTAATGACGTCACTGGGGATGCTAATGAGCTATGAATATTTACTAGATCTTTGCTTTACTTACAATATTACAATAAACACAAAGTTTGACTTGCGTGCAAATATGATCAAAGCTAAGCAAATGTCCACTCATTGGGACTGTTGCCTTGACGTAGCTGAGTGGCTTGTGCGTCCCAATGACTCCAAGAGCTATGCCGGCGGGGGTGTTTACACCCCTTGTAGGGCCTCCCAAGCCGGAAAGGTCAAGGAGTAGGGTCCAGACTAAAGTCAGTCCCCTGGCCCTCCAGGTATGGGGGTTGGGCTTGAGGTTAACAACCTCATCCCGTAAAAAACTCCTTGTTACGGAAACAGCAACGAAGATAACCAACAACCTGCACACAGACCTTCCAAGGTCTCCAAACCGTATGACTGCCAGTGATGAAAGCCAGAAGGAAACTACTGGCATGAAGTTGGAAGTGCTGAGTGCAAAAACCAAGGCCAGGCTTGGTTTTTGGAACGTACGTACTATGTACGAAACCGGAAAACTTGCTCAGGTCACAGCAGAAATGAGAAGGTGTAGATTACATGTGTTGGGTGTTAGTGAAAGTAGATGGACGGGGACAGGGAGAATGAAGACAGTGTCGGGTGAAACGGTCCTGTACTCTGGGCGAGACGATAGACAACATCGTGAGGGTGTGGCGATTATCCTGAAGAAAGGAGCAGAAAGATCGCTCATGGAATGGAAGCCTATTGATAGTCGCATCATAAAAGCCAGGCTGAAAGGGAGACACAACAACATAACCCTGATTCAATGTTACGCTCCGACCAATGATAGTGAAGACGATCTGAAGGACAATTTCTATCTTAGGCTCCAGGCAGAAATCGAGCAAGTACCAATGCAAGATCTTATCATCATCATGGGAGACCTGAATGCCAAAGTTGGTGCTGATAACTCAGGCAGTGATAGGGTGATGGGAAGGCATGGATGTGGCACCATCAATGAAAATGGAGAAAGGCTTGTCGAGTTTGGCACAACAAATGACCTGGTGATAGGAGGCACCCTTTTCCCGCACCGGGAAATCCATAAAATCACGTGGTGTTCCCCAAATGACAGGGATAGAAATCAAATTGATCATCTGCTGATCAATGGAAAATGGCGGAGATCTCTTCGGGATGTCAAGGTGAGGAGAGGGGCTGACGTTGGTAGCGACCACCATCTTGTGACAGCCTGCCTCAAACTGAAGTTAAAGAGTGCAGGGCGCCCAGCCAAAGGGCGCAGCCGTTTCGATGTGGGACGATTGAAACAACCGAATGTAAGAAAATCCTTTATCTTAGAGGTGCGAAACAGGTTCGAGGCTCTTGTGGAAATGGACGAAAAGGAAGATAATATTGATGATGGGGTGAACAGGAACTGGAAGAACATTGTGACTGCTTACAGCGAAAGCAGCAAGGCATGTTTGGGCTACAGGCAGCGAAAGTCAAAGGAATGGATGTCATCTGACACTTGGAAAGCAATAGAAAACAGACGGAGATTGAAAAGGAAAGTTATGGATTCAAAATCCCAACGGCTCAAAGGAAGGCATCAAGAGATGTACCAGGCAGCGAATAAGGAAGTTAAGGGTCGAGCAAGAGCGGATAAACGGAGGTACATGGAGAACCTTGCATCCCAGGCAGAGGAAGCAGCCGCACGCAACGAACAAGGAACAGTGTATAAGATAACCAAGATCATCAGAGGCAAATGCCATACAACCAACATACTTGTAAAGGACAAGAACGGCACATTGTTGACATCAGAGCGAGAGCAAGAAATGCGCTGGATGGAGCACTTTAACGAGGTTTTGAACAGGCCACCACCAACTGTGGTACCAAATATCCAGGAAGCGACAATCGACCTTGATGTTAACACTGATGTTCCAACTAGGAGGGAAGTCATCCAAGCCATAAATTCCTTGAAAAGCGGAAAAGCTCCTGGCAATGACAACTTAAATGCTGAACTGTTCAAAGCAGACCCTGAGCTTGCAGCAACCATCCTAACCCCCTTATTTACAAAGATCTGGGAACAGGAAGAAACACTATCGGATTGGAGTACAGGAGTAATAATTAAGATACCAAAGAAAGGGTCTCTAAGTGACTGCAACAACTGGCGTGGAGTTACCCTGTTGTCTGTGCCAAGTAAAATCTTCTGCAAAGTCATTATCCAGCGTATCACCAAAGCTGTTGATGATGTCCTGCGAAATGAACAAGCTGGATTTCGCAAGGGGCGCAGATGTGCGGATCAAATTTTTACCCTAAGGAATATACTTGAGCAATGTTCTGAATGGAACAGGCAGCTGTATGTGAATTTCATCGATTATGAGAAAGCGTTTGACAGCATTCACAGGGACAGTCTTTGGCAAATATTGAGAGCGTATGGCATTCCTCAACGCATTGTTAATATCATCAAATGCTTCTATTCGAACTTCACATGCTGTGTTGGTCAGGGGGATTTGAGCTTCGAAATCAAAACCGGTGTACGCCAGGGATGTGTCATGTCATCCGTGCTATTCAACATTGCTATCGACTGGGTCCTTCGTCGCACTATGGAAGATCAGCGTAGAGGCATACGATGGACCCCTTTCTTTACACTCGAGGACCTTGACTTTGCGGACGATATAGCCTTGTTGTCACACACTCGTCAGCACATTCAAGAAAAGACCGACCGGCTCAGCATGTTCAGCCCCCAGGTTGGCCTGAAGATAAGCTTGAAGAAGACCGAAGCTATGTGTGTGAATGTCTCCTCCCCGTCAAAGATCAGGGTAGCAGGACAGGATATTTCTTACACCGACAAGTTCACATACCTTGGAAGTATGCTTTGCCAGGACGGCGGTACTGGTGTGGACATACAAAGCAGGCTAAGCAAAGCAAGGGGCGCCTTTATGAGCTTACGACCAGTGTGGAGATCGGCAAGTTATAGCACAAAGACAAAGCTTAGGATCTACCAGAGCTGTGTGTTGTCAACCCTTCTTTACGGCTGCGAATGCTGGCGAATGACTGAACATGACCTGTCGAAACTAGCGTCCTTCCACACAACTAGCCTCAGGAAGATCCTGAGAATTTTCTGGCCACAGAAAATCTCCAACGACCAGCTCCTGAAGCAAACCAAGCAGGAGGATATTCGCACGATTGTTACCAGGAGAAGATGGAGATGGATTGGACATGTGCTTCGAAAGGATAACAACAACATAGCTAAGACTGCAATGCGCTGGACACCTGAAGGCAAACGCAGAAGAGGGCGCCCAAAACCAACATGGCGCAGAACGGTAGAAACAGAGTTAAGGGAGCTCAATTACAGCTGGAGCACCATTGAAAAACTGGCTAGAGATAGGCAGGGTTGGAGAAACTTCGTTGCTGCCCTATGTGCCACACAGGCATGATGGGCAGTAAGTAAGTAAGCAAATGTAATATTTTGCAACATATTTGCTACACGTGGAAATCAAACTTCCCGTGTAGCAAATTTAACTATTTACCTTACCTTTACTGCAACAGAAAAGCTGTCGCAAATGTACAATTTATCTTTACATTTGCTACCGGTATGAAAACATTGAGTAAATGCGGTATTTACCATCTTTGCCTTGTGTGAAAATATAATGCAATCATGATAGTTTGTATCTGAGCAAATATGAGCAGTGTCGTTCAAATATGGTATTTACTTCATATTTGCTACGATTTTGCTATGGAGGTAAATCCGTTTTTTCGTGCAGTGTTCATAATTCCATAATTTCACAAGTTTGTCTTGTCATACGAAAATGTTGATTGAGACGCTTGAATTACTCGGGCAAATATCTCAGAAGAGTCCGCTCAAAATAATCATGACTAAAATTCTTCACATAAAGCAGCTTACAGCACTTAAGACAACCACTTCATCATTGTCTTCGATGATATCGCCCAGTAAACGGAAATCATCGAAAAGCTCAAAACCTAAGAAAAGTGACCCATGCAGACGCGCCATTTTGAACTTGGCAGGAATTGCGCCCGAAGGGGGAATGGAACAAGATCGGTTGAGTCACGTGGAAAGTTCCATTCTGCACGCGAAAATTTCGGAGATTGAAACCAAAATTCTCGGTTTAATGCAACGCGTCCTTGATTGACATATGTCCTATCAACCGGACGACATAAAAATTGTTGAAGTCAAACTAAAACACAGCAAGAGTAGTGAGGAGTTCCTATTGTTAATTTCTGGGGCAAGGGGCATTGTTCTCTCGAAAGGAACGAGCCATTCATGTGAGACCTTGCCAGAGCTGCTACCCGATCCCCTTAGGCAGCCAATAACGTTATTCCACATGTTATCGCAAAGTATTAGAAAGATCACATTTTAGCATATCCTCCACTACCACTTGATTTAAATAACCGTCCTCACGATAGTACGCAGTACGCCAGTACGCTGTATCATTGCGGCCAGAGAAAAATCAGGTAAGATTAGTTTAAGTCCCAAAGTTAGTTTTCAAATTTTTTTTGTTTGCACGGCCTTATGGACACCATATCATGGTCACTTTGAAGTAAAGTAATGTTATCGTACGATGAATTGAAAAGAGGTTTTACCAATAAAACAGAAACTCGAAATTTAAATTTAGTCGGCGTTTACCAGTCGTATAAGGAGAAAAACTTTCCCGCAAAAACTAAACTTGAGCTCGCTCGTCAATTGCGCGATGTTTGCCGCCGAGTACCGAAACATTTAGAATGAAACAATGGAGTCGGAGATTTTCGAGCTAAACTTTTCTAAATTTTTATTTTAAAAATGTAGAGAATAAAACTCCAAAAAAACGAGTAAAAAATGTCAGAAGAGTTTCTTGATAAATTGTTGAAGACCAAAAACGTATCAACACAAGCCGGTCAACACAATTAATTTGCACTACGAACGTGGCAAGGGTCTGGCAAGCATGACTTCAAAAGAGCGATCAATATTACCTGATTTCTAGCTGAATTTAGGTACAGTAAATACCTTATCGTACCTTTTTGGTACGCTTCGGCGGCATATCAGGCTCGTTTAGTCTCGCCATGGGTATTTGGCTCGACTGCGTCTCGCCAAAATACGAGCCATGGCTCGACCAAACCCGCCTGATATGCCACCGAAGCGTACCAAAAAGGTACGATAATGCGAATCGTGGAACTGCTGCGAAAACCGATATACGCAATTTTTATTTTAAAAGGTATTTATTAGGTGTCGTTGTTTTCAATTAAATCAGCTTTCATTGTTTGCAGTTTTTCTCTAGATCGTTAATAGTGTAACAGACATTTTTTCTAACATCACCTTACCTTACCTTTACTTAAACACGGTTGTCTTTTTTAAAGCTCCGAAAAGCTTGTGGGGCCGTATTTTCCCGATCGAATAAGAAATTGGCAGTAGTGATTTTTTTTCAAAGTTGCTATTAATTGACATGCACGCTGGTTGTTATTTTCTTCAGGAGGTCTCTAATCTGGGAATCACAATTACTGTTATAACCGTGTAATTTGTTTGCTCAACAGTTAAAAGAATGTCATTAAAGATGTGAATATTGTTCATCGTTGTGTAAGATAGGAATGAACGTTTATTCGTTTGTCTCACGATGGAATTAGAATCGTTTTGAGATGTTGATCGCGACGTTTCGACTGCAATACTGCTAGTCTTCATCAGGCGATCAGGCGATGAGGTCGATTGTTTACGCGTCGCTATTTATGCACGTTGGATTGCTGTGATTGGTGCATTTCGATCCTCATGTCCGGTAAAATAATCAAACATGTCTCGCGTTGCCAGAATCTTATAATGATGACACTGACATATAAATAGAAGAGAAGAGAAAGAAAACATTCATCTATTTCTATTTTATAACCTATATAATATGAACATTTATGATCAATATGTTAATTCTTGACCGATGAAAAATTTCTCGACTGACTGCCCGCTGTCAAGCATTCATCAACGATTCTTTCAAAGCTGGGTTTTCATCTCGCTCGCTCATTTAAGAAACCGAGAGATTCGCCGTAGCTGTCTTATTTAATTCTATCCTTCGCTGTCGCTATTTCAACAGAAGTCTTGTCGTTCCTCGCTTCACTGCAAACATTTAAAGGCCTAAAGACTAGAAATGGTGCTCTAGTTTTGTTAAAAACTACTTTGCCAGTGTACTGAAGCTATAAACAAGTGATATTATTGTGATGCCATCCCCTGTGGAACTTTAGATCTCAACTTGAAAAAATTAGCCTGGCTTTTTCAAGTTCTGCCCTTGTGACTTGGAAAAACAACTGAAAACCAATAACGGCTCCCCTCTTCCTTCAACGACAATTTACTTTCTTTCTTTATCTTTTTGATGTTCTAGGCGCATTTCGTGTACAAGCGAGAGTACTTCGCCAATTTTAGTAAATGAAAAGCAGAAAAATCCCGTGAAATTGCTCTTAAATCGTCGTGTCGCTTGTCCGAATTAAACCGAACAGGACCTCATGAGTTTTAAGATGCATGTTTCCTGGTGCAAACAAATTAAATGAGAGGACGATACCAAGCACGACGTACGAGTCAGAAACCGCGCAGCTGGACAATCGGACTAATCGTCGTTGTTAAGGAGATGAAAGTGTTTTCCCATTTCCCCTGCTTAAAAAAGCAGAAGTCGCATGCAATTTTAATACAATCGAAAAATACAACCGAAACGCCATCAACAAACAAAAGACAGGCCGGTCTTTCAGCATATTCCAAACGCTCAATTGCTTTGAATCAGCGTCGACATTTTTGTTCGGAAAGTTTTTGCGATTGCCGTATTGGCAATGTTTTATTTTTTTCTAAAATTGTGATAACAAATTTAACGTTTCAAAATTACACTTGCAAGAAATATATAACGGAACTTGATGCAGAACGTTTTAATTAAAATAAAATGTCATTGAACTAATGGTCTACCAACCGGTCTAAACGCTGTAAAAAATATAGATTTGATTTTCATTTAATGAGGCCGTGTTAGGGTAGGTATACATGTCTATCGTCTCAATTTCAAAGCTTGTCATGTCGCAACTAAGAATGATCCGTATGTCGCTGTCAGAATTTCGTCATTTCGTTTAACAAAACGGACGAACGCGAGTAACAGAGCAGAAGTTTCTCAGATATTTTGATTTCTCAACCAATAAAAAGAGACACGAGTAACCAAGGTACACAGAGCAGGAGTTTCTCTGGTATTTTAAATAGGCAGTTTATTTTTTTTTAATGTCTCGACCAATTAAAAACGAGCAGAAGTTTTTTTAAAACGGTGTTTTAAAGAAGTAGCAATTTGAAAGCGAACACTTCTCGACTGCAGTCAAATTCGTACGAATCGAGACACGAGAATCACCTCAGTCAGTATTCAGCTAACATCCAAGGTGGGTACTAAGTACAAAGAGCAGGTCGGAGTTTCTCGTATATTTTGAAAAATGTTGGCGGTTAGACTTCTTATCATCTTACCATTTGGTGAACGTATCGTCGAATTTGATCAGTTTGGAATTGACGAAAGCCTGGGTGAAAGACAAAATTTGTTTTACTCCGAAAGCGATCGTAGTCATCATATCATTTCTTTCATTGTTTCTTTTTGTTGGTTTGAGGCTTACCGAAGCGGGGTTTTTATCCTTTTTTTTTTCTAAATAACGGTTTGACCCGTTTAAGTTTTAGTTAAAGAGCGTTCATGAAAAAGTACATGTATAGCAGATCTTACCTGCTAAAGATCACAAAGTCAGTTCCATGCCAATATTTTATTTTCATTAATATTTCTCAATGTCGGTCTGGCCATTAAGTGTAATTTAGTAACATAAAAGTTTTTTCTGTTCCAGTTTTCAGAAATCATCATCCAGTTTGGACGTTACAATGAAAGTCTTGTTTGTTTTCGTCCTGGTTGTGTTGCCATCAATAGTTCCTGCTTTTGACGGTAAGTGATCAGTAAAGTTTCCATTGATACTTCGTCAGCAGGCGCGTAGGAGGGGGGTTCGAGGGGTTCGAACGAACCCCCTTTGGAGGTCAATAATGGAGGACTGAAAACACAAACTGATGATTTTCAGCTTTTAGCAAATAGTGGGTGATGGAAAGCAAACTTTGAGTGTTGCAGCTTTTAAATTACCGTGCAAAAAAAAATGCTAAAAATAACGGGAAAGTATGAAATTGTTAGGAGAATAGGCTCTCCTCTCAAGTATGATATGCCTGTCGATCTGGACGAAATTGTCAATCTATTTCAAGGCCTCTACCCGAGGATGATGCAGTTGTCAAGTTTGCTTTACGAATATTCCTGTAGCGAATTAGTAAGTAAGTGGCCTCAATACATCCTAGTGACCTTAGCCTACTCTGGGACCCAAAATCGCCCAAAGTCGCTCTAAGTATAGATATTTTCTGTAACAATGCTTTATGGTGAACCATGATGATTCCCATGTACATGTATACCACAACTGTACTTAGTTCGGTCAACTAAAATTGCCTAAAAGGTCATCTAAAATTGCCTAAGTCGCTCAAAATCGCCCAAAGTCGCCTAAAGTCGCCCAAAATCGCCTTAAATCGCCCGTAATTTTGGACAAAATAAGCTAAAATCGCCTAAAGTCGCTTTAAGTCGCCCAAAGTTTCGGCGACTTTGGGTCCCAGAGTAGGCCTTGACCTAGTATTATATGCAGTCAAAATAATCTCATCGTTGAAAAATATTTCCTTAACAGGCGTTCGGGATTTGATAAATGGGGTATCAATAGACGAAAGGCAGGGAATACAATTTCGGGGGACCCAGGTGATACGTGTATTTAGTGCATATTGACGCTGCTTTTAGTACATTGACGGTGGAGCCGGGAGGTGGGGGGCTTAAGCTTTTACCCTGAGATGCCTTTGCAGCATACGTCAAGCTTTTGTAAAACGTTTAGTATACTAAGCCAGTATGTATGTATGAATGTATCAATTCAACAAAACGCCGGTAATATTGTTGTTATGACTAAAAATACCTGTTATTTTTAAAACACTCCATCGAGTTTGAAATATTGACGTGCACAATGCTCAGGGCCTCTAGATTTCATAATATTATGGGGGGGCATGTCCCGAGACCCCCTAGAGGCTCGCGCCTTCGGCGCTCGTATTTAATAACCCCATAATAAATATTCCTGTCAATACGAACACCCTTCCAAAAACCTCAGCTACGCGCCTGGTCAGTACTTTACTTTACGTCCGACAACGCACCTTACTGATTCAGATAAGCTTAATTTCGAAGTGTGGAATTTCTTTCGTTCGCAACTACGATGATTACTACCCGTTTCTGTTTCCCTGACCCACTTCCTTAAATGAGGGTCTGGCCCGGCGTGCGGGAATCTCAGTTAAATAAGTTACATTTTCGGCAAATTCTCGTCAATCAGTTGATATTGCAGCCCATTTCTCAGTTATCACTAAATTTTGCAGATGTTAGAATTTACCTATCGCGTCATTTCTCAGCTGACAGCTAAAATTTTGATCGATTCTCAGCTATTAGTTCAACTCATTCAGACCCTCTTATGTATTCATCATCCATTTAACAATTATCCTGGGAAAACGCCTGATACTTAGCCGACAACATGCGTAACAACGAGCGTATTTTACAGACGCGGTGGAGCGTTTTAGAACGGGGGGGGGGGGGGGGGTAAGACTGTCCCAAAAATACTCGGCCGCGGTTTTCATATTTGAAGCAACTTTTTCCGTTCTAGGAAATTTTGTTTACTGCGCAGTTTCTGGACAATTCCGAGTATTCCCCGATTGTTGTCCGAGGGCCATACGAACGTTTCCGATCGTTTTTCGAACTTTTCCGAAGATAAAAGAAGTTTTCCGAAGACTTCCAAGGAAGTTTCGAGGATGTTTGAACTCACTCACGGGACGGAATATCTTGACAAACCATTTTACGCTGCGCTCGCTATATTTTCGGCACCAAAACGTGGGGGGCTATAGTCCCCCCTGCCTCCCTCCCTTGTTCCGCCGCCAATGAGTACTACTGATGAAGGCAGCACTGCCGAAACGTTTAGTTTTTTTTATCCAAGTTTCAGAGAGTTATATTTTGACAGTTTTCATGTAACTTAGCCGACAAGGCCGTAGAAACCAGGCAAACATCAAAGAAGCAAACAAAGATGCCAAGATTTTGTTGGAATGTCCACGACCGTGCACATCTTTTGTTTTGCGCTCATTCACTATGCATAAATTACATAATCGCAATGTTTCTATTGGTTAGTTACATGAACACACGTAACCAACTATTGCATTTTGTCGGGTTTTGTGTAGGGTCAACCCCAAAATACCAAACAAAAACATATAACAAAGAACTTTGCTTCATAACAATTTCCCTCTATGAACTATAGTGCAGCTTCACCTTTGGCTTGCTTTGCATGATTTTTTCTCTACTTTTGCTGTATAGGAAATTTTTTTGGTAATTGCCCAACCCCCACCCCTCAAAAAAATTTGTCCATTCCTACGTTAACTTTCACATTATGAAATTTATTTGCAGTTGGCGATGACGTCATAGCGCGCTGGACAAACAACAAGTATTATCGTGGCATGGTTGCAGATTTCCCATCCCCCGGTGAGATAAAAATCTTGTTCGACGATGGAGACCAGATTATCCACAGCATCCACGACGTTTCAGCGGTTATTTATGATATAGCCCCTGAAGAAGTTTATGTTGGACTGCATGTGATGGCCACGTGGAAAGGAGGTGTTAAGTTCTACATTGGTTTTGTTACTGAGGAGAGAGCTGACGGGAAATTTAAGGTGGTGTTTGATGACAATGATGAGGATTATTACAACGCTGACGATCTTCGCGAGTTTCCTGATCACAAGAGTCCACATGAAGGTAAGTTGCATTATCAGAAAATAGCGGTCCGAAATATCCGTCTTGAGTCAGAAAAAAAACGTTTGTGTCAAGAAAATGTTAAAAGTTGATCTTTGTTTTTCTTCGGAGGTTAAAATTGATATTAAACATCGACGTGTCGGCAGGTTTTACCACAGGGGAAGGGCTTAGGCTCACGTTATGACCTTCCGCAAAACAACCTGTTTTCGTTGGCCTCTAGATCTAATTAAAATGTCTCTGCAATAAGAGTTAAGCTGATGAGATTAACAAAATTCTGTTAAAGTAAAATATACAAATAAAATTACCAAGAAGTTCCCCATGTCCTTTGCCTGTACCGATAAGCTTCGTAGTGTCTCTGATACCTTGGAGTAGATTCGACTTTACCTTATTAACCCTATTAGAAGCCGGTAATTCCCTTGATTTCTTTTCCGGCAAGTTGAGAGTGCACATAAAATTGAATTTCCCTTTCCTTTTCTGTAAAACAGTTGGCGCACGCGTATTTGCGCGTTGGACCAATGGTCTTTACTACCGAGCCTTCGTTGTCTCGGCAACCGCCTCGAGCGTATCTATCCTCTATGATGACAGCGACACCATTACACACCAAAAATCTGACAGCACCGCTGTTATTTTGGACGTGCTCCCATCCAGGATTGACGTGGCAACCCAACCGCGTGTCATTGCATTTTGGCCGGAGAGAGTTAGGTACTACCCTGGAGTCATTGAGTACATAATTAATGACTTCCGGTCATCCCCAAACACCTTGTTCCATGTGCAGTTTGATGACGGAGACAAACGTGACCAGGAGTTTTATCAAATGAGGACTTTGCCAGCTTAAACCTCACGTTGGAAACAGGTAAGATGGTGTAAAAAGTCACAGGGGGGAGGGGGTACTCAGGATTTTAAAGGACGGGGATGATAGAAGGATTTTTTTGGGTTATTAATTTCGATTCCAGGATTTTTTGGGTAGAAAAATTTGGCAAGTATTGTCTTGGGTAGCTTGATTTAAGTAGGAGTTTTTTCGTTATTAAAAACAATCTAAAGATTCGTGGACCGTTGTAGTGCCTTGCCTGTAGCTAGGGGTAGAAAGAAAACTGGGATTTGCCTATTTTCCCATTGGGAAAATAGGATTTAGTTCCCTGGGACTGCTAATCACAAACAAAAAATGGTAATGGCACTTGGATTTGGGCAAGAGAATACGAAGGCTTGTAAATAGGGTTTGGGGAAAATCTGGGATTTACCCCCCTCTCCTACCCATCCCTTTTCGGGACCCTCTATTTTCAGAGAGAAAATTCAACATGAAAAATAACACTATATATTTGTTCAATGGATTGTCGAGTTAAGACAAATTTTAGCTGAATTATTGAACCAAAGTCGTGTTTTCACTCTCGTTTACCCATTTCTTGTCAAATAAGCGGGCAGACTCGATTACTGTTAGGTTTAAAGGTCTTTAAAAGGTCATACTGCGTGTGTGTGTTACTGCTTGGTGACATCTAAGATTAAAGCTTTGATTTACTGAAACTCCAAGTCAGCTAATTCATTACTCCTCAACTTTGGCTCATTAAATCGGGTCTTTTTTCAATTTGATGGATTTTACATTCACTTTGTGGTCTATTATCGCTTGAAATGAGCTACAGAGCTGCGTTAGGACAGAAATAACTTATTCTTGTGCACAATCTACCTTGATTTGATAAAAGGTGGCTATCGGGCTGTTAAGGAATGTATGGGGTTTCATTTTTTGTTTTTTGTTTTTTTGTTTGAGGATACGGAGAATTGTTCGGCTTTCTTCCAATGAAATGTCGCCCTGTCTAATGTAGTGAATGCAATCTTACTTTTTTTTCTCCCTCCCTGTCTCCCCCCCCCCCCCTAGTCTCCCTCCCCCTAGAATTACTTGTGGTTAGTCTAGCCCAGTCTCTAACTCCAACCCCTCTCTTTCATTTGAATTCTAGTTGCGCGCGCTAACTAGTTGAACAGTTGTGATCTATAGCTTTCCATTCTGCTGTCTAAAGGAAGTTTGCCGGAGGACATCATTAAGTCCCGTGAAGGTGAAAGTCTTACGATTTGCAAGTTGTGCGTCGGCTGTTATCGTACCTCAAACCGAGCTTTAGGCGGTTAAACACAGATAACCGGTCGGCTCGTTTTGCCAGGTACAGATAATGTTGAGCTTGCTTTAGACAGCAAAGGTCTTTACCCACATCAATTAGGACTCGGAACTAGACTATATGGGCTGATTTGAAGGCGGTCATAACGATATTTGGCTTGAACTTTACCGTGGCTAAAGACTTAGTTTTTTACTGTTGAAGTTTGGGAAGCGGGCGTTACGCGTTCGACCACATTCAAATACATCCGGGACATTGTCGGTTATTTCTAAAAGAAACATGTCGGATTGGATAGCCAAGGAATCGCTTCAAGCGCTGATGTGAGTACATAGTTTTCTTTTTCCCTCAATTTTAGGCGTTCTCCGCCTAGCTAACACTCATAGTTCATAGTTCTCTGTGATTCGCTAGTGGGAGGCGATGCGATCGTGTGCATTTCCGGCCGCGACAATGGAGTTGACAATTGAGATAACACATGCCCGCTTCCTCAGATATTTCGCCTGATTTGCTTAAAGTTGAATCGAATGTCGATGTAGAATGCTTTAGTTCAGTTTATTTGAGACGTGCATGCTTTAAGAACGCTACAGTTCAGCTCTCCGCCGAGTGTTTTCTTATGTCTATCTTGGTATTAATTTTGACTCACATTTCAAGTTGTAAACACTCTTAATTAAATTGATAGAATTCTTGATTTAAACAAAATGCCGTATATGCAGTCTTTTTGGTTAAAAAACACATAAACTAGAGTACCTTACGTTAAACTTGAGCTAAAATTAGCCCTCATTCAGCGTTCGTTACAGAAATAGGGCTTCAGAACTACGGTGTCATGTCAAATTTCGGGGGACACCTTTTATCAAATCAAGTTAGATATATATATTAGAATTTTTCTTTTACTGAGTTGTCCTCGTCGTTGACTCAGTTTTCATCCGATTGATGGAGGGCTAGTTGAAAATTACACATGTGAACAGATTTTCCGTAATTCTGGACACTAACAGCAAATAATGCATTATAGCCAAGAAAAGTGTTCGGAAAATAGACAGTTTTGTTCTCTCCTTCCGAACTCAGTAACAACAGTTTCGAAGTCTTAAAGGTCAAATGAAAAGAAATTTCAAAATGCCATTTTAACCAACCAAGCGCTAAAACTATCCATTATTGAGTAAAATTAAGAAAAATTTTTGCTTTCCGAGCCTTAAAGCGTGAATTACAGCAAAAAATACGAAGATTTCCGAAGGCTTCACGAAAACTTTTTGAATGACTGCGCACTGAAATGGAAGGAATGGAATGAGTTTGTGACGTCATAATTGGTGTTTTTGAAGACGACCGCAGACCAATTCCGCAGACCGCACCGACGCCAACGTCAACGACAACGTCTGGTGCAAAATGAATTTATATTTTACTTGAGAATCTCGCAGCTTTCCGGACGCATTCTGCTTATTTATCGCTTTAAGAACTAGCTCCCGCTGAATATTCAAAGAAAGCGTTCGTTCAACCCCAAGTGGAAAAACCAAAAATTAGCCGTCGTGGCTGACGTTGTCCAAAATACGCAGAATTTCGTCATTACACGTTGTTGTTCGGCAGAGAACGGCTTTGAAGTATGCCAAAATTCAAAACGCACGTGCATAGTTAACGCGCGTGCAGATAATTCTGCTCATTGACGTTAAATGTTAATGAGAAAGAACAATAGAGATTCCTGATTTGTTTTCATACCAGCGTGCATTCTACCTATGTCTCACATGACATGCAAAACGACAGCAAACAAAACTTTAAGCTACTTTTGTGCTTTAGCTATATTCCATTTAAAAAAAATGAGCCTCTCTAAACAACAACCAACAATCAACCCACTAAAAAACAGCCGAACAGAACGAAATATATAACTGCTTGAAATGTCGCTAAACACATTTACTTAGATTTGAAGGTGCCGTCTGCGGAATCGGTCTGCGGTCGTCTTCAAAAACACCAATTATGACGTCACAAGTTTTTATTTCCGACAATTTTCCGACAATTTTTCCGAGCACTCTACGATTATGACAGCCTAAAAAAAACATTTTTCAACTTGCAATATCTCTGCGATGTAATGACCGATTGCTTTGAAACTTTGGGATATGTTTATTTGGCTCTTAATAAACACATGGGCAAAAAATAACAAAAATCGAAATTTCTGTTCATTTGACCTTTAAGCCACAATGGGAAGAACTTGGGGGAGTGGGTGGTTGTCGGTGAGAGAGAGGGGTGTGTGGTCTCTCAAACAAATGGTTTTCAGAGTTGAGTTCAAATCGTATTGGAATCGGGAATATTTTAAAATCTTTTCGACTTCTAATGTATTGTGCTGTGGTTCTATGACTATATGAAGACACTGATTTAGTAGTAATCCTCAATTATGGGGAGTAGATTATAGGCTCTTACCGAAAGTGCTAGCACTTTTTTTGACATTATTTGGCTTAGGGCTTTCCACAAGTTGCTCGAGATTTCCCAAAAAGTTGCCCGTAATTTCTCAAAAAGTTGCTCAAAAGTTGCTTCAAAAATCCAAAAAAGTTGCTTCTGACAATAAAAGTTGCTCGAAAGTTGCTCCAAAAAATCCAAAACGCTGCTTCTAATCAAGATAATTTCTCTAAATATATGCTAATTTCCCTTTGAGGGTAATATTTCTAAGCAGTTTTATGCAATTTTACAGCAAAAGAAGTATCTTAATAACATATTAAGGGGAAAATTTGTTAAATAACAAGGATTTCTTTAACTGAGAAAAATCGTGAAGATATCGATGACGTCATGTTTGTTGACGAGTTTTGTAATGTTTTAAACCAGATAGAGCAGAAAGTTGAAACGTCTTCAGATGTTCCTCGGAAGTCTTCGGCAAACTTCGTAAATCTTCGGAAACGTTCGTATTGCCTTTGAACAACACTCGGATAACCTTCGGAGATCTTCGGTCTGGAAATTGCCCAAAATGCAACAAGTTGCTCGAGAGGAAAAAAGTTGCTCGAAGGGGAAAAAGTTGCTCGAATCCTGAAAAGTTGCCAAAAAGTTGCCGAGCAACTTGTGGAAAGCCCTAATTTGGCTTCGCGAGCATTTTTTTTTTACATTTTATCCCAAAAAGCACTGCTAGCATTATTTTGGATTTTCGACTGACTATTTGTCTAATTTTGTGTTAAAAAGCACAATCTGACTTTATTTATGGCGTCCAAAGATGCATTAGCCCTCATTTTAGTCAAAGGAGCCGTGGAGGCCTGGGGAATAGGTTTGATAAGTCAGTGGTTGCCTTCTTGAAACCCAGTCCATCACACTCGTTTCAAGATGACGTCATCCACGTTGTCATCGAGGAACAATGGAAGTCAGCCAGCCAAGGCAGAGATAGCTCGAGAGCGTACTCTGACGACAAACATTGATCGTTACATTTTATTGTTGAAAAATGTAACTGAAAATCTGAAAAATGTAATATTCTATGTTTAAAAAAATCGGAAAAAAGTGAGCATTTTTATGTTACCCACGAGCACTTTTTAAAAAAATTAGCATTATTTTAGCACTTTTTCGGCAAAAAACGAGCACTTCTTTTAGCATTTAATGCTTTTTTTACGAGCACTTTCGGTAAGAGCCTAGTAGATTATAATGGTAAACAAAAAAAAAAACAGCTTCCGAACACATACATGCTCAAGCACTCTCAAGCAAGAACTAAAAACGAAATCAGTTGTTATATGATGTTGTTGATGATGTTGGTGTAATGGCAAGTTCATCATTTGAAGCTTTTTTTGTTTATCTTTTGATAGAAAGAGGAAAAGCACTCCTGGAAACTGGATTCAATGGGTTGAAGTAATTTTAATTACTCAAAAAATTAGTGGTACTTGTATTAGTCGCTTTAGGCGTTAACAGTGTACCTAATAAACTTAATTTGTGGGCATTATGTTGTATTTCTGTTATTTTTGTGCTAATTCTTGGTTTTCACGTGACGTCATCAAAATTCTAAATCCAGAATCGCGAGCCCCCGGACTTTTTATCCTTCACGAGCTATTAGACGTCCTTAATATATATCTTATTGAAGGTTTTCAGCTCGATGCATCCACCGTCTTTGAGAAATAACATTTTGAATTTCGGAGTTTTGCGCCACACGACACCAGAATGGCCGCCTGAAGGCTGTCACGTATGCTTAAAAAGAATGCCTCATCCTGTTATTTTTAACGAACTGAACAGTTGAGGCTTTACAAGAAGTGTTTATATGAATGTTTACGTGTTCCCGAAGGTGAACTGACCGCGCTTTATAGCAGAAGTGAATGCCAGATGTTTTCATTGATTTCCGGCGGCCATCTTGGTGCCCCTCCACATGGGATCCAACATGGCGTTTCCATACTGTGCTCTCTAAATTTGTGTTAAACATTATGACGGATAACTCGAGTACGGAATACCGTACAGACCTGAGACTTGGATACGTAGACTATCTTGTTATTTTCTACAACCTGTAAAATTCTTAATTTGTTTAACTCAATAGCTTTGGATTTATTTTTTGCAGCGCGTGGCAGTATCGTTACTTGCGCGACAGTGAAAACCAGCAATAAGATTTTCTTTAATACATCCGCCCCCCACCCCTGTAATAGACTCGGGGAAACCTTGATGTTTATTAGGGACGGACCATTAAAAAAAGTGATAGGGGGGTGGGGGATTTTCGGCTTGCACGAATTTTTTTTACGCCCATTGCTTCTGCGGGAATTTTTTTGCGGGTGTAACCCACTGCTCGTTTTTTTTTTAGACAAATGTTTTTTTTTTTAGAGAAATAGTTTTTTTTGACCTGATACCATGTATTGTTACTTTATACCATGCTTTTGGCAAATGTTGCTTTGTTGATCATTTGCTAAATAGTTTAAATATTTCCCCCAAAATGTTGTTATTCATTGATTTATTCCTTTAGGCACTGGTCAATAAGTATTGTGTGGTCGGTCGGAGCAATTGCAAAAGTGGCGGCTTGAGGGAGCACACCAAAAGCGTTGATACGATCACAAGCTTCTAGGGGGGTCTGGGGGGCATGCTCCCCCGGGAAATGTTTAAATGTGGGCCTTCTGAAATCGTAAAAAATAAAGCATTAAATGCTTAAAGCAGTGCTTGTTTTTTGCCAAAAAAGTGCTAAAATAATGCTATTTTTTTAAAAAAAGTGCTCGTGGTTTAAATAAAAATGCTCACTTTTTTCCTATTTTTTTAAAAATAGAATATTACATTTTTCAGATTTTCAGTAACATTTTTCATTTTTTGCCTTGGCTGGCTGTCTTCCACTGTTCCTCGATGACAACGTGGATGACGCCATCTTGGAACGAGTCAATCTGGAGCCCAGAGTGACCTTCGGCTCCTCGGTTTGTCAGCGGTTGGTCAGCGGTAGGGTCGCCGGGACTCACTCTGGGAAACTGAAATGTATTTCTTTGTTTCTATTGGTCCTCGCAGAATAATAGAAATCAACAAGGAAGTGTGAAAATCTTCCCCGGAAGTAAACCAAACCGGAAACCCTGGAAAACTTTTGTTGACTTTTATGGTTAAATGTTCAGAAGTATCACCTTAATTTTGTAAAACACCTAAGAACTCGTGATATGCCGCTAAATAAATTAAGTATTTTCTAATTCTACCCTTCTCGTTGAACTCGAAACATACCATGAATAAAAAAGGATTTCCGATAAACGTCAATTCTAAACGGAGTTTTAAAACAACAACGACGGCGTCACCAAGGTACTGTCGATTGAAAACTCAATTTATAGTTGACTTACAAATCTCGCTAGAACTACTGTTTTCATTCAAATCTCCGTTTCGGTTGAAAAACTGAATATCGCAGACAGTGCTCGATTCAAAATAATAACTAATAACGCAGAATTTGAACATTACGCGTTGTTGTTTTGCTGAAGTAAAAGAATTGTACAATTGTGTGCACGTGCCGAGTCGCCGAAATTCTAATTACACCTTTTGAATAGCGTTGACCGGTGTGGCCTTTTCGTCTTTATTACTATTACCGCCATTCGACGAGGAAAAAATTATTTGCTCGAAAACATGCAATCTATCCTGAAAAGATGCGCTGTCACCAAGAAGCCTCTGAAATATACGAGAGTCGCCAAACAAAAAATTTTACAATAGAACAATAGCTTGCCCATGCGTTGGGCATTATGTAAATTTCTTAGCCGTCACTGCAAAACAACAACGCCGGGACACACGCACAGTCTTCAGAGACGGAATTCTGGAAGGCTAACAAGACCTTTGATTTAAAACAAATATAGCAGTATGCTCAAGACAGAGATTAAAGGAAATCAAAACACCAGACGCTCTTTTTTTAAACTCTCTCTTTTGTTAACTGCAGAATTCGAACGTTGTTGTTACTTTTGTTGCTTCGATAAACACAAGTTCTGTCGATAATGTGTTAGAAATAGTTCATCTTTCTCGATTTACTTCCGTTCTGGGACATTTAGTTCCGCTTAGACCTAAAAGCATGCGCAATAAAAACCGGAAGACCAAGATTCTACCTGAAATCGACCTGAAATTGATCTGATCAATTCCAGTTTCCCAGAGTCCGTCCCATACCGCTGACCGACTAGACGGACTCTGGGCTCGAGATTGGAAACGAGTGTGATGGACTGGATTTCTAGAAGGCAACCGCTGACCTATCAAACCTATTCCCCAGGCCTCCTCGGCTCCTTTGACTAAAATGAGGGCAAAATGCATCTGGGAGGCTTTGGACGCCATAAATAAAGTCAGATTGTGCAATTTACAGCAAGGCGCCCAAATGTGTGACCACTTTTAATTTATTCACATTCTTTCGTGCAGATTTAATCCAATCAAAAGCCGTGTATAGCTTGCAGTTGACTTCTGATTGGATTAAATCTGCACGAAAGAATGTGAATAAATTAAAAGTGGTCACACATTTGGGCGCCTTGCTGTAACACAAAACAAGAACTGCAAGCAGTTTATAATCGTGCGGGTAATGTTTGACCACCTGACCTCTTTCAGTGCTTTGGCTTAAAGGCATGGCGCCGCACAGTAAAATCTTTAGAAAAACAGTCACTTGAGAAACACACAAGTCGTGTTTGCGTTAGTCACGGAGTGAACGTGACATGAATTTCCTTTACCACGTCATCTTTTGCTTTTTAAAACCACATGCCTAGCCGGAAAAATGCCTGCTTACGCATGCAAGTATTTATTTTGTTCCGAATGTTCAATAAAATAAACCCAAACCAGTTCATTTAAAAGAAAGCCAAATCACGTCAAAATAAAGAGTACACTAAGGCCATCCCATTGTGTTTCTCCGTTGAGCGTCTTTCGACAAGCTTTTGGTAATTCCCCTGGCGCGATGACGTGTATCCCGTGCTTTGACACATTCTTGCTGAGCTTGCACTTACGTTTCGATTCTCAAAGTACCGTAAACTCGATCAAAACAAAAATTGGGATATCCAGAAAATAAGTCGTCGTTTTGCAATATTTAACACGTTCCGGGTAAATTGTACGACTTGTACTCGCTCCGAGCCAAACGCTTGAGTAACGCAACAATAAATATTTCACACAAACAGAGCGCAGAATATTCAAACAGAAAATAGGTGAATGATTATTTATAGCTACAAGCGAGAGATCGCGTGACATGGGTCTGACGTAGTGGTAGTTTTAAATAGCTTGGACATGTCCAAGCGGTCTTTGTTTTCGCTATGTGATTATATTCAACCCTCTCTTCTTGTAAAATATGGAATGGAACAAAATTATACATTTCAGAGAGCAGAGTGTTCATGTTAAACGCGAGTGATCGGCTGATTGCTATTAAATATTAAATCTTGCGTGACTGTTACAGAAGAGCCGGCTGGGCCGCGTGGGTCTGGATCGATTTACCGACAAAACAAAAAAATCTGACACAGATTATGAATCGGGCCCAGGCCCCGCCCGATTAATTATACAAATAATCAGTCGAAAATCCAAAATAATGCTAGCAGTGCTTTTTGGGATAAAACGTAGAAAAAAATGCTCGCGAAGCCAAATAATGCCAAAAAAAAGTGCTAGCACTATCGGTAAGAGCCTAATCTGCGTATGGGAAGAAAAGTTTTGCTTGTAGGGAGGCCAGGCTGAATGTAATTTGCTTCAGTGAAACTAGAGGTTGAGCGCTGGAGACGCTTGTTTGTAGGGTGTTTGGGGGCATGCTGGAAATTTTTGAAATGTCAAGGCTCGAAAATGCTATTTTCAGCATTTTTCCTCATATATTTCGTCGAAAAGACGATCTCATTAAGTGAAAATGACGGGTGTTTTAAGTGCTTAATTAGGAACTTTTCTTTTTGCATGAATTTTTTTCCAGCCTTCCCCTTTGCACGAATTTTTTCTTGAGATTTTCTCTTGCATGAATTTTTTTTTGGCCCCCCCCCCCCCCCCCCCATCACTTTTCTAATGTTCCGTCCCTTAGGGATTCAAGAAATGGACAACCTCGTCCCCAGGGTCTTCCCTGCGACGATTTTCAAAAAGGCGGCTCGTCGTCGACTGAACCAGGGCGAGAGAAGCCTTCTCCCGCCCTGACTGAACCAATCACGATCGACCCCCCCCCCCCCCCTTTATTGGCAAATATCTGGTGATCCTAATGGCCGCTTCTAGAAATATGCTTTCCTATCAAACCGTGGACCTATAAGAGTCGACTTGTGGCAAGTCCAATCAAACCGTGGTTAAAATTTGGCTGATTTTACTTTATCCCAACTATGATTGTGGGATTACGCGGAAATTATTACTTATTTGAGGTTAAAGCAAAAACACGTTGATGTTTCTAATGATTTCCCTTCTGTGCACAAACCAACCATTTTTTTTAAACTGTGGAAGGCTCTTTAAAGTGTGCATTTGACAGTAAGCTCTAAATAGTACATCGGTCTTAAATCTTTGTACTCTTTTCCTTTACAAAAGCTATACATTGTTTTACACTTGTTTTCCCGAGTTAAATAAATTCTTTGACTAGATATCGTGGGATATCTAGTCAAATGTAATCTATCTAACTACAAAGGGCATTTTGACCTTAAAAAAAAACGTGTCGATAAGGTTCAAAGCCAGCTTAAATTTATGAAAAAAAAAATCAAAAAGAAACCATCTGACGGAATAAGTACTTTGGACAATTACAATCTCTTTGCTATTTTTTTTTCAGTCAATAAAAGCACAAGAATTAACCTTAAAAAAGTTAAGAGAATTCGCCGTGAACCAAGTCAATAAAAAGTTGTTTTTATGTGCAAATGTTTCCTTTTCTTGTTTCACAGTAAAACAGCTCGCAGAGTTAATGCGTAAACAAAAGGCTCGCCCCTTATGTGTCAGCCATTCTAATCCATATTCATGTGGAATGACATTGATATTTCAGCAGTTGAAACAAGCTTTTCGTAAAATCAATGAAAACATGGAGACGTGTCTTTCCTCTCAAGTTTTCTGTTGTGTTCGTCGATGAAGCCAGATGCGGAAAGCATAAACAACGGCCTCAAGCATGGAATGAAGTAGTATTACGCTAGCCCAAACAAAGGTGAGCACTGCCTTTCGAAAATTGTGTTCTAAAATCTATCGGTATGCAACTCTTCCAATAGTGAGATAACACGTGCGCTTTGAGTTCGATTTGAGTGTCGCTTCAGCTTGAAACTCCAATAAAGCCAGGGTCTTTACATCGTTTCATTAAACGTAATTATACAGAAAGCGCGAAGACGTTTGCCGGAGTAAAAAAGTTTTGTTTGCATGACATCATTTGTAAACGCGCTGCATAAGACTTTAGTCTTTCTTATAAAATGATTTCCGATAAAAGCCGGATCAAAGTTAGCTGTCCGCGCTGGAGACGCCAAGCCAGGAACAAATAAGCTAAGAACCACCACAATGATAAACTCAAACTCCATCTACAAAAGGCGACGCACATTTCTCGCCCTAAAGCACGAACATAAAGCTAGCCTGCGTGGCAGGCGTAAAAGAGGAGGGGGAGGGAGGGAAAAAACGCGAAAAGGAGAAGGGAGGGAACCATCCCCCCCCCCCCTTTCGTTTTTTCCTCTCCCTTTTCCTCCCTTCCTTTGTTCTTTCGACGCCTGCCACGCAGGCTAACTTTAAGCATCTTCTATATTACTCGTATGGATGCGCGTGTAATTTTCATCGTGACAATACCTCAAAAGATATGTTGTCTGTGCAATCATAACATCTCCCGCAGGGAGGGGGAATTAGGGGCTTCTATACATTCCCTTAAATGAAATACTAGCTATTTTCAGTATGACTTCCAAGTCAACCATCGCGGCTTTAGCCAGAGCATCCATCACCTCAACTCGTACGCAGAAGTTGTGCAACAAACAAACAATACCAAAATAGCCACACTGCTGGAAGCTAACTACAAACAAACAAACAAACGAGTATTTTCATGCTTGGAGACGAGACCAATTGTATTTGCAAATTGTTTTCCTCCTAGCATTTCTATTTCATTTGATACAGAAGCTTATTGTTGAGAAGCGACTAAAAATCTCTTATACAATTCCTCTAATTGATCGCTAAGTAGATGTATTAATGTAACATTCAATTTTCAGAATATGACATTAATAACCTGCTTCGACCGGTTTTCCATATGTTGAATGGAATTGTTCTTCTGGTTCATTACTTTAAGTCTGCTTGTTCATCGTTCACTTAGCGTCCTGAGCGCTTTTCCTAGCCTTTTCTTCGTAAACGCTCCTGTTGTGGTTAAACATGTTCAGCAGGGTTTGGTCAGCGGCGATCTCCAGTTCAGGTTTGATGAGCAGAGCAAACACAGCACTCAGCACATCTCGAACACAGCGAGTTGGTAACCAGTTCTCCTCAGTCAGGAATCCCAGACACACGTGACCAGTTGACGGGCATACGTTCAGGTGATATATAGGAGACAGGAAGCGAACCTGGCGCGAAAAAGGAACTGATAGTAAATATTTCGTCCATCAGTTTTTCTCCCTTTGCCAGTCTGAGTCGTTTAGCTCATACTTTAGGAAACCATTATAACATAAACAGTCGGACCAGCAAAACTGCACGAAAAGATGGTTTTTTACTGCAAAGGCGAGACAAAACTGCGCGACTATTAGACTTTGACGCAGTCGTCAAAGGTCACTTTGACGCAGTCGTCAAAGGTCAGAACACCTTTAAATATCATCACCCTTGACATACCTTTGAGGTGCACCAAAGTTACTGGTTCAGTTATAGTACAGCTTAGACCCGGGGGGAGGTACTCAAAAAAGTTTTATACGGGGAGGCTCCGCCCCAAGTTCTAACCCCTTACCCTTTAATATACCATTTTTGACAGAAATTGTACCCCTTTCGTATACCTTTAACTGAAAAAAGGTACCCCTTTCATATACCTAAGAGACATGGCGTGGACTTAAAATAGGACGTTTTCTTGTCATTTTTATGTAGCGCTTAATAAATTAAAATAATACAGCCATAAATTGCGTCTGTTCGAAATATTTTAATTAAAGGCCCTTTTAAATAGCCAAATGACAGATTTCCATACCCTTTCATATACTTAAACACGTGAAATCCCTACCCTTTTATATACCTGAAGCCTGAAAAAGGTACCCCTTTCGGGCGGAGCCTCCCCGTATAGGCCATTATAGGGAGTACCCCCCCCCCCCCGGGAGCTTAGACAAGAATCAATGATAGCTTTGATACTGGTCGAAGTCACATTTTGCAGCCCTTTGCCTTACCTGTCTTACCTTTGATAAACGTCAAAGGTGTATAAACTTTGATCAAAATCAAAGACGACAATAATAGGCTAGTTTGAAATTACTCTCAACTGCGAAGTCCCAAATAAAGGAGTGAAGCCGAGCTTGAGAGGAATAATTTGCCATCGCAGAGATTTTTCTAGGCGGCTACTTGATTTCATCATCCAAATAGTTTTTCATTCGTCTACGCTGTTTGAAAAAGCGTATTTTATTTTTAAATCAAAATATCTTTAAGTCACTTACCGTGGGAGGTCCAAGGGGATAGTTTTCACTAAACAATGGTTATCCCTTAGTCAAGGAATAATAAGTAGTTGAACAACTAATAATACCAGACAATTCAAAGCTAACAGACTTGATCATGAATTTATAATCATATGTTGGGCAATGTACGTTTAGGAGAAGCCTGACACTACTCTAAAAGGTATTGCTTCTCAAATTGCTCATGATCTTGGCAAAGAACACAACAGAACGACCTCGACAAGGGTTGACACCAGGACGTAAAGTTTACGAAAAACCTCAAATTTTGCTTCTGGGACCAAAACATCGTTGCGTTTGCAGAATTTCGTCAAACGCTAAATTTTGTAAGCGCGTTCAGTCCTGGTAATACGTGTCGATCCTAGGTCCAACCGAGAGATCCTTTATTGGTCCAACACTAACTATTGGATCACTGGCTGCAAAATAAGGGTTGCTAATTTTTTTTTAAAATATAATAAAAATTGATAGAATCTAAAAGGATACGGTAAATATACTTGAACTGTGAAACGCCCTCCTGGAAAATAAAACGGGCATAAGAATTACAGAAGTTTATTTGTAACACTGTTGTAAGAACTGGGAATTGAAGTTTTGATCACCTTTATAGAGTGATTCTTCTGGTCCGGGCACCACAGCTTCCCACACTTGAAGGCTGTCGGATGGCAGAGTCACTTCAATTCCATGAGGCTTGAGTGACTGCAGTTGTTTTAGCTCCTTCTGTACTCTGAATACAGTTTAAACAAGAAAGTTAATAGCGACTTATTCAATTATTATTATTTACCCAAATTGTGGTCAAAATTACCAAAGAGCATAAGAGAGGCCACATCTCTCAGTATTTTTAAGACGAACATCAGAAATCTTAACAATCTTGATGCATTATTAGATGATGGATGCAGAGGCTGTCCGCTCTGCTCCTCCTAAAGAATTTTTAATTATGTATTATTGTATTATATAACATATTTTAACTTAGATTTAAATTTTATTATTGTAAATAGCCATAGTTTTTTTAGCATTTTCTTTTATTTCAACCTATCTATCTATCTATCTATTATTATGAAGTTGATGAAGGTTAATTTAGCCACACAGTCGCTTCGAGTTAGCTCCTTTGAGGCCTTTTGTCACGATTCCTCTTTCCGTCACGCAACGCTACCCTAGAGCAATGAAACGCTTGAAACATCAGCTTTGCTGAGTTTTTTACTTGCCCACCGACGCATCACAAAAGATTTCTTTAAAAACTTTCTGATATTGAATTAACATTGTCAGTGTATGTATATTTGCGTTTAACTAACGAGCGCGGATAGAAAGTGCCTGCCTACAGAAGATGATATGGCGGAAGTAACGCTAGCCTCACCGAGAATGCTCGCCATTGATAATTGCTAAACAAACCTAGGGAATCTGTGTTGTTATCAGGGGTTATAGCAATGTGCTATCCCTTTCGTGTACCAAGGAGACTTGGCGTCAATCCAACACCCCCACCACCTTCGGAATCTCTACTCTTCCTCCATCACCCCCCCCCCCCCCTCCCTCCTTCCTCACCCTACCTCAATCCATTCGCGGAATCTTCGCTAAGATATAATCAGGGGCACCCAACGGAATATTTCGTTAAAATATCTGTTCGGAAGACGATTTGAGATCTAGAATTTTCGGAACATTCATTGTAAATTTTTTTGCTTGCCTGCCTTTCCTAGGATTTTCGAATATCTAAAAAATGGTATAATTGTTCATTTTTAACGGATTTTTACTCTAAAAAGGTCACCTAGAATTTTCGGGAGCCCTTCTCTGGCTGGAATTTTTTCGAAAAGGTAAGTTTTGATCCCTATAACTTTCGGATCACTAGACTTTCAGCTGGGAAATCCGAACAGATAAAAAAATTTTAGGGGATAAAAATATGCCAAGAGAGGATTTTAATAGTAAAATACGTTCAACGCTGCTATCTTTAAGTGGTTTTGAACTATATTCTCGTTGGGTGCCCCTGATATAATCGACTAAAAGACACTGCTTACTACTGTCAGATACGCTGTATTCCTCACTTTTCGATGAATTAGCTTACAATGTCACAACCGCGTTGTTAACATGGGAATCAGAGCAAAGTTTGGGTCATACAGCATTTATACAAATCCGTTTATAGGCAAGAGACAATGAAAGTGGTTGCGTTATGGTACAAATTCTAGAAAAGTAGTTGGAAGGCAAGTTTTACAAATCAGTTTCTTACCTTGAGATGAAATCTCTTTTCAAGCTCATTGTATATATATTTTCAAGCCAAGATTAAACTAGCTTTGTATTTTAATACAACCAACTTTAATGACGCTGCGGTGAGGGAATTGTCCCAGGGAATTTCCCAATTAACTTGAAAATTTGTCGCAGGGAAATTCCCTTAGCTTGAAGCTGAACTCGCCCAAGTCACGCAAACGTGAGAAAAAAATGAAAGTGAAGACTTCAAAGTATGGGAACTGTTCAGGGTACAACGATGAAACTAGACAAAGAACGTAAAAGAAGAGAATAGTTCTAGTCATTTATGAATTTTAGATTGGCTAACATTCAAGTGTTCTTTTACTCTGGGAAAAACCCCTTTCTTCGGTTCCTGGATTTCCGAGAAAAAAATGGACTCCCCGTGGGGATGTTTTCATCGGGATTTCATAAAGAAACCGAGCTTATAGTTCTGTCTCCTTTAGAAAACCTATCTCCCGATTATCTAAACTGATGTTTTTAATGAAAAACAAAGTAGACGTGTAGTTACAAGTGGACAGACCGCATTTTTTTTTATTTGAAATTCTCGATTCAGCGCAAGCGGAAGTGTTTACTGATCATGGTAAACAGTCTGATGGTCTACTGTCACGTCCGCAAATGCGCATCAATTATTTTTTTCTTGCTCCATGATAAAGTCAAGCACTTTGATTTCGATAACCGACAAATAAATTGCCCATATATGTGATTTGGAGCCAGATAAACTGTAAAGAGTTTCCTATACTCTTCCATACACTGTTCATAACGTAACAGTCATATCATGACTATAAATAGCGTGACATACGGATTGGGGACTTTTCCCCAAAATGACCTCACTCATTTGAATGAAGCTACCGTATCAAAGGGATGCCCCAAAATATCCAGCTGCAGTTTCGAAAAGATTGTTGCCTCGGCAAGATCGTTTTATCTTTGATCGCGATTCAACTGATTTATACTGCAAGTGAGCTTTGAAGGTAAGACTTTTTTAACGCGTCAGATCCGCTTTTCTCAGTTTGATGACCCAGAGGTAACGCTACTTGTAGCCAAGGTTTAAAATACTTTCTCTTCCCTGTTTCAAGGTTTAATATTTTCGATGGCACCAGGACTGATGCAGATATTCGTGCAAGGTATACAAGGAGGGGTAACCACCATAAGCATTCACAAGGTAAGGTGAATACGCCGCATAATGTATGGTGGGTGAGTACAGAAAGTGACGGATGAGAATCGAATGAGAACAAGCGAACCATCACGTCCAAAATGCTATACTACGCAATGCTTCAATTCTTGCGACCAAAGGTAATTTCTATCAGCTTTGTTTCTTGGAATCTCTTTACATAAAATTGTCAAACCCTACCTGAACCGGCCGGGATCAAAGCCACTAGGGAATTGGCATTGTTTGCATGGAACTTTGTTAGGACTCTTTTAATTTGCTTGGTTTGTTTCATTCTTTACAAAATTATTTGTGCGATGTTTGTAATTCTTGTAATATATATTAAAGCTACGCTTGTTTTAAATACTACGAGATGTTCTTCGGAGTTGTCACTGAGTTATTTTCATACTCTATAGGATCATTCCAATGTCCTTATTTTATGCAGGATGCTACTGTCAAGGAGTTCTTTGCAATGATCTCGAAAAAGAACGGAATAGCGGAGGATCAGCTTCGTGCGATTTACACCACAAAAGAGCTACAGAGAGGCAAACGCCTGTCAGATTATGGCATGCAGCATGGGTCCACAGTATTCCTTGTTCTTCGATTACTTGGTGGATCTAATTCAATCCCCCCTGAGAAAGTACTGGATGACGCTGTGGAGCTCAGCGATGCCCCGGATATGATCACGTGGGACGATGACCCCGAAAACAAAAGGGCCAAAATGCCTTGTGGGCACGCTATAAGTACGTAAGATAACTTTTGGTTGCGACTTTGACCACTTTATTATGTCATTAGTATACCTTGAAACGGCTTAGCGTTCGTTATTGAATGATAACATGATCTGAAGAACAGGAATTATGGACACCACATCATCGGTACATCCGTTATCACCCCCCATTACACCCCCCCCCCCCACCACCACCACCACCACCACCGCCCCGTCTTTCCTTTTCGCACCGTTGTTCCCTTCTCGCATCACCAACACACACTGATTGACAGCGCCAACCATTCAACGGTGCCCTATGGATTAATATGTGACAAAATTCAATACTCAGTAGTTGAAATCAATCCAAAGTACAATGGCAACAAGCCGATTCTGCAAATAGCCATAACGCAAACAGGCATAAAAGGCATCACGCAAATAGGCATAACGCAAACATACATAACGAAAATAGGCAAAACGCAAACAGGCATCATGCAAAAAGGCATCAGGCAAAAAGGCATCACAACAAGAAGCGTAACGCAAGGTGATAATACAAAAAGTGACAGGCCAAACACGACTCCCGCTGGTCGCTAAATGTCAGCCTTCAGTCTGTTTAACGGAGGATGTTACGCCCTCTAGAGCCGTTTCAGTAATAATCTTAATGTCATTGTGTTTGCTAGCTCTGTGGCATTTTTAGTTAGGTTTATCGGCTCATGTTTGTCGAAAAATATTTAATTGCCTTCAAAAGAATGTTTTAGTCTGTAATGTGTATCGGTCACGTGGTTTCGACACAAGGCAAAAACGAGGGGGTCTGAAGGCGAAAATTATTTGCATGATACCTATTAGTGTTATGCCTCTTTATAGCTTTATATGTTGCCAGTGCCTCATTGCGTTATGTCTTTAAGCTTGTATGCCTATTTGCGTGACGCCTTTAAAAGTTTTGCCTGATTGCGTTATGCCTGTTTGCGTTTTTTTTTTTTTTTTTATGGCTCATCGCCTTATGCCTTTTTGTGTGATGCCTGGATTGATGCATTCATGATTTCGATGATTTAACTTTAACTACTGATCAGTATTGAATTTTGTCAAAGATAAACCTCCATAGTGCCCCTCTCCGTCAAGGCAGCGTAGAAAAAGGGATACTGTTGTGTGAGTCAACTACCTTGCCCCATGGACGCAACCCGAGTGCAAATACTAAGGCCAGGGTAATGAGCTCCTGCTAGGGCCCAGACTCTGAATCGTAGTTCAACATACTAAATTTCCATCTTGTCTGTTTTTCTTTTAGCTCCAGAATCTCTGACTGCGTTTTGTCGCAGCATCTTGGACGCAGGCCGATCACGATTTCTGTGTCCCTACATCAGCCAAGACGAGCCACCCGTTTACTGCGGTACAGAATGGGATTATATAGATGTTAGGCGCTTGGCTGTTTTGACAGATGATGAGATAGAGGAGTTTGAGAAAAAGATATCTAAGAACTACTTGATCAAGGGTATGGGTATCCAAGAATGTCCCAAGTGCAACTCATTGGTGGAACGAAGCGACAAAAAGCACATCCGTGTGATCTGTCCGCTCTGCAGTAAGAACAAAAAGAAGGCTTACGAATTCTGCTGGCATTGTCTGCATGAGTGGAAAAAGTGGTTCGAGTACGACCAAGTGTGGTAAGTGATGTAAAATAACGTAACCATCACAGTTGTCTGTCCAGTCATTAAAGCAATGCAATTGCAAACAATACAAAAACTTCGGCACTTTAACGCCTTTAACTGCCATGTTGCTGGTGCGATGTTCTTCCAGCTGAGTACATGAAATCGCAACTGACCTGCGTGGCTTCAAAGTTTGGGACCGCAAACGCGGGGATCTTTGAATAAGTCTTGTTTTTGTTGTTGTTATTCTTGCTGTTGTTGATTGTTTGTTTGTTTGTTTGTTTGTCAATCTATCAAAAGCAGCAATTGATATGGGGTTTTAGTTTACTGAGGTTCCTCACTTCTCTGCGAAAAGTGAACTACAAATAGTCCCTCTATTTTAGTTTGTCGAGCATATAACGAGAAAAGAGCTCGAGATCAAGCGACCATTTTTCCTTTTTTTCTGTGCTTAACGCTCGACGGACGAAGCAGCTAACGAATGGAAAGGGGGACTGCCTGTTAGTGTACATGTAGTCTGTTCATTCTAAGTTTTATTATTGGGGAGTCACTTTCTGTCAGTGCCGTCACTATATGCCTTTTCGCTAATGTTCGTCTGTTTTATCGTCTTTTCCCAGGGAATCCCGACTGTTCCGGCGAGGACAGACGCCTGAGGATCCTACGTAATTGCCCCAGGAAGCAAATTATTGGAGTAGTGGGATGCCCCTCGCTCCGCGCATGCGTGTCTTGCGGCATGCTGATTGAGCATGTGCGAGCTTGTAAGCACATGCACTGCAGATGCGGCAAGAATTTCTGCTTCATCTGCTTGAAGCCTAAAGAAGGCAGTGGCTGGAAGTGTGGAAGGTACAATGAAGCCTGCGATGTAGCACCCGTGCAAACCAAGATTCCTGGAGAGGAGTAGGGCTCCAACATTCTCGTTTCCATTGCCTTAGTAATGCTTAGTTGATTTCTACAGCTCAGAGTAGACAGAGCAAAAATGGAAACGAGTTTCCAGCTTCAATACCACTGAATTCCACTAATGTGACCCCTGCGGGGGGATTCCCATATAATAGGGCTCGTCGTCTCGCTGAGAAGTGTAAATTACAGATTTTGGTTTCACTTAAGCGGTCTTCATATGACAAACTAAAGTTGGCAAACTCAAGTTGGTGTGTGTGAACAACACACCAACAGTTGACAAACAAGTTGGCAAACTGTTGGTGAGAATAGAGACAAGTTCTATTTTGTCGCCAACAGTTGGCCAACTTTGCCGTTGTTGCGTCGTTCACACACACCAACTCGCGTTTGCCAACACTGACGAGTTGGCCAATAGTTTGTCGTGTGAAGGTCGCTTAAAGAAGCAGTGTCACGTAATTTGAAGCCATTTTTTTATTATTTCCAAATTGAAGGAAACCTCAAAATAATAGTCTTCTAACATAAAAAAAAACATCAAAGGAGTAATAAAAACGTGAAAATAACCAAGGATAGTAGTAGTCCAGTCAGGTCAGAACTTTTAGGTTTGCACGTGATGAAATAAAACACGCAATCGCACTATGTTTGACCGATCAGTCAAATCACCGTCACTTGTCACCCTCTCTTGCATATGGGAGTCCCCCTCCGGGCTTATGAGTCAGTTGATCGATTAACAAGCTAGAAAATTAGAAACGTGCACAAGCAAACACACGAGCCGTCAAATTTATACTTGCATTGTATCGGTAGAACATTGTTGTCGTAGCAACATTTAGCCATGGTAATCTCTGCCTAGATTTTGGTGGGTAAGAAAATTACTGCAGTATTTCAATAAACAATAAAGTTTTATTTTTTTTATCATTATACTTGCGAATTATATTTGTTGGTCGCCATGATCAATGATCTGATCAGCTTAGTTATAAGTTTTCTTTTATTTCACCAGCTCAACATTTGACTAAGTTTTAAAAGTTGTCAAATATGGATTAAGTTGTAAAGTGAAGGATTTCCACTGCTCAGCCCTTATTTTTCAAGTAACAGAGGCACCCAAGGAACATGCAAATTTTGCTATAGGTGTCGGAACACCGTTTTCACGTTATAAGTGTCTTTTTGTGCAGTAAAAACGATATTTTTTAAACGCTAAGAACTGAGTGGATCTTTTCGGATACGCTAGCTGGAATTTCAAACTCCAGAGAATTTTGGGGAAAGAAATATCATTACCCGAATTTACGAGCCGCTGTTGCCTTCTCAAAAATCGTAGCTGGCCTTTTTTCGTTCCCAAAACGACAATTTTCTCTCTTCACCTACCCGGATCTGAGTCACTGTGAATCAGGAGTACTGTGGAACCAAGGGCGGTTCTGCTAAACTACAATGAGCCTACAATGGGCACCCCCGGCCAAAAACTAAATTTTGTTATCAGATTTTCTTTTGGGGGATGGGGGATTTACAAAGACCGAGGTTGCACAAAGGCAGATGCGTCCTCAAGCTTGACGTTCTATGGCTTTTTTTTTACCGAACTGCACTTCTTTGGCCTATAATTGTTTTGGTTCGTAATGTTTTTTTTTCTATTTGTGACAAATGCGTCTTTTCGGCGTCTACAACTTGCGACGTTTCTCGTGTAGGTCTTTCTTCCCCTCTAGGTTCAACCCTTTTCCTTCTGAGTTGGTAAGGTACCGTATTTTCTCGATTAAACGCCGGGCCCCGAATAAACGCCGGGTCTCTAAGGTGGAGTGGTGAATAAGCCTTTCAGGCATTAATTTGAGGTGTTACATGCTTCAGGTATTATGGAAAGTTGCATTCATGTCACAAATAATGATTCTTAATACACATTTTGTTCAAATAAACTGCACCATTCAAATAAACGCCGGATCCACGAAGCCAAGTTTGAAATAAACGCCGGGGCGTTTAATTGAGAAAATACGGTAACCCTTCTCTCCTTCTATACATTTAATACCTACCCAGCTCGCAAATCACATAGTTTGCTAGTGGCTATTACTTGTTGGCTCTCTTACTTACACTGTAGTCCATCAAAAGTTACCCCTAACATTTTTGTCAGATAAACCTGATAATTCGCCGGTAGCCATTTATACCGGCTCCTCAAAGGCACTATTAGAGTAAAAGTGTCTTGCCCAAGACTGACTGAGACGGGACTGACTGACTGATTGACTGACTGAATGACTGACAACAGTTCACTATTTCCATTTTTATACTTTTATTTCAAAGATCCAGAATTCAATGTTTCTCCCTGTTTCCGAATCCTAGTTTACATTCAACAACTTCCTCTGATCCTAGACTCAGATATTGTCACACTCGTGGTGACGTGATCCTGTTCTTTTCTCCTTTGGATCTACAGACAGTGTGGCACTTCCATAATTTAATATAACAACATTTTATCCCAAATGTTCACAATAAACCAGCTAGATGAGCGGCTTCTTTCGACATGTCCTCCTCGCTCCTAAATCCTTTGTGCACTGAATTTTGTTGCTCAATCTGCTTGTCGTGTTCATCCAGCGCTTTATAAACATCATCATTGTGTTCAAAATCTCCTTTTTTTCTTGGCAACACGTGAACATGGACATGCTCGACTGTCTGTCCCGCTTCGGGTCCATCTTGGATCGCAATCGAAAGAGACGTAGCGCCGTATTCCTTCTCAAGAACCCGCGCGATTTTCTGCGTGCTTGTGAATAAGTCAGCGACTTCATCCTCTGTTAAGTCACAAAATCTCTTAACAACGCGAATAGGAGACACAAGGACATGTCCCGGGAGGACTGGTTTTCTATTTACAAATCCTATGGACAATTTGGAGCGGAAAAACACCACAGAAGGCTGAAGAAGAATTCGTCCAAAATTGAACGTCTTGGCCGCCATGTTGGAAATGATGACGTAACTTTTGGTTAATTTCCGCTGCCTGATATGCGGGCGTCAGTAACGCATGGAAAAACATGGCGGCCACCACAACACAGGATGTGCAAAAGAAAACTAAAAATATTCCGCGAGGAAAACCAAAATCCGGAAGGGTTTGGAAAAGTGAAAAGAAAAGGTTAGTTTTACTTGAAAGGAGATGCCCTTTTAAAAGCAAAAGTTAATTTTTTGATGCTAATAATAACAGCTACGTGCTGTTTATTAGACAGTGCCCTTAGATACATGTGGGTGTTGAAATAACAGTGAAATAACACGTGTAACGTCATACAATAAAATAGTTCTATTGCTTCAGTGCACGGAGCACGTTTTCATTAAAAAGTCTATGGGTATTTTTGACTTTGCTAAAAATTGGGAAGCGTTGTGTTGCCATAAAAGCAGGGGACCATTCATGTACATGTATAAAAATGCAACAATCAGAACAATACATCAAACTCAGTCCATAACTAAGAGTTTGATTTTATTTGGTATTCTTATGTGATCATAATCATTTCACAGCAGTTTTATTGTACCGTAAGTTATGTTTGATTAGTTTGGTAATCTTACTTACAAAAATTTGAAGGGCAGTGTTTTTAAATTAATTGAATTAGGCCGCATGCAGACAGAGCTAAGCAAAACAAAACAATTGTATAGAAAATATTATCATCCATAGTCATGCCAACTCTCCACTTCATGCTGTGGTGCCTTTATTGATAATTAAACTCAATCAAATGAAATCTATGATGGATTTGAACTTTTCATTGGGCTTCCAGGGTGTCTATGAATGTTCGGTTATTGAGCCCAATTGAAAACCAAATTATTGTTTGATTGGGTTTGATAAATTATCCTTGAATTCACAGAAAAAAACTTTTCAGTCAAAAGCAAGCGAACATTCAAATTTAGGGCTTGAAAAAAAAAAATTCCAGCTTGCCCTCTGGATAAGCAGTTTTTAAATTATATGTTTTCCCAGAACAGTTGCATGCTTGTCTTAGTTTATTTTTTAGTATTTATTTGACCTTGTGTGGGCTTGTGAGCATAAAAAATACTTGATTTTTTTAAATACCCCTAAATAGCAACTATTTTAAATACTTTTTTAAAAAGAACTATAAAATATTTTAATACTACTTGATGAAAATAATGAAAGTTTGAGCCCCGGCCGGGGTCACTTGTGTTGTGTTCTTGGGCAAGACACTTTACTCTCATAATGCCTCTCTCCACCCAGGTGTATAAATGGGTACCGGCGACATAATGCTGGGGGGGAACCCTGCAATGGACTAGCATCCCATTCAGGGGGAGTAGAAATATTCCTAGCCGCTTAATGTTACGGAAACCGGGATAAGCTCCGGCAGTGTGGGCCGCTTGGTTCGTGGCTTCTCCTAATTAAATACCGCACGCACTAACACTGTGAACGCTATTGACCGCCAAAACACTTCTTTAAAATATTCTAATATACTCTATCACCTCTATTTGCATTTAAACTTAACTCGACCGTTATTTTACTCTTATCTACTTGATAATGAACTCAAGATGAGTTCGAAACGTCGTGGCTTATTTTCGCTTATTTTTATACTTAATTGTATATCGAAATGTTCTCTCATTATATTTGAAGTACATTAGGATACTGTAAAAACAGTTTGACATTTCAGGAATAACTCCTTCATCAGCTGCAAGTATTGATTTTGTTATACTGTAAGTAACTGTATTCAGTTTGTCAAAAGCTTGGGACAAAGAAAAATTTCTGAGAATGCCTATGACAAACTGAACAAAGTTACAACATTACTGATCCTAGCAGTGTGCAGGGCTAGAGTTCTTGTTCAGCGAGGAAAGCTTCCCATTTTTTGTTAAATTTTGCTAAAAGCCCATTTTTAAGTGAAAAGCGTCTTTTAACTTTCAAGCAGGTGGGAATAGTTCATGTAAGGGGCATTGGTCAGTGCATTGATTTTACCCCAAAAAAGTCATATCTGCTTATTAAAAGGGCATGGGGGGGACAAATCCCAAACATGACTGGAAGGTGAAACTTTTTGTTGTAAAACAGGGGAAGGTACACAGCCAATCTTAAACTTTGTTTCAAAAAATTTTGACTTGAGGACATTCCCAAAAGAGCATGTGTTAGGCCATAAGGATCAGTGAATTTTTATGCAAGTGTCTGTAAAAAATCGATATTTATTTAGTTTTTCAAAAAGAGAGAAGACACCTTGGATGAAACATAGCGTAAGAAAACCACCGCCTTTTATGCCTTTTTACGTGATGAAGATCGGCAAATGTTCTATTTGGAGTAGGCCAAGGAATATTCAAAAAGCCTCACACACTTTCGTTGTCCATTACCTGCTGATTGACACTGTGCAGTTTTTTTTGGTAGTACATACGAACACGAAAGCAAACATTGTCAGTGTTGCAGTTAAAGGCTTGTGCAAGCTTACTGTTAAACCAATTCTTTAAAATATTTTTTCTTTAGATCTATATTTTATTAGCTTTACATTAATAAATACTTGTACTTTTTAAAGGTTTTGTAAAAAGCAACACACATATAAACAATTTTCCAGGAGACACCCATGAAGGTCTACAGTAACCTTACTACAGTGTGGCCGAGCTTATAATTTACCATCTTAGTTTGTATATCATTACTGCTTTCGTTATAGGAAGTCAGCAGTCATTGGTGTTCAGCCATTACATACATCATGGAACAAGAAACAGAAAGTCAGAATGGAACAGAAGTTAATGAAAGTTTACGAAAAAGAGCTCAAAGATGAAGCAAAGAAACAAAAAGAGGTTAGAAAACTCTCCTAGTTCTTTTTTAAAATAAATATTTTGATTAATAAGATTCTGAATCATGCTTTTTATTTTAAATTTAGGCAGGGCTCTCATAAAGTAAAGTCTGTGTCCATGCCATGAGGCTCATACAGCCGGAGCTTATCCCGGTTTCCGTAGCATTAAGCGACTAGGAGTATTGCTACTCCCCCCTGGATGGGATGCTAGTCCATCGCAGGGTTACACCCCAGCAGTAAATTCGCCGGTACCCATTTATACACCTGGGTGGAGAGAGGCACTGTGAGAGTAAAGTGTCTTGCCCAAGAACACAACGCAGTGCCCCGGCCAGGCCTCGGAGTCGAGTGCGCTAACCATAAGGCCACCACGCCTCCAGGCAGGGCTGGCATAATGGGTGGTAACCCATAACAACTGTTATGGTTGAGTCCACTCAATGTTATAGGTTAAGATGTTGATTGGTGTTATTTTACGCTTGCATTCAGAGCAAAGGGAGGCACAGTGGCCTAATTATGGTTAGTTTGCTGGACTCCGGATCAAGGGTTCTGGCCAGGGCACTGCATCATGTTCTTCGGTAAAACACGTAACTCTCATAGTGCCTCTCTTCACCTAGGTGTATAAATGAGCACTGGTGAATTTACTGCTGGGGTATCCCTGCAGTGGACTAGCATCCCATCCAGGAGGAAGTAGAAATACTCCTAGTCGCTTATCAAGCTCCAGCCTAATGGGCCATTAGGCTCGTTTTCCCAGACTTTACTATACAGAGCCAAAATGATACAGGGGATAACATCCTTACAAATTAAAGAACCTCATAATAAAACAATTCTAATCAGTACAATATAGATGCATCTTTTAAAACCAAATGATTTGGAATGCAGTGCTAGGAGAACACCTGCTGCCCTAGGTCTTGACAGTTGAGAGATCAAGCAGTGCAAGAGGAAAAGACAGAGGGCCTTAATTTTCACAGTACAGTCTCAAGCCAGCTTGTCTGTAAGAGTTTTGTCATTATGATTGAAATAGAGCGGCAGAAACTTTACCTGGTCAAAAACCTTAAAAAATATATTGGACTGGTAACAAAGCATTCTGATTGGTTGATTTCACCTGTTGGCCTTCTCTACTGTCTTAGTAATGTAATAATATACCTCGTTTAGTGTGGAAAATACTCTTAGCTCTATAAAGAGGGGCTAAGTACTAGTGGACTGCCAGGGTAGCAGAACTTTTACAACATGATGAAGGTCAGGAAAGCTTCATACTGTTTGCTTACATTTCAATTCAAGTGAGGTCTTATGTTGTTGTGTCCATTTTTTACAATGATACCACAGCATAGTTCTTGGCATGGTTTAATTTTTTTTAGGTAGGTAGATTAAGGTTAAGTCTGCATTTGTGTCTGGTGGTCCATCAAGCCAGAGCTTATCCTGGTTTCTGCAGCATAAAGTGACTTTAGAACAGTATTTCTACTCCCTTCTGGATGGGATGCTTTGCCATCACGGGTTACCCCCAGTATTCTTCATATATTAATGATTGTAGGTAAGAGTTTCTCCTCTAAGTTGTACAAGTATCACTACCCCAAGTGACAAGCACAAAGTGATGTCGGTGGGAGCAAAGTTCATTCTTTATGTTGCAGTAATTACATAATACTAAGATTATCCTGCAAAATCATGCAGGGAAGTTCACCAGATACTTAGCTGATACGGCTGTAGGCCAAGTTGGCTAAACTCAGATGGTATTTTGCAAGATTGAGCTGCATAATATTGTTTTATCAGTGTTCAACAATTACAAATCATATTGATGTTTTAGCTTATAAATTAACCATGGTTATGCAGCCCTTTGCAAGGCTTAGGTTGAATCAGAACTATAACAGAGTTTTGTGAAACTTTGTTAAATACTAAGAGGTGTTGTTTATTTCTTAGTATCAGTAAAAAAAAAATTCATTGATACAATACAGGTTGAACACTATATACATTGTGTTTTTACTTTTAGGAAAAAAGAAAAAGAATAGAAGAGAGAAGAAAAAGAAGGGAGGAAAATGAAAAGAAATCTCAAGTTGTTCAAGTGGTATGTCAAAACCCAAGGGGGGGGGGGGGTACTCCGGCTTATAAATGACGGGGATGATCGAAGGATTTTTTTGGGTTTGAAATTTTCGATTCCGAGATTTTTTCGGGTTGGAAAATTTGGCAAGTATTTTTTGGGGTGACTTGATTTAAATAGGGGATTTTTGGGGTTTTTTTTAAAAAACGAACTTAAGTGCCTTGGCGCGGCCTTGGCGTATTTATGGTATGATGAATAAACAAACACGAGTGTTCATTTTTTTATGGTTTACTTTGTGCTATATTATTGCCCCTCCTGGCAATTTAGGCGTAATTTGACAAGGGATTTTTTGGGGGTAATTTTTAGACCAGGGATTTTTTTGGGTAATGTCGGAAGACTTAGGGATTTTTTTGGGTCCTGAGTTTTGCCTCCATTCGATCATCCCCGTCATTTACAAGCCGAAGTACCCCCCTGGGGTCAAAACTGACTTTAATTTTGCTCTGTAATGTTTTCCTTTCATTTCTTAAATTAAAATTTTGTTCAGCTATCATAACACAGAAGAGTAAAAAAAAATCCTTTTAGCCTCACCTCCAGTTTTGAGGGGACCACGGATTTCTATTTGTGATCTTGACTTGCCGCATCAGTGATTTACCAGTATGAAAAATCAGGAGGCAGGGGAGGCAAAGTACTCTAAGTAACACTGCTTCAGGAGTACCCAGGAGACTTTTACCCACAGTTATTTAAAAAAGTTATTGGGAAACTAAGAATAAGAAATTCATTTCCAGCTCAGGATATAACTACGATAAAAAATTTACAGACTCACTGAGCAAAAAGCCCTTGACTTTCAAAATATTTCAAAAGTCATCACTGTGTCTTCTTCACATGACTGAAGAAGATGTTTGATGGCATCGAAAATATTAATTTTTTTATATTTTTTTTGCTCTTAGCTCATAAAATCTCTATCACAAAAAATGGTTATAACTCTCCTTTATCACTACATGGTACTGTTCAACAATGAACTGCTAATGAATACAGTTTAACGAGTAAAAAGCATGATACTGACAGAAATATATGGCATACCCGATATCCATTTTAATATTATTGTTTTTGTGTATTTTACAGATAAAAAACACAGCTAAGATTAAAAGGATGAAGAAGAAACAGCTTCGGAAGATTCAGACCCAATAAATATAAATAAAAAACTTTTATATTTATTTTGAATAACAGACTTGTGTTTAGAATTTGCAATATTAATTTCATTTTCTGATATTGTACAATATGATGCGCAGCAGGGTATTTTTGACAAAATTTGAGGTGTTTAGATAGCTGATGAAACACTGTACTGTCTTGAGTGTTTGATAATAATTATATCTTCTCAATTGAAACAAAAACTACGTAGTAAATGGATAAATAAAACAGCAAAAATCTATGCTAGTAATTAAGACCGGGTGTCCAAACCTCCTTCGTGGCTTTATGAGTTTGAAAATGTATTACCATTAGTATCACAGCCTTGTCTTGAAACAAGCTGAGCAAATAAATATTAGAAGTACATCAGTAGTGAAGTTGCAATGTTCTGCAATAGTATGTAAACCAAGAAACTCACCACTTTCAGTTTTTACTCATTGGCCTGATGATGTTATAAATCAAAACAGAAAATATACAGTCAACTCTCTCTTAACAGACACCTTTATAAGATAGACACCTCTTTAAGACGAACATGTGGTGTTGGTCCCATCTTTGCCTTTTTTCAGCCATTCTACTGCAACTAAACTCCCCATAAGACAGACAATTCTCTAAGACGGACAGTTGGAGCCAGTCCCAACGGTGTCTGTTTTAGAGATAGTTGACTGTATTGCCCAAAGTTGAAGATATTTTCTGGTGAATATCACCATGCAGTTGATCACTCTTTGGATTAACTTTTATCTGCTAAAACAAACAAAGAGAGCTGATTTTCCAACAAGTAGAAAATCAGGATGCAATTCTTCACAACTGCTAGGATTACAAGAGGATATATAATATTATTAAAAACTAGCAATGGTATATTGCAATTCCTGCGTTTTGATTGGTTAACTGGCAATGGTATATAAGCTCAAATACCATTGACCACAAATATGGAAGCCAATATGTGTTAACGAGAACAACTTTGGAGCTAAAATATTTCAATTCTATGGGCGTTTTTAATAAAACAATTACTCCACTCACGCTTGTTGGATATGAGATCGTTATAGCCATCTAGGCACCTTGTTGGCTACCTATCATCTCATATCCAATGCACGCTCGTGGAATAATTGTAGGCAACCATCAGATGAGAGCATATAAATCAACACCCTGTATATTTATTGAAACACTCTGAGGCCCTATAAAAATTATTAAATAGGCCTTATTCGTATTCTCGGTATTGGATGGACTGGAACTAGCTTGCAATGGAGGCCCATGCGGGTAATCTTTTCAAATGCAAATGACATAAAGCTGTTTTTAATGATATTCCCCCGCATGAGCCTCCATTGCAAGCTAGTTCCAGTCCAATACCGAGAATACGAATAAGGCCTATTAACTAAAAACTTAACCTGAAGCCAGAAAACTTTTTCTTTAAAAAAAAATATTTATGACCCCACCAATATTACAAAATCAAGGATTTCATAGCCAAGATATAATATTGATTAGGATAGCCATTAAAAGGGGTGACAAAGGCAGTAATCCCTATGAAAGTTGGGAAAAACAGTGAAAAAGAAAAAAAGAATTTGTCAGACGAATTCTGCCTGTAAATAACTGATTTTCTTCAAAAAAAACTTTTAAATTTTTGTTCTAAATATTCTCAGAAAATTTGGAAATACGGGTCAGTTATAACTTTACAGAATTTCAAAGGAAAACAAAAAGACATGCTGTTTTCATGTGTTTTCCACTCCTGTCCACCCCCGTGAGCGTGACATGGGAATCAGTAGGGGTGATGCCGGGATTGTTGATCAACATACGTCATGCGCAAGCGTAGGAGCAAGAAAGTCGCCATGTTGTTGGGGAGATGTTTGGGAGTGATTAGCATTTCGTGAGTTTTTGTTGTGTTTCATGAAGATTCTTGAAAGGATATCAAGGATAAGAGGTAATTTTAAGATTTAGTATTACTGTTCTCTATTTTGGAAAGAAACAAAGGTGATATCCAAGCGTGAAACGCAAACAATTTTCGTTTCGCTGGCTGTACATCCGTCGGACAATGGTTTCGGCTGTAGTGTGGTGCTGTAACGTCCGATCACATGCATTATCTCGCTGAAGAAGCTGTGTACTGAAGGTGGACTCTTCGATTTAAATTTGACAAAAGGTCTGTGCCTCATCTCTTCATTTTTACAGCAGTACTGTAACTCGACCCGCTGTAGAGCCGAAGCGGCTTGTATGTTCTGTCGAGGACTGAAATTTCGCGTAAGAAAGCGAATCTACCGGACGGTTTATTGAGCGATCAGGCGAGCTGGACTCGTGATTTTAAACCATCTTGCGTTTTCGCCCGAGACAATCCCAATGGCGTAGTTTTGTGGAGTTGTTTCGGCTTGATCCATGCTCTAGAAATATTTCTGCCCGGCGGAGACCGTTTGTTTAGGTTCGCTTTTGTATTCGCAAGGAAGTGAGTGGCCATGTTCGGGCGCACCCCTATGGCTCTTTAGACGTCGCTACGATCGGCATATTTCGTTGTTTTACTTTTAGGAACTCTTCATACGGTAAGACGTTTCATCGACTATTTCTAGGGCGAATTTAAGGGCAAATCACCTACGTCTTTTGATCGTTTTTTGTCAGTTTGCAAGTGTTGAATCAATAGGGTGAGATATATGCGTTTTTGAATGTCCGGTATGCGTACCACAAAGTGGTTTTCTTCTCCGGAGCGAGTGTCGACAATCGCAATTGTTTTATTTGAAGGTATTTTGTCATCGCCCCCCTTCCTTTTGCGTCTCTTAGACGTAAATAACCATCTTAGACGAAGGTGTTTACGAACATTCCGCAAACTTTTACCCATTGGTGACACTTAGGGAGAACACGAGAGTCGAATACGAGAATTGCACCGATTTACACCGATTAATTTCCGGTGAAAGAGGACAAAAGGATTATTTGAAATAATCTAAAGCCGCCGTAGAGTTTTATAGTCTGCATGCCGTGTGTGAGTATTCTTTTTACACTTTATTGAATGAGGAAGCAATATAACACAATGCTAAATAGTTCTTAGACCTCGAAATTGTCGTGATCTTGAAAATTGACATGCCTGCATCGAGTGAGATAGGAGCACGTCGTTCTTGCGATTAATATCACAACATTAATGCCCATTGATGGCTTCCAAAATTATTTCATAAGCTACAAGTACCCTTCGATCGTGATGCGAGATTTTAATATCTTTCGAACGTGCTTCATTTTCGGTTGTTATTACCTTGGTATTCAATAAGCACAATTTTCGGCCATAATTAAGCACGCCTACCAAAACATAGCATTGTGTTGTACGTGCTAAAGATTTAGATGATGTCATCTTACACACAGCTTTGATACTACCGGGGTAAGTGTGTTGTTTAGCTGAGCAATACAACTGGGATCCGTAATTTTATTCCTGGTGAGGTATTTCAAGTGAAATGTGTTTTGTCATAGATTTTTTTTTTTTCAAAATACTAAATGTGTGGTTTTAATGTTTAGAATTTGACTGTCCCAAAGAACACACAGTCTCAAATACTATTGTTAATAATAGCTGTGTAAAAGACTAAGCAATACTGCAATCAATGCTCATTAGTTTATCATCCCTGTGTCTGGGCAATAAATTTCTTAGCGACCCTTATGTGCAAGAAATATGTCATATGTACCTTGCATGCGTGTACATGTACCCTATAAATTACAATTTCACAGTGTCAAGGGTGCATTTAGAAGGAATTAAGTAAATATTCAATTACATTCAGTAGTTTTAAAAGTCATATTGGGCCAAATCACTGTTAAACTTCATGGTATTTTTAATATAATAGGCGCCCAATTCATTAGAAGTTTTGTAATCGTATTCTTACAGGATACGGAATTTGATACCTTACATACTTTTTCACCACACTCACGTTATGACTCAGATCCAATTCTGTGCAGATTCCATAATGGTTTATTTGTTTGTTTCTCAAATTTGTCTTTCCATTCCTTCAAGCTTTGGGTATTTAACTTGTGTCCTTTTATAGCTGTGCATTATACTACTTAGACACGTAAAAATAAACTCTCTTAGTCACAGACATTTAACATTTGCTTTGTCTATTTTCTGACAGTATTGTTAGTTTGATTGTCATCCACTTTACCGTAGTTGTATGTTATCGTCTTTTGTGTTTCCTTGTCCATGTCAGTGGTCATGTTTCTTTATGATTTTCTGAATGATTAGATTTCCGTTCATTGTATGTAATTGTATAATATTGTGGTTTTGAAATTTCCCAGAAGTGGTCCTATTTATTGTTCATGATGCTTACAAAATCCAATGAGTGGTTTATTAATATTTAATTTTTTATATGCCAATTGTTCACAATGTTCTTGGTTAGATATTGATAACCTTGGTAACTGTAACTTGAGAAGATATATTAGTCTGCTGCTGGATCAACCCCAAAACTCTCCCTACTGATCATCATGCATTTCCTATTATTTTGTGTGGGAGAATTTGGTTCAAATCCAGGATAAGATGTGATTGATTCATATAACTTGTCCACTTGAAAGTAATTGTATTTGACATTTTATCATGATTCTGTCTGATTTTTTATTGATTGTAACTTGATCAGCATTCTCCAAGAAGCAGTTTTGTTTACAGAGAGTTTTTTTTTTCTTGGAAGTACAACAAGTTGATACACTTACACAACCGTCCAACCACTTTGTGGTGGACGGATATACATGCTATCATTTTACCTATTGCTTGCTTATTTTGTAGATGTACATGTCTATGTACACATTTATAGGAATTTTGTGTTCCCTGTTACTTTAGTAGAACAATTTGGTTCCTCTGTTTACAAATTTATATTTTTTCCTGCGTCTCTCACAATTAGTTGCATTAGGTGTAGGGATCCTTGAATTTAATTAAATACTGCTCTGCATCCCTAGTACTCGAGCTCACCTGTATTGTCTTGTTTTCAAGTTAAATGCTTGTACTTTAGCACTGTACTATACTGCACTTTTCAATTTTAAAAACAACTTCGCTGAATTGAACCATTATCTGGTTTACCAGCTATCATTAAAAGATAGTATCAACCAGTGTACCTGAAATTATTAACACTGAATGATAAAACAGAGTTAATATATTGCAGATGTTGCACATATTATTTTAAGGTAATGATCTATCTTTTGTGTTTAGAAAACAATTTGCCTAACTTGCTTAAAGTTATGATCCCAGCCATACTACCAGTTATTTTCAATGTGTGCAATATTTACTACATTTTGTTCTTGAAATTGAGCCTGAATCAATCAGAAGAGATTAATTCTAATTCCAGATGTTAGGCACAATAGAGTACAGATTTATTTGAATATTCGAGATTTATTTGAATGCTGTTTGCATTTAAGTCAGAAATAACTTCTTATACCAAAACAAAATTCTAGGTATACATATTTTGTAAAATTGGGGATGCCTTTCACTCAATAAAGGATCCTTACTTGCAATGTTCATAAACACACTGAAGATTGAAAAGTCACTATCTGGACCCGGTTGTTCAAAGAATGGGTAACACTATCTACCAGATAAATCACTATTCAGTGGCTGTTTTAAAGTAACACTTATCCGCGAAAGTGAATTATCTGGTGGATAGCGTTATCTACCCTTTGAACAACTGGCCCCTGGAGGATAGCGTAGGTGGTTTTGCCAACATATATAGTCATGATTTATCCACCCGAAAATAGCGGATAGCATTGTCCACCTTTTTAGTTAGAGAAAGGATACCTCAAAATGATGGCAACAACTGCACCTGCACCCCCCCCCCCCCCGTCCCAAAAAAAATCTGCGACTGATGACAGGTAGGGGCAACATTTTCCATTTCCTTCGCTAACCATCATTCTAAACACAATGGATGGTTTTACTTCTTGTTTTCTCTTATGTTGGTATCATATTTTTTTTCCAGGCTTTAGACAAGGATACGTCTTTTCTTTGTGGACAACGGGGTCCTGATGCGGCTATGCCCTTATCAGGGCATGGTAAGGGAGGATTCTTAGGAAGGAATTCAGAGACTGCAGGCTTATTTGACGACCAAGACCCAGAGAAACTTTTCGCTGATCTACGGGAAATTGGTCATGGCAGCTTTGGTGCTGTGTACTATGTAAGTAAAGTTCTGTGCTTGCTACATGTACATATACATTGTACCTATCACAAACAGACAACAAATCACTTATGTTTCTAATACAGAGGATGTGTTAAAATGTACAAAAAGAAACAATTTTTAACAGCTTTGGTGGTTTCTATGCGATGTAGAATTGTTGCATCCCTAAACTACTGTGAGACCTTGGTACTCAATGTACATGTATAAAATACATTTATTGATAATTTATCTTATTGCATATAGATGTATCTATAAATGTCAAATTGATAATCACACTAACATGTACTGTACATGAAATTTCCTCTGCTTGTCTAAAAGAAACTGGCATTAAAAAAAAAAGAAACTTGAGTTACATGTAGATGCATTAATATTTCCCTATACAGTGGAACCCCGATATAATGATAAGCCAAGGGGAGTAAAATTACATCGTCGAGATCATTATATCGGGTTCCGTCCCATACACATGCCGGGACAACTTCGCTATCGGGATTCGTTATATCAAGATCGTATATTGGGGTTCCACTGTACCATACTAGCTAGACTGATGTTATATATTGTTCCTTTTAGGCCAGAAATGTCAAAACAAATGAGGTGGTTGCAGTTAAGAAGATGTCCTTTAGTGGCAAACAATCTAGTGAGGTCAGCCAAACAATTAATTCCTTTATGATTTTCTTCCTTTGTAAAGCTATTAATGGTGTATTAACACTTTAATTACAAATGTATCAATACAATCTCACCTGTAGACTATCATCTGTATTTTGTACATTGCAGAAATGGCAGGACATTGTGAAAGAAGTAAAATTTTTAAAGCTTTGTAACCACAAGAATACCATTAGCTACAAAGGATGTCATTTGAAAGATCATACAGCATGGGTAAGCTAATTTTATTACCTTTTGTATTTAGCACTTTGCTTTTCAATTTTACAAATTTAGATTTGCACAATTGTACATATTTCTTTCATTGTCTTTTATTGTGTTCACATCTGAAAACGTAGCCATAATCTTCAAATTGTCTTACTAAGAAAACAAGCCACTGTATTTATTTTATACATTAAATCCTTTTGGTTTTCCTTGTAGCCAGCACCCAGTAACAAGTGTACACATTGGTGTGGCTTGTACACATCTAATATTTTCTTGTTTTTCTTTTAGCTTGTTATGGAATATTGTGTAGGATCAGCGTCAGATATTTTGGAAGGTAAGCCATTTTAATATGTCTTTTTTTAATGTATGTTTTACATGTACATGTATCAGCCTTCTCAAAAAGATTTTTAGGAGCAGGTCATTCTGAAGTATGTGTACAAAATGTGCAGTTGACTCCAGATTGAGTGGTTGGGGTTAGAGCCTTTACCGGGCAATGTGCTGTGTTATTGGGCAAGGCACTTTTCTATAGTGCCTCTCTCCACCCAGGTGTAATGTGTTGTTGTTTTTTAAATGGGTACTGGCAAATTTAATGCCGGTGGTGACCCCGTGATAGACTAGCATCCCATCCTTGGGGAGTAAAAATACTCCTTGCTACAGAAAGCAGGACAAGCACCAGCCTGATGGGCCACTACACTCAAACTTGACTTAACTTACCTTTTACCCATTTTCAATTATCTAATCCAGACTTGCTTGACTGCAAGAGCAACGAGAAAGTTGAAAGATTAAAATTCATTTTGTTTTCTTTCTACTTACAGTTCACAAGAAACCACTTAGAGAGGTAGAAATTGCTGCAATTTGTCAGGATTCTCTACAGGTAAGTGTGCCACTCTATCTTACTTTTTATGTCAGTTTGCTCTAGCAGCTTCTTCCAAGACACTGAAAGCCTGATCATGTTTCTCTTACTTTATGCAGGGACTTAGATATTTACACAGAAATGGACGAATTCACAGAGATGTTAAAGGTAAGCTCTTTGGGAAGGTTCATCATAAATTTTTTGCCCCATTGCTTGCCTGTCGCTTTGACCATTAACTTGTTACATGTTTGTGGACAGTGTTGTTGTGGAATTAGCTTTATCTTTATTTTTCCTCTTCCGTTGCACATTACAGCTGGAAATGTTCTCTTGACTGAGGATGGAACCGTCAAACTAGGTAAGGCTTGCAGTTAATGTTGCACTTAATTTCTCTGCATTTCTTAACATTTCATGTCACGCAATGTTATTATTAAACAAAATGTACCATTATTTGTAATACATGTACGTATAAAAGGATTATTTTTTTCCTTAGCGGATTTTGGCTCAGCTGCTCTCGCTGCTCCAGCCAATTCTTTTGTTGGGACACCATACTGGTAAGAGACTTGTGGGTTTTTTCTTTAGTTGCAAAGAAAACAGATTTTCTAGCTTGTCTTTCGTGCAAGGCGGAACCATTAGGTGTCAGCAGGCCCAAGGGGTTTCTTAGTGTTCTTACTTCCTCCGCCAGCTGGAAAGTTTCAAAACTGTTACAGATGTGTAAAATCAGCTACCTCAACAGGCAAATCCACTAGCCCTGGGCCATTGGACAAAACTGTCTTTGTACAATGATTTATTTTGCCTTTGTGTCCTCGTACTTTGCTAAAGATCATAGCATGCCATTTTGCACCTACAATCAATGGTCCACCTGAACAACAGCCTGGAGTTCACAAATTTATTTCTACAAAATTACTTTAAAGTAACAAAGTTGCACACGAGAATCAGAGCTCTTTCATAAAATATTAATCTTGGGTTTGTTTCTCTTTAAGGATGGCTCCTGAAGTTATCTTAGCTATGGATGAAGGACAGTATGATGGAAAGGTGTGTCTTGTGAACTTGTTTATAAATTTTTTAGTTGAAATCTTTAAGATTGCAATGTAATTACTTGTAAATTCAAAAATCTTACTTCTGCTAAAAATTAACTACTGTACACTGTCTTTTTTCTATCAATATTAATTTACTCAATGTCCATAAAATTCTCTTTGAGTGACAGGTTATTATGTATTTTCATTTTGTGCAAAAAATGGACATAGTTGAAGGTATACCAACTACTTCAATTTTTGTTCATGAGTAAAAGCAGATTGCTGTACCAATGATCAAGTAAATAAGACACAATCAACTATTCTTTCTAATTCTGCCTTGCTCTTTTAGGTTGATGTATGGTCTTTAGGAATCACGTGTGTTGAACTGGGTAAGGTTTTGTCTTGTGTATAAGGTTCTCTCAGTGCGAAAAAGTACATTGAATGCAAAAGGGTCCCTGAATTCCAAAATTATTTTTGAAAAATTCATGAATTTGCGCAAAAGAAAAAAAAGTCCCCAGAGGCTTTGATCCTTTTGGTTGCCACCATGAATCGAGTCCTCTGGGCTAGACTGAAAGCCCATCAAAACCACGGCCAAATCTGATTGGCTTTTGAACACTTGTTCATTTCATCTACAATCTCCGGCACATGAGCACAATCAAACTGGAACCAGGAATTCCTGGCTCCAGTTTGATTGTGTGTGCGCGTTTTTGATTCCCCGAGAGCCATTGAGCGTTCAGTCACTGCTGATCCATAAGGCACAGGCTCTGGGAATGAGATTGGCAATTCACAGTCTTCCAGTAATTGTGTGCAGACTCGGAGTTTATTCTGCTCAAAGCTGATTGGCTGAAAGTCTGCTTTGACTTGGCCAGAGTCCATGCTCTTGGTGCTGACCAAAAGAAAAGTGGGCTCAGGGGACGAGATTGACCTAAGTGATAACATAATATAATTACATGTACATATTTCTTGCAGCTGAAAGAAAGCCTCCACTGTTTAACATGAATGCAATGAGTGCTCTTTACCACATTGCACAGAATGATCCTCCAATGCTTTCTGCTCCTGACAGCTGGTAAGCTATAGAACAAAATTAATACTGTTGTGTTTTGTATTACAGTTATTATTGCAGTACTGTTATCCTGTTGGCAAATTACTGAATGATGTGTTTGTTCTTGTAACTTAAGGTCTCCTTGCTTTGTGGAGTTTGTACAGCTATGCTTGCAGAAACAGCCAGGTGTTAGACCCACAGCTGAGGATCTGCTTCAAGTAAGTACCAAATGTATTGTCAAAACACAGATTCTCCTTGCTAGTACCCTTGCTAGTACCCTTGTTAGTGTTTTCTTATTGCACTTGTTAGGAGGATTTGACAAAGCCTTCTTTATTGCACATGTTCATGGTGGAGCTCTTACAAACAATTCATGGTGCGGTGCCCCACTGGTTAGTGCACTGGACTCCAGTTCGATTCGTCTAAGTTCGAGCACTGGCTGGGGCACTGCATTGTGTTCTTGGGCAAGACACTTTACTCTCAAAGTGCCTCTCTCCACCCAGGTGTATAAATGGGTACCAGCAAATTTAATGCTGGGGGTAACCCTGCAATGGACTAGCATCCCATCCAGGAGGGGAGAGTAGGAATACTCCTAGTCGCTTTATGCTTCGGAAATCGGGATAAACCCTGACCTGAAGGGCCACTAGGCTTGTATGCAGACTTAACCTATCCAACAACTGACCTTTGCCTTTAAAAAACACCAACCATCTAACCTGTTTATCTTGTTAACTGCGCTGCGCAGTTCTTGCTCTGCACGGGGTTTATTATTATTATTATTATTATTTTTTTTAGTTTTGTCGGTGACCTGTCCCAGACCTCCACTCGGTCGAGCTTGAAGTCACGTAATGTTTAGAAGCTACAAATCAGTAACAAATGAAAAATTTCTCTTTTTTCTCTTTTTAAATATTTATTTAACTATTCCATTTTGAAGCGTTTAGTCCATGGAAAATACTAAATTTCCACGCTTCAAGAATAATTTAGCGGGCCAGATAGAATAAATACCATTACGATGGTGGAAAAGAATCTGAATGAAAGTTTAGTCGATCGTTAGACCCGAGTACGTAATTTTTAAGGTATATCAGCACACATCCTTTTGAACTCAAATTTTTTTTTTCCTTTAGAAAAAAGAACCTCAAAGTCTGACTTATACCATGGTGGGAACCCTGCACCCAGAGTCGTGAGCGGCAGATGATATGAGTTAATTCGCGCGGCAAGTCAACCATGAAGCCACAAATTAGTTTTAAAACCGCCTATACGAACCGAAAGAGGGGTTAGGGTTCGTCGGGACAAGTGAGAGACGGGGTACGCCCGAAAACCCGCTGAGCGTTGTTCGGAGGAGGGGACCAGCGAACATCGGGAATCAAATGCTCAGTCGACTATTTGACGAGATAAAGGGGAATAAGGGGTGGGGGTGCATTTTTTATGCTCCCCGCATAGCTACCCCTAGGGTGGTACGTGACCAGCGCAGTTGTAAGCTCTAAGAGCTTCTTTTTACATTACGTTTGTGTCCTGGAATGTGCTGGCGTAAAATTTTACTTCAAAGGCATTGATCGGCAAGAATCACGCAATGCTCTGAAAGGTTTAAATCTGCTACAAACGGAAACTAAACAAATCCTCTGGTCTAAACCTAGCATGTTAAGTGTAAAATATTCGACTTTTTAGCGTTATTTATTTTTGGAGCTCTGTCATCTATAGGATTTCTGAAATCTGATGGAAAACTACTGAGACAAACATACCCTGACTTGCAAGGGTTACGTATTGATAAATTAATTCTCCGGGGAATTCCCATTCAGCAAAACACAGGTCTAGTGTTCTTCTCAAATTTGATTTAATTATTTGCTCCAATATTCCATTTTCGGAGCTGGTTATTCAATCTTTAAACGGTAATGCAAGACAACACTGGATGCTGATTTAAAAGACTTTTTTGTTTCACGGATCAGGATCGTGGGAATTAAATTTGGCCACCATTAGCATAGGCCATCCCAATAAAATGTTTCGTTTCCCATCGCCCCGTCTCTTGTGATGGTGGGTCGGTCGGTCGGGCAAAAAAAAAAAAAGAATGAACACGTTAAGGGGTCTGGGTTCATTTAAGAAGCCAGGAGATGCAGAACCGAAAAATTTTTTTCAGTCATCTTGCTGAGAATGTTGGAACAATCGTTAATGCCCTTGGCACGAAACAGCCTTTGAAAAACTTAGTATCGTTGGTTTATTAATGACAAGGACATCACATCATACCAATTTTGTTAATAAAACAAGTTCAAACAAGATCGTGTGCTTGTAAATTAAAGTACTTGCCTCTTTGACAAGTGAATCTGGAATTTTTTTTTTTTTTTTACATTTCGAAAAAAATGGGTCGGTCGGGCGATGGGAAACGAAACATTTTATTGGGATGGCCATATAAGAAAAATGTTTAATTTCGGATGGAACTAGTCAACCATGAAATGTCACGCAAGGTGTTTTCTTTATACCATCTTGTTTGTCAGTCGCAACATTGTTCGACACAGGTAAAGGGGATAAGGGGAGGGGGTGCATTTTTTGTTCCCCCACATGGCTCCCCTAAAGTGCTCACGAGACCAGCGCAGTTGTAAGCTCTAAGAGCTCTTGTTGGTTTATCATCAGCATCCATTTGTATCACAACCAAGGCAAGAAGGTATTATCCTGGAGCTGATTGAGAGAACAAAACAAGCTGTCAGAGCTCTTGACAATATGAATTATCGCAAAATGAAGAAAATGATTATGAGTGATCCTGTGGGAGAATTAAGTGAGGAAGGAGACAGTTCAATAGCTGAGACAGAAGACGAGGATGATAAGTCAGAAGCAGTAAGTTGTTTTTGTTGTATTTGTGTGGGCGACTTTCAGTTTCCCTGGACATGAAATATTAACCTCTTTGTCAAAACTGCAGTTGTTGAACACAGTAGTGGAAGAAGTAAACTTTATTTCAGTGTCAGTCGTTCTAGCGTTTTACACACTAATAATTTTGGTAACATTAATTAAAAAAAAAAAACAGTTTAAAGCTAAGATGTAACTTACTACAAAATAGTAGACTAAGTGTAGTTTAAGCCAGACTTGCATTGTGATTGGATAGTGAGGTTAGTATACAGTGCATGTAAAAGGAACCAAGGAAAAGTATGATTTTATCTGTTTGCAATATCATTTTTTTTTTGATAAAATTGTTATCATAGAATTTCATCAAGAACGAAATGTGTGGCTTTAATTTCACGGCATCTAAACAATACAGGCATGTGCAGTTTGATATAAAATAAACTCCTTTTAGGTAAGGTAATCATAAACTAAAAACGACAGGTGACGAGTTGTCTTTAGAGTTTTGAATGCAAGGACAATAAACAAATTCAGTAACAAAACATCTGCATGTGCATAACTGAAGTGCTGCTAAATGAAGCAACATAAAGTATTTTTTATGCAAGTTCATGTAAGTTGAAGATGGGAAAGGTGCTTAACTTTCGTTCACCTGCTCATGTACTTCAGTCAGCTCTTTTTACCAGATTCTCACCACTAGTGTTAGAGACATGCATGGAAAACCAGTAGAGAAAATTTGTTTGTAGTTATCTTGTCCTTCAGCCTACTAAAGGTCTTCTGTCTGTCTCTCTCCTATCTGCACTTCAGTCTCTATACATTGTCCCCACATCAGCATGCCATGTAAACTTTGATGGGGTGTTGGAGGAGGGGGATGGGCCTTCGGCATCTGAGGACAGCTTGGCATTCTCTGAAGACTCGTTATCTTCGTCATCGTCATTTCTTCACTTCAAATCTGCACAGGTTCTGTCTGCACATCTGTTGCATGCACATCCAAACCTCGTACAATTCTATCATCATCATCATCATTCTCTACCTTGCACACTTCTCCCTAAATTTTCTTCTAACATTTTGTCAAGTTTAACTGTCGTTAAGAAAATAAGCAGCATTGATACATGTAAAAGCATGGTTGAACTCGTTGAAGGTCAATTGCTTATCTTCTACAAAATGGTTTGCAGTTTAACATGAAAAACACATTTTCTTAATCAGTAACAATCATTTGCTGGTAATTTATCAATACCAAGGAAATAACAGTCATTTTACATCTTCATGAATCACTAATGCTTGCACTGCACCATAAACTCAGTCAACTCATTCTTATATCACTTCACATTCTTCTCCCTCTATCACTCTGTTCGCTCTTCTTGCATGCTTTAAACAAATAAATATTGAGTGTGTTAAATCAATAGTTAAACCTTAACATTAGTGATAAGCTATTAGCTACAGCTGCATGTCAGATATTGCTAGTAACATTTGGGGTGAATAAGCTGAGAGTGGATAGAATTATCCTCTGATAAGATTAAGGGTTAGATTAGATCCATAAATCTCCTTCACAAATAACCTCCAGTTCTCCTTTTCGTGATCATTGAGGGGTGTGGCCCTCCCATTGTTTTTTGCTCGTTTGTTTGTCTGTTTGTTTTTTTTTCATTTGTTACCTGCCCAATAATAATTAAAAACAAAATGACTAATAATGTTTGGGTACTATTTACCTCCTTTTTAGAGTGCCGAGCTTGACAAAACCAAGAAGGCAAGTGTGAGTAGTACAGCCAGTGTGGCAAGCAGTACAGACAGCCTGCAAGGAGTTGAGCAAGACAGTGATGCAGCTACCCCTGGAAGTTCATCCTTTGCAATCAACTCTATCAGTGTAAGTTTTTGTAAGATGTAGATTTCTTGTTGAACAACTTAAGTTCTTTAGTTATCTTCTGTGAGTCAGGATAAATCAAACAGCCAGTTTCTCCTGTGGCAGAAAGTTCTGTAATGTAATGCTGTAATGCATTCCAGTAATTTTACACATGGTCTGATCATGTGCTCTGTGCAATGCTGTTTTCACTCTTCTATGTGCTCCACCAGCAGTTGTTGTGTTTTCTATGAGGTTTTGTATCATTCCTTTCTTAACCGAACCATGAAACAAGTTCCCCTGGGAGTATTGTTGTTGTTGTTGTTGTTTTGTTTTTTTGTGGCAAAACATTTTTGTTATCTTCACTAATACAGTCATATCTCTACTAACAACCACCTCCTTAGATGGCCAGGTTATTTTTTGCTAGACAGCTCACCAATCCATACAGACTGCCACCTTGCTAAAACAGTCAGTTATTCTGCCCCTAGGGACTGTATGGTGTACATCCAGTCAAAGTATTGTTAGATGTGTGACTTAAAAGTTTTACCTCTCTCTCATGAGGCCAATTCTTATTTTAGTTGCCACAGTAATAATAATAATAATAATAATAATAATAATAATAATAATAATAATAATAATAACTTAATATTTATAGTGCACAAATTATACATGTATGTAAAAAATGATCAAATGCCCAAATCACAGTGTGGATGGACTGAGATTATTATTAATATAAGTTAATTCCTTCGTTTTCTCTTTAGATGCAGCAGCACAACCGTGAAGAAGATGACAGGTTTGCCACCATTCGCCCTCAAAACCTGATCGCCAGACAGCATCAGGAGCACAACAGGCAAGGAGATGAGATGAGAGATCAGCTGGAGATCTACAAAAAACTGCGACAGAATCATCAGAAGGAAGTACGGATACTGGAGACCAGGCTGCAGTTGGAGATGAACGACCACCGCAGGATTCTTGACAAGGAATATGATCAACAGGTACATGTCTGAGCAACACTATTTCTCCTTACACTGTAGTACAGGAATTTCTGTGTCAGGGTTGGTGTTGTGCTACGGTTTTGTTGTTGTTGCTGTTTTGTTTATTATGCTGTGCAAGGTGGTACAAATGTTTAAGTGTGTAGATGAGCCCCTAGTGTGTGGCCATTCAAATGAAAGCTACTGAGCTGTACTTCCCTGTGGTATGGTTTATCATGCTGTACAAAGTGGCTTCAGGTCTGTGGATGAAACTCTAATGTATGACCATTCAAATGAAAACAATAGAGCCACATTTTCATGTGGTACTGTTTATTGTGCTGAACAATGGGCACTAACTTTTAAGTCTGTGAATGAAACCCTAGTGTGTTACCATTCAACTGAAAGCTTTTAAGTGGTTCTTTCATATTATGGTACTGTTTATTATGCTGCTTAAGGTGACTGTGTTTGTGAACCCAAGCTGTGTTTGTGTCTTTGTGTGTGGGACCTTTCGACTGAAAGCTTAGTGTGATGCTAACTACAGTATGGTGTAACTTGCTTGTGGTGGTGTTTTGTTTTTGAGCAATTTCCTTTTTAGCTTTGAACGTATCTATGTTGTAGGTCAAATTGACTTTCGTGTTAAATTTGTTTCCAACCTGGGTTAATCGGTTTCAACCTGAAAATATGCTCTGAAAATTACATAAAGCAATTTGAATTCTTTAAAGTAAATCCCAATAAATAAATTCAAATTGTTTTAAGTTACAACATCTACTCTTGCAAGTAGAAGTATTAAATGTGTAGCATCTTCACGTGTGTGTCATTTTTTAGGTGCACCAGTTTGAAAGAGACTTGGAAAAACTAAGAACTAGACAAAAAACTGAAATGGAGCAAAAGCTGAAACAGATGACAGCCGATGAGAAGCGACTTCTTAAACACATCAAAGACAAGCACGACAACGACATGAAAATGTTCCTTTCTGACCAGAAGGCAGCTTATAAGGCAGCCAAGAGCCAGTTGAAAAAGGTTTGTATATCTGTTGTGACTTCAACACAGGGTATCTCAGGGTTTATACGGGTCATGGAAAAACTGGAAAGTCATGGATTTTAGAATATCATTTTTCCAGGCCCGGAGTCATGGAATTTAAGTGTGGGTCATGGAAAGTCATGGAATATGGTATTGATTGTACAAAATGAATTTAGCAGGTTATTTTTTTGAAGAAAAGGGTAAAAGAGTTTTCGAAATCAAGATAATTTTTGAAAATTTTACGAAAAATGGTCAAATTTAGGTCATAAAAAACATTGAAGTCATGAAAAAGGTCATGGAAAGTCATGGAATTTTAAAAGCTGAAAAGAGTACGAACCCTTGTTGGCCTGAAACTTTGTATGAAAGGAACCTATGTTCATAATAAAAATATGTGAATAAAACAGCCCTGTAATCATAAGGTTTGAGATTTTTGGTATGGCTTTCCGGGTGTGAAAACGTTTCAGGGCCTTTGAGAAACGGGCCCCAGACCCTACCCATGAACTGCTTCAGTTTGTGTTAACAGTCAAGAAGGACTTCAGATTCCTGGATGTTTTAAATTCCTTTCACAGGACCAGAGCAACCGTATGTCCTATCAGGGAAGGAAGGACACTTTACATGCCGCCCAGGAAAATGCAAGGCGAGAAAAGTCACACGAGCATGACATTGTGCGCAATGCTGAACTTAGAAAGTTTCGCCGAGAACAACTATTACAACGGCAGAACTTGGAAAAAGTGTTGCTTACTGAGGTAAGAATGGTTGACTTCCCCCCTCTACCGGATGACAGTACTGAACAGGGCTAAATGTTGCTCTATTATGCGTCTTTAACTTATAAACATATTTCGATCAACACTCCCGTGGCTCGTTTCGAAACGTTTTTTTATTCCGCTTATAAGCCCTCCCGGATATAAGCCCCTTCACTTATAAGCCCACCCAAAACCCCTTACGAAGTTGTATAAGCCCAGGGCTTATATCCGGAATTTTACGGTATCTAGGAAATAACTAGTTCAATATTGAACGCATTTATAGTTCAATATTTGTTACAGACGCTATCCATTCATCGTGTTTAAATGACCTTATGCGCCTTCTAACACAGAGAGGAATAAGATTTAGGTTAATTATGGTATAAGCTTACCAATTAAATTTAATTTTTAATAAACTTAGGCCAAGCAAAGATCGCCCAATAACACATGGAGGGTAACTCAACAAAGTTTCACATCGAAAGGCTCCACTCCGGAGTCCAAAACCCACCCCCTTTCATATATATTTTTAAACAGAAAAAATAACTCTTCGGAAAGTGGTATGGCTACATACCTAGAGTAGAACACTGCATCTCTTTTCTATACCCTTGGATTGAGTATCCCCTTAAAATACCTAGATGAATCAGCCCTTGGGTGTGTCTTTTTTTGAGATATTTTGAAAGGCCCTTTTAAATACCCAAGTGACAGTTAGTTTTGTTTTCCCTACCCATTTCCATACTTCAACTAGTGAAAACGCTATCCTTTATTTACCTCTGGTCTGAGAAAGGTACCCCTTTTGGGCGGAGCCTCCCTGAATAGCCCATTTCAGGAAAACCCCTCAAAGCCAATACCCGCATGTCTCATTGTACATCAATGTTTTATATACCTCCAGCCTGAGAAAGGTACCCCTTTCGGACGGAGCCTCCCCATTTAGTAAATTTTAGGGAACACCCCTCAGCCTGTTCCCTGCCTGTCTCACAGAACATGATTGTTTTATATACCTTGTTGTTACTTATTTTCGCGGGAACTTAATTTCGCGGAAATGGAACGGGCATATTTCGCGTGACTTAAATTTCGCGATTTGGTAAAAAAAAATACGCGTAAAGGAACTTAATTTCGCGAAAATGTCAAAATACTGGTCTGCATCAACAAACAGTAAGTCTCAAAATTGGCACAACTGATTTTAATTTTCCAGTGACAACGAACAAAACCATATAACAAATTGAAACTTAAAACAGTTTGACATGTTCCTTTATCACAAAGTAGAGCTAGATTGGCGACTCTACCAAGATACTGATTATGTGGATGTAGTAAACTGACCGTAACGTTGATTAATTATAACGAAATATATATATATATATATATATATATTGGTATTAAAGTTCGCGTCGTTATTTTTCGCGTGAACCTTTCTTCGCGGGTCTTTAATTTCGCTATTTTTTGAAAATCGCGAAAATTAATCCCGCGAAAATAAGTAGCAATAAGTTACCTCCAGCCAGATATCCCTTTCAGGCTAAGCCTCCCTGTGTAGTCCATTTCTTAGGGAGTTCCCCTCAGGCCTATAGCGTGCATGTCTCACATTACGTTTTATTTGCAGGAGATGAACAAGCTGGAAAACCAAAACGAACTTTCACACAGTATGCTGATCAGGCATCACGAGTGCACACAAGATCTGGAGTTCAGACACTTGAGCGCGGTGCACAGATTAAGGAGAGACCAGCAACAGAACCAGCATCAAACAGAATGGACGAGTCAAGTGGATTATAACAAGAGATTAGAGATGGAGCTTAGAAAAAAACATCTGTTTGAACTAAAAATGCAGCCCAAGACACTCAAGGTAAGGGTTGCTGTGGTCTTTTGATGTACCTTATTACATGAAATTTTCGCGACACGTTAATTTCGCGATTTTGAGGTGCGCATATTTCGCGACACTTAAATTTCGCAATTTTGTAAAAAAAAATTGTATTTTCAATCACTTTATTTACGCGTTTTTGAGTCAGACCCAATTTACATTTCCTTGACAATGTTATTTAACATTCCCTTGAATCAAACAAAATGACTTATTTAAAGGAACAATAACGTCAAATTTAACAAAAACGCAAGGGTGGGACTAAATCTCGGCAACAGCAACAACAGAGCAGTTCTCACAATGTCTACAAGTAGGACATGCTTGTACGTGCATGAGTTATTGAATTGTCCTTGAGTCAATTGGCGACAACATTCACTTACATTGAAAACTCCTTCCTTAAATGATACTTAACTTATTCTTTCTTGATTATTGACATACTGTGAGTCACTTAATTTTCGTGTCATGTTATGTTCGCGGCACATTGTTCTCGTCACTTTAATTTTGTGATTTTTTTGGAATCGCGAAATTCGCTAACGTGTCGCGAAAATTTCATGTAATAAGGTATTACCGTATGGTGCCGATTACCCAGTCCTATTGGCCATTCCCAAGTTTCACAGGGAACTGGGGCAAGTTTAAAATTTTTAGCAATCGGTATTCTGACACCACCACATGATCACGGTGAGATTCGTCATTTGACCAAGTTTGATGTTTTTAGGATGAACAGAGACGAAGTTATGAACCTTGAAACATGGTTCAAAATCCATACAAACGTCTCTTATTTTGAACAGCGTCCTTCAAAACCATAGAAGAGAAAAGCGGAGGTGATGTGTGGAGAGGGGGGGGGGATTTGAGATGGTACGGAAAAAACCGTCCGGTACTGTGAAGGTCGACAATTAATTTAGTGCGCGTAATTCAGAGCTTTCCCCAAGACATTTTCACGGCAGCCGCTATTGGAGAAAATAATCAAGCTTAATAAGGAGGACGCGAGCGTTGTTTTGTGGTTATGGCACCAGACTTGTAACCCCAGGTTAAAATCCTCTTCCCTGCCACGAGATGGATTTGTGTTCGATGGTGCCTAAAGGTGGATTTCCACTGACGCGTAAATTTTTACGTACGTAAAACGTGCGTAAAAAAAGATACGTAGGCAAATTTCCACTGTCGCGTAAAAAGTAATAAAGAGCGTTTCCTTTTTACGCGCGTTGAACGTGCGTAAATGCCCACCATACTAAATTATCAAGTTGGTGAATAGAGTGCGTGATTGTCGGCCATATTGGAGGAGTGAAACAATAAATTGTTTTTCCTTTGGAAAAAAATCATTAACATTTTTATGCAAATATCTTGTTGTTTGACTCTTCCAACATGGCTGCCATGAAAACACTTTGTACCACACGCTAGAAAGAGAAATGCGTGAATATGACCAAGAGGCATTTTATAAATACTTTCGAAACACACCATCAAGTAAAAAAAGATTTGAGGCGACCTTCCCGGATTCCCGGTTCAAAGCCTACGTGACCTGACGCCAGGCGTTTTCTTTCACTACTGCGTTCGTGTAATTTGGTTCTGTAGCCAGTTCTATAGATTATTTCTTGAAATGTTAAGACTTTCTCGATGAGAAGTGTTTCTACATCTGAATGTTTTCCCAAGTAAATCGATGGGCGTTTTAAAACAAAATGGTTTTCCACATGGTAAGTGGTGTCATGTGACGAAATCCAAAAGTATGATTGGGTAAATCGTTGCGTAACCGCAGACAGCCGCGAAAAAAGTTGAACTCGGTTCAACTTTTTTCAAAACCCCCAAAATCGCTACGTGCGTAAACGTGCGCGTCACGTGCGCAAATACCTGAAAAAAAACGTGGCATTGGAATTTGGACAACGTAAATTCGACGCACGTAATCGCGCGCGTAAAATTTCATTTTACGTACGTTTATAATTTTTACGCGCGTTAACGTGCGTAAACAAAAACGCGACAGTGGAAATCCACCTTAATTCAACTCCTCCACGCTTTGTTAATAGCCAACTGGTCAGCCTCCTGTCAGTTGGGATATTTTTTATTTACAATCTTTGTTTATTTATTTATAGTACCACTGCAGTGGCTTAATTTTTTTGACACTTTAAAAAGACGTTTTGACGAAATACTTATTGACTGATGTGCAGTATCACTGCGTCTCCTCCATTGTGTCTTGTGTGCTAACAGTGATTTGATCTCTTTAGGCTCGAGAAATGCATATCAAGAAACAATACAGGAACGCGCTCAAGACACAGACGCTGCAGTACAAAGCTCTTCAGAAACAGATCCTGGAGAAAGCACCAAAAGAAAGGCACAAGGAACTCACCAAGCAGCTGCGCGAGGAAAAGATGAGAAAAATGGCGGACCTCTCTGTGCAGTACGATCAGAGTATTTCTGAAATGCTCCAAAGACAAACAGTAAGTACTTTGAAATAAATGATGTGATTCTCGCAGTGTGTACGCAATTTAGGCCTCGCAGTGTGTAAGCAATTTAGGCAATTGCTTTTTAGCCTGAAAAAAAAATTATGGCTACAACGGGATTTGAACCCATTACTCTGCGATACCGGTGTATTGCTCTACCAACTGAGCTATGAAGCCTTGATACGTTGGGAGCAGGTCAATGTTTGGTTCTAATGTCCTGCCTGTAAAGTAGATGGCATAGTGAATATTTGAAAGACATACTGTTGTTCACATAATGTCTTTCATATATTCACTATGTAGTAAGTACCTTATTGTCCCAGGGGTGTATTCCCATATGAACTGTACGGGGATGCTCGTTGTCTCGCTTAGGGTTGTAAATTACGGATTTTAGTCTCGCTCAGGTTGCTCAGGACAAAATGTTAAACATTTTTAGCTGACAAAGTCTTGCTTAGGGTTGTATGTGATGAAATAAAAAGACGCTTTCATACTGTGTTGGCGGGATAGAACATTCTGGCATGAAAAATTGTATCTTAAGGGGTCCAAAAAAGCTTGAGCCACGCCCAGATTGCTTTCCTTTAGGGGTTTAATTCAAATTTTCTAACAAGTATCTCCGTCCCTTTCATATGAGAGTCCCCCTCCCCCTGGTTAATGGACTTCCTTCTCTCTGATAATACTCTGTTTATCTTCTAATCCTTTTATTTTCACCCTCCTAACTTAACTATTTTGTTTGCTATCGCTTTTCAGTTGAAGCTAGACGAAAACCAAGTAAGGGAACAGGAAGCACTGCGAATCAAACTCCAACAAGAACAGGAATTGCTGAGTGCCTATCAAAGTAAACAGACCATGCAGCTAAGGGCTCAGCACGAGCGCGAGGAGGCGGACCTTCAGGATAAGGTCTCCGTCAGAAGGGCCCTGTTGGAAGAAAAGGTACATTGTAAAATTTGTGGTAATTCATGTTACAGTTCAACATGCCGTGTTATTAGCAGATTTTCAATATGTTTTTAATTCTTGGTCCGTCTTTTAAAACTCCTAAAACGATCTACCTGCAGTCAAATTACTTCGCATCCTTTATTTGGGTTGTCACGCGGCGCCACGTGACAAAACTTAGTGTTTTGTGACAAAGAAGCGTTGCGTGACAAACAAGTATTGGCCAGAAAAGAGAGTAACGCCCCTTGGAAAAACTTAACGTGTACACCTACATAAATTCCACTTAGCTGCCCAATCGAGTTCAAGGTTTTCAAAGAAATTAACGGTTAGTTTTGTAAAGGGAGCTGTGGCGGGTCGTGGCTTCAGCCTGTCACGGGGTAATAGGTTAACTAAGCATTCTTTTTTTCTTTTCTAAGATGTTCCAAGAAACCACCCGCCTACAGGACATCAGAGCTCAAAGGCAAGAGGAACTAGAACTGAAGCACGCGAGAGAGCTGGAAGATTTTGACTCCAACTCGAACTCGGGTGCGGGACCGAACACTTTCTCGCTAAAACACAGGAGTACCAGCAGTATCAGCACCGTGAGTAACTCCAGCACGACCAGCTCAAGAAGCACAGAGAACAACGGCACAGTGGTTCAACAACAGAGTAGTGACGCTCTACGTGTCAGTGCTGGTCCAATGCGGGTATAGCGCCAGTGACAGGCAGCAGTCATTTCCAATTTATAATATGAAGTATACAGCACTATTAATTTCAATGATTCGCTCGCTGGTGGATATATCCCCGGTGACGGATATATGAGAGTAATATTAACATTTTTCAAAGTCTATACGGAATTTATCGAGCGTGGTTTGTCGGCGTCTGGTCCACGGGACAATCGCGCGTGTCCTTTTTCTCTTGCGCGGTATCCGCGCGCGAACTCGCCAGTGGCGTGGCCTTCCAGAGAATGCATTTGTGTTTGTTGACAAGTCAAGGAGAACATGACACTTGAATGCGTTACCGTGATTTGTTGTGCTTATGTCACGTCATATCGCAACGTGGAGTTTTGTCACGGATTTCTTGGTTGAGAACAGCAAGGTGAAAATAACCTTCTTTCGAATGAAAAGTTGTTTACCTGTCGAACACCGAGTGATTGTTGTATTACCAACTTGCGCTGTTGTGTGATGTTATTGGACTTCCAAGACGTGTTTGGCATTTCTTTATTGCTTTCGTGTCTCAAACCGGAAGTCCATAGGGCGGACGTTGCCTGCAAACAGTCCTCAACCGGAAGTCTTTCACGGTGCACAAGCAAAAGCGATCATCGATCCATATGTTGCGATGTTCGGTTTGGTAATGCATTGAAGTGAGCATATGAAAGAGCTTAGTCATGTAATTTTAGCTAATATATTTGGAGTTAACCTCGTGCAAGTCGCTTCTAAATGAAATAATTGCGTTTTTAAAAAAAATAGCTGACACGACTTGCACCAGATGTATGTTGTCTATTTTTGTACAGTAAAAAAGTAAAAAATTCCCAGTCAATGTTGAACTACTTCAAATTCAATTCCTTTTGTTTGATTGTTGATTGTACTAGATTTGCTTGGTTTTGAAGTTTGTTTGAAATCAAATCATGTTGCCTATTTTGTGCCAATCTTTTGAAAGGATTCCCCGAGTTCTTGGCGTTGGCTACGCCAGAGGCAAAAATGGGGACCCTGTGAACTGGAATTATCTCTTGTAAGAGAAAAATGGGAACCCTGTGAACGCGTCTCTGAAGGCTCTTATTACATAGTACTAAAGAGACTGTTGTTAGAGTTTTGCAATACAGTAACAGTACAAAGTCAAGCATTCAGGCCAGTGAATCAATCAACTGATCATCAAAAGAAAATTGTCTTAATATATAGTCAAAATTCTCCTATCCCGACTTTTTTCTTTTGAAATAAAATTGTGGAGATTAGTAAGAATTTTTGGACATCAGGGCTTTCACAGTGAAAAATTCTCCATTCCTTTAGTCCTGTAAATATTAAAAACAAACTAGAAGAGTAGTCTAATTGATTTCCGGATCATGATACAAAATTTTCCCCTTTATGGTTTGCCCAACTGGCCCGAACTCCTTTGTTAAGACAAGACTTTTCTCCCCTCATCCCAAAATAAAAATGTTAAAAAGAAATCCCAAATTACGTATGAATTATTAAACTTTTTTGACGTTAAATCATCGTTCTGTGCTTGTTTTTAGTGGAAATTAGTTTTTAAAGAAAAGATCATTTTTAAACAATTTACTGTTATGCGTATTTATATGTATTAAAAATCTATATAATTGTGTCGTAGCGCGTCTACATTATTCTCGGGGATGGTTTCCTTGATTTGTACATAGTTGCGGGACAGTGAATGTTGTTTTTTTTTTTTGGATGCGGGTACGCTATGTACTGTGGTTCTGACTTGACATGATGAATTTCCTTACAGAACTTAACGGTTTAAGATGCTGTTATGTGTATGTAAATATTTTAAGCCAATGAATTTGAATTATAAAAGTAGGCAATAAAGATTTTATTTCATCTGTTTTAAGCGTTTGTTGATTTGTGTTTGTCTGTGTAACCTGTCGCCAATGAGCCATTTTCGAGTTGAGCGCATCCTCGGCCTCGGAGACCCTGGGACTGTTGATAGTCGGGGCGAAACGAAGTAAACCCGGCAAGAATCATGCATTCTAGAGGCTCCGATATTTGCCGGGTTTACGAACTTTCGGCGCTCCGATTTTTGCCGAGTTTACTTCGTTTCGCCCGGACAAACTGTTCCTGGTTTTCCGAGGATGAGTCAAGTTGTGCCAAAATCCTGCTAGTACCCAGGCACCGCAGTTTCAACGCCGGAGCTTTCAGATGCGCAAGATAATATGAGCCTTCTCTTGATCCGTTGCGCGGGTATTAGCCTGCGAATACAGCCGCCTCTCATTCGCTCCCGCTACTACGGGCGCGTTTTTAGCGGGAGCGAGTGAGAGGCGGCTGTATTCGCAGGCTACGCGGGTATGAGGCAGTGGCTTTCATATGATGGTCGAAGTTTTATCGTTCACTTTAATATATGGTAATCAAACTCGTTTTGAAACAGAGGCAAAAGTAATCAGTAGTGTAGCGGCTCTCATTTGTTTGTTTTATTTGTTCAACAGCTTAATTAACCCAAATGAGCCAATCGGCGACCCCGAAAAGTTGTTTCGCTTCAATCTCCTTTTATACAATTGCAAAGTAATCCGCGATCAGGCGGATTTCATCGCGCTCTATTTTACTCTGCCTTGATGTGGTCACGTTACCTACATAAAAGGAATAATTTATACGAGCGTAGTAAAATTGCTCTGACTACGCGCCAAAGAGTGTCGCCATATCAGTGTTGCTAAGCAATAGGCCCTTGGCTACAGCTACAGCGGGCTCAAGCATTTCCGCTCTCCGGGTCCCACCCACCATTGTCAAAGTCCAATCTTAGTCATCAGGGTTTACACAATTACTGGTCACTGACTTCCTGCCGGAAACCAGGTTGACCAAAGTCCTAATTTGCGCAAGTGAATTCAAATTGACCTCTCTGTAAGTTACAAACAGGAAGGGAGAGCTGAAGGAACTTTGTCAACCTTTCTTAATGCTAGTCCTGAAAATTAAGTAATACAAATCGAGGCAAACACGGACAAAATATTTTCTACATCTTTTAGAAATTAGCTTCTAGAACACTTGACCGTGTTTTTAGTACAGTGTGCTTTCAACCAATCAGAGCCCGCGCTTTCTATAGATTATTTCTTCTAAAAATGTTTACAAAACAATTCAGTGTGCGCGCGTGTTTACATACTCTGGACATATTTGCGATTTTTGTTTACACTGAGAACTGTGAGCGCTGGTGCAGACGAAGGCTTCAGACAAGACAGAAAATAACTGGACTCGAGTGTTTACGTTGTGTTGCAAGTCAGTAAACATCTAGCGACACCTTTCTTTAACTTTTATAAAGTCAACGCGAAAATGTAGTGACGTCATAACCATGTTTGCGGTTCTTATACACACCCAGCGCTACCATAAATGGCATAAATTTGGTTAAAAAAACACACACACTTGTTCTGCTAAAAGCACTTAATGTTCTATTGAATGAAAGGATAATTGGCAATCAATAGAAATGTTAGATGATTCAACCCGCAAAAATTTCGAGTTGCTAAAATCGAGCATTTCAGTACGCATTGGATTATTATAATATTTTCCTCGTTGTTTGATCATTGACGCAAGTTTTCATTTCGTTTCAGTGCTTGTGAGCGAACGTTTCGTGGAATTGTCGGAATACTTTGTTGAAGGTCACTTGTAGCTTCTTGTGAACGTATGACTTTTGTCACGATTTGAAATATTTTATACTGAAATTAAATGGAACTCAAAAACGATTGTTCTCAAAAGTGGTTATTTTGATTGCATTCAAAATTCCTACCATTTTAAAATGTCAGGAATTTTACGTGTTTGAACATCAGCATTTAAATGAAACTATTGAATAAAAGAGTCAAATTCCTCATGGCCATGTGCATGATTTGACGTTACGAAACATTCGTTGAGCTAAAAATAAGTCAAGTGTCGCCGAATCGAACGTGACAAAAGAAACAAAACGTAAAAAGCTAATTATTTGTGCTTTGATTTATACCAAACTACGAGCTGGTTAGTGCGTGACATTTTCTCGCGGAAAATTTATTTTACTGCATATTCTATTCCACACCGTGTTCGAGTTAGTCTCACCGCGGAAAAAAGGCATGCTTCAAACCTTGAGGTTTTTGTACGTCACGTAACTTCCGGTTCTTTCATATTTATGTGACTTCCTGTGTTCCTGTTTTAGCCGACGTGAGAGCGAAGATTACGTCACGCTTGCTCGTGATCGACTTCGGACGAGCTCGCGCAACCTCGGTAAGAAACAAAATACACTCCGCCAAGTAGGACGTGTTCTCTGCAAAGAATGGATGAAAATTTGAGTTTTGCAGAGGAAGGAGAAACTATGGATCAAAGAGAAGCTTTTTTAACTGCTTGGAGGAACTTCTATCCAAATGGCAAGCTTCCCGATACAGACTTTTTACAATTTTGTGGTTGTGGCGGCGATTCCGCGTCAAATGAACATGTTTTGGAACGATTTAATTTGTGCAAAGAAAGACTTGGCAACGCTATTAACGCGATAAAAAGTGAGGGATTCATTCTAAAATGGATCACAGAGGTTCTGAACGTTAAAGCTTTGGATCAAAGCGATTCAGAGCTAGGCGAAGTTTTAAACTTTTTCTTTCCGAGAACATTTGATCAGCATTCTACGGACTCGCTGGAGCAGGACTCTTCGATCGTTGTCATACATGTTGGCGAGGAAGGATCGGAATTTCACAATTTTACTGAAGTGCCTTTGCCTGAAAGCGAAGGCGCTAATTTGTCAAACACTAGCGACTTAAATGAGGAGTCTAAAGCCATTAACACGGAGCTTGAGGCGGAATTTCCTCTTAATGAGCCAGGACTCGCTGTGGACGGAAGTGAAGATGAGACCGAGTTGGGTTTCAATAACAAACAGGGGACCTCTGGGGATGATTCTGGTAAATTATTTAGTAGGGCGAATAATGAATTCGGCGAACAGAAAAGCTCGTTACACGATGACATTAATATAGCAGAGGGTAATAAACTCTCCACCAATAACAATACGGAGAAGGGAAGTGAAAACGATGTCAGGTTAACAAGGACAAACGATGAGAGAATCCCCACGGATTCTTCAGAGGAAGAACAAGAAAGCGAAATAAAAATGGGAGATGAATCGCACGAGTTAAATTCTCCTGAGCAAGAGAAACCAGCTGGTCTCAAAAATCGATCACTTGCCACTGTTTTCTCGCCTTTGGCTAAGGGAATCAACAAAGCAAGGTTGAAAGGAAAGAGGCGTTTGGCGCGTGGTGGAAAACACAAACGAAGCGACTCTCACGAAAGCACGACAAGTGGCGACGATGTGGATTTCTCGTATCATGCCGAAAGCCAAACTTTCGAAGATCATGAAAGTGAAGTTTTGTCCGACACTGCTGAAGTTCGTGTAAAGTCGAACGATATTTGTACGGAAAATCAGGATAATATGGCAGCTGATACCGATACAGGCGAAAGCTCGTTGGCACCGAGTTGTCGAATGGATGTCGATCGTGTTGACTTTACAAGACAGGGAATCACGGAGAACAATGGCGTTGAAAAGAAAGATATGAACTCTCAGGGAGACAGGTGTGAAGTGGGAACAATCGAAGAATCACCCGATGTTATTATTGAAGTTGTTGATGAACTTATATCGTACTTGGAAGGGATCGAAGTTGTGAGTAGTGATGAGTTAGAAGGGGAAGGGGAATCGCCCCACGTTTCTGAGGGAGATCATGATGGATACCATGGGGAAGACTTTTTATTTGGCGGAGTCATAAGGCCTCGTAAACCCCTCCGGTCTAGAAGACAACTCGACTCGGTAATGTCTGCGGGCAATGTTAGTTTGATGAGCGCAGACTCTTGTGTCAGTCCATGGGCTATAGACGTCGCAGCTTCTGAAATGCAGTCAGCTGATTCGTCAGAACAAGAAGACAATGCATCGTGTGATTCTAGTGAGGTCAGACCCAGTGAGGGAGCTTCCCCTAGTCTCCCCCAGGTGGAATCATCCAAGAAGCCGGTAGGGGACAGTACTCCCCCTCCGATCAGGCCTCCTCGGCGTAGTAAAACTGAAAGACGATCCAGAACAGTAGATTCACCAAAGAAACTAGGATCTATTAGCAAAGATGATGATGAAGTCTTTGGAAAAGATGACAAGGGATATGAAGGTAGGTACTGACTGATTTAATTTTTTTGGACACTGCTGATTAAAAGGGGCTGTAATATCATTTATTAATAAGTTTTCATGCAATATATATATATATATATATATATATAATTGAACATTCTCCTTAAATCAAAGAAATCCTTGAAGTAAAGGCTGAAATATAAGAGAAATATGGTTGGGATAAATACAGATGGTACAAATCAGGAAGATTGAACTGATTGTGAAATCTAAATTTATCTGTCGCAGTTTTTTTTTTTTTCATATCTAGCATGCAAAATAAATGTTATTGTTTGTTATGTTGAAAATCCTTCATGATTTATAAATGCTTCTGTCTGCAATTCAAGTTTGCAGCTTAAAATTGAATGAGGTCAGTATATCTTAATTTGTCTTCCAGTCACTTGATCATGGCATTACTGTATCATGTTTATAATTTCTGTTGCCTGATTGCTGATTGCAGTAAGACATGGGTTGATGTCAAGTCTAGACAGACTTAACCAAAGTTTCTTGTTGCACGCTTAATGATGGCGTAAATCTTTTTAGTGTCTCAGATTGACTGTTGATTGTGCATGAAAATTCAAAAGCTAGCCATAATTTTAAAACCAATCTGAGACATGTTCACAATATGTGAGGCCTTCCAAGGGGCTTTGGCGACAAAAATAAGGTAGAAAAAAATGTAGCGACAATCTTGTTCCAGAGCACCGATGGCCAACAGAAACTGGCACTGAAAAGGTGTATATTTGCAATGGCGACAGCGTTTTCCTCACCAAATAGATGACAGTTGGGTTGGAAACAAGTGACAAAGGCCTCACATCGCTTGCATCTAAGCGTGAACATGTGACGCCAAAACATGATCTAATTGGGTATTAAACGTGGCATGATTGGTCATCAAATGTTTGAAGTTTGGCAGACCATTATGGCAACTTTATTTTTGTGCCAAACGTTTAACACAATCATGTTGGTTTCAAAGCAATTGATTCTGATCTATGTCAAATGCATATATGCCTTGTCGAGAAAGTGGCATTCTGTGTTTAATGTTTCGCTGTATCGTGTGATGATGTTTTGAGTGCGAAAGTTCCTGGGAAAGTTCATGTACATGCACAGTCTGCTAAACTTCAAATGTTTGACAACCAATCATGCCAAGTTTAATGCCCAATTAGGTAGATCATATTTTGGTGTCACATGTTCACTCTTAGATGCCAGCAATGGTACAAGTATCTTTGTAGCTAACTACTCATCAAAGTTATGGAACGTTTTGGCTCAAGCCTCAATTGTTTCTTGACTTGTCTCAATAGAATTTTTTGTTTTCACGTGACAACATCTAAATTCTTAAATCCAAAATTGCAGGTCCTCTGAGTTTTATCTTTCTATGAGACATCCAAAATATGTCCTGTTTCAGTTTTACCCTTGGTACAATCTGGTATTTCCCTTTGCTTTATATTCATTATCATGTATTACCATACACCAAAACAAAGGAAAATACCAAATTGTACCAAGGAAAATATATCTTGTTGAAGGTTTTCAGCTTGTAAGCATACTTCATCCTTAAACTAGAGCAATTTATTTGAATTTTCCTATTAAGTCGATATTAAGGATACTGTACAAGGGGTGGTGAATGGTCTTTTCAGGGCTCTCGTCGTCTCGATTTATTTTTACGCATTCTCTGAGTCTCGATTTCTTTTGCAAGGCTAAAAAGGTCTCGGGCTTGCAGAAAAGATATCAATCGCACCGTCTCGCAAAGTCTCGCATTCACCATTCGACACTTCTTGTACACAGTGATGTGCAAATTTTTTTATTTTTTATCTTATTGGCCTGGCAATTGTACATGCATATGGCTCTAAAAGTGAACTTGTTTGAATTTTGAGAAGCTTTAATTTATTCTTTGTAGACATAGTTCAGGAATAAGACCACTTCATATCTCTTGAATAGAAAACTTAGGTGTGTACCAGATGTCGGTAAAATGGCTAGAAGCTTTTTTATCACTCTCTTGAGTAATTCTTGTCAGAAAAATCAGCATCAGACAAAAAATTGATTTATATTCATAAATGTTGACCACACAAATTGAGAGATACCATGAACAAAATAATAGTACTGTGATTACCCAAACATGCAATTTTTCATGTTTTCTAATGGACTAGATACAAATTTAAGAAAAAAATGTGATTATGTTAAAAGCTAAGACATAGTTTGCTAGTGATTTGAGGTGAGAAAATTAAACCGAATCTTGTAACACATTTACTTATTATTTCAATAGATAGTTTTAAAAAACTTGTGGTCACAGCAGAGAACATCTGTTGAAAATTACTTTTTTACTCAGAATTTTGCATCTTGTTTTTTTTTTTAGGTTTTTTTTATGCTCGCCTGGCAAATAACATACGTCATCATAGTTGTGAAAAAGCATTGAACTCACCGACATTATATATATATATATTCTTTTTTTTTTTTTGACAACAAATATTGTTGCTCCCTATTCTGATAACAATATTTATTGCTTTTAATTAAAAAGCCTTAAAATGCCCAGTAATTGCCTTATCATAGATTCGTTTTTGTGGTAAACATTCTGATAAGAACATTTAATCGTTCACAATAGCCATTTCAAAATCAAATAAGTACTTAAGAATCTTTCTGTCATACAGTTTTGTCTATTTTCTTTCAACATTTTTTGAATTAATCTAAAATGCCTTTTTGCAGGAAAGTAAAAGTTTTTTTGTAGGTGTATTATTTTAAAGATTTTATTGAAACATAATTTATTTTTACTGAAAAAAAATTGATTGCGTGGTCAGAAGGAGGCAATGTATTTATAACATTTTGTTTTTCAAAACTGTTTGTGCAAACATTATTTTCAAATGCAAATAATTTTATCAAAATGAAAAACATTCCCGTCAAATATTTTGTACATTCGAACGCAATACAGGTTTTTGCCTGTACTGTACCATTGTTCATGACTTCCTTTGTGACGTTTTGTTTAATTGAAATCATTTATATGTATTTGTGTCACATTTCCTCAATTATTGTCATGATTATTAAAGATAATTCCTTTTTGCTGATGAAAATTTTAGATAAGCTCTGTTAGAGTCTTTTGTTTGTAGTCTTACACATAAAAGCAATCAATTCATTGGAATATTATGATTGCTTGCCACAGAAAACCTCAAGCTATATTATACAAATATTATATGTTGTTTTTCTATGTTTTGGTTACAAGAAAATTTTTATTGAGTTTGGTCATATGTATTATGTACATGCTGAATCAGAGATCGATTTTCAAATTATAAGTTTTTTGTTTGGAACAATGCAAAAGAGGAACCATGTACGTACATGACTGAATATTTTGATACAGCTTTGTAAAGAATTCAGAAAAACATGTTTTTGGTATTGCCCTCAGCTTCACTACATTTTAAATGACATGTTTTGAGATATTACTCTCATAAAAGAATAACAGGCTTTTCTGAGGCACCTAGATTCCATTTTGAAACGAGCCACTGTCGTGTTGATTGAAATTTTTTTTGAGTTAAAAAGTCATAATTAAGCAACATTTACCCCTGTTCAGAACTGTCATTTGACAGGGCCTTATATCTGGATGTATTTTTTGGTTTCCAGGTAGATGGGCCAATAACAAGGGTTGCTTATAAGCAGGGAGCTTATAACTGGAACTTTACACTGTTTTATCCTGACCAACCCCACTCTTTACTATCTATTGCCTAATGAACTAGAGTCAACTTGACAACAACTACAAATATGTTTTTAAATATTATTTATTTATTACTGATCCTACTCAACTTAAGCTAGCCTGAGTAAGCAGACCCCTTTTTGCATCATCATCGATATCATCATCATCATTTCATCATCATCATCATCATCCCTCTTCGCACCATTAGGTGCATTAGGTCTCATACAGATTTCCATCACGACCACTAGCTTCCCAAAAATTTGTAGTGGTGATGAAGTTTGGAATGTGCCCCATTTCCTACATTGTATTTGGCTGTCTTTTTATGTATTCAACTCTTTTTCTTCTATTGCTCAGGAGACTATGAAACCCTTACTCGTTCATCCCAAATTACCCGCTTACCAAAGAGGAGTGCAAGTGAGCAGATTCGCCCTCGAAGCCAAAGCTCAGACAATGAGGATCACAAGAAACTACGCAAAGCCAGACGCTCTAATGTTATAATTGGCGACGAAAATGTTGATTTCCCGTCTTCTCCTGTGCCTTCACCTGCTGGAAGTCCTGCAAAACATGCTGTAAGTGTACTGTGATTAACATCTTATCTCCCCTTACAATATCAATTGATACATTTGCAATCGGAAAAGTGTTAACTTTAGAATTAACAGAAACATCAATTAGGGGATTTGCTTAGTGATGCCATTCTTGATTCAATCTGCCTGCCTAGAAAAATTCTTGTTTGTTTTGCAAATATTTAATTTTCATCCATACTTGAATGACCTAACAAGAATTAATTTTCAAACTAAAAACAGAACAGAATTAGATAGATTCAAGGATTAAATAGATTAATGATCATGGCTCTTAGCCAAAGTATTAAATCAATTAATGATTATGGCTCTTGGCCAAATAAAATTTCAAGGTAGTGCGATTTAGATGGCGATTGCTCTTTGCTTGATTTCAGCCAAATGTAAAAAGCAAAATAAGTCTCTCTCAGAGCAGTTTATTTGGGGTTTTTAATTCTTATGAACCAGGCAAAGAAGAAAGTAAAAGTTAAAGATAGTTTGTGTAGACTTTGTGGCTTACAAGCTTGCTTTTTTTCAAATGAACATTAATTTAATCATCAGTCTGTTTACAAGTCTGCCACTTTTTGTTTACACAGCCTCATGCAAACACTTGTCTGGGCGAGTTTAGGAGCACTCAAATTAAATGTATATAGGATTGTGTAAACTCCTTATCATCTGCTCAGGTTATTCAAATATTTTTCCTCCTTCACTGACCTCTGCTGAGGAGGTGCAGTGACCCAATGGTTAGTGGACTGGACTCCAGATTGAGTTGTCCAGCTTCGAGCCCTGACTGGGGCATTATGTCGTGTTCTTGGGCAGGACATTTTACTTTCATAGTGCCTCTCTCTACCCAGGTGTAAAAATAGGACCGGTACCAGGAAATTTATTGCTGGGGGTAACCTTGTGATGGACTAGCATCCCATCCAGGGGAAAATACTCCTAGTCGGTACATGCTACTGAAACCTTGATAAGCTTCTGTCTGAGGGGCCACTAGGCTCAAACGCAGACTTTACCTCTTTCTGTGTCTCTGCTAGGATCCCAGCACCGCTGACAAAGCCGAGAAACTACACAAGAGGAAGTGGGTTGTGGCTGCTGTGTTGGACAGTGAGAAGGGATACCTAGAATGTCTCAATATATTGTACAAAGTGAGTATTTCAACATGCTTGAAAATTGGTACTGGCATAGTTTCTTGAAAGTTTTGACAAGATTATACAACTGTAGCTATCTTTATGTCTTAATGGGGACGTTTTCAAACTTTTGTCACTCACATTGCAGCGCTCTTTTGAACTGTGCATTTGATATAAACAACTATTATCATCATCATTATCATTGAGACTATTATATACTCATTTCCGCTATATAGCATTGTGTTGTTCCATGAAATAACCATACTCCCCCCCCCCCCCAAAGGAGGTTTTTGGTTTGAACCTCCCTCCCCACCCTCGCGAAATTTCAGTTTAGCCTCATCTCCCCATCCCCCACCCTCTCAGAATTTTCAATGACCTTTCATGGCATGGGTATGGATATTTTTATGGACCGCACATTAACATTTTAGATGCATAATGTGCATTTATTAATTTTGTTTGGTTGTCTTTTACAGCACATGAAGCCTCTAAAGCTATCTATTGAGTCGTCAGCTCCAATCTTGACATCTGTGGACTACAACAAGATCTTTCACAAGTTGGATGAACTGCATACCATCCACACTGTATTCTACAATGACCTGGAGACACGAGTGTCACACTGGTCTGACCGTCATCTTATAGGGGATTTGTTTTTGAGTTTGGTGAGTAACTGTACAACCAGGCTAGGTGACTCTGCAATGGGTGCAAAATGCTCAATAAAGACTTTGTGAGATTGAGATAGCTGTCTGACTGACTCGCTGGCTGACAGATGTAGGGACAGACAGACTGACTTATTGTTTGATTGGTTAAACCCTTGTTTTTAAATTCGAGAAAGACTTGATCGTTGAAACAATTTTTGAGCTTGAGACCCATTTGTCAAATAATCCAAGACTGGGGGGGGAGATGAAAGGGCGGGAGAGAAAGGGGAAAAAAGGAATTCCTAAGGTGGCAGGAACTGACAGGAATTGAAACAAATTCCCAACATGTTGTTAGATTTTGCTAATTAAATAAATGAGACAAAGAAGAGGGACCACTACAGAAAGAAGTGGGAAGCAGGAGAAAAAGGTGCAGGAAGCAGGAGGTTCAGACTCCCCTGACCTCTGACCCCCCCCCCCCCCCGTAGATACATGTTGTAATAGAATCTTGTTTTCACTATGCCAATAGTTTTTGATTTCTCATCTCTAACTATAGGTGGACCAGTTTGACATCTACAGAGAATACATCTTAAACTACAAAACTGTTTTGTCAACAATACGCAAGTGCAAAGCAAGCAATGAGCAATTCAACAACATCTTTTCCAAGGTATGTTCAAGGGTAACAAATAAATTAATCGATGGATAAATAAGTTAATTATTAATTAATTAATTAATTAATTAGTTGAATATTAAATAATTTATATCACATTTCTCTATTTAATTTGTCTTTTATTTTTATTTTTTTAGGAACTTAATGTACACTCCATTCAAGAAGTGACAACTCTAGAAGGTATTTTTGTGAATATCAAACTTGGCTAGTGTGAAGAAGACACTTCACTAATACAGTGGTGTGATGGTCAGTGTGCTGGACTCTGGATCATGCGGTCTGGGTTCAAGTCCTGGCCGGGATCACTGTGCTGTGTTCTTGGGCAAGACACTTTTCTCTTACGGTACCTCTTACCACCCAGGTGTATAAATGGGTACCGGCACAAATCAGAAACCCATAAGGGTTGAAACGTGTAACTCCCTATGATTCGCATTGTACAAAGCGTTTGCACATTCGTTTACACTAAGTACCATATTTGGAAAATCACGAAAATCACTAAGTACCATATTTGGATTAAATTCACAGCACGCGCTAGCTCGCGCTCGATGGCGTAATCTTGTTTTTGAACAAGCTTGGTTTAATAAAGTTAAATTTGGTTAAATTCTCCTTTTTCATCTTCATGAGGTAGTCTGGAGAACTTCGCTTTGATACACTTAATGAATTTCTTTAGTTTCTGTAAGAAATTTAAGGCGTTTAGGTCGAAATTCAAGCAACTTACCGCAAAACCAAAAATTATGTTGCGTGTTTCATTATGTGTATAAAGCATTCGCGTACAAATTGTTCATGTTTCCAAATATGGTACTTAGCAAAATGAATATTCAAACGCTGTGCGCGCGCGTTACACGTTTCAACCCTTATGGGTTTCTGCACAAATTTAATGCTGGGGGTAAGTGTTAATCCAAGAAAGATAGTTTTATCATGAGAGAGTTACACGCTTGCCATATTGGCCACTAGGCTCAAACACACACATTAAATGTAAGGCACACACAAAAAAACTATCTTTTGTAACCTCCTAAAGGCAGACACCTCTTTTGAATAAAGATCTGAGCTTCTCATGTGTCCTTTGGCAAAACACTTAGGAGTATAAATGGGTACCAGAAAATTGTTAAGGGAACCTGACAAAATTCTGAAGATAGTTTTAAAAATCTGCAAGGTTTAGGCAGCAAAACGTTCAGTAACCCTTTGCTGTTATATTAGAATTTGGACAGTTATCATTGCCTTGAGTTGTATGATCCCGGGGGGGGGGGGAGGGTACCCCTAATGGCCTATACGGGGAGAATCCGCCCGAGGGGACCTTCAGGCTCCAGGTATATAAAAGGGTAGGGATTTCACAAGTTTAGGTATATGAAAGGGTAGGGAAATCTGCCATAATGTTATTTTAAAAGGCCTTTATATCATATATTTTGAGAGACGCAATTTTGGCTGTATCGTTTTAATTTATTAAGCGCTACATAAAAATAACAAGAAAACTTCCTGTTTTAGGTAAAATTAATGTATGTCGTGTAGGTATATGAAAGGGGTGCCTTTTGCAATAAAAGGTATACAAAAGGGGTACCTTTTTCTATCAAAATGGTATATAAAAGGGTAGGGGTTGGACGGGCGGAGCCCCCCATACAAAACTTTTTGAGTACCCCCCCCCCCCCGGGTGTATGATGAACGTTTTTGAAAACTGGCTTGCCTTATTATATCTGCAGGTCTTTTCAGTAAGCCAGTGGAACGAGTGGGAAGATATATAGTTTCTCTTGGGGTAAGTTGTCAATCAATCAACTTTTTTATTGTGTCTTACGCCACTAGGTACTGTAGAAAAAAATATCATCAAAATTTACTTTTCACAATTTACTGATGATGCTAGACCTAAATGGTCTTATAATGGTCTTATTGAAATTACAGGACTTGATCAAACAAACCCCCGAGGATCATGCAGATTATGAACTTTTAACAAATGTGCTGAATTCAACCAAAGAGTTCCTTGCAAGAATCAGTGGTGATGACAGGGATAGTGGGGTACGTATTTTGTTCTTGTTGTAAACAGTTGGTTTAGTTTTGTGGGAGGCATGGTGGCCGATTGGTTAGCATGCTTGACTTTGGAAAGAGCAATCCAGGGTTGAGCGCTGGCTTGGGTCACTGCCTTGTGTTCTTAGGCAAGACACTTCACTCTCACAATGCCTCCCTCCACCCAGGTGTATAAATGAGTACTGGTAAATTGAATGCTGGAGGGTAACCCTGTGATGGACTGTGGGGGGGGGGGATAGAAATACTCCTTAGTCACTTAATGCTACAGAAACTGGGATAAGCTTCACCGATGGGCCTGCAGGCACAAATGCAGACTTTTCCTTACCTTGAGTTTTAAAGTTAATTGGCCACTGTCTTAAAGCAGCTGCAGTTTGGACTGTTAGCTTTTGTGAGAGAAAAGAAGGCTGGGTTACTGTGAGCCGTGAGAGTGTTTATTGGGAACAAAATACTACACTATTGTCATTGGCAAAATCATAGTACCTAAAAAAGTAATGCTGAAAAGGAAGTGATTTTTTGTTATTCAGTGTGACAAAATGTTTCTTTTTTTATACTTTGGAAACTGAAATTGCAGGCCCTTTTGCTAGGAATAAAGAGTTAATTAACACAATGCATACAGTATCAATGATCTTTGCTTTGTTTTGTTTATCAAAGTAAACACAATTACTTTCGATAGCTAGCGAAAAAGCGCTTTTAAACATGCAAGGAAACAGTAGTTTCTGGTTGTTACTAAAATATGAAATATCGACTTCTCCAGAGTATGCCCAGAGTGAAGAGAGATCACAGACTCATCAAAGATGGATTTATCGTCGAACTTTCAGGTTTGTCTTGTTGGTTTTGTTAACTTTTTTTTTCTTTTGGTTGTTAGAAGCTTGTTAAAAGAGAGAACTCGTTCGTCTGTCTACACTTTCCCTTCCTTTTTAGTAATGGTTGCGTTTTCCTTTCAGATGGAGTTCGCAAATTCAGGCACCTGTTTTTGTTCAATGACTACATTATTTGTACGAAGAGAAAAATTACAGCCAGGTACGTCTTTCACTTCTTTTCACAATAAATAGTCTCTCTGTCATTCATTCGGGTTTCTAGTCTTTTAGCATCAAGGTTCGGATCGCTTTGACTTCCTCGTCATCGGGATAGCGACCGGGACCAGGTTGTTGGAGAGCCGATTAAACTAACCCAGGATTAAAAGTTGATAGAGGGTTTAATTTTTCTTGTATAAAAGTGTTTTTATTGCTAAATGTTTTGCGGAGCTTGAAATAAGTCGATGTCAAAACCGGAGGGCAGAAAATATAAACAGAAACCTCACTAAGAAGTTAAAAACCCAAAAAATAGAAGAAGTTAAAAACCTGAAATAATATTACAAATCGTGCTCGGAGTGATCGGAGACTTCTCCATGCAAATTTTGGACGGACTGCCGTCACAGGTTACGTTTGTCACATACCTGAAAACCTTATTTTGTAATTCGGTCATGGGACAAAGTAATTTTCTAATTTTTGGTTAGACCATAAAAATCAAGGAAGTAGCTGAATATAAGGCTTTTTTTATACGTAGGACATGATGTTCTTTTAGTGAGCGTATACTTGATGTTTGTCCACAGGAGTGAGCAAGTACGTGTGCAAGTGGTATGCGCCTCTGCATGATTTGCAGTTTCATCCCACAGAGCTCTCATTTGAAGGTTCGTATCGAACTTGTGTATTTAGTAAACCTGGTAAAACCCCTGTCAAGGCGGCTGGTATATTCCCGGAGGATAGGATGCCCGAGGCTGAAAGATTGTCCTCGCTTCGAGGGCAACTGTGAAATTTTGAGGACAATCTTTCAAGCCAAGGGCATTATCCAGTTCCAATATACTTACAGCAAGCCAGAAAGGGGTTTATTAGTATTTTATAACCCTCCGATTTATTTCTACAACGCGCTTTATCGACATTGGCTCGGATGCGGAAATTTAGTAGGTAAAAACTTCTCGTCTACGCAATAAACCCAGCCTTTTAACTGTGGTTGAAACAAATGTAAGTTGATTGGACGACGGAAATCAAATTCGAACGGGGTATATTGGCTGATACCCGTCGTCCGATTCCTCTTTGTAAACTCGGTCACGTGCATGCGTTTTGTCCAAGTGAGCGCGCGCAAAAATTAAAGATGGGTGGACAGAGTTTTATAAGTACTTGTGTTCCACAGGGGCTTGGGGCGCCTCTTTTTTCCCACAAGTCTCTGTAATGTATAAGCACATAGAAAATGATCATTTTGGACTCAGTAAGGTGAATTAACCGCCGTTGAAGATTATGGTACAGTGTAGTAGTCGTTTTGAGCGTTTGACGTTCTCGCGGACGCAGCACATTAATTGCTTAATAACATGGTAGTAAGCCAATCAGATTGTAGGATTCGTAAGAAACCGGCCTGAGGAAAAAAATGGACTTATGGCGGCTGCCAGGAGCTACTAAACAAGCTTCACTCTGGTCTCATTCTCGACTCCATGCCTGTGATATTTTTGAGATATTTTTCCTCCCTCTAACTCCACAGTTGTCTTTTTCAGCGGCACAAGTTATTCCAGTAACGAGCAAAGCTGATTTCGATTTACTGAAGAGCAGGATTGCGAATACAAAGGCGGAAATCCGACGAGAAGAAGGCGCTGGCGGGTTCCACAGTCCAGACTCCTCGCCTTCAACCAAGGTATAGAAAATTATTCTTACTCATCTTATATTAGTTTTCTCTCGAGTTACCAAATTTCAAATGAGTGTCGTAAAAACAAAAACGAAGTAGTCACCCTGTCCAATCACAAAGGACATAGACAATCCAGTGAACCAGTCAAAACTCGAAGCAAATACATGTAGCTGGCAGGGTGAAGCGCGGGAAAACGTGCGCGAGCGAGTCACGATTAGTTTTGGTTTTACTTCCGATTGGTTGTGAAAGTGGCGCGGTTTTGGGAACCAATCACTAAGCTAACTGAGGAAGCAAAACCAAAGCAATCACGAATTACTTTCGACACTGAAATGAAAACCGCTCTAACAGAAATTTCTTGGTGACATGAAACGTGTTATGGAAGCACTGTCTGTAGTGTAATGGTTGGTAAGTGCGTTGGACTAGAAAGGGAGTTTGAAAATATGAGCTGGAGCGAGCTTGGAAAGAGAGTTGACTCTCATAGTGCCTCTCTCCACCCAAGAGTATAAATGGGTACCAGTGAATTGGGGGGTGGAGGGGAGGGGAGGGAAAACTGGCAAGAAAATCAGTGATTGTGGTTGCGCCAAACAACGCCCTTCGCGCGCGAAGGGGGGGGGGAGGGTGATCCTTACTTTCTTATGAGTTCCTATCATTTGTCGAGTACTGTTCTGTAAAACCAAAATTACGATATTGTTGGGTTTTCATGATCTTATTATGTTTTTGCCGTTTTTGAAATCATATCAAACACTGATAAAAAGTCCTTCCCCCCCCCCCCCCCCCCACCCCCAACACTCGTGCAGCACAAGTTCGTACGCTGCAGGAACTTTTCTTCTCTTCTATGTTTTTGTTTTAAACGTTATTTTTTATTATTATTTTCTTCACAGCGACGTCGAGCACAGTCGACTTCCAAGATTGTAGAGAAGATGAAAAAGCGTCTAGCCGAACAGGTAACAAGATTCAAAAAAACACCTGTTGAAAGAAATTGTTCCTTCTCCTAATTTTTGCTTTTGATAGCAAATTTCATGCATCGTTGCCAAACTTCAGCAGACTACTTTTGGTTCACACTGCAAGGATGGTGTTACTTAAATCTCTGAAATCTTCGTCTTTTTTTAAAATATTTGTATGTTCTTGGACTTTTTAGGAAGCTGCTCTGTTGTTAGCCGTTCCTAGCCTTCCTCTGACGCTGTACCACAAGCAGGGAAAGGTATGTTACTGTCACGGGCGAAGTAGCTCGTCACGCAACTTTTATGGAAAAGCGTTGCGTGACGACACAAGTAACGGCTGCGGAGAAGATTAAACAATTGATTAGTCGTGTCTCAAACTTTTTTAACTAATGCTATAAATGACCGAAAAGCAGGATTTACCAGTAGCCGATATACATTTTTAAATTTTAAATTTTTTATTTTTATATTTTTTTTTTTTTTCTTTTTTTTTTTATATTTTTTTTTTTTTTTTTTTTTTTTTTTTTTTTTTTTTTTTTTTTTTTTTTTTTTTTTTTTTTTTTTTTTTTTTTTTTTATTTTTATATATTTTTTTTTTATTTAATTTTATTATAAAAAAATTATATATATTATCAATATTTTTTTTTTTAAAAAAAAAACCAAAAAAATTTAATTAATTATTTATTATTTTTTTTTGTTTGTCAGGAAACAATTAACCTCTTTTTTCCATTTATTATTAGTATGTTTATCGTGTATTATGCAAGTTTATTTTATCAATTTTGAAGAATCATGAGTAAATTATGACTTTTAACACCCCCTGATGGTAGAATTTTATACTAGTATTTTTATTGCTAACATTGAGTTTTGCATGTTCAGTGCGTGTTTAACTAAAATAATTGGCATCTTTTAGATTAGTTGTATGTCGCAACTTTTTTCCAACTTTTAAAATTCCAAAAATAAAAACATAAAATATTTCCTTTAGTCGAGGAAAAAATCCTTCCAGCAAAAAATAAAAACTATATAATCTGTTTTGTTGAATTACCACAGACCTACACGTTGCTTTGTAAAAGTGATGTCGAGAGAGCTGAGTGGAAGGAAGCCATTATTCCTCTTTTGGAACAGACCCAAGGTAAAAAAAAAACAAGAAATATTAAATCCATTATCACTGCTTTGTGTGATCGTGTTAATAAAAGTAGACTCGAACATGGCGTAAAATTTCATTTCCGCGTCAATATTTACTCAAGTCAAAGCGATTTTAAATTGATTTACATACTGTATTTGAAAAAAAAGTGTCGAAGATGGATAATGAATTTTCCATTATTTTGTCACAGATCGTTTACGCGATCGGCAGTTAAAAAGCAGCGCATTTTCAAAGTGCGACATCAATTCATACATCGTTTAAAATATAGGTTGTCAGTTCTCGCGTATTTCTAAATTAGAGGTCTTGCCCTTCACCTTTAGATAATCCTTCATCGGACGGTCAACTTAGCGTGATAGAACTTCACCACTTACTGGAGGCCTGCAAAAAGGTTTGTTTGTTAAATTTCTGCCTAAATATTGCAAACTCTGAACTTAATAACCCGCACTCTCGTGCTCTTAGTAGGAAACATCGATATCTCTATTGCGGTGTTTTGATAAACAACAGCTTTGATTGGTCGATTTGTTTTGTTTACGGGAAGTAACGTGTGTGAGCGGCAACCCGAAGCGATAAAAGTGACAGATTAATTACGTTTCAGCCCTTCTGTTTACACAGGTATCTATTCACCCCTGAGTTCAGTTGTAGTAGCGCAAAGCTGACTCTGAATTCGCAGCGCTCCCTCGTAAATTTAGTATTTTCTCAGTATCGTGTTCATGGCGGCGAAAGTTAAATTCACGCTCTCTCCGAATATGAGGCTTATGCGGCGAGGGTCGGCAACTCCCGTGGAATGCGGAGAAAAGAAATCGCCCCTTCTTCGCCGTGGATCGTGGTCGCCGAACATTCGCCTGTTACGAAGGGCTTCGGACTCGAATTTTTTAAAAGATTCGCAGTCAGTGGTAAGCAAGGTCATTTTGATCCACCAACAATTACTTTTCTGAGCTTGTAAGCAGTAGCAGAGAGTTGTATTCACTTTATATTCACTGCAAAATTCACTCATGGAAGTTTATACACTTGGGTTTGTTTGCATTAGAGATGTTGCAATCGCGAGTCGCTGTTGAAATTGCTCTCTTTAGCTACGAAGCTGAGTGCCTTAAACCGGTGTATATTTTTTCGCTAATAACTAAACTCAGCAACCGTTTTTGTGTGAATTTTTCATGAACCACTAACAATTGCGGTTTTTCCGTGCGGATATCACAGAGAGAAGGAGATTTGTTTTCACGAGCTCGAATAAACCGGCTTGTCGAAACAGGCTTAGAATGACACGGTGTCAGTTTATATTCCTCTCAATGCTGTACAATTTTGACATGCATTCCGTATATAAGCAAACAATACACCATAGACATCTTTTGTCTTTGCAACTCGATTTTCAATGTTGTTATCGTGCCAAAAATGTTTTACTGTACAAGATTATCTCGTTAAAGCTTTCCCGCTGTGCAAACAAGCTCTGTGATGCACACCTTCCATGGAAAGATTATAGCTTCGCTTCGCTTACTCGTGGTTTTAAATCTGACTTATAGCTCTAATAAAATCAACAAATCTAATCAAAATCAACAGAAACTGAAATAAAGACGCTTAGCAATGCTGACGCTTTCTTAAGCGGTCGTTTGGTATTTTTAATAGATTTGTACATGTGCGGCCGCAACAAGGCATTTTCTGTAATAAAATTAACACCTTCTCCACAAATTTCCGCCCGCCGACAGATCGATTTTTAATCACCAGTACAGATTTGACTGATATAAGGAACTTTCAAACTGTTTTATACGATGCCGGTGCGTCTAAATAGTCTTAAAATAGAATGAAACCTAAAAAGAAACGTTTGAAACAGAAGGAACACGCAAAACAGGAATCCGAAGAGAATTACGGACGGTCAAGTTTCAGGCGAATTGCAAAACATCCACTGTGATTTATGTTGGGTTGATGGCAGAGAAATCTTTAGTTTAGTCCCTCGTTACTACGATTTTCAGTATTGTTGTTAATGTACGTTTGATTCTCGCAAAATATTTTTGTGATTAATATATTTTAATTTGTATTTCTTTCAGCTTAGAACATGCAGGTCGCTCGGTAAAGTTTCTATGAAAGAAGGTAGGACAGAAATGTGATTCAAAAACTGTTTTATAAGCTAATGTCTCGTTGCACTATCGATATATTGTCAAGCGAAATGTGTCTAATGTTTCACCATATTATAGAGATAGCATTGAAAGATCGAATGGCAATCGATAAATGAGCAAAATTAATACAGTCGAACCTCTCCGTACCGACACCTCTCTAATACAACCACCTCTCTATTACGTACAATCTTCGATGTCCCAACAAAATTCTCATATATTTTCTTTAGAAAAATCCTCTATAATACGGACAACGGACACTAAATCTCGGCCCCAGGGAACAAATTCATATGAACTTAACCTCTTTATTACGGACACTCCCATGATCAGGCGATGATATTTTGTGTTCGTAATGCAATTTTTTGTTTGTAGTTACAAAAACAACAACAACTTAACGCTTTATTCATCTTAGACGTTTTCGGATTTGTGCTTTGTGTTAATTTTTACCTGCAGCATTGCGTTGCAGAACAATTGAAGTTACTAAATGCTTATTAATTCCATCTTGGAGCTAAATGGAACCCTAAATATTTGTTACACTTGAAACAAATCATTTCTGTTCGCATGACATTTTACGCTTTATTTTTGCAGATAAAGGTCTTCTGAATGGTCTACTTTACGTGCAGATACACTCTGGTCGGGGATTTCACAAAAACGGTAATCCTTTACTTAATAGAAATTGTGGTTTTTAATCCAGAATTTTGAGGGCTGCTTCCGGAAGTTTAGTGATAGAGAGCGTTGTTTTAACGACTTCCGTAAGACTAAAGCCATAATAATCACATGGCTGAAAGCTACGCCCACGATTAGTTTGAAAAAGTAATCCGAACACGAAGTCAACGCACGTAACACGCGGCATGCAAGCGCTGGAAAGTCACGTAAGCTAACTCAAGACTCGATTGAGTTGAACACCTGATTTGCTGTAGATGACAGTATCTTCACTCTGATTGGCTGTAGCGGGTCACACGAGTTTTATTGACCAATTATAGGGCTCAGCAGACGCAATTCAAAGCAAATACAGGATTAATTTCATCAGTTGTTAAATAAGCAAAGACAGTCAATGTATTGACTGTCCTTAACTGAACAGCTATTATTATAAGAAAAGTTTGAAACGACACATCTACAGCACGTCCTTCTTTCTCCCTGGGATAGAGGTTGCACTCAGTAAACAAGAACTCGGCGTCAAAGGCGGGAACATAATTTCTCCTTATGCGAAAGGAGCCCTGACGTTGTTTATTTGCTCCAGACTGTAATAAAGGCATAGAATGTTCCCAAAACTTCAGAAACTTTTGAAATGGGACGTTGATGAACTGTAACTAAATGACAGAAAGGAATTTCGTATAGGAATTCCGTGTTGTTATGGTAGTTGTAAAATTCATTAAATATTCATGAGGGTGCAAACCAATCCCAGCACAGTATCAGATCACATGTACACATCTGTAAACCCCAATACAAATCAAACAATAGTATTAACTTTTGATACAAACTCCTGCTCAGCTAATTAGTATTCATTAACTTTTGATACAGATCTCTACTGATTCGCATAACAATACTTTGCATTCAATTTATTGTTTTTATTTCACAAGTAGAATAAAATATGAGGGAGACGAGCGAGGCTCGCCTATCGGCTCGCCATTGTAAACGCACATACAGATCTCCCGCTCATATTTTATTTACTACTTAAATGTCATCCTTTATCCCCATGTGAACAAACCACTTTGTTCAGTTCGTCCATTTTCTTACTGAACGCTCAACGCAGCAACAAACTGGTGCTGTAAAAACTGACAATGAACTCAAATTCAACAGTTAAATTTTCCTCCCATGTAGTCAGTGTGTGTAGTTACAAATCCTACTTCTTTTCCTTTACTTTAGTATTAAAGTGAAGTAATTGTGTGTTATTTCAGATCTCAGTTGCGTGATAGAAGTTGATCATTTCGGTCAGTTTGTCCGCAAGGCCAAGACAAGAACATGTAAGGCGACTACTGACCCTGTGTGGGACCAGGTTAGTGAAAGAAACAATTTGAACCCTTCACCCCCCTGAAAATGCCATAGTCCAAATTTGCCAAGGTTTCTAACTTTACACAAAATATTATGCAAAATACTTGATAGCTTTTAGTTTGACTGAACAGCCCAGTTTATTTTAACTTTTCAATCGTTGAACATCCCAGCTTCACTGTGGAGCCACCATTCTGAATAACGTGACAGAACTGCTCGGGGTTTACAATTTTCAAGGTGGCGGCTCAATGATCAAAAATGGTTTTTCTTTGTACAAGTAGTCTACTAAAAGGTTGATACGGCCCCTCACTTCTAGATGGTATACCTTCATTCACAGGACTTTGATATCGAGGTGGAAGGCACAAGAGAACTCAAGCTGCATGTGTACTGTAAGAGCAGACTGAACTGGGACGAACATTGCGCGCAGGGGAAAATAGACGTGAGTCGCGTGCGCGCGCGTGTGTTTCTTGCGTGTGAGCGTGCAGCTGTGTGCGTTCTTGCTGTAACTGCTATGTAATTTGTGGTTGGGTGTAATAACAGTCTTTGTGTATTGCTTTAGCTCTTGAAAGAAAGCCTGACGGATTTGAAGAAACAGACCATCACAATTACTTTGGATAAACAGGTGTGGAATTTTAACGTAAAAACTTTTTAAGGTTAGACGTCTGAGAAATAAGAAAAATCGAAAAAGTGAATAAGGAAGTACCGCTATTGTAACGCACTGTGATTGTCACGCAGGGTGCCGTCACGCTATCGCTGCAGTACTCCAAGACCCCACACGGAATTCAAAGGAAGAAATCTTTAAGTGAGAAGGGAGTTTTTGGAGTTGATATCGCAACCGTCGCAAGGTAATTTACTTGTCTAATGTCTGTTTGGTTGGACTGCGTTAAGAAACAAACTTTGTTTTAAGGTCTCAAATTTTGCCAGTTTGTTATTAATGTAGCACTACTGTTGTATGTCCTTTTTTTAGACGAGAAGAAAGCGATATTCCCTTGGTCGTCATTGGATGTGTGCAAGAGATCGAAAAGAGAGGTACGTATAATATTCCGTTGTTTTCCATGCCATCGGAATGATTCAAGAAAAAGTGTTTGTGCAAATGTGCAGCTAAACTCCCCTTTTAATTGATCTTTCTGACGTGAACAGACTCGAAGATTTGCCGACTCTTGTCCGGCCTCTTGTCCAATCAGAGTGGCTAGTACTATAATAGGCGGAACGCCGGAACGCATAAATATATCGTGTAACCCTTACAAATATAAAGAGCTAACCGTAAACAGGCTAACCGAAGTACATAGTAGGTTAACCGAGGTGAATAGTAGGCTAACTGGGGAAGGAGTGCATAGTAGGCTAACTATTCACTTCGGTTAGCCTGTTTACGGTTAGCTCTTTGTATTTGTAGAGGCCGATTTACACCGTACAATTTTGTCGCATGCGACAAGATTACGTCACGCCTACGACAGTCGTAAGCGAGTTCTAGGTTTAATTTACACGACACAATTCGTGTCGCAGGCCTGTCGTAAGCATGTCGCAAGTTTATCGCATGCAACCAAATCGTACCGTGTAAATCGGCCTTAAGGGTAACACAATATATTTTTTGCGTTCCGGGTTTTAATTCCGGCGTTCGGGGTTTTATTTTCCGGATTCCAGCGTTCCGGGTTGCGTTCCGGCGTTCCGGCTTTTAGTACTAGCCAATCAGAGTGTTGCCCGAACGCTAGCGAACAGTCCGAAAATTGTGACGTAATGTTGCTTAGCAACCTCTTAGGTAAACGCGGACTCAGTCATTTCTCAGGGACATGGGTTCTACCGGAAACGTGTTTTATCCCGAATAATTGACGTTCCTCGTAATTATATCTTGAAAAAAATTCGTATGGTAAGTCCTTGAAGAATTAAAAAAAAATAATTTTTTTTTTCAGGGATGGAAGAAGTAGGAATTTATCGTTTATCTGGAGCAACTTCTGAAGTCCGTAGACTGAAGGACGCATTTGACAACAGTGAGTACATTGCATGCCAGGTAATCGACTGAAAAATATCTAGTTTATAAATTCGATTTTCTGAGGTAAAATTCAACAAGGTGTAGCCTAGATGACTATCGCTCTTAGAAAACATGAGTGAGCAGTCTGTTGAACTGTTAGAATTTTACCATAAAACAATGTTTATTCTTAAATATTGATATTAAAATTGAAAGAGCACAATCGCGGAATATCACAAATAATAAACGCAGGAATTGTATGAGTCACGAAAAACCTGGAACTTCCTGGAATTAAGTTGGACCAAGGAAAGTCATGGGAAATGATTTTGATTGTACAAAGTAAATTACGCAGTGTTTTTTGGCGAAGAAAATAAAGGTAAATCATACCAGAAACCAAGATAATTTTTGAAAAATTCCAAGGGAATGGTCAAATATAGGTCACGGAAAACTTCGAAAAGTCATGGAAAAGGTCATGGAATTACAAATGCTGAAAGTAGTATGAACCCTGTAAACGATGTAATCAGCCAATCGAATTCACTGATTATATTGATTCTTTTCTTATCCCCGTCCATAACGTTCCCGTGATGGCGTAGGTCCCAAAATGCGTTACGTATTTAGTCCCCTTTTTCTTGCCCCTCTCCTATTGTGCCCTCACACCTTGCTTCACAACTCACTGAGGTCCCCTTTTCATTTGTGTCCCTCAGATAGTCAAAGTGCTCTGGTGCAAGTGGCCGAGGCAGACATTCATGCTGTGGCTGGACTTCTTAAGCTCTACCTCAGGGATCTTCCAGAACCACTTTTTACTGACGACCTCTATCCCAATTTCGTCGAGTCGAACGGTATGCCATTTTCAATTGATTTTTGTTTTTTCCTCTATTACGGTTTAGCATGTCCGATACGACGACAAATTATGGAATTAGCAAGTAAACCATGGTTTAAAAGTAAATCTCGTAAATATATTGGAGGTAACAGAAACGCATAAGTGTTTTATACCAGGGCCTGATGGTTCAAAAGTCAGGAAACTCTAATGTAGAATTAAGTCAATCAAGGTTGTAACTGATTTGTCTATATAAAAGAACTTTTTACTGCTTATGTTTTAAAGAGTTTGACATCGGTCAAAGTCGAAATTGAAGTGCAAAGAGTATAAAGAGAAAAACGTATTGAACAGTGACATAAAGAAAGCAAAATTCACGATAGACCTGGATTACCTTAATGATTCGATTTAGCGCCCTCCTTCCAATAAGCGCCCCCTTTCGAATAAGCGCCCCCCTTCGAATGTGTTTTTGTTAATAAGCGCCCCTATTCCAATAAGCGCCCCCCATTCTAATGAGCGCCCTCATTCTTATAAGTGCCCCTATTCTAATAAGCGCCCCCTATTGGGGATAACTGCCCCTAATGAAGTCATTGACGTCGAACAGATTAACGCATGAACATTTACCGTACCGTACATGTATATATTTGCTGCTAAAATGAACAGTTCTTTTAAAAGTATCTGAACTTTCAACAATTTGCTACTGTTACAGTTTCTGTCATTGTTAGTTATCTTAATACTTATTAAAGTTTTGTTTTGAATATTTGGTTGTTTCTCGAAAAATTAAATAAGCGCCCTGTCCCGAATAAGCGCCCTGTCTCGAATAAGCGCCCTCCCTTGAGGTGCCAAAAGTAAATAAGCGCCCCGGGCGCTAAATCGAATCATCACGGTAGCTTAATTGTGCTTTGAATAATAAGGGTTTATGCTTGGACATTTTGTAAGTGGACTATCAAACCAAGTACGGCTCAGAATACGACAACTTTCCCACTGGCGACTTGTATGTGGCTCTACCGTGTTGTTGTTTTTGTCGTGTTTTGTTTGTTTGTCTCCTTTTGTATATTTTTCTGTCCTCATTCTCGGTGTTTTAACTTAACTGTAAACTGCTGTTGCGGCTATATTTTAGGAATCAAAGATCCCGAAGTAAAGAAGAAGGCAATGATGAAGCTGTTTGAGTCGTTACCAACACCAAACCGCCTGACCAGCATTTATTTACTGGACCACCTCAGAAGGTACGGTTAATCAGTAAAAAGAGTGATCCGCACACGCGTTGTATAGTTGTAGGTAAGTTTAAACAAGGGAGGGGTGAGAAGGGGTAACGTATCACCTCGAATCGCACATGATAGATTTTTCAACTTTGTTTTTAGTGGCATATAGAAGATGTTGTTTAGTTGTTGTTTTTTTCAGTGGTAGTTCCAAAAGTGCTCAAAAGAGTGGTGGTCCAAAATGAAGACTCCTCTCTTGCTTCGAAAGGGGTATTGTAGTGAGAGTGGTGGACCATTTTTCGTCCAATAAGGAGAGGGGGGGATATTCAGTCTTTCGGGTCTTTTCCGAAGGGTCTTGGGATCATTAGAGGTTGTTTCTGAGAAAAGGGGGGACGGTCCCTTTCCTAGATCCTCCACTATCTTTTAGAGAACTGCGGTATACAATAATTTTTTTTGACCGTGTAACCTAATCATTTGATGACTATAAGAACGAAAGACTATTTGTTAACCTTCGATCGGGCGTTCTTTTTTCTCGCGAAAAAATAAAGAACGCCTGATCGCCGGTTAGAATTTTGTTTGATAGCCAAGAGAAATAATTCATTTCTAAACGTACCGAAGCCAAGCTGTTTAGTAGACATTCCCCCTCTCATTTTATCCCCTATGAGCAAACATCCCTATTCATTAATCACTACATACACGATTAACAAGTCGCCTTTGTCTCTGGGTTTAAACGAATCGTAGTGCAAAACGGTTTTAATTACATCGACGATGAAATCATTTTCCTTACAGATTAAGCGAACATCAAGAACAAAACAAAATGGGGCAAAATAACCTGGCGACCGTGTTTGGCCCGAACATTCTTCGTCCCTCGTCGAGCGCTACCGACCCGACCGATCTCGCTAAAGGAACTCTTGACGTTATGAGCCAGGTCGGAATATTCCTTTGGTTCATCAAGTTTAGTACGCTTCAGCTCCCCGAGGATCCAGAGCTCATGCGTAGACTGGACCCGAAAAAAGGCACGGAAGCTGCTCCCGGTTTAGATCTGCACGACAGGCTCATATAATATCCCACGATGCATCACGAGAGTTAGCCTCGACTTCGTGGTCCACGCGCAGTGGTACGTGTTGTTCGAGTGAAAGTTCTCGTCGCACGAACGTCGTTCGGCTGTTAGTGAATTCTCGCTAGTACCCAGTGCTTAAAAATGTGTAGGGCTGGCCGTCGATACCTCAACCTCATGTTAATCGTCTCGCCTTGTCCTTCGTGGACGCCATATTAAAATAGTTTCCACAGCTTCAAGGAGCTGTAAGTTTAAAATAATGGCGAGAAACGTCATCGTTGCTTCATCGTTGCTTTTAATGAAACGTTAATTTACCTTCATAGTTAGAGAAGGTAACTTAGGGCCCCCCTTAAGTTAATTCAAGGAAATGTTTTATTCAAAGAGGAAAAAGTTTCTAATTGTTTTTTTTTTAAATCTGTTTGTTTGTTTAGTTTTTAGTCCTTAAAGGGCAGCTCGTTGTAATGTCCTATTTTACAAAATACGAAATGTATTTTTAGCGTTGGCTTGTGTCTGAATGGATGTTTAATTCAGTTTTATTGTTCGTCACTTTTAGTAAGTGGTATCCTTAAATTTGAAATCGCCTATAAAAAAAAATTTTAAATTTTATCACGAATTTGGACTCCACCCACGCCCCTGTTGGATAAAAAAATCTTTTGTAAACGATTTATAAGGGTTGTTTAACGAAAAAAAAAAAATTAAATGGTATTAAATTTTTGTAATACCAAATAGTTACAATTACGAAAGTTTTCTAATCACTACAGCTAACTTCAGAAATTTCAGGGAGACTGGGTGTCAGTTCAGCCCGCTAGGATTTCTGGGATCGTTTGGAAGGTAACAGGATGGCGTCGGCCATCAGGTTGATGTATTTTTCTAAATGGAAATGGTAAACTCGGTATATTGCTGTGTTCTAGTTTGTACTGGAAGCTTTACAAACAAACTTAAACTGCAAGTCTTAATTCATCATGTACCACTAGTTGACTAAGACACTCTACTGGTTTACCTTTCATTGCCTTTGTTCCCGCCATTTTGAATTTCCCTGCGCCTGCCCAAACGATCCCAGAAACGCTCGCGCGACCGTATTCTTTGAGTGACGGAGGACTGTAGTTTAACTAACACTTAAGTTATCACATAATCGTTCACAAAGTAAATGATGCTAACCAAGTCAGGATTTGAACCACAACATGTCTTTAAGCGCAGAAAAACCAGTGGTTTGTTGCTATGAAGACAATACCTTTCTTCTGGTTGCTTGAGCTTGTGTAGTGATTGCAACGCTCATCTGCCACAGAATTTTCAGTGTTTTGATTTTTCTTTTTGTTTACGCTTTTGACTTAGACAAAAGCGTTTCCTGACATGTTAAATACCATTTTTCTACATGCTAAATTACCGCCTGGAGTAACCGTAAAGCACGTAAAAAAACCGTACCATATTCACGATTCCCACCGTCTTGCTCAACTATTAACGGTTTGTAAATTAACTTGGAAACAGAAAACCAATTAATAGACATTGTTTTCATTTTACAATATAAGAAATGAAATGTTTAGAAGTGTTTTCTTTTTTAAAGAGAGTACCCACAATTTAGTACAATGTAACTATTATATTTTAGGGGTAGTATAAACAACTATATACTAAAAACAATTCTATTTCTAATGTGGTAACAATATATTAAGCTATTGTACTGTAAGAATAATAGTTCTCAATTTGTATATGTCATATGTATTCTATCACTAGGACGAAATCTTAATTCCTGCAAGTTTGTATACTCAATACTCAATATACTGAGGTAATCTATTAAATATTGAATAAGATTATTTATATAAAACGGTAGATGACTGTTAAGTTATTTTAATTGTAAATTAAGTTAATTAAGCGTTGGTAGAAAAAATTGAACTAGAAGAATTTATGCAATTATTTTTGTCAAGAGAACCTCGAATGATTTTCTAGACCCTTTAAAACAGTGTAGATGAAATAGAAAATATAAGTATTACTAACACACTTAAAAAGAAACGCAATTTGCACTTGGGTCACTTTGTTTACAAACATAACGAAAGCAACTACTCTGACCAATCACAACAAATGTAGATAAATCGATGAACCAATCAGAACATGAAACGAAAACATGCAACCCGCGCCAAGCGCGGGAAAACGCGCGAAAGTCAAGTCAGGGTTGGGTTTGTTCGTTTCTGATTGGTTAAAAAAAAAACACAGCATAATTGCTGCGATTGGTTAGATGTTTGTTTGCATACCTGACCCTTGAAGATTGGTGTTTATAATTACATAAAAATTGAACAGTATTTATAAGCTGATAGAAATCTGGAAGAAATGAATGAATTAATATAGTACAAGAACGTTAATCGCTCGAAACAAGTTGAATAAATAATTTTTCCTCTTGTCTATGAGTCGTTTTTTGTCCACGTATACAAATATTTTTTTCATGATGGGAATGGGGATTACGATCGCGGGGGACACTTAAGGCTCATCACTATGCATTAACTTATTATAGGAAATAACGCTTCTGTTAATTAAGATATTTGAAATTAACGCGACTTAAATTTAAACGCGAATCGGATGAAAAATTTTTTCCCAATAAAGGAAATTAACGCGAAAGAGGGGGTAACATTTCAAAATGAAGGAAATTAACGCGAAGAACACATAGAAAAAAACTTATTGAGACAACAGGAACAAGTTTATTTCACCAATAGGCGTATAATCCTAAACGTAGGAGTAAAGGGAGGAATCTGACCACCTCGAGCGTTATTCGTAGTTTCAGTGATACCGGCAGACTTCCACCCTGATGAAATAATGCCTTTTCCTAGGAGTCAAGAACGACTGAACTGTATCGAGAAATTTGGGCCAAAATATTGGAAATTAAGGTCGTGGAAATTAACGCTCCACTTAATTAACGGCGCGGAAATTAACGTTAACAAAAATTAACGCGACTTAAATTAACGCGAATTTTTGAAATTCGCGTTAATTTCATGAAGCGTTAATTTCCTATAATAAGGTATTTAATGTGTATCCACGAAGTGCAACGACTGACATCGACAACTTTATTAACGAGATATTCATGACTGGATAAAAGTATGGGTGCGTGCTCGTGATTTGAAAACCAACCACTTAGCTTTATACGTTTATATAGATTGCAGGAAGCCTATGACCTTATTTTCATTCAAATTTGAATATTTCTGCAATTCAGGGTAATCACAATAATATTCGGCATAAACAATCGTGCCCTTTTTAAAAACGCATTGTTCTCACCATAAAAGCGTGGAATATAATTACCATAATTAAATCTCTCCGTTGTAAACTGATCGTGTTTGGTCTACTATGGACACCTTCGGAAATCTCAAAGTTTGGACTTTGCCGACAATTTTGTGGCAGAGAGTACAGCGCGGATACAGAACTTCATGACTTGCCACTGCAGATAGGTAGACTATGAATACTGTAGTGTGTCATAACAGAAGCGGAATTTTAAAAGAGCGCTTTTAGAAAGAGGTAGAAGTAGTGAAATTAAAATTTGCGCATCTAAACCGCCATAACTTGCTGGCAAATTTTAAATAAAAAAATCCACTTCTGTTATGGCACTCTAGAGATATTGACTGATAAGTTTTTGACAAGATCACAGTGTGCTGTCTCCTACTCGTTCTGCAAACTCTGTAACAAAATCATGTTCTTCCCAATTTGGCACTAACGAGGCTGTAACATCGCCGTAAAGTGCAATCTACCAAATAAAAGATGACATTCATAGTCTTTCATCATTTCTGAATGTCTCTGAAAAATGTGAGCTTAATCGCACTCATAACAGCCGAGAAATCAGCGTTTTTAAAGATGCAGGTCAAGCAAAACTTCGCTTCATGAATTTATTCATGCTGTAGGTATAAAAGAGTATTTGAAACTCACTGCCAGTCGTTGATACTGAAATGATTCTTAAAATTCTTCGATAAATAACTAACAAACCTTTTCGACTTTCACTGTGACCTATCAACTGTCCAAAACCCTCACCCCAGGGTCTTTCGAGTGTCGAGAATTCCGCCATCTTGGATTTGAACACTTGAAAGACCCTGGGACGAGGTTGCTGTCATAAGTCATGGATTTTATGCGTGATCACTCTCTCTCTCTCCTTCACGCCCAGTCTCTTCGGTCCTTAGGCTCGAAGTTCTGTTTAGGAAACTCTCTAGAGCTCAACGTAATATTCCCATTCTAACAGCGTCTACTTTTCCAACTATCACTACTGCTGGTTTAAACTAACCTAATACGGTTGAATCAGGAAGCAGCTCCGAAAGGTCTCTCATGAATGGCTCGCTACCTTTCGAGGGAAAAACAGGAACAACGCCCTTTAGAAGACCAGTAGAATTACATGCTTATGAGAGCTTCTACACTACTGGTAAGGTTCTGACCTCCTTCGGATTCCGACAGATCTTTAAAGTTTCCTGCTACCCTTTTCGCCTAGCTTACGTAGCAGGCGTAAAAGAGGGATGGGGGTAGTAGGAGGATGTTTTTCGCCAGTAACAATTTTTATGAGTAACTAAACTTGCATTGGCACCCGCCGGGTCGCGCCTAACCCTCGGAGGGCCAGAAGAAAGTAGGAGACTCGGGGTGTAACTAAACCGACTTAGTAAACGCTGAAGCAGTCAACTTAGACCGAAAAAGAAGAAAACGCTGATTTTCAGTCGAAATTTTCGGACTTTTTGATCGTAGTAAGCGGCCAGGTAGTATCGCTGAAGATTCTTATTAATTTCCGAACTTACGCAAATCTTCCAAACCATTTGATTTTCATCCGAAATATCCAGGTTTGGCTAAATGTTCACCGCGGTCAAACGTCTCAGGCAGCTTTTCTTTCTATTTCCGGGGGGAATTTTGTTTATATTGGAGTGGTAGTATGCAGCAAGGATTCGATGCCCTTGCCCTAAACCAGACCATAGTTAGCTGATTGTGTAACCATATACTGCACCATTTCCTCAAGTAAACGAGTATTTGTACTTTTTAAATGTTCCGCATCCGAACCAAAGTGCTTTGATGCAAAACCATCTGGCGCCGACAAGTCCGCGATGTCACTATTTTTAAACACATAGAACTTTTTTAGTAAAGCTCCAAAAAACTTAGTAAATCTTCAGGATACAGGTAATGTACCAATCTTTGTACTGTAAAAATTAAAACCTTATCTTTGAAGTAGTTTTCTTGTTTTTTGCGTATGATTTTGAAAACCCTCGTTTGACCGCGGTCGAGGCTAAATGGCTCATACATGGGGTGCTGTACCCTCTTCCTGCAGGTGTTTATCTCGTTTTTCGCGCTCCTCCCCAGCTAACCGAACGACTGGAAAGCGGTAAGGGATTTGGAAAAAAAAGAAGTTCATCTATCAATTTTTTTTTTTGACATCGTTTTGTTCCCATTTTGAATACCGCAATAAGCCTTAGGCAGGATAACGTCATATGCTCAAAATTCACCACCAAGCCTCGTTTACGCAAATTATTCTCAACCATCCGCCACCTTCATGCAGTTTTCACGTGGGTATTCTTTTCAACTTTGCTGCTTTGGGAATTCGTTCATGATAAAATTTACAAGTTTGCACTTCGAAAAGCGAGCCTTGGTGGTAAAACTAGCCAGTCTGACGTAAACATGCATAAGGGCACACACATGAGATTTTACCGGTTGTGGCACAACTTGCAAAAAAAACCGCTCGGGCTCGCCTGGCTCGCTGGCTCGCCAGTCTCGCCTCGCTATTTTTTGCAAGTTGTGTCCACAACCGGTAAAATCTCATGTGTGTGGGGGTCGCAATGCCAAAACTCTCATGTGTGTGGGGCCCGCAAGGCCAACCCTCTTGTGTGCGGGGCTCGCAAGGCCAACCCTGTGCTAGGAATAAATATCAATTGAACAAATATTTTTAAGGTATATACACCGAAAAATGGCTGCCGCAAGATATTCGTCAGAAGTTTTGCAAGCTATGGAGAAAAACCTCCGTGAATTTCAAGAAAACCCCCAAAGAAATTTAACTTTTTTATTGGCCCACACCGATTTTAACGAATGGCTCCGAGTATGGAAAATGGAATCCCGAAACCGAAAAAAACAACAAAGATCTTTTAATTTTTGCAAAAAAACACAAAAAAAAGTTTTATGAGCTTTTGGTAAGCGAAATTGATGACTTACAAAATTTAAAAGCAAGCTTTGGACTTGAAGTCAAATTTTCGAAACAAAGAGACGGTGAGAAGCAATACATGGAACACTATTTTAGAGAAAGTGAACCACACCTTTTTTTAAAAAACGACAAAGACCAAATAAAAAAAGAGTTTGACAAATTTATTGACAAAGCAAAGGGAGAAATTGAGGGTTGGTCAGAGAACGGCTCTGGGTGGGCCATTGAAAGAATAACAAATGCGTACATCAACGTTGCGCGTTATCAGCCATTGAGAGGAGGAACTTATTTGCCTTTGCCCCCAAAGTTGGCAAACAAAAAAGCAATTATTAACGTGCAAAACAGAGACAACCAATGCCTAAAATGGGCTTTGAGAGCTGCATTATTTCCACCAAGAGATGGGAAAAATCCACAAAGAACAAGCAGATACCCAGTTGACGACGGCATTAACTACAATGGAATCGATTTTCCAACTCCACTAAAGCAGATTGACAGGCTTGAGGCGCAAAACAGGGACCTTGCAATAAATGTGCTTGGGTGGGATTCAGAAGACAAATTGTTATACCTTTAAGATTAAGCGAAAAAGAAAATAGCATTCCCCGTATATTCCTTATGTTGATTGAGTCAGGATTAACACAGCACTACTGTTTTATAAAAAGAGTAAGTGCTTTGTTACATGACCAAACTGGGGATCAGCATAAAAAACACTTTTGCATGATGTGCTTGACAGGTTTTACAAGAGAAGACTTGCTCGAAAAGCACAAAAAATATTGCAATGGCGCTAAAGGCAGGCCAACAAGGATTGAAATGCCGGAGAAGGGGAAAAACACTCTTTCTTTTAAAAACTACCAAAAACAAATGAAAGCGCCTTATACGATTTACGCCGACTTTGAGGCATTGCTAAGGCCGATAGAAGGGTGTAAACGCGAAACGCCCGAGGAGCGCCAGATAAGAAAAGACCTTGGTGAAGAAGTAAAAGACATGAAGCCGAGTTACACAGACAAAACAGAACAGCACGAGGCATGCGGATTTGCTTACACAGTTGTAAGAAGTGATGGTAAACACGAAAAAACATTTGTGTACAGAGGAGAAAACTCCGTTGAAGTGTTTTTGAACTGTCTTTTAAGTGAAGAGAAAAAAATAAGATTTGAATTGTCAAAGCAAAAACCCCTTGTGATGACTTGGGAAGACTGGGTAAACTTCAAAAATGCAACCAATTGCCACATTTGCGAAGAAACGCTAATAAAACAAAACTTTTTGGACTCTTTGCCAGTTTGGATTGGAAATAAAAAGGAGCTTAATTACTTTGGACAGATGCACAAAAAATGTTATTACAGAAAGGAAAAAGAGGCAAAAAACCTGGATACCGAAACCCACTATAAGCTAAAAAAGCTTGAAAAAGAAACACACAAATTAGCAGCGAAAAACCAAAAAAACTGCTTAGCGTGCCACAAGCCGCTTATCCAGCCGAACTACAAGGATGTGGTAAAAGACCATTGCCACATAACAGGCAAGTTTCGAGGAGCCGCACACAACATTTGTAACTTTATGATGCGATTAGATCCGAAAAAGGTCCAAATACCAGTTGCATTTCACAACCTGAGGGGTTATGATGCGCACCATTTAATGCAGTCAATTTCAAAGATTTCAAAAGAGGCACAGAAAGAAGTAAAATGTGTTGCAAACAACATGGAAAAATACATCACATTTTCACTTGGCAAACTGCGTTTTATAGACAGCTTAAACTTTCTTAAAGGAAGTCTTGATTCACTTGTAAAAGCGATGCCGAAGGAGGAATTAAATATAACAAAATCTAATTCAACACAGTCGTCTGATGAAAGTTTTGAACTTCTTTGCAAAAAGGGAATCTATCCTTACGAATACATGGACTCATGGGAAAGATTTAGCGAAACAAGTTTGCCTGAAAAAGAAAAGTTTTACAGCAAACTTAATGATGAGAACATAACGGATAAAGAGTACGAACACGCGCAAAACGTGTGGGAAACCTTTGGCTGCCAGACCCTGGGCGACTACCACGATTTGTACGTTAAGACTGACGTGACCCTGTTAGCCGACGTCTTTGAAAGCTTCCGAAAACTCTGTCTTGAGAAGTACGGGTTGGACCCCGCGAATTATTACACGACGCCAGGCCTTGCTTGGGACGCACTCTTGAAAAAGACAGGCGTGGAGCTTGAGTTACTTACAGACTATGAAATGCATCTTTTTGTCGAAAGAGGAATAAGAGGCGGGATTTCGATGGTAAGCAAGAGGTATGCAAAGGCGAACAACCCTTATGTTGAGGGATTTGACCCGAGCCAGCCAAAAAAATACATAACGTACCTCGATGCGAATAACCTTTACGGGTGGGCAATGAGCAAGCCGCTTCCAAAAAGTGGATTTAGATGGAAAAAGGTTATGCCAACAGAAAAAGAAAAAACGACAAAAAAAGAGTATGCAAAAGCTGGATGGATTTTAGAGGTGGACTTGGAATACCCGAAAGAGCTGCATGACGCCCACAACAGCTATCCATTAGCACCAGAGAAAAAGAAAATAAACAAAGAAATGTTTTCGCCTTACCAAAACAAAACAATAAAAAATCTTGATTTGCACCCGCCAGACACCGAAAAGCTTGTTTTAACTCTTGAAGACAAAACCAATTACGTCGTTCATTACCGAAACTTGCAGTTTTATCTAAAACAGGGAATGAAACTCAAAAAAGTGCACAGGGTCTTAGAGTTTGAACAAGAGGCGTGGATGGAGCCGTACATCCGGATGAACACAGAATTCCGAAAAGAAGCGAAAAGCGACTTTGAAAAGAACTTTTACAAGCTGATGAATAACTCAGTTTTTGGAAAAACAATGGAAAACCTGAGAAACCGTGTAGACATAAGAATAGTGCGCAGCGACGAAACAAAGAAAATAAGAAAATTAGTTGCAAGCCCATTGTATTCAAGACATGTAATGTTTTCAAACGATCTGGTTGGAATAGGCATGCGAAAAAGTAAGCTTTTTCTTAATAAACCGGTCTACACAGGCATGACCATCCTTGACGTAAGCAAGTTATGTATGTACGATTTTTATTACAACCACCTGAAAAAAGAGTACGGGGAGCGTTGCGAGCTTTTGTATACAGACACAGACAGCCTTTTGCTTGAGATAGAAACAGAAGACGTTTACGCGGACATGGCAGAAAACATTGACAAGTACGACACAAGCGACTACCCGAAAGATCATTCGCTGTTTTCAACAAAAAACAAAAAAGTTTTGGGAAAAATGAAAGACGAATGCGCAGGAAAACAAATTTCAGAGTGCGTTTGTTTGAGGCCAAAAATGTATTCAATAATGACAGAAGGTGAAAGCAAAAATGAAATTGAAAAAATAAAGAAAGGCTTCCCTGAGGTGGAAATAAAAGAGTGCGCGTGCGCAGGGGCCGGGAAAAGAATGCAGGCAATAATGGCAAACGATGAAGAATTGGTCAAAAAAATAATAAAGAAACATCCGAAAGCAAGTGTGCTAAAATGTTGCAAAATGCTAAAAGTGGACGAAATAAATATAAAAAAGGCAAAGGGGGTAAAAGAGTGTGTGACAAAGAAAAAGATAAATCACGAAAATTTCAAAGAAACACTTTTCCAAACCAAGGAAAGCTTTCACGAAATGCACATGCTAAGAAGCTTTAAGCATGAGTTGTGTTCGATAGTGGTGAACAACAAATCGCTATCCTCCTTTGACTCAAAGCGATGGATAGCGGATGATGGGATACATACAAATGCTTACGGGTATAAGTTTTGCGAAACAAAGCCTACATAAACATAACGTTTAGAGCTTTTCTGAGCCCAAGGGGCTCAAGCACTAAGTGCTTGGTGGTAACTGTGTATTTGGAGGAATAACAAGCAATTCTTCACGCACGAAGCCGCGCTTTGGACCATCGTGCAAGTAATAAAGAACTGGCTGATTAGGTTTAGTAACAGACCTTTCAATGCTGTAGACTTTTAATGACCAAATCGGATCTGTAGCCCTTTTTACGCCGCCTTCCAGCTCGCCAGGTTGGTAGAGAAAGCGCACATTAACGAGAGAGGGGAGTTTTTTTTCTTTCTTGCCAACAGGCCTTGTATATTTTGAGGACGGTTTGGACGAAACAGCCTTTTCTTTGATTGCAGTAGCAGGTTTTTTTCCAGTAAGACTGGTTACTTCGTTGTTCAGAGCGGCAACAACTTCGGGTAGCCTTTTTACCCACGCTGTCGACCGCTGGCCAGATGGCAGGGTCATCTCGACACCGTACTGATAACCAAACAGGCGCCCTGCCAGTGTTTGATTAAAACGTTCAACAATAGCTTGATCTCTGTGAATGTTAACACGCCCGCGTCTAATATAGGTTTTGTGATTTTCCATTTCTTTAGTAACAGATCCCATGAATTCGCGACCAGGGTCAACTTGCAGCATCTGTGGCCATTTTAGTGCACTTCGCCTGTAAATTGTCTGAAAACCTTTTGCAACCTCAGTTGAATCTTTGGAGGTCAAAGGCTCGGCCTCTTTGAAACGGCTGGCAACGTCAACAACAGTCAGCGCGTATTTGTAAACTTTTCGCCCTCGCGGCAGTTTGTCGTGTGGCAGAAAAAGAAGGTCCGCCTGGTGGACCGCGTTTGGAGAAGAAACATCGAATTTTGGGCGAGGAACGTATCGTGGTGCCGGAAGGTAGATCTGCCAAAGGGCCTGCTTAACTAGCCACTTTTTTGCGGCATCTTCGGAAACCTTGGCCGCCTCGGCTAATTTTTTTATCGCAGCAATTCCCTTCCAATAGCCCTGGGGGCTATAGTAGACTTTCGAGATTTTCTTCGAAAAGTTTTGCTCCGCAAAAATCTTTGCATCCATGCGTATACAAGAAAAAAAAGAAAAGTTTAAAGAAACCGAAAGGCAGCGTACCCAAGTGCAAGCGCGCCAGCGCCAACGAACATAAGTTCACCTTGTTTCTGCTGCTCACTTGGCTGATAGAAATCAGAGAACTTGGTTCTTTCGGAGGAATATTTGTTTGTCAGGATGTGCCTGGTTGTAGAGTTTGAAAGCGTAGTCTGTGTTCGTAAAGTTTTGTTTCGCTTGCTGTTTGATCTCATTGTTGGTTTCGATCCAGTCGAGAAGCTTCGTGCGGTCGCGAGAGTACTTCGCGTAAGCTGCCTGGTAAGCCTCGAGAGCTTTGTCGTGTCTTTCTTTTTCTTTCAAAGCGGCGTCATCTCCGCCACCCAAAGCTCGAGCAAGATAGTTGCCGCCAATGAAAGCAGCAGCGTTCAAGATAGCTCCGCCAGCCATAATCGCGACGCTTGCCATTTTGTTATTATACTATTCTAATTTTTTTTTAATTGGTTGGGAGAATTTTCTGGTCCTCGAGATACTGTTTAAGTGCAACGCTGCCAGCCATGACGGCTGTGAACTTTACATAGTTCATAAAACTGCTGCTTGGGTCGGATGTGAAGTTTTCTTTTACAACTTTTTTGGCAGCCCAGCCGATTCCGGCGGCGAGACCTGTAATGGTGGCGGCATCCATGAGCGTTTTCACGAGTTTGTTGTCGGACATGGCGGTTCAGTATAAAAAAATAAAAAATATTCAATTGAAAAATTTTTTTGTTTATTCTTCACCGTTTTGCGAAGCAAAGTTTGCAACTTCTTCACCAGATTCAACTTCTTTTGTTTTTTTTATACCTCTTTTAAAAATTGTATCCTCATCCTTTTGCACCCGAATAGCGGTTTTAACGCAAGTTTTGGAAAATTCAAACCAAAGTAATGCAATACCAGCCATAGCTGCACCTTTAACAAGGTTGTCAAGAATAAAACCAAGGGACATTGTCGGTATAATAAATGAAAAATAAATGTTCAAAAGAAATTTTTTAATCCATCGGACGGATTCCTCTTTGTTTGCGAGGTCTAATGACATTTTGGATTGTCGAAGGCGTGTCTGAAGAACGCGTTGCAACCCTTCCAATACTTTCTGCTGTAACTGGTGTGTCATCAGTTATAAGAGTTGGCGGAGCTTTAAATGTTGGACTTCTTTTTTCGTTTATAAAGCCTTTTATGTCTTCGCGTTTCACATAAGTTGTAACGATTGCACCGCCGATACCAAGCAAAGATATCCATTGATTTGTGGTGAGACCGCTTGATTGCGGCTGAGCCTCGGGCGGAGCTGGTTCCGTTACGTCCGGTGGTGTTGCATTTCGCTTTGCAGCAGCAGATTTCTTTTCCTTTTCTTTTGCAATTATTGCAGCAGCCTCGACAGCAGCTTTTTTCTGTGCTTCACGAGCCTGTTTTGTTTTTTCAGCTGCAAGCTTGCCAGCAGCAACTCGCTTTGGATTTTTGGCAGGCTTTGTTGCTGGAGTTGTTGAAGTAACTTGTTTCTGTTCTTCTTGAGCGATCGGAGTTGGTTCGAGCTCGGCCATTTATAATAAAAAAAAAATAATATTTAAATAGAAAATTGCTCAGCAAGATTTTTTGCTAAGCAATTGCTAAGCATTGTTCAGTAATTACTTAGCATTTTCTTAGCATTGCTCAGAAAAATCTTCAGTAGTGTTTGTGTCCGCATCTTTGGAAGCACCTTTGGTTTCGCACAGCGAAGTGTGCGACTTTGTAGCTTCGTTTAAATCAATGTGCTTTGTTGTGATGAGCGCAGCATTTGCAACGGCAAGAAAGCGGCCGCATTTCAAAGCCAGACCGCCTGCCAAAGTGGACAGCTCTTTGCTGATGATGTAGTCGTTTTTGAGTTCCTTCTGATAATCATTGACGTCCTTGATATTTACGGCCATACCAACGACTTTAGTAACAAGAAAAATAAAGCTGTCAATCAAGCTGTCGGTTGTTTTGGATCCAACGTATGCCTCATATCTCTTTAAGTACTTTTTAACTTCTTTATCTGTCAAGCGCTTCACCTGCTCGTGTGTCAGTTGCACACCGATTGCTTCTTTGGCTTTTCCTGTTGAAACAAGGATTGCAAGCTGTTCACGCAAAGCAGGAATGTCAGGGCCTTGAATGAGTGCCATAGCGCTTTCTGTACTTTCTGGTTCAGCTCCTAGCAGTTCCATTACGGAAGCTAATTCTTGTTCACTTGCAGCGCCCTTGACGCTCTCGGGAGGAGAAGTTGCGAACGGGTCAGCCATTTATTACTCTAAAAAATATGTTCAATAAGAAAATTTTGTGCCGTAAGGGTGGCGATGAGAAATGACAAGATGCGAAAACTTATTTTTTTTTAGCTTTAAAATGATTTCTTTGTAATCCTCATTGGCAAGTTCGCCAGCGTAATCCTCAAAGATTGCCTTCGTGGTCTTGGCAGAGGGGGTGTAAAAGAAAACGATTGCCGCAACATTTTCGCGGAATGAGGATGTTATGCTTGTCAATTTTTGAGTTAACACCCATATGCTCAAGCCTGCGTGGCGAGCAGAGAAAGCAAGATTCACCAACTCCCCTGTTCTTCCTTTTACATCTTTCGAAGCAGCACAGTCGTCGAGGATGATAAGCGTGTTCGTACCCTCAAAAAGAAATCTTGAAAGCCTTAACCAAGATTCCACCTCGTGCTGCTCGCAAATGAAAACAAAAAATCGAATATCTTCCTCAGCAAAGCGATAATAAGTCTTGTTGTGCTCGAAAGTCGGGCAGATGAGCACGATGTAGTCAAACTTGCCTCGGAAAGGGCCACAAAGCTGATTGACCACGTATCTTGTTTTTCCTGAGTTCGTTGGTCCCACAATGAGGGCGTTGAAGGGTATATTGGCAGGATCCATGCTTCGCTTTGCGAAAGCTATATCAAAACTCAACACTTTCTAATTCTTTATTTACAATAGAAAATTGTGCATCAGCGATAGCGAAAATGTAGCATTTGACATTCCCTGATCCTGTGGCTGTTCTCTGTATCTCTAAATTAACGCCATCCTTTGTGTTCACCAAGCGGAGCCCGCTGCCGTGCATGTTGTTGTCGCTCATGGAGCGAAGGTCAATGAAAAGCCCGAACTTTTTTTCTGCATAAAACTTTGTGGCGTTATTAAACATTTTTTGGTCTGCGTTTTTGCCAAAGAACCTGAGAACTTCCTCCCACATGTCTCTTCCTTCAACGCCCTGACTGTACACCTTATTTGGAACGCCGTTCACGCTGATTTTTACATTTGTTATGTCAGGGTTAAAGAAAGATTCTGTATCTCTTGCACCTGCGGCGTGGGGTTCAGGAAAAAGAAGTAGAAGTCCCTTCAAGGAGCGCTTTGGGACGTTAATGCTTTCGTTTATTATCGTGTCAGTAGCTTTTTTTACTGTGATCGTTTTGTAATTGTGCACATGCTCGTAAAAGAAACTTTTGCCGTTAATGTAAGTGCTTTCTACTTCTCTTGCAAGTTCTTTGTGATAAATAGCCTCGTATTCGAGTTGGATGTCAGTTAGCTCATACCCAAGTTTTGATGAATCTGTTCCTCTTACAACCACATTTGGACTGTTCAGTTTTATCTCGAAGACAAGCTCGTCTGCGAGTGCGCGCGGATAGAACACGCCATGGTCTCTCAAAATCTCGTGATCAAGCGGGATACGATACTTGCTTCCATAAACTTCTGCCAGCTTCTTTTCCGCGTCAACTCCTGAGGTTTTTTTGTCACCAGCGTTTGAACGGATTTTGCATAAATCCTCGGACTGTATACCTTCAAGAAACATGTTGCTGCGCTTTTCTACCGGCAGAAAAAGGTCCTCGAAAAGTTTGTAGACGTCGTAAGCGTTCGTATCCTGCAGAATATCTCCTGCAAACTTGACCACCATCCTTGAGACAAGCGCCCGGGTGACGTTGTTTACGAGAAAGTTGTTGGCATGGCCGCTCACCGTCAAGTTGAACACAAGAGCCAGGGAGCCTGGCACGAGAACGACGCCTTCTTCAAGCTTCGGCACAGCAACTCTCAGAATTTCTTCTGGAGACGCTTTATTCGGGTTAAATGTAACGCGATGTCGCACTCTGTCTGCCTTGAGCGCGTTTGGTGTTTTCTCTTCGAACGTTGGTCGGTGTCTTTCGCTCACGACAGCCATTGTATATTTAAATTAAAAAATGTATTTATTTAATATAACATGGCGGCAGAAGGTGGCTTTGGTGACAGAGATCCTCTTTTGGAACATACAGGCGACCGTGACGACCGTAATGACAACGATGACAGCGATACAACAGGCCCATTCCAACCTGGAGGGGCATCAACGCCCGGACCTAGTGAAGGAATACCTGGGAGAAGAACCACAATGAATAGGTCGGACGAAACAACAACGATGTTTCCTGAAATCCCCGACGATAGTGCGACAACAACCTTCACTGCTTCGAGTTATCTTGACAAAGAGTTTCCATCAGCTGACAAATCAAAGATTAAATACAAAATAGATGGAAATGGAAGGCTGCAAGTCGGGTTAATTAAACCAGGTAAGCCTTATTATAATTTAACAACCAAAATTCAAGGCAAGGAAGAATACCAGATAAATATAAGACTTCCCAAAGAAGTTTTAAAAGCCCTTGGTCCAAGTCGTCGATTAACTCTTGAAAATGAAATAAGAGGTCTTTCAGAAGGCATCAATAACAACAAAAAAACAGCAGAAGATAACAATGAAAGCCCGGAGGAAAGAAAAAAAGCTAAAGAAAGAGCAAAACTACAAATTGAAAGGCGCACTGATCTACAGAAAGAATTAGATCGGTTGAAAAAAGTAGAGTACGAGCCTGTGATTGGGGTAACAATACCTTTACAAGAATTCCAGCAACACGAAACAGAAAGGCAAGAAAGGGAAGTGGAAATACAACAAGAGAGACAAGAACAAGAAAATATTGCAAACGACGAAAACAGGCCACAAGCAGAAAGACAACAAGCTCGCGAAAGATTTGATAACTTGAATCAAGAAATGAATGAAATAAAAAATGAAAGAGAAGAAGAGATCGAAAGATTGTCTTTAACAGACAAATTAAGAGAAAAGGTAAAAGCGATTTTCAAAAAATATGGCTTCACCGTCACAGCAGTTTTGCTTGCCGTTGGCACGACTATTGGCGTAATTCTGAGTTCTCTCTCAAACGGTTTAAAAGGTTTAGCAAAAGGTGTTGGTGACGGTCTTCAGACACTTGGCAAAAAAATTGCAAGTATTCTGCCGGGCCTCCTTGGCTCGATCGCCAGTTTTGTGTTTCGAACGGCCGGCCAGGTGATCAGCTTCCTCGGCAAGAATGCTTGGCTTTTGATTGTCGGTGTTGCTATCTTTCTTATCGAGCGAGTTACAAAACGAAGCGAGCGCTAAGCTCTAGAGGGAAAACCCGAAGGGTTTCCGGTGCCCCTTGGGCACCCTCAAAGAGCTCGGCTGACTGCAAACGCAACAATAACGGCACCAGCAATAAGGTAGATCTTGTTTTTTTCGTGTGCTGTATCTTCAGTGTCTGGCTTCTGCTTTTCGTCTGTTTTTGTCACAGTACCCGCTGAAGGCGTATGCGGCGCCGGCTCTTTTTTTGCAGCTTTGTGAATCGGGTTTGACGAATGACTTGTTGGTCTATTAACTTTTGATGGCCCACCGCTCATACTTGTTGCGCCCACTTTTTTTGTAGCTTTATTAACCTCATCATTCACTCCTAATTTCATCCCAACAACAGCCTGCTTAAGCTGGTTATTGTAGCCAACAACGCTTTCTGTGTTTATCACCATTCGAGCGGGCATCAGCCAGGCACCTGGGCAGACTGCAAGGTTAAGCCGAACCTTAGCTTCGTCGATGGCTAGTTGGTATCTTTGGACCGACTTTGCCAGATCAGGTTGCCTTATAGCGTCTTCAACCAACACGAGGAACTCACTTTGCGCTTCCTTTGCACGGCCGCCTGTTCCAAGTATGCTACTTCGAACGTTCACCTGCGAACCGAGAATACAGTAGACAAAAGCCTCTATCGACTGGTTTACTCTCGACAAACCTGCCTGAGTAAGCCCTTCAGTGCCGTTAGGACAAAACCAGTCTGCCTGTGCATATGCAGCGTCGTCTGGCTCGATGTATTGAATCAAGTTACCTTTGCTTGCAGTTCCACCTTCATCCGAAAATTTATCGTAATCGGGGTATTTTGCCCCAGAATTTTTCGGACCAATATTTGAGATCCAGATATAAACGTTACCAAGTCCGTGGTTTGCGCCTGTTGTGAAACGGAAATCGCTTGACGGGTCGACACCGAACTCAGCACATATTCTTTTGTACGAAGCCACGTCGTACTTGTTGTCGAACTGGCTAAAAGTGGGGTCGCCTGGCAAGGCGCTTACGCTCTGAATTCCCCCCATCTGAAACAATATTCGCCTTATCGTGAAATAAACGTGAAAAAGGTAAAAATTTCGCACAATCGGTGGCAAGCTGAGAGCTGAGTGCTCTTCATCGAAATATCTCGACTTATACCGCAGCCTGTTGTCGCGCACCATACCGCAAAGTTAAGTTGCTGTGGCCAATAGGCCATATTTTGGCTAGCAAGCCACCTTTTTGACTCTTTTCCTGATGTATGCTTCAGTTTTGTTTTTTGAAAAATCTCTCTTAATTTCGTTGTGAAATATTGGTCTGGTGTGACGTAGATGTTTATTTGGCTGTTAAATATTTTTTTCAAACTTGGTGCGGCTTCGTGAAATCCAACAGCTGGAATTGGCAAAGATGAGCCTTTTGCGCCGCTTGGTGACAGCTGTTGTGGAAAACCGCCTGAAATTTGATTCACCCCCAGTGCTTTTTTCATCTCTGGGCTCCAATATTTGCTGTCAGAGCCAAAAACATTTATCAAATGGCCTTGCCCTGCCTTGTAATAAATGTCTGCCGTTGCTGTGTGGTTGTACGCGAACTCAACCTGTGCAACAAATTTTGTTCGGTCAGCGTTTGGATATTTTGCAAGAAAAGGTTTCCATGCATTGTCTTTTGCCGCTTTAGAAATTGTAGTTGCTTCTGGGGTTTTCATCCACTTCATAAAACCTCTTGTTTTTGCATCCATGGTCCTCTTTTATATTAAACATTTTTTATTTTTATTTAATATAAAAATGGTTGTGCTGACTGTTACCACAAAAGAAAATCCGAACACTGTTTATTTTGACCAGCCTATTCCAAAACCAAGCTATATCCGGCTTTTAAGTTGTTCTCTTTACAACAGCTGGAATAGTTTGGAAAAGGATGGAATAGTTTTTTATAAACAAGTGAACAAGGAAGAGAAGGCGCGTTATATACGGCAAGGAAACTTCTCACTCGATGACATTGGGAGTATTTTTGAAAAAGGATTTCCAGAGAAAAACATGTTTTCTGTAACAAAAGGCATTGCAGGCCGTTCATTGATAATAAAAGCAAAAGAGCCCAATTTAAAAACTTTTGGACTGAATGAAAGTCTTATTAAGTTCTTTAATTTGCCTGGGTTTGAGAATTACGCAAGTATTGAAAAGGAATTTTTTGAAACAATTGAGGTAAATAATGTTTCAAATCCTAAAAATTACTTCATCAACTGTGACCTTATCGACAAGCAACAAAGCTTGCTAAATGGTAAGCCATCAAGCCTTTTAGCGTTTTTTGACATACGTGGAAAACCGTATGAAAAAGTTTATTACCAAAATACACATTTTAACGTCTTGCGCGACGTTTCTGCTGAAGAAAATGTATCATCTCTGACTCTTTCGATTAGAGATGAGAATGGAAAGCCATTCGATTTTAACGGCACAAATCTTACATATGAGTTGGAATTGAATTAAATTAAATACAAAAATAACTTTTATGTATACGAGACCATGTCATCTGCTAATGTTCTCCCGAGTGCCCCTGCTTATGGTGATCGCGAAGAAACACAACTTTATCCAAGCCTCCCAACAAATGCCGAGAATTTTCGGCTGACTGAAATAAGTAAAATTGAAAAAGAAATATCCGCTGAAGCTGAGCATTACAGGCTTGTGTTAAAAAAATATAAAAAAGTCCGGAAAGTTATTCACTATTCCGTGGTCTGTCTTGGCGCCGTGACGGCAGCTCTGTCTTCTGGAGCTGTTGCGACTTCACTTACTGGTGTTGGAATTGTTATCGGCGTGCCTGTTGCAGCAGTAGCAGGTATATCTGGCACAGCTTCCACTGGCCTGTCAGTTATCAACAAAAAGCTTGAACGTAAAGTTAATAAGCACTCAAGAATCCTCGCTCTGGCTGTTGCAAAACATGACTCGATAAACAGCTCTGTCTCACAAGCTCTGAATGATAATCTTGTTTCTGACAAAGAGTTTCAACTGATCACACGAGAAATGCAAAATTATCGCCAACTTAAAGATACTTTACGCTCAAACTTTGCAAAAAAACAAACAAATTCACTCCAGCCAGACATCGGAAAAATTCGGGAAGAAATCAAGAGAGAAGAACGCAAAAGATTGGAAAAAAAACTTCTCGAAAGTGCCACCGACATTTCGAAATAAAATTTCAGTCCAATAAAACATTTTTTCATTTTATAAAAGAATGATTGTCTGCGCTCATCTTGTCGTTTACTTTGTGTTTGAATATTTCACGCCCGAGTGTCAAAAAAATATTCGATACATAACCCGCGATGTTGTTAATTGCCTGAACGAGGCAAAATAAAAGGTGCGTGGGTGTACAAAGTCGGGGGATTACCCGAATGATATTTTTAGACGGTGTAATATCATGACTCATCGCCAATGACAAACACCGGCTGTGGTTTTTGTCAAATACTCTCTGTACTACTGTTTCAATCAAGAGTCTTTTCTACCAATTTTTAATCTTTTGCCAGTTGATTCTCAATTTTTTTGCTTTAGCCGTTTAAAGCTTGATTAACACATCGGCTTGTTTACAATCATGTCGCTTTAGAATATTCTGGACTTCCGGTACGTCACACACACATGCCAAACATGCCGATTCGCCATTGATTTTCAGCGTTTTTAAAAAAAAAAAATTTTTCGTGAAAAAAAAAATCACAAGCGAACAGGAATGTGTGGTGCGATTTGGAATGTCCTTTCTATTGTGCGATTTGGAATGTGCTGTATAAGCAAAAATAATTTTACGCAGGATTTTTTTTTTTCACTTCTCTGGTTGTTGAAACAGTTCAATTGAATCTGATCTATCTTATAAAATATTATTTTTTGGCTTTTAGGTTCCAAAATTTGGTTATGGTGTTTGCTTAAAAAATACATCCCTGACGCCATTTCTATTTATCGGTTTATATTCTAAAAATGCACCCATGACGGCATTTCTATAACTGAGCTCTGCCCTATAAAAACTCCTAAAAAAAACAATTAGATTACGTCAAGGGGGTTTTCCGTTTCTTGACAGCAATACACCCACGCAATCAAAGTCATTGTTGTGACTTTCTGTGTTGCTGCAATAATTTATGCACTCACCGGAGCGTGCAAGTTTTGTTTAGCTTGTTAAAACGTTTGCGACAACACTGCTGTCTAATTTTTTTTAATTTTTCAATCAGCTCGTCTGTTAAAAAGATTGTTATTTGTTTTTTCATTTTCTTTAGTTTTTTTGTATGTTGTAAACGCTTTTCCACGAGATCTTTTCAAGTTTTTCTTTACACTCAAGTTAATTTCTCCAGTTCTCCCTCTTCCCATCTCCGTTTACTCAATAAGAGCATTTGTTCAATAGGAATTATTTCTGGCACAGCAATTAAAGGTTGGTTGTAATTTAATACAATGGCGCCATACAACGATTGGTACACTGTCGGGTCCGGCGAATCTGCTTCAGGAAGTTAGGAATGTAAAAGCCACTCACATTTTCCTCCTTTCACACAAAAGGGCTGGCCTTGCGGGCCCCACACACATGAGAGTTTTGGCATTGCGACCCCCACACACATGAGATTTTACCGGTTGTGGACACAACTTGCAAAAAATAGCGAGGCGAGACTGGCGAGCCAGCGAGCCAGGCGAGCCCGAGCGGTTTTTTTTGCAAGTTGTGCCACAACCGGTAAAATCTCATGTGTGTAGGGCTATTGACTTTAAACTGAGAAACCCCAGAGCATTCTGCGCGTTTTTATGGCAAAGATTTCATTTAAATAAATTGGGGCTAAAATCAAATTAATATTCAAGTATCCATATATTTGCATCACTTGTGCGAGCGAACGATTCAAAACTTTATTTATTCTTAACTACAGCGAAGACGTCAGTCAAATCAACGTTGTAAGCATCAAAAATACATCTGCGATGCCCAGAATTTCTTCTTTCTTGTGCTGTAGGTTATTAACAAGAGTTTTTCTTAGGAACGTGGTAATCAGTGGTACACGTGTGGACATTCAACCGCCGTCGAAGAGTTTTACATTTTGTTGGAAGAGTTGTCTGAAAAGGTAAATAACAGGCTGTCGTGTTTAATTTTAGTTGCTTTCGACTAAAGCTCGGTGATTTTTTTTTTATTTCGATTGCTTCTGCTGTCCTTTTTTTTCCATTTTGATTGCTTCTGTTGTCTTATACTTATTGATTTTATGCATGAAAGTTGTCTACGTATAAATTCCTTTATAATGGTATAGGTCAATGGGCTCCTGTGTAAGTATAATTCAGACTTTTGGTTCCCCATCACTGATTTTCGCCTTAATTCTGCTAACATAGTTAGACTTTTTGTTTAGTTGGCCTGGACAGATTTTGAATATCCCACAAAAGATTTTGATATAAATACTCTTTGGAGAAATGATAAATCATTGTCAAGCTTCTGTGGGCATATTTTTCGGGGAGGGGGGTGGGGTAAGGTTGTAAGAGGAAGAGAAAGGAGCTTCTTGTAGACTTTCCCAATCTTCTCTAATATCAGGAAAAATTATCCTTTTGGTATTACCGCAGTGAAAACCTGGCTGCATGTTACAACTGATTAACATGTAGACAATGCATCGACCTTGTATAACCATTAAAAGGCTTATCACATGATGTCAGATTATCGTGATGGACATAGGCAGACAGACAGACAGACGGACAGTAGGATAATGGTGCTCCTTACACAAAGGCGAGTGTCTATTTATAATCAGTATTTTCATCTTTGCGAACCAGTACATAGATACTCAGAAATGCTACTTCCATACTCATGCCCGGTTGGGGGGTGATGGGGCGGGGCTTTACTACCTACAGTGGTCTATACGAGGAGGCTCCACCCAAACGGGGTGCCTTTGTCATGCTGTAGGTACCTTATTACATGACATTTTCGCGACACTTCAATTTCGCGATTCCAAAAAAAATCGCGAAATTTAAGTGACGCGAACAAAAAGTGTCGCGAACCTAACATTACGCGAAAATTAAGTGACTCACATTATGTCAATAATCAAGAAAGAATTACTTTAGTACCATTGAAGGAAGGAATTTTTAATGTAAATGGATGTCGTCGTCAATTGACTGACATTAACCCATGCACGAACAAGCATGACCTACTAAAATAACTTGTAGACATTGCCCGGAGACATTATGAGAACTGCTAGGGCTCTTTTGTTGCTATTACCGATATTTCGTCCCGTCCTTTGATGTTGTTATTCTTTGGATGAAGTTGTTTGATTTAATTCAAAATACTGCCAAGGAAATGTAAATTGTGTCTTCCCCAAAAAGGCGAAATTAAAGTGATTCAAAATACAAAATTTTCGCAAAATCGCGAAATTTAAGTGTCGCGAAATATGCGCACCTCAAAACCGCGAAATTAACGTATCGCGAAAATTTCATGTAATAAGGCATATGAAAGAATAAGGTTTCTCGTGATTAAGTACAGAAAAGGGTAGGAACAGTTTCATTTAGGCATTTACAAAGGCCTTTCAAAATATCTCGAAGAGACGCATCTTTCGAGGACTGATTCAATTCATATGTGTTATTTTTGGGAGCCACGCAAGAAAAACGTTAATATTTCTGTGGAAGGTATATGAAAAGGTTACCTATTCCGTTAAAATTGTTATATAAAAGGTTAATGGCTTGGTCCTCGGAGCGGAGCCTCCCTGTACAAAACTATGTTGGCTACCCTGCCTCATCCTTAATCCACAACTGTGTTGCTTGCTTCTGGCGGTGTTACTTTACCAAGTTAACTTGACTTAAGCGATTTTTTTATAATTCCGGTTTTAAGCAAGCACCACTCCTAGGGAACAAGGTAAGCCATTTCTATTGAGAATTTTCACTTTTTACTACCTCAATGAATGTCTTGTAGAAAGTCCCATATAAACCCTTATAATTCGACGTTATGTTGTTTGTGTGGCTCATAGAGAGAGCTTGGGCAGCCTGTGGACAAACGTCTTCCCAGTGTTCCCAGTTCGCAAGAGAGTTTGATAGACATAGACATAGACATACTTTATTTAACGTGGACAAGTACACGCTTAGCTGTTCACTAGTTTCCAGGTGCCGGACGAACTCAGTTGAGTTCGTCCGACTGAATTAAGATCGACCAACACGTTCTATCCGTCTGCTTCAGACGGATAGAACATGTGAAGATCGACTGTGGGACAAACGTCGATCTTTTCATGAAACGAACTTAATGAATAAATTTAAAATTTGTATGATAATGTTTTTTGGCCTCGAAATATTCGTTCTCGCTGCTTTGATTTTGGTTCGACGGTTGGTTCGACGAACTATGTTCGACGTTTTTTCCATCGGTTGAGCTTTACCTGTTTGGGTCGACCAGAATTGCAATTCAGTCGTCTCATGTGAAGTTCGACGTTTTGCAAAAAAGAGAAATGGTGCAGTGATATTCTGAGCGTAAAAATGAGAAAAGAAGAATGCCTCTGAAGGTATTTTTTCGAAAATTTTCCGTGGAAAGGAGCGTTCCATTTTTTATTTTTTTCTCAGCGCGCGAGCGGGCAAGATGAACCGAATCCTGCAATCTGATTGGTTCCGGGAGCGGGCGCAATTTTCCGATCTTGACCATCTTGACCGCGGTCAACGGAACGGGATGCATCCCCGCGCGAAATCAGTTTGCAGCGCGAGTCGAACGAACACATGAAAGTTTTGCTCTCCAAAATCGAAATAGCTGTTCATCAACCGTTGTAAATTTGAAAGGACTAAAAAGCAGTGGAATTAAAGGCCTCAAAGTTCTTCAAAAGGCGAGTATTTATTTATTTCTCAACAAAATTGAGTTGTAGTTTACCGTTCGTAGTTTGCCGTTGTTTGTGCATGCATTTCACAATGATTTTCACGCCATTGCGGTAAACTTCACCGGTTTTTAGACTTCCTCTAAGAGTTAAACTGCCTTGTTTATCCGTCACTTTTCACTAAAAACAGAGCACTATTTGCCATCATTCAAGGAAATGAGATTCTTTGATTAAAAACGGACAAATTAATTATTACAATATTGTGCCGTACGTAGACACTACGCATTTCATTCAGTTTGGCACTGTTTATCAGAATAAAATTCTGCTAGGAATCATTGCAGAGATTTATTAATTTGTTCAATACAAGTGTGAATAGCTTGTAAAACTGCTTTTCAGTCAAAGAGTATTTTTGAGTCAAGAGAAATAGGATTAACACCCTACGAGCAAAGTTTCTTTCAAGACTTTTCAAAACATTTATCGGCAATTAGTCGGGAAGCCGAAATCGATTTAAATGTGTTAAGTTTTGTGTCTTGTGTGTGCTACCTATATTTATGATTTTTTTGCTTTTCTTGATTCTCTGCAGTGTAAATTAAATATGCTGAACCGTTCTTGAGTATGGCTCATTTTAAACGGAGCTACTTTATTCCGAAATAAATAGCAAACAGCATTCTTCACTCTTGCTCGTCGATCGAGTCGGACTCAAATCAAATCAAATCCGCGCGTATACAAACAAAGATTTTGCGACGCATTTTTTCTCGGTTTCTTTTCCAAACAAATTAAAGTAGGAAAAAAATAAAAACGTTATTTGCCGGCCTAGGTCGGTCCGTATTGGGAAAAACTGTACTCAAGACCTCGGGCACAGTTTTTCCCAATACGGACCTCCCGGCCGGCAAATAACATATATATTTTTACCGGAACAACTGGTTTCTCCGTACAAATGGATAGCGCTCCTTGACTTGGCAATGATGAATTCAACTACGTACCATAATTCCATGCAGGCGTGTGTCGTAGAGGAAATTGGACATTGATTTTCACAAACTTTAGGGGAAAATGAACTCAAAGGGTATCAAGTTCTGTGCAAATGTCGCCAATTTTTAATCACCATTTCAGTGAAACATCCTTTCATTCATCGTAGTCAAAAACAAAGCGTTCAAGATGTTCAACTTAAAATCATCAGAACTTGTAACAAAACGCTGCGCGTCGTGTTTTTAACTCTCTTCGCGGTGTTTGGATATCCCGATGAAACACTGTCTTTCGTGTTTGATATGTTGCATAAGCATACGATACTAAAGAATGTTTGCAATGGGTGACTTTTTTGTATGTGTGACGTTAATTTTAATTATCGTAACTCCACTCCTGAGAAACAATCGCCTGGTTTCCATAGAATTTCTACAGCTGCGTAAATTCATCAAAATTTTCATATCTGCAGCAGTGATTCGACCCAGAACTCAACCGAAATTAACAGCGGATCAAAAAAATTTCATCTCGAGTTCTTTAAAAAGCACAACACCTTTTGTACTGAAACTGTGGAACTTCAAGAAGTTTTGAGCTTCCTCTTTTTGTGGTTTTCGCGATGATTACCTCAAATATTTTCTAATCAAATGTTTGATTGGTTTAATTAAAAAGATAAAGTATATTGACGCTAAATCCTTAAATAAGTTTAACTTGAACGGCTGTGTTTAAACCCACCCCCGTGGGGTTGAACTAATAGAAATCGAATAAATTTCGTCAAGCGAATGTTTTCTATGCATTTTTTGTAATCACTATTCATTTTTAATGAAACAGTGGATTTTATGGGCCTGTTATTTCTTTTTTCGTAGTGGAAAAATGCTATTAACCGTAAATCCATTTTTGAAAACCATCGCCAGACCAGGTCTTTCGCCGACGTCTTTGGCGTCGTGTTAACGTAATTTTAATTACCGTGCGTATAATTTCTGTAAACAATCATTAGGGTTACACAGAATCCTCTATCATCTCAGCTGTGTAAATTTATCCAAATGTCCATATTTGCGGCCCAAAACGCAACTGCAGTTACAATTTTCGGTAGTTTTTGCAAGATCTCATCTCGAGTTCCTCAAAAGACAGAACGTATTTCTAACAGAAAATGGCGCTTCTACACCTTTTGACCATCCTCGTTCTCGCCAACGCCCTTGACGTAACGTTGTCGTGTGGTGGATCGCCGTCGCCGCCGCCGCCGTGCTCCTGGACAACATGTCGAAACGAATTTCGAGACGATTGGGCTCCCCCTGCAGTAAAAGGAAGGTGCGTGGAGCAGTTTCGTAGTGCACATCAAGTTCCCAACCGGCATCACGGCTCGGGATCTTGTCCTGCGCCCAAACCATGCGCTCCCGTGGAACCAGAGCACAGAGTACATTGTAAGTACGACTGTTGTGACATGCATGTGGGATCAACGGTAAAACATGTTTAGACTAAACTAGGTTTAATGACCATAAATCAAAACTGAATCGCGTTAGAATTATCTCTATTGAAGAACTATCTAAGGAAGACCTCATATACAGTAAAAACCCGCTAGTAAGAACCTATTGTTTTTTAGATTAGCCTAAACAGGTTCTTACATAAAGGGTTATTAACACAAATATAGGCTAATTAGGTTCTTAATAGGTTCTAAATTTCTGAGGGAAAAATTTCAATGTTGTTAAAAAGAGATTTTAGTGGTATTCGGTCTTTTCTTGTATAAAATTTGCATTACGTTGCATCCGGGATAATAAGGATTCTAGGTTACATTTATCTCCAAAGAGGATCCAGAATGTTGAATTATCATATTTTCTCAAAAGTACACATTTATGATCAATTTTAGAAAATAAGAACCTGTATTAAAATTTAGGGCTAAATAGGTTCCTATAAAGATGGTATCTAATTTGCAAATTTTAGCCTAACAGGTTCTTAAATGTTAGTTAGGTTCTTACTCGCGGGTTTTTACTGTACTAGCATTTCTATCAGCAAGATCATGAGGGGGTAAAGAATGTCCAAGTAGTTATAATCGACAAGACCCCGAATGAATTTATTCTTGAGGAGAGGGAGGCCCGGTGGGCCTACCGTCTGATAACTCTGTCTTGTTTTTGTGCCTGCAAAAAAAAGTACACACTCTTGTTATTAAAGCGCGCGCACTGATACCCTATGCTTCTTTGGTCACTGAGTTCATTTTATTTTGGCTCTTATTTTTGTTATATGTTCCTTCTTTTAATTAATGTACTTTTTGTAAATAGTATAAAAGGGTATGATTTTTGTAAATAGTGTAAAATAATTAAAATCTGAAAATCTGAATCACTGCGCCGTTGGTAAATCGTTTGTTACTTTAGCGCCTTTCATTTTGGGTCTTGTGTTAGCTGACTACAGTCTGACTTAGCGTAAAACGTTGGCTTTGTACGTTTTCCTCAGTTTCCCCGGAGAAGGTTTTTGTTATAATACCGAAATATTAGCAAAAACTAATCCCAGTCTGCGAATGTAATAGCGTTTGGTCGGGTCACCCGCATTAATGGTAATTGTGCGTATTTATTGGAGAATGTAGAGAAAGCTTTGGGGTTGGTCAAGTTGCGTAAGAAAGTGAACGTCTTGACAATTGAAGACAAAATGTATTTTCCTACAAATTAAGCATTGGTGTTAATTCTAATTTTTGGAGAATCCAGATAAAACTCCAGCGTTGGCCAAGTTGCGTAAGAAAGTGAACGCACTGAGAATTAAAAAAAGGTATTTTTTTACAATTTTTAACGTTGATGTAAATTGTAACTTTTGCAAAATCTAGGAAAAAACTTTTGGGGAGGCCAAGCTGCGTATTAAGTAGACTAACTAGAACTAAAACTAGTCTTTTACATATCCCATCTCCAGCTCTCTGGTTTTGCTTTACTGCGCTCAGTGATTGGTTTAAAAAGACTCATGCACGCCACCTACTCAACCAATTAGATTCGAAACCAAAAGTCACGTGCGTTTTTTTGCGCTCTGCGCCAGTTTCGTAAATTTGCTTTGTGTTCTTATTGCGCGTTACGTTATTTTGTGTTATTTGTGACCATTGTGGGTTTTGGTCTTACGACGTTCAGTCGAAAGCCGCTCTATTTAACAAAAGGAACGAAACGCATTTTGAAATTTAATAAAAACTGTGCTAATTTTCGCCAATTATAGTGACGTTTCCCTGTTTCATGAAAAGAATGAAATCATGGGTAAAATATCTAGAAACAAACCATTGAATCAAGTGACATAAAACTGATACAGGGCAAAAGATTAGATCCATGCTCTATTCCATATTTCAACATATTAAATGGCATATTTCAACATTCAACATCGCATGGTACACGGTTCAACATTTGTTGAACAGCAGTTGCAACATTTGTTGCTCAACAAATGTTGAACCGTATATTACTGGCTTAGATACTATATCTTTTCTGTTTAATCTAAGAAACCACCGATAGAACTGCTTCAGTTTGTGAAAATGACATGAATGCATTGTTTTCTTGTTACCCAGGCACCAAGAACTGAAACCAGACACAAAGGTAGGGGGGGGAGTCAATTCAGAAACGTTTTTACGCTTAAGAACGGTTTCGTATTTTATAAGGGTAGGTACAGGCAATTGGAAGAGTTTTGACGTGTGAAAAGGCTTTCGTTGCCACTAAATTATCGGCATGTAATGATGTTTAGGCTGGTTTTCATATTATAGCTGGCAGTGTCTATCGGCAAATTTTGTTGATTAATCTCGCCGAATTGGTTCTTATATATATGGTGCTGTATTGGATAAATTCCAGCCTAAAAGGACTTAATCCACTTGTTCTTATTTGTAGGTGTTAATTGTAGTGCAATGCCCTTTCAATATTCGGAGTTGAGTTTTTTTACTGGAGTGGCGCTTATGCTTAAGAGGAAATTATTATAACAAAGATTCGTCTTTTATAACTTCATTATTATCTTGAACAGCATTTATAAGCTTTAAGTACTCGAATTTTCTTGCGATCGCTTATGACAATGTGAAAACAAGCTGCTTGTATGTGTCGTACATATGCATGTGCCGAGTAGTATAATTTAAGAACAGATTTTCAGTGAGATCAAAACCTTTTAAACATAGCTTTACCACGTGGTACTTAGTATCTGTTCTATAATACACGACCCCACAAGCACTTTTCTTTAAAACTTTATCGTGTTTAAATGATGATGATGATGATGATGATGATGATGATGATGATGATGATACTCTTGGCATTTCGAAGAAAAATCTTCGAAGTTAAATGCCCAATTAAATGGCCAGAAAGCTCTGTAGCTTTCTCGAACGTCTAAAACTTATGTTTGTAGAGAGGATACCCTTTTTGTAAATTAAGTATCAAAGTTCATGTATTAACTGATTTTTCTTTTTCTATTTCCCTACAGTTTACAAATGAATCATTATTTCATTCAATGTTTCAAGTCAGAATTATGAAAACAAGCACAAGCAAAAGTAGGGGGGACAGCAGTAGAGAAAATTAAACTAATTACTGGAATCACAGCTCAAACTTGTACTTTTTGGACAACCGTCACCTTTTGACAAGATGTTCATTTGTTGTATTTACGCAACGCAAAACGTATGGCTATTTCAAGATGTTGAATAAACTAGTAGCAAAATCAATTTCTTTGGTGATTTTGTGTCAGTTTATCTATCAAATTCTTTATTGAGATCATTTTCCTCTTCGTGGAATTAAGAATACCGCAGTTGACTTCAGACTAAAAAAGCAAAAATACTTTCTGATAAATTGCGGCTAAATTTCTTATTAATATTAAATTATTCATATATTTGTATCACTTTTGCACAAAAAAAGAGGAGAACGAAGGTAAACTTGAACTTCGTTCTGTAACTATTCTGCAACAAAGAAATCCAGGAAGTAAAAAAATCTCTGGGCACAAGAAGTCGCAAGTTCAACTTGTGTACAGACTTGTCGTTTAGTAGCAACGCAAATTTGCAAAAAGTCTTTGAAAATGTTACGAGGTGAAACTCAATATTTGAAGTATACTGCAATTTAGAAAAATGCGCCATTTTTGATTGTTTACTTGCGTTGGGTGGCCAAACGGTGAGAAAATTGCGTTAACTTAAGCACAAATCGAACAAAGTGAACGCAAGTGCACGCAAGTAATTGCCAAACGGAGACGCAAGTGGACGCAAGGTTTCAACTTGTTTTCAAGAGCCGTCGAAGAGTTATTTCGTTGGAACAGTGTTAGTAGAGTGAGACTCTGGTTGGAAACCTTCTCGGAAGAGGTAAATGTACAAAATTTCAAAAAATTGTATTTTCAATTTAGTTGCCCTCGACTAAAGCTTAGTGAATTTCTTTACATTTTGATCGTTTCCAGTGATTCATACGCTGAAATGTTTAGTGAGAGGGGAAGTTCATTCCAAAATGGCACTTTTTTTCTTCACGCCAACGAAAAGGTAATACAAAGACATGTTTTTCACCAAAATTCAGCTTCCAAAGAGTATTCAAACTCCATGAAATTCTTCACTAAAGTAGTGCAAAAATTGAGAACCGCCGCGGCCGCCGCCATCTTGGAGTAACTTAGAAGCCCGGGATGTATGCGTGATGCCAATGAGCTCAACTTTTACTATCTCTTGGAGCTAAATTTGTGCAAAATGATGCTGTACAAACAGGAATTTCGAGTAACAAGCCAATAAAAATTAACAAGAAGTGTCAAGTATTTAAACAATGTTAAAACTTCCTGCCAAACTTCAGGTTGAGCTCTCTGACGTCACACAAACATCGTCAGGCTGCTAAGTTACTCCAGGATGGCGGCGGCCGGTTCTCGGTTTTCGGACTACTTCAGACAAGGATTTCATAGGGTTTGAGTACTCTTTGGAAGCTGACATTTTGGCGACTAACATATCTTCGATTTAGCATTTCGTTGGCGTGAAGGAAAAAGTGCGATTTTGGAATGAACTTGTCCTTTAAACATGGTCTAGAAATGCATAAATTTTGTTTTCTTGAAAGTTGCCTTATGTGGTATTTTGTTGATTTATGAATTCCTATACAGTTACAGTTATGCATAAACCTCCTTAACGCGCAGCTCTTTCAGTGTAACAGCTGTGTAAATTCATCAGAATTTCCATATCTGCGGCTCATATCTGCAAAGCCAAAATTTGGTGAATTACAATGATTTCTTTCACTAAGAACAATCGTGAAGATACTGATGACGTCATGTTGGCTGACGAGTTTTTAATGCTGAATGATTCGAAAGTTGAAACATCTCCTGACCTTTCTCGGAAATCTTTGCATGTTTCGTAAATCTTCGAAGAATTACAAAAAATGCTCGGAAACGTTCGTCTGACCTTCGAACAACACTCGGCAATCTTCGGAAATCTTCGGAAATCTAGAAATTGCAAAAAGTTGCTTGAAAGTTGCTTAAAAGGAGAAAAGTTGCTCAAAAGATGAAAAGTTTCCCAAACGTTGCCGATCATCTTTGGGACAGCGCTATCTTGAGTTCCTCAAAAAGCAGAACCCCTCGAGGTTTCTAACAGAAAATGGCGGTTCCACAAATATCGACGTTCTTTGCTCTGATCGTTCTCGCCAACGCTCTTGGTGTCGTGTTATCGTGTGGTGGCGGATTTCCTCCACATTAGTTTGATTTCACTTAACTCGTGAAATAGCTCTTACGCTATTAGACTCTAATTTCATTGTTTTCTTTTGTTTAGGTTTGACTGTTACGCACTAATTGTTAGATATTGTTTCACGGCTTAAATGAAATCACTCTAGCACTGAATTTCAAAATTTATGATTTCACGTTGAAACTTTGAAACTGTCACGGTGAAAAATAAGTACGTACTCTACTAAAGCATGGTTGGATACTCGTGTTATTTTTTCGTGCGACATTAATTGCCATTACCGTAATCCATTCTCTAAAACAATTTTCAGGGCAACATAGAATTCTCCCATATAACAGCTGTGTAAATTCATCAAAAATTTCATATCTACAGCAGTGATTCAACCCAAAACAAAGCTGAAAATAAAGTAAGCAGTAGTTTTCGCAAAGTCTTCCATCCCTAGTTCTTCAAAAAGCATACAGAACACTTTTTGAAAGGAAATGGCACGTTTTTCCTCTTTCCGTGGTTTTCGCGATGATGACTAAAATAGTTCCTCACTAAATGATTGATTCTGCTAATAAAAACAATAAATTGTGTTAAAGACAAACCGTTAACTAAGTTGAACTTGAACGGCTATTTGAGGCGTTTTTGCTGTAATCACCACTTTATACTTTTAATAAAACTCTGGATTTGATATACCTGTTATTACTTCTTCATGCCGATGGTGGAAAAATACTTATAATATTAATTTGCGCGTATAACTCCATTTCTGAAAACAATCGCCAGAGTTACATAGAATCTTCAGGTGGCGTCACAGCTGTGTAAATTTATCCAAATTTCCATATTTGCGGCCCAAAATGCAAGTGAAAATCCAATTTTCGGTAGTTTTCGCAAGATCTCATCTCGAGTTCATCAAAAAGACCGAACGTCTTTTTAACAGACAATGGTGCTTCTACACCTATTGACCGTCTTCGTTCTCGCCAACGCCCTTGACGTGGCGTTATCGTGTGGTGGCGGATCGCCGCCGACGCCGTGCTCCTGGACAGTGTGTCGATCCGAATTTAGAAACGATTGGGCTCCCGGTGGACAGCAAGGAAAGTGCGTGGAGCAGATTCGTCGTGCACATGAAGTAAATAATCCGCACCACGGCTCGGGATCTTGTCCTGCGCCCCAACCATGCGGTTATGTGCCACCACAGCACAGATTATACTGTAAGTACGACTGTGGAAGCGTTTGGTCTGTACATAAGTGTTGATGGTACAGTAGAACCCCGGCAACTGGAACTCTGAAGGGAAACGAAAAACACTTCGAGTTAGCGGGTATTCGAGTTATCGAGGTCGATTGAATATTTAATTTGCCAAGTTAGTAATTAATTTTTTACTGATTTTTCAGCACTTCACAGTATACAGTACAGTACAAATTGAACTTATCTCGTTTGAAACTCTAACACGATCATACATTCTTGTGATAAGAGTGGAAAACGGTTGTCAAATACTTGATCTGTGCGCTGCTCTAATCAATGGGCAACCGTGGTGAGTTGCAAGAACCCGGAATTCGAGATATCTGGGTAAATTTGACCCAAATTTTGATCAAAGAAACAAAATTTAGTTCGAGTTAGCCGGGTTTTCGAGTTATCTGAGTTCGAGTTAACCGACTACAAAATAACAGAAAAGTGGGGTCAAATCCAAGGGAAATGGAAGTTAGTTCGAGTTAGCGGGGTTGTTCGAGTTATCCGAGTTCGAGTTACCGGGGTCCTACTGTAATCGAAATTTTTGGAGAATCCAGAGAAAACCCATGCTTTGGCCAAGTTGCGTAAGAAAGTGAACGTTTTGAAAATTAGAAAACCAAAAATATTTTCCACAAACCTAGCGTCCATGGCAATTTTTGACTTTTGGAGACTCCAGAGAAAACCTTTGCTTCGGCCAAGTTGCGTAAGAAAGCGAACGCCCTGAAAATTAAAGAAAGGCATAATTATTTTTTTACAATTTTGGCATTGATGTTGGTTTATAATATAACTTTTAAAAAATCTAGAGAAAAGAAAACTTTTACGGTGGCGAAGCTAAGTAGCAAAGTAAGTGAATTAACAAAGGCCTTCAGTTTTTAAAATCTTTTGCGTCGATGTTAATTGTAACTCTGGAAAATCTTGACAAAACATTTGCCCTGACCAAGCTGCGTAATTAAGTAAATGAACGCCTTGAAAATTAAAAAAATGGTTTTTAACAATTTAAGCGTTAATGTTAAGTGTAACTTTTGGGAAATCTACGTCACTTGCGTTTGCCAAATTGCGTAAGTAGGTGAACACCTCGGAAAATTGGAAAAAAAGGTACCTTTCTCACGATTTAATAAAAAAGCTTAGTAAAGCAATACAGTAAAAACCCGCGAGTAAAAACTTATTTTTTAAAAAATAGCCTGTTAGGCTAAAATTTGCCAGTTAGACGCCCTCTATATAAGAACCTTTTTAGCCTAAAATTTCGAAATAAGTTCAAATTTTTAAAAATCGATTAAAAATGTTTAGTTTAATTAGGAAATAAGATAAGTCGATATTCTGGATCATCTTTGGAGACAACTAGGAGCTTTATCACTTCAGCTGCAATGTAAATGCCAATGTTGAAAATCATAAAAATGATGAAACAATCACAAAAATGGAAATAAAAGGAGATGGCTGAATACCACCAAAGACTCGATTAACAACAATTTAAATCAGTTTTCGTTCATAAAATAAGAACCTATTAAGAACCTAAATAGCCTAAATTTTGTACTAAATTACAATTTACTTATGTAAGAACCTGTTTAGGTTAAAGGGTTGTGTGGTTGTTTATTTTTTTTTTTTTTTTTTTTTTTTTTGTTTTTTTTATTTTTTTTTTCCCGGGTTTTTTTTTTTTTTTTTTTTTTTTTTTTTTTTTTTTTTTTTTCTCTTACTTGGGAAAATGCAGGTTCTTACTCGCGGGTTTTTACTGTACTTTATTTTTTGTAACTGAGAGTTTTTATTGGCAATAACTGGTTGAAACTTTTTTGCTGACCAGACTGAAAGAGAAAGAGGACAAACTTTTTTCTTTTTTTGTTACAACAGATCGATAATGAAATTTAACAGTACCGCCGTTGAAATTCATTTAATGATACTACGCTTATCAGTTGAGTATGCAACGAGGGAAGTTTCGCGCCCAAGATTTATCGTTAAAACTCTGATGTTGTCAGGGGCGACAGAGCTAGTTTCCATTGGAAACATTTGTGCTATTGACGTCAGCAGTCCCGTTCGCGCGAAAGTTGAATCAATGAAAAGAGCAACACTGCTGACGTCAATAGCACGAGATGTTTCCAATGGAAACTAGCTCTGTCGCCCCTGACAACAGCAGAGTTTTAACGTTAAAACTTCCCTCGTTGCATACTCAACTGATAAGCGTAGTAAACCTGAACTAACAAACTTAGTTTGGCATTTTAAACTTGCGAAGAAAAGAGGATCGAGTCTATCCGCCGGCAAAATTTATTAGTATTTCCTTATTTTTTTTGTATTTTATTTTTTTTTTTTTAGAAATTACAATGACAATAAAACATACAAGAACCTTATTTACAATACTACAGACACAAACGAATTACAATATTAAACAAGCCTTGCACAACGTGACTAAACTTACAAATCATGAAAGAGAAAATCTCAAAAAAAAAAAAACAAACAAACAAACTACCTCCGACAGCGGCTATAGGTACAGGTACAGTTTTAGGTTAACTTACTACAATAAGAGTAAGAAAGGGTGACAATTAAAAAGGATTTAATGAGACATTAAATCTAAGGTGAAAATAGAGGGAGCAGAGGCTCCCACTTCGTATAATGGTAATGTAGATTATTGTTCTCTCTCGCAATGAAACGTTCAAGTTTGTAAGTATTCTTAATACGTTCTAATAATAGTCTTGGTGATAGAAATCTGTCATTTAATTTGAAAAGATACAGGAGATATTTGCCTTCAAGAATGATATAGTTAATTAAAGAACTGTGAGTTTCTTTATTACTCAGTCCAAATATAACATCTGTGATCTCGAAGTCCTTAGAGACTTTTAATTGGTCTCTAAACAAGTTCACAACTTCATTCCAGAACATCCTAACTCGTGGACAGTAGAAAAAGGAGTGTTCTATAGTTTCTATGTCCGCTTTACATAGGTAACATAATGGGGAATCGACTATTTTGAATTTATGAAGCAACTTGTTTGTGTAGAGAATCCTTTTTAGTTTTTTATTTATTTTATTTAGTATTTCCTTATAATATTTATTGCTAGCTACCGTAGTTAAATTTTTATCTACTTACTATCTTTGCGTGGACCGTATGCGTAATTCCTCCAAATGAGAACGTCATGCTTAATCTCTCTATCATTAAATACCACATCTTCTCTGTTTTTTCTTAGCAACCACCTCTATAGATATGCGTCACTTTCTGTTGTTGTTGTTGTTGTTGCCCAGGCTCTTGCAGGTCTGGAACATGCGCCCTTGAGGAGTGGAGTCAGTGGGCGATTGGCACAGAGCCAAATCCGGGAGCTGGTGCCTGTGGCTATCGTAGGCGAACCAGGAGCTATACAGTGATCTGGTCATACAAAGATGTGATAGGCCCCTGTGGCCCCGAAGTGCAACCAGGGTGTCCACCTGCTGAGACGGAAACCAAAGCATTAGGTATTAAATGGAGGAAGTTAATATTATACACTTAAAGGGACTAAACTGTTCTGAAATAAGGGGTAGGCAACTAAACCCATGAAAAATTATCAAAGAATATCTAAGGAAAGATACAACCTAAGCTTTTCTCGCGCGGGGGGGGGTTTTCTCTTTTTTTTAAATATGGGAATAGAAACTAAACTTCGGCCATAAATATCGATTTTTTGAAGACGTACGGAAACAACTTTAAAACGTTGGCTAACGTTTTCAAATTGCAATCCATTTCCATCCTAGCCATCCGCAGCCAAACGCGCTTGTAAAATTTTCATGGGCTCGAATTTTTTTTTGTTAATAAAAATGGGCCATTATTTTTAGGTTTCCCACGACACAAATGTAAATTTTGGCTGTGACCTCGAATTAGCCAACAAGGGCGCGCTATTTGGTAAATTTTTCTTGCTATCTAGCAATCGGTTTCGAATCGGTTCGCAGCACTATTGGGTATAACTACAATATATATCAAATGTTTCAGTCGACAGTGTTATGATCATCCCTTTTCTTTCTTTTTAGATCTAATAATATTTTTGGTAGAAAACATTCCTTTGAAGTACTTACATTTGTGGCCTTTATGTTTTTAGGCGGAATTTGCGCCCCTTATTGGAATTTTGGAGGAAAAAATTTCGAAGTCGAATGCCCAATTAAACGGCCAGAAAGCTCTGAAACTTCTCAAACGTCTAAAACTATGTTTATTAAATAAGGTATCAGAGGTTTTGGATTTTTGATTTTTTTTTCATTTTCTATTATCTTGCAGTCTGCTGAAACTAGTGTTTGTTAAATTAAGTAACAATACACATTTCATGTTTTTACTGATTGTTTTTACTGATTTTCTATTTCCCTACAGTTTGCTGAGTGCTTACTTCATTCATTGTTTCAAGTCAAAATTATGCATAACAGTATGCAAACAACCACAAAAAGTTAATTAAGGGGATCGCAGCTCAAACTTGTAGTTTTTGGACAGCTGGCACGTTTCGGCAATATGTTCTTTGACAAGATGATAGTTATTGTATTAACGCGACGCAAAATGTATTGCTTCTTCAAGGTGTTGAATAAACTGGTAGCACGATCAAGCTCTTTGATGATGTTGTGTCAATTTTTTTCGCTAAAAATTGTTCCTTTTTTAAATTTTCCCGCCAAAAGATACAGACGCTGAAAATACCCATGTGCCTTTTTTTTCTCAATTTTTCACTGTTGTTTGTTAAATCCAATGCACCCTGTATTTTACTTTAATTATATTGTCAACAATCTCAGTTTACTGGCTGTTTACTCTCATTGATGTAACTTTTAATATCTTTATTATCTCGATCAATAGAGCAGTTTTCAATTGAGTGTCGTAAAACCAAAACCAATGTAATTACTTCGGCCAATCACAAAAGACACGGACAATCCAGTGAACCAATCAAAACTCGAAGCAAATACATGTAGCCAGCGCAAAGCGCAGGAAAACATGCGCGAGCGAGTCACGATTGGTTTTGGTTTTAGTCCTGATTGGCTGAGAAAGTGGCGCGAAATTTTAAAGCCAATCACTGAGCGTAGTAATTCAAAACCAAAGCAAACGCAATTTACTTTCGACACTCAAGTGAAAACCGCTCTAACCAACAAGTGTTTTGTCTTTAAATTACTTTTATTCATCTTTTATAAATTAAGTGAAATTCAATTAAATCGATTAAAAATGTGAGAAGAAAGTCTTTTGGCCTTTAGTAATGTGAATTTAGCAACGTGGTGGGGATAGCAAATTCCTTTTTAAGCTACAACCTCGCCCCGGGGTTTTGGGATTCCGCGATCTTCGATTTGAACACTCTTGCCGTCAGCAGGCATAATTTTCATGCGTGATCACTCTTCTTTACGCCAATCCCGTTGATCCTTAAGTTGGAAGTTCTATCCGTGAAACTCTGACCTCCTTCGGTTACCGACAAAACCAACAACTTTTCTGCTGCCGTCGGTAACAAATTTTATGGGGTACTAATACAATACAATACTTTATTTAGTGTACTCAATATTCTTGGTACCTGTTCTCGCCTACCCCTCAGAGGGCCAGAAGAAAGTAGGAGGCATAGGGTGCGACAAATGGCTACTAATGGGGAGGATGTTTCCAAAATCAGCCAAATAACCGACTCGGCTACTAATAACAGTCTGAACAGTCCACAAAAAAAAAAAAACGCTGATTTTTAATCGAAATATTTGGAGTTTTGATCGTGATAAGCGCCTATCGGGAGTATCCCTGGAATGATGATCGAGCTAACGCAAATCTTTAAAACCATTTGATTTTCATAATAAAAAAATAGCTGGGTTTGCCTTAGCTAAAAGGTAAAGGCTCCTGGAAAACGAAAACTATAAGTTCAACCATCAAACTCTTTTCTGAGATCGTTTGCCTCGTGGTGGGATTGAGAATACTTCACTTGACTTCAGACTGAAAAACATCGAAGGATTCTGGGCATTGGTGTTGCAAAAGTGCTCATTTGAATAAATCGCGGCTAAATTCTAATTAATATTTAATTATTCACAATTTTGTATCACCTTTGCACGAAAAGAGAAGAGCGAACGAAGCTCAACTTGAACATCGTTCTGCAGTTATTCTACAGCAAAAAAATCCAGGAAATCAGCCAAACAGACGTTCTTAGTAACGAAAATCATCTCTGGCGCTCAAAACATCTGTTTTCCTAGAACTGTAAGCAGATAGTGAAAGTTTTGTCTTGGAACAATTGGTGATCGCACACGTGTTGACTTCAACCGCCGTCGAAGAACTTTTACGTTGGAAGCGTTCCCTGAAGAGGTAACTGTACAATTTCAAAATATTGTATTGTCAATTTAGTTGCCCTCGACTAGAGCTTAGGGAATTTCTTTACATGTTGGTTGTTTCCACTGATTTATACGCTGAACTGTTCAGCTAAACATGGCTTACAATGTGTTAATTATAATTATGAAACTGTCAACTTAAGAATTCCTATAAAATCTTGCGTGTAATTTAGACGTTTGGTTTTCCGTCACTGATTTTTGCTTACTTTAAACTTAGTTTTTGTTAATTTGGCCTGTACAGAGTTTGAATATTTGACAGTAATTTTTAATAAGATCCTTTGGAGAAAAGATAAAAACTTTGATAAGTTTCTTTGGTGCGCAGTTGGGTGGGGTGGGGGGGGGGCGCTGACAGGAAGAGAAGGGAGATTTTTAGACTTTTCCAATTTTCTCTTTGATCACTGGAAAAATAGACGTTTGGTACTACAGTGCAAACTTCCCCCTTGCTGTATGTTTTAAATGGTTAAGACGGAATCCGCTCGAATCCGGCAGAACTTCGAGTATTAATTAGACAAAATTATGTACCAAAATTATTTACATTTTATTGCAAACGTCTTTGTTTCTGTTTCAAATATCTTATCAAAAGAAATCATTCCTAACAACACCACGAAGTTCCACTGAATCGCTTGAAAGACGATTTTACAAAACAGCTACACGTAAGATTTTACCTATGGTTTACATGGTTCTTGTGAGCTTTAAAATTCACTTTCTCAGGCTCTGATAAGAAATTGTTGTTGGTGTTATCACGGATACGTAATTACATCTTTAGCTTTTAAAAAGAATAGAAAATAACGCAATAAGATTTAAATTTTTCTCGTACTCGATTTTTGTCCAACTAAAGTTAATATTATTCGATTTCCTGAGGGATTCCGTCTTCACATGTAAGCAATGTATCAACCTTGTGTAACCATCACATTATGTTATTGGTACTTTAGCCAAGCTAAGAGGATTATCTTATGATGTCAAGTTTTCATGATGGACATGGACAGACGAAAAGTAGGATAAATGGTGTTCCTTACACCACAGGTTGGTGTTAATGTATTGTCAATATTTTTATCTTTACGATCCAGAACTTCGGAAATGATTTTTCCATACACACTCGTCTTCTTGTGGGAGGCGCGGTGGCCTAATGGTTATTGCGCTGGACACTGGATCGAGCGGTCCGGGTTCGAGCCCTGGCCGGGGTCACTGTGTTGTGTTCTTGGGCAAGACTCTTTACTCACACAGTGACCCTCTGCACCCAGGTGTATAAATGGGTACCGGTGAATTTACTGCTGGGGGTATCCCTGCGATGGACTAGCATCCCATCCAGGAGGAATAGAAATACTCGTGGTCGCTTCATGCTACTGAAACCGGGATAAGCTCGGGCCTGACGGGCCACTAGGCTCAAAAGCAGATTTTTTTTACCTCTTGTGCAAAGAGACTTGCAAACTTGTATAAGCGATTGCAATTACTAACCAGGAGCGGTCACTGGCTTAAAGTAGATTTTACTGCTGTTTTTCCAACTGCCGAAATTAAACATCGCTGCTCGTTTTGGCTTATCATTGATCGTCACCAACTCCCCCTCTTCCCCTCCCCACACCTCGTTGTTCATCATGTTTATCTTGAAAGCTATCGTTACGTTAACTTGTCCTGTAGTAGTCAAGTTGTAGGGAGTGGAGGGGGGGGCAGGGAGGGGAAGTCGGGGGAAAAGGGGCAGGGAGGGGTACAGAAGGCGGGAGAAGCGAGGGTGTGAAACGGGATTCTGAGGCGGCGGGAACCAGGAGAAATCAACAAAAGATTTAGAACATTGCGTAATACAATGTATTTTGCAATAGAAATAGAATATCGCTAAGATAATGGCGAGAATTCGGAAGTAAATGGTACGGGAAACCCCTGTCCCTCCACTGAGAAGGTTTAAGGGGGAGTTAATTGATCCTTCTTTTCCAATTTCTGGGAAGAAATTCTTACTGAGAAAATTCATCAAAAGAAGGTTGCAGGTTACAATTCTGTAATTTTTTTCCTCTTATAGGCAAGGACTACATGATCGCACGATGTCCTACAGCTGCAATGAAGTATCTTTAAAATGGCGTTCTAAAATCACAGGTAGGTGCAGTATTGTTTAATAAACGTTCACGTATTCAGAAAAGAATGCCATAGATGCACATGATATTTGATAAACGTCAGTACAGTTTGCAAGTTAGCTTAACCCATCGGCGCCCGTGCCGGCCAAAACCGGCAGAGACGAACGTTGCCCTTTGGTTCATTTCTGACGTCATCATCTTTGACCAAAAAGGTCTTTCCAATGATACCCAGATTAGAGTGATTGGGTCAATTGAGCTTGAAATACCCACAAAAATGCTTAGAAACTTGAGTGAAAAACTCGTAGGAAATTTGCCTCAACCACCCTTGGCTCCTCGGTGGCAAGTTTTTCCTGTTTTGATGAAGCTTCCTCGGGAATTCTCGAACTGCAAGCAAGCCCAGTAGAAGGCCAACAACTGCAAAAAAAGATAAGAAAAGAGGAAAAAAAAAAGGAAATACGAGGGAAAAAATCGAAAAACGAAAATTCTAAAGTGGTAAGGCATTTTTTCGTCAAAATCTTGATTGGTGCGCATGCCCGAACAAAAAGCCGTAAAATGCATTGCTAGTGGAACAAATGGCACACTTTCCTGTTGTAAATGCCGTTTCGAGTACCTTGGAGCAAAATTAGCTCATATCTGACCAAAAAATGTCAAAACTGTACAGGTTTAGGTCAGATGCACTAGCTGAGTTAAAATAAGTACAGGCTCCGCTCTCCCCTACAGGCCAGCTCTCCTTAATTAAAACCCTCTCCCTTGATTAGACCTGGTTGTGCTCCCAAACCCCAGTAAAACGACTTGACTAAATACACAGTCACTCACGTATTATTCATCTCTCTCCAGACCAATAAGTGTGATCAAGCCGATAGAATGGAACTCAGTGTGAATGACCAAGTTCTCCTCAGCAGACACAGATCGCCTCGAGAGGAAATGTTTTCAATCAAGGTGAGTTGTTTGGTTTAATTGCATTATAGGGAGCTTTAGCAAACCACGACGGCAAGGTGAAGGAGAACGTCACGAAACAAAAGGTTTAATGAGCAAAATAATAACTCTGCACGTTTTCTGCGAAACAACAACGTGAAATGACCAAGTATTGCGTATATTGGAGAACGTGAACAATGACAGCTAAATTTCCGTATTTCTATTTGGGGATGAACGCTTTCTTTACATATTCAGCTTGGGCTAGTTCCTAAACCAATAGATACACGGTTTACGACGCTCAGTTGAAAGCCGCTCTAATTGAAAAAGAACGAATTTTGAGACGGAAAGGGGGGCTAATTTTCTCCAATTACAGTGACGTTTCGCTGAATGAAATTATACATAACTGGAAAAATAATTTTGAAACAAACTATTTACTTGAGTGACATGAAAATCTTATAGGACAACTTTCCATTTGTACATACAGCTATTTCAGTTAACGTTGTCCGGATCAAAGCTTAAAGACAAGACTGAAAGGCAGTATGGGTAGAAGAAGAGAGTAACTGCACGTGCTGAATATTAAAATATATAGTGACGTGACAAACGCAAATTTCCACATTTTCTTTTTCTTCAAACATGTGAAACAAGGTGCTTTTAGCCACACTGAGTTAAAGAAGAAGTTTTAAAAACTCAGAGCCAAGCGACAGTGAAAGTAAAGCTACAGAAAGGCTTCCTGAAACGAAAAACAAACTCGTGAACTCTTCACGTGCGAAATACAAATTTGTGTATTTAATGAAGCTTATATGTAAATTTACAGTGAATACCCAAAACGCCATACGGTCATGTCTTTTAAGTTTTAGCTTTGATCCGACAACGTTTATTGAAATAGCTGTATATTAAGATGGGTCCTTCTTAACTACCAATTTGTTACTAATTAGGGTTTCTCACCATCATATTTTGGAAACCAGTTCATGTCAGTCTGGGAAAATGCACATAAAATGACCTGTAGCGTCTAGAATTTACTAGAGTCAAAAATCAAAATCCGTCTTAGAAAACACAACTGGAATTGCGTCAGTTTGTGATAATAACATGAAGTGTATCGTTCTCTTTGGTCCCCAGGCTCCTGCAGGTGCGCGTCATGCTCCTTGGAGGAAATGGAGTTCTAGGGCGGATCTCCCATCCCCTGTGCAAGGGCACTGCGCCACTGAGCAACGGATCAGGAACTATAAACTATCCTGGTTATACGTCAACAGACAGGACCATTGTAACTGACAAGCACCACTGGCATTTCCTCCTCAAAATGAAAACAGATAAAAGACGTAAGTAAGGGATACACAATGTAGCTTTCTCTTTAAACGAAAGCCTTTTCACCTCATCTTTGAGTTTTTTAGCGCGGAAAATTGCAAAAAACTTTCAAAAAATCGGTTTTTTGCTTTGAATTTAACAAGAGTATGTACAACAAATCGAAAAAGCTTAAAAAATAAAATTATTTAAAAGGAACTCCATTACATACACTTCAATTTCAGTTTTCACTTGACGTGTGAAAAGGCTTTTAATTGTCGTTTACCCATCGGTATGTTCATAATGTTTAGGCTGGTTTCCATATCATCATTGGCGGTAGCCATGTGATTGGCCAATTTTGCTGACGTTATTGTTCATATTTGGACTCATTAACATACGACTTTGTGTAGAGAAGGCATCATGCAAAGGAACAATGGGTGCAACGGGGCTAATGAGCCCATGCATTACTTCTGATTTTCGACTTTAAAAACCAGTGTGATACAAATTAGACTCAAATTTCAAAGGGCTGCAATAGTGCATTGTCTTTTCAATATTTGGTGTTGAGATTTTGTAGCTCGATCAGTGACTGAAGGCTTACGCTAGTGAGGCAATTGTTGTAAACAACGATTTGCATATTATTTCTTCATTTCGGTCGCATGAAAGAGACTTGCTTCTTGTAACTTCGGCACCATCTAATTTGCATTTTAGTTTTGCACGTGGGGCGAGATCTTCGCAAAATTTTCGCGTTCCTTTGCAACTTTTTAGCCAACTTTTAGTATTACAACTTACAAATTTCAACTTGAACTTTCAGTTTTGGTTTTCAGTAATAAATGAATTAAAACCATCACGAAATGTAATCAGCAGAATAATACATCGCCAAATTCAAACCTCACGGGTTTTGCCGCATGAACTGCGCTCGCCAGTCGGCTACTTATGATTATGTTTTTGCAAAATAATTTTGCGACCTACGTGTGTTTATATTGAAAAGCGAAGTAATGAAAAATGAAAAACGTAATAAAAAACTTTCAAAACTTTGTTGGATTCAGAATAATACGCAGCAAATTTCTCGAGTCATTTTGAATTCTCTTGAATGGCAAATAAGCTTGACGCACATGAATTTTCTTGCGACTGCTTACTAAAATATGGAAACCAGCGGCTGATATACATGTTGTATTTTCAAAACAACTTTTCAGTGATGAAATAAATAATCACTAGTACCTACTCTTGGCATTTCGAAGTTAAAACCTTCGAATTTTAGCGCCTAAGTAAATGACCAGGAAGCTCTAAAGCTTTCCTAAACGTCTAAAACTTATGTTTGTTGAATTGAGTATCCGAGTTCATGTATTTACTGATTTTTCTGTTTCTCCACAGATTGCTGAATGCTTCCTACCTTCGCTCTTTCAAGCCAGAATTATTCACAAGAAGCACGTAAACAAGCACAAGCAAGGGGACAGAGGTAGAGGAAACAAGATTAAATATCGAAAACGATTTCACTGAAACTTTTATTTTTTAGACAATCGTCAAGTTTGAACAGGATTTTCAATTTCAATATACAAATTGTATTTACACAACCAAAATCTTTGCCATTCCAAGATGTTGGATTTAGTTGCAAAATAATTTTTCTATAGTGATGTGATTTTTTTATTCATTGGAATTATTTCCGTGATAACATCTGTTTAAAAAAAATTATTTTCCCGCCAAAAAACTTAGAAAAATACGGGCGCTTTAAATACGCATGCGCCGTTTTTTATTAAAGAAAAACTGTTTCTGTAAGTAACATCTGTTCAAAAATTTTCAATTTTCCCGCCAAAAGACTTAGAAAAATACAGGCGCTCAAAATACGCATGCGCCGTTTTTTATTTTTTCCTTGTAGCTTTTCAAGTCTTATGTACTCTGTATTTTACTTTAATTGTATTGTCAATAAATTCCATTTACTGGTTTGTTGTCTATTATACTCTTTGATGTAATAAAGTGAAATCAATAAAAACAACAAGTTTTCAAGTATTCACTGTGATCTTTATTATCTTAATATAATTTCAATGAATAAACTGTTAAACAAGTGTGTCGTCTTTAATTAACTTTTTATTGATCTTAAATAATCTTTAATTAGTTAAGTAAAATTCGATTAAATCAATAAAAAAGGTGTGAAGAAAGGTCTTTCCTATATATACTAAGTCTTTTGGCGGGAAAATTTGAAAAAAATTGCACAGCGTTTCCTCTGGCAACTTTTTCGACAAAAAATTCAAAATGGCTTCCCTTGAAATTTTCCTCCAAAAAACATGTAAACACCATCTCGTGAAAAAACTTTTAAGAAAAATCAGCAAACGCTGGTTTCGTTCTAAACATTTCAAAAACGACAAAGATTTTTCAGTTCATTTCAAAGCCAAATCAAATTTGAAATCTAGTTTTCCATCTACGAAAAGTTTTAGTCTTTCAATTGTTTTGCACGAGATGGTGTAAACATGTACATTACCTTAAGCAACATGGCAAGCTATAGTCAGCGCTTTATAAACTGACAATGTGGCTTCAGCTTGTATTTTTTAAGGTTTTGCGATAAATTTTCACTTTTCCATTCCAATTACCTTAGACGTTTTAAAATGTTTTTAACTTGCCATGTTGCTCAAACAAGACCTTTTCAGCCGTCGACTTTCGGGTGTAACACAGGACAAATTCGACGCAAAAAACCGCCTGATAAAATGATTTTTTTTTTTTTTTTTTCACATTGTAGCTATGACATGGGCTAAATAAAGCCGTATTTTTGGCTCGGATATGACAATTGCTTGGCTCCATGTTCTTTTTTTGTTCAGTGAAATAATTTCTTGTGTTTTTTTTTTTTTCAAGTTTTAGCAGATACGTGGGCCAATAAAACGTTTTCGCCACAAGACTCATATATACGACAATTGCTTGGCTCCATGTTCTTTTTTTTTGTTCAGTGAAATAATTTCTTGTTTTTTTCAAGTTTTAGCAGATACATGGGCCAATAAAACTTTTTCGCCACAAAGGCTCAGATATACGACAATTGCTTGGCTCCATGTTCTTTTTCTTCCGAATCTCGCGCAAAGAAAATAACGTTCCATCCAAGTTCAATTTTATTTTCCATGTAATTCAATAATTCGAATATCAGCCCAAAGTAATAAAGTTCTATTTCTTAAATTTCTTTCGAGTCCTGTGTTACATCGACCGTCGGCTGCAGAAAAAGGTCTTTTCTACGTTATAAAAATTAAATATAATAAAACTCTATGCCTGGTCCAAGGAACAATGACGTTGTTCGAAATTTACTCCCAAACTAAACACAAGCTTCTGTTAATCGATTCACAAGAACAAAAAATCAAAACAAAAATGGCATACATCTTATACAGACCAAAATCCACGAAAGCAAGTCAATAAATGAGTTGGTCCAGGTTGTATAGAAAAACACCAAAAAGATTTTAAAATGTCTGGCAAGATTCCGAATGTTGTAAAATTATGCTTCACAACTTTGGCAAACTCACTTCGTTAATTATTATTTATTTTATTTTTCAACAAAAGCTATTTGATTTTGTAGTCTATAATGTTATTAAGAGAGAAAATGATGTTAATTTAAATTTTACAAAACCAGACAATTAAAGACAATAGTATAAACAATCGATCCCGTTGTTTTTTCTGTTGCTCTTTGACAGACCAAAGACCCATTTTTTCGTGTTTTGGTTCGATTTCTTATGAATTACATGCAAACAATTAGACACTATTTAACAGTTAGACGGCAAGCTCGGGTTTCTCCGCTTGTGGGGGGGGGGAAGCCCCCAGCAAAATTAAAAACGAAGTTCCATAATGTTTTTTAAGCCGCCCCGACGAAAATTAATCTGTTCCTTTCTTTTTGTTTGATTTTGACAGCTAAATTCTCAGATTTTTGAAGACTTTTGTGAAATGACTCAATACAACGTTGGAATAACTGACGGTTTTATAAAATCTTCTAAGATAATTCAGTACAAAATACATCAGTTGTTTTGTATTCTTTTGATCATTTTAACAGTTATATTCTGGCTATTGTTAAGTTTTGTTTAGCAAAATATTTTAAAATCGATCAGTACAGAGTTTGAAGCCAAGTGGTGCATTTGCTGTACATTTGTTGTTTTTGCTTTTCTGTTTGTTATTTTTGCAAACGACACAATCGGCTTTTTTCCTAAATAACACCATTCAAGTTTTTGGTCATATAACTGTTAATCAAGACGTTTTCACGATTGATTTTCAAAATCCTTTGAACCAGGCATCAAGGTTTTATATCACAAGCTCGCAAATGACAAAAGAACACAGGCACACGCATGCTCCGTACGTATTCCCACCCAAACTATGCCAAAATTTCTTACAGCGATCCGATTTAAACGATTTAAGAAAAAAAGTAAATATTTTTTATCCAGTTAACCCATGTTTTGAACTTTTCCATCATTGAAAGCCAGTGTTCTTTTGTCGAACGACAGATGATAGAGCACAGCAGAGAAGGTGTGAATCTTATTAAGGTGGCACTGTCAAATGTTTTAGAAAAGTCTTGTTCCGTCTAAAACGTAGAAAAATACAAAGACGAAAAATCAATTTTGAGCAAGCTTCAGCAATTTTGTGCAATTTAGGTCGTCACAAACCAAACAATTGCTCGTTTTTTTTATCTGTAAACTTTAATCTCAAAATATTTTGTCGACTAAATGCTTGTAATTAAAACTGGACAAGCTATGCCTTTTTGCTTGTTTTCCGTATTTTAAGTATTCTTGCTTGATTACAGTGCCACCTAAAAAATTTCACCTCCGTGCAACATTAACTAAAGTTGTTAAACAAACCTTGATATACATGAACTACAAACCTTGAGAATTAACGCTACTCATTGGAAATTAGTCTTCGGTTTTGTAACCAATGCTAAATAAACTTCCAAAATTGCCCCCGCCCATTCTCCACAGACGAACCACGATCGTTACTTTTTCCAAAATAAACTACGAACAAATAATAAACGCCGAGACTTATTAGACGAGCGCTCAAGGTTTGCATTCCTGTATATACAAGTCTGAAAAATGGTGACTGCGATTGAAATACTTTTACACAAAAATAATTTTACACTTATTTCCTAATTGCCTAGCGTTTTCAATTTCCACCACTCGATGTTGACAATCAAAAGAGTATTTTGGCCCAAATTGCCAATCCCTAGTGTTTTTGATTTCCACAATTCGATGCAGACAATCAAGCGAGTATTTTGTGTCTTATTTTCCTGTTCATAGCGTTTTTCAATTTCCACCACTAGCTGCAGACAATCAATACCAATGTAATAAAGCCAATTGGGAAATCCCGTACAAACTAGACTATTGTTCAACCACCATTTTGCTTATAGTTATTTGATAATTTCAAAGTTCTTATCTTAGTAGAATTTCCTCCTGATTCAGTGATTCCACTTTGTCCTCTCAACTTTTTTCCTTCTTGTGAAGACAGCCTTCCTGAAACAAGAGCATTTTAAAGATAAGTAAATGCTCAATTTTCAAAAATGTTTTACAAGCTCCGCTAACTCTAGAGGGCGCACACTGTGTAGCTCCAAAATGAAATGCGCTACATTCGTGTACTAATTGAACTTGCAAACAACTTTTTGCAGGCCACCGTAAAGTTCCTGACAGCGAAAAAGTTATTTCAAACTTTTGTGAAACATTCGCCACAGTAACGTTCAAGTTTAGGCGTTAAGAAATAAAAATATCGAATACACGTGGTCAAGTTGCAAATTTTGCATACTTTGTCAGCTTTTCTTTTGGATTTTCGAATTATCTTTATTTTGTAGGCTTGTTTCAAGCACATTTCTAAACCGTACGTAATTTCTCTTCGTAAGTTTCACAGCATCAATTTCGACAAAATATTTCTTCCTGAAAGCCACCGACCTTAGAGTATTTCAAATAAACGAAACTTCTTTGTTGTTTTGAGTCGAGGTGACGCTTTAAGCTTACGGCAGAAAGCGCACGCGTTCCGCACTTCAGCGACATTTTCTTATTCGTTTAGTATTTTGGGCAAAAATTAACGAACTTTTCAGAAAGCAGTGCTCACCTTCGGCTAGAAAAGCGTGAAGACATCTTTCCAAGCTTTGAGCCCTTCAATCCTACATAGCGCCACGCATCTTTCATCCTTCAAGAGTCCAAACTGGTCCTCACCGGACGACACGTCTTCACACATCCACGACCTGTTTGGTTTGAAGCACGTTCTACAATTTGTCATGAATATGAATTAGAAACTCAAACCAATCGCTGATAAATACGTCAAAGATTTGGCGCGAATTTTGCTTGCACGCTTTCTCAGTCAGCGAATCACAAACCGTATGATAATCCCTTCGCAAGCGTATTTTTCAACTTTTCTTTCTTCAGTTTATTTGTGCTTGTTTGCAAATATTGTGCATGTGGAATTTATAAGAAAAAAGAGAGTATATTTTGACAAGTTTTAGTCTGATAAAACGGGGAACGACTTGCTTTGTACGAGTTTTGCGAGAAGTAGTGTTAACGCAATTAAGCTAATCCAAGATTAGCGTGAATTTTGATTCACTTTTAAAACTTTTCAGTGAGGTTTTTTTTTCTGTCCTTCGGTTTTGACGTCGACTAAACTCGAATTCCACAAAACATAAAAACACTTTTATACAAGTTAAATTGAACCCGCTCCAGCACCAGTTTAGCCAATCAGATTGCGTGTTTTGCCAATTGTCAGCCGCTGGGTAATGCTAAATACTAGTTATGCAACGCTTTCGAGTGGAATACTAAATCTCTTATTAACCAAGCTTGCTCGGGACCGTACTAGGCGATCATTGGCCCTCGGTCTTTTTTGTACGGACCTCGCTGCGCTCGATCGGTACTGTCAAGACGTCGGGCCAATATTCGCCCAGAACGGCCCTCGTGCGTGGTTAATAAGATATATTTACACGACTGGAAACTTTGTGTAGTGAGAATTGCTACCCGGTAGATGTCGTGGAAAACAATGTGCGGCAAAACTTTTACGCGCGCTAAAGGAGTTATAATTATTTCTGTGTCAAAGGTCATTTCATTTTCAAAGCAATAAAAACTCCGAAAAAATCTTGCAAAAAAAAATCTTGCGCTAAATCGCGCAGTAATTAGCGCGGGATCATCCGGGACAAAACCCGGTCCGATACTTGGAAAATATCGGCCCTAGCGGGACCGGAAATAAAGCAATCTGATTGGCTGATTTAGTTATTGGCCCTCGGACCGCCTTAGTCGTGTAATAATATGGAGTATACCACGAGAAAGTGTTGTGTAACTATTTTATACCATGCCATAGAAAATACGCTCACTAAATTTCGTCGAGAATACAATCGCAGCTCACGATGGGAAGTTTGGGTTGAATACCGTCGAATATACAACGGCTTTACTGTATTCTGATTGGCTGTATTTTCTATGGCATGGTATAAAGAAAGTTATACCGCAAAATGAAAATCCCAATTAAGAATATGATGAACAAAAGCCACTCTTCTGCATCCTACCTGCAAATATAACCATTAACCATTTGTATTTGAAAATGTTATGTTACGACGTTAGTACACGTGAGTTAAAAAGGAAAATGTTGGAAGGTGTGACTTATTATTAGACTACGAACAGTCCATCGAGCGCGAAGCGAAAAGAGAAAACGCGAGTGAAAAAAAAAATTCACTTGACGCTCGATGGGCTTCGAAAAAGGTGTCTTCTCATAATCTACAGCTTATACCCGGGGGAAGTTATAAGCCGTAAGCAGAGGGGGGGGGGGGTGTTTATAACCGGGATTTGACGGAATTTTGACTTCACAGTGATATGCCTTTATGATTCCACTTGAACGAATTTGTGATAAAATATTTGGCTTCCTTTTGACATTCTTAGCTAGGTTTTCTGTTATCATCATCTAAGAAGTGAGACTGAAATAGACCATATCTTACTTGCCTTTGGCCGTCTCCTGCTGGTGCACCCCCCCCCCCCCACCTCCCCCCGGGATGGGTACTCTCATAAATTCCGGATAGGGGTGTGCCGCGAAGGTTCTTAGACCCTGACCCTATTTAAGGATAAAGAAAGCGAAAATTGATACCCTTTTTAAGGCCCAAAACCGAAAAAATGACACCCAATTCAAGGGGAGGAGAAGCGTTCCGTGACGACCCAAATAACGGCTAACCGCACACGGAAAAACACGAATCCTTAAAAAATCGCTTTACTAATACTTGAACGGATAGTTTAGTTCAAAGATACCTTTTTTTATTTAGCTGTGCGTTTAGTGTAGCTGATAAAAATTTTTGTACCCTATTTAAGGATCACACAGGGAACACAATGCCAAAAGGAGCAAAAATGATACCCTATTTAAGGTGGCTCAACTGGATTTTTTAGGGGTAACACCGCTCAAGTTTGAGAATTAACTACGTCGCCATTAACAACGCTATCGAAAAACGATAACCACAGTTGTATTAGATAAAGATGAAATTTTTTTATGACCAGTGTTATATTGACATCGGAGTTGCCATAGCGACGAAATGACGTCATTACGTTTTTTACTTTCGCTCCTATTCCCCGGCACCAGGAGATTTTTTCGGAAATCGCTCAAAGGAGCTTGTACTACACATAGCTGCCTCGATGTTGGCAAAGTTTAAACAAATTCTATGAGAGCGTTTTCGAAATATTTGGGGATGAAGTTTTGGGGGCTATAAATACAGTCAAAAACATACTGACGAGAAAATGGGGTAATATCTTAAGAAAACGACGCGCCTGTGGATTGCAGTTTCATCTCATAGTAGTTCAATTCCATTTAAAATCGTGTGTAAAACAGTGGTGGAGATTGCTTTGGTCGATTGCGAGAAAAAAGAATTTGATGAGCGTGCGTTCCGATGCTCTTGTTGCCATTTTTGTTTATAATTTGGTCTATGCCTACAAAAGTGATAATAGATTAAAAAGCGCTCGATGAATTTTTTTTAAACTTTGACAAACTCGAGGTTTGTCATCAATTGATATAGCTTGCAAGTTTCAAGCTCATTGAAAACATTTAAGGTAATAAAATTGGGCCTCCAATGTACTGATTTGTTCTCGCAGATTTTGTGTTTACAAGCGAGTGTCCTCATTATTCACAGGCATTGTTTTCAAGTTTCATATCTACGTGCACGACTCCAGCAAAAAAAGCATTTGCATTAAACAGGACGCTCGATTGCTTTCTGAAAATTTTTCCGAAGCATGCTAATCTGCCTTGGGATGAGAATAGCAATGACAACATCTGCAGAATTATAGCTTTCGTTGTCTGGACAAAGATGTCCCTACAGCTTAATAGCCCGACAAATGCTGTTATATTTTATTTTTAAGCAATAGAAGCATGTTTCGGAAATTTGTTCGGAAAGTAGTCGAGTGACCTAGTTAATGCAAATGAATTTTTTGCTAAAGTCGTGCACGTGGAAATGAAACTTCAAAACAATACCCGTGAATAATGAGGACACTAGCTTGTAAACACGAAATCTGGGAGAAAAAATCAGTACATTGGAAGCCCCATTTTATGGCCTTAAATGTATTCAATGAGCTTGAAACTTGCAAACTATATCAATTGATAACAAACCTCGAGTTTGTCAAAGTTTAAAAAAATTCATCGAGCGCTTTTTAATTTATTATCACTTTTGTAGGCATAGACCAAATTATAAACAAAAATGGCAACAAGAGCATCGGAACGCACGCTCATCAAATTCTTTTTTCTCGCAATCGACCAAAGCAATCTCCACCACTGTTTTACACACGATTTTAAATGGAATCGAACTACTATAAGATAAAACTGCAATCCACAGGCGCGTCGTTTTCTTAAGATATTACCTTATTTTCTCGTCAGTATGTTTTTGACTGTATTTACAGCCCCCAAAACTTCATCCCCAAATATTTCGAAAACGCTCTCATAGAATTTGTTTAAACTTTACCAACATCGAGGCAGCTATGTGTGGTACAAGCTCCTTTGAGCGATTTCCGAAAAAAATCTCCTGGTGCCGGGGAATAGGAGCGAAAGTAAAAAACGTAATGACGTCATTTCGTCGCTATGGCAACTCCGATGTCAATATAACACTGGTCATAAAAAAATTTCATCTTTATCTAATACAACTGTGGTTATCGTTTTTCGATAGCGTTGTTAATGGCGACGTAGTTAATTCTCAAACTTGAGCGGTGTTACCCCTAAAAAATCCAGTTGAGCCACCTTAAGGACCGAGGACCTCAAAAACCATACCCTATCCCGCGGCACATACCTATATAGCCCATATATGGGAGTACCCCCCGGGGGGTGCAAAACCCCTGTACTTAAAAAAATGTGAAAGGTTTTGTAAGAAGCCTCAGTTTGAGACTGAAGCAAAATGTAAATGGGAAATAACCTGTGGACAGTATGGTTGGCTAAGTCTCCAGCAAATGGGTGTTGTGTAGCGTAGCGACACTTCAAGAGACTGAGCCCGCAACACAACATGGCAAGAGTGATATTACCGTATTTATTCGATTAAACGCCGCCCTCGAATAAACGCCGCATTTTAGAGCAAAAATATTAATAAACGCCGCATCTTGATGCGCCGTTTATTCAAATGATAAACTCAATAAGCAAATCCAGTAATTATCAACTTTCAGCAAGCCCCTGAGCAAGCCTTAAATAAAAATTTTCCTTGATTGTAACAATGTTTTAAGATATTGAATGTTACTTTTGTTACAAGCACTACAACATGTACCTGTTTTTTAAAGTTCAAATGTTCAGTTACGATGCCATTATTTGCAAGAAATGAATTTAATTTTAAATAAACGCCGCACTCGAATCACAAAAAATTTAATAAACGCCACGGCGTTTATTCGAATAACCGGCACGCATACATGCATGCACAGGCGATGACGCTTTACAATGATCCCAGAAATTGCATTTTTCTTATTCATTTTAATTTTTATTTGCCTTGACTACAAAACGAACCTCCAATACATTACATACCTACAGTATGATAAGATAAATACATTAAATCATTATGAACTTCGTCATTTAGCAACAGAAAGGCCCAGGATTGATTTCCTCACCTAGTCGATACTGAAGATTGTGTGACATTTCCGTATTGAAATGGTCTGAAATGTAATGAAGTCAACACCGCTTACTAGAATCACTTCCATGCATTTATGCAACTTATCAAACAAAACATTTTAGATCAGCTAAATCAGCAATAGGGTAGAAGTTCTTTCTTAATTCTGGCTTCTCGTACAAATAGGAATACGGATACCGTCACTGTTTTGTTTTTAATGGCTTGAGATAAATACCCGAATAAATATTATCAAAAGAGTAAAATGAAGATGGCGAGTCGCGAAGGGAAAAGAAAAGAAAATTAACTTAGACTTAAATATTATCGACAACAATGCACGTCAAAGCAAACAAAGATTTCAGATAGCTCACCTTTGCAATCTAATCAAGATACTGCTGCCATCGGTCTCCCTTTTGGAAAGGTTTCAGAAGTTATGACACTAACCGGCCTTCACTCGTCAAATTCAACATCAGTCAAGTTAGTCTGCCATCACGTATGCCGACTTCGAAAACACGTATAACGATAGAAAAGTTCTTTAAGCGAGCTCACAATTATCCAGTGCATCATTCTCCCCTGAACCCAAAACTCTGTTAAACTGTACGTTAGAAATCAAACGCGTTTTGCCGATCGATGCTCTTAAAGTTGATTCAGTACTCATTACAATCAAAGATTGCGTACCGAAACTGAGTAAACAAACAAAGTGCCTAGTTCCCAGTGCTACTCGGTTGGAGTAATCGTAACATTGCCCGTCCACGGGCCACAGCATATAGGCGTCACCGCCTAATAAATGTGGTACCTGCAGGCACATGTCGCATGTCCAACCACTACACTTGTAATATTGCATTCACACTAGGCTGAGACATGTTTAGTATAGTCACAAATGGAAATGGAAACACCAACAAAATTGTTCACAAAACACAGAGTGTTTGTGAGGGGGGGGGGGGGGGAGGAATCAAGGTGGTCCGGACTCCTTGCTTCCTGTACTTTTTATGCCCTAAGTTCCCACCCTTTCCCTAGTGGCTGTAGCCTTCGCACATTTTCTTTTGCCAAAAAGGTACAACCTTGCAAAAAGCTCTTTTATTCTGCTTGCTAACATCTTGGGAATGCCACCTCAGGCAACTCTGGGAGCAGGAATGTTCTGATCCAAAGTTTATTTTAAACATAAAGATTGTTCAACTTCACCCAACCAGTGTTTATAAGAGAGGTATGGAGACCAGGAAAGAGAGTTTGTTTGTTGATACTGGAACTAGAAGAGTTACATATTAAATATTCAAGAATAACACAGTTCGCTCAACACTTATTATTTTTTAATTTAAACTATATAAAATGAGAAAACTGTCACCAAATTTCACGGTGTCCATAGAATCTTTCTCAACATAACTTTAACAAAACCTAATTGTATTGTGTACAAGGAGTGAACTCAATGTAAGAATATATAATGATCCAACAACAAATCCAAGTCAAAGTCAAGAAACAAGTAAAATTGAAGTAAACATGACAATTATTTTCCTACTGAGTTGTCTTGAGTTCAAATAACATGAAAGTGATCACTATACAGTTGAAAATAGAAAAATAACTGTGCCCATTTCAAACATTGGGTCATAATAACTATAACCTGCTGAAAAGTTTCTTCTACTAACTGCACTTCCTCTAACACTTTTTATGACAATCGCCCCTTTTTACAAAGGATCACAAGTTGATTTTGCTTTTCCTGACAAAAATCCACTTTTCTCTTTAGTCTTTTTGTCTCTTCACGCAACAGCTCTTTTTTCCAATTTAGCTCCTCGATGGATTTCATTTTTGCAAGTGCACCCCTTTTCTCCAAATCAAGTTCCTTCTTCAGTATGTTCACTCTTGCTATCTTTTGACATAAAACTGCTTCTGCTTCTCTTATTATTTGATCTAACTTTGGCAGGCTCTCTTCAAGTTCGCTCAATTTGTCGGAGTACTGAGTCAGGGCCAGGCCCACCGCATTTTGCCTCACTAGCGCAAGTGCATTCAAACCAAATGAGTTGTCAGTATTCATGTTATTCGAGCCTGGGCCTGCACTTCCACAAGACTCCACAATTTCAACATTACTTGGCATGGTCAAGCTCTCTAGCTTACTACTGGAATCAACTCCCCTGCCACTTGCTGAACTCTCGTTGCCACACAATGAAAAGACTTGGGTGATATATGGCAGGTCACCTTCATTTTCAATTACTGGGAACGTACACTGGGGGAATGGGTTCCCTGTGCCAAAGTCAAGGCTTCCTTCAAGATTACTGGAGTGGCTTGTCTGTGCAGGTTCCATAATATCAACAACACCACTGTTACTGATCAATGCTTTCTCAGACTGGATGCTCTGAGTTAAAGGAATCCCTGGTATGAAGAAGACATTGTTTTATATATTAGTCGCAGGTGAAATCCTTGAACAACATAGTAACAGTACTAGTATTCTCCAGCTTATGATTTTTAATTTTTCTTGTTATCATTAACTCATCACTGTGAGTTAAAGGGCTACCCTGGTTACCAAGGTGATTTCCATATGAAAAGGTTGGCAGTGCTCGTCATCTCACTTAGGGGTGCAAATTAAGGATTTTGGTCTCACTTAGGGTGTTTGGGACAAAATGCCAGACATACTGTGCTGGGTGTCTTGACCAATCAGGCATGAAAAGTGGTCCCAAAAAAGCTTGAGCCACGCCCAGATTAGGGGGTTAATTCAATTTTTCTTATGAGACTCGACATCTCTTTCATATGGTAGTTGCACCCCCTCCCCCACCCCAACCCCGGGACCTAAGTACAAAAGGAATATAAGCTCAAAATTTGAAGTAATGTAACAGCTCTTTGGCAAATAGCAACTGTCACTTTTTGCTAATAGGTGTCAAAGCTACTGGGGTCAAAACAATAAGAAAGGAATGTAGGACAGGTTTAAGCAGCCGTGAGTAGGAAGAAGTGTTGGGTGATGACCCAAATAATGGTTGCAAAGGAGACTAGCTGGAGTGTAGCACTGCGAGAATAAAGTGTCTTGCCCAAGAACACGAGGTAATGACAACACCAGGGGCTCAAACCCAGAGCGCTCTATTCAGTCTAGCATGTTAATCATCGGGGGTGGGAAGACTGAGATGGTAAATCCTGGAAGTAAAAGGGGGCAGGAACTCTATGGGAGATGGAAGTAGGCTTTTGTACATTATGCTAGCATTTTTTCGAGCATTTTAGTGGGGCAAAAGCATTGAGCATTATTCGAGCATTTTAGTGGCATTTTCCCGGAAAATTGATTTTTTCCCGAGAAAATAAAAAAGAAATTATTTTTTTTTAGAGAAAATTGAAGACTAAAACTCAAAATTCAACTACAAATAGCTTTCTGGAGATAGTCAACTACTTCTGTACTTAGCCTCGTAGATGATTTCGAGGATTATGATTTTTTGGCTGTATTTATGAACTTTTATATGTTGTTGTTGTTACTTCTAACACTTGTACGTTTTTGTAAGTGTTAACAGTTAACACCACGTTAAATACTTTGAAATTAATTTAAAAAACCGTTTGTATAATGAGCATTATCTGAGCATTTTAGTTACTTTTGGGGGGGGGGAGACCGAGCATTTTAGTGGGAAAAATGGAGCATTAAGGTGGAGCATTTTAGTGGGGAAACAAAAGCATAATGTACAAAAGCCTAGATGGAAGGAGAGGGCAGGAGTGGGATTTGCAAGCTTGCAGGAACCAGGATAAACTGTGGAAAGTAATCCAACATCACATTATTAATATTTTGCTTCAAGAAGCTGCAAACAGCTTTTACTTGGGCCCTCTTATAAATGCAGAGAGCGCTGTGTGCTTTTGCAAGTTTGGCAGCAATAATTTCACCCCAGGCGACCTTCAGTTTGCTGGTCGGAATATAATTTTACCAGACGATAAGTAAACAGATATTGCATGGGGTGCTGGACAGGGTCAGGTAGGATATTAAATATTTGGAATCGAGCCCATCCTTATCAGGACCACCCCAACACCATTCTTGACTCAGAGCTTCTGCCCGCGTAAGGCCATCCCAACAAAATGTTTCGTTTCCCATCGCCCGACCGACCCATTTTTTTTTCGAAATGTAAAAAAAATCCAGATTTGCTAGTCAAAGACGCAAAGTACTTTAATATGATGTGATGTCCTTGTCTTCAATTAACATCGATACTAACTTTCAAAGGCTGTTTCGTGCCAAGGGCATTAACGATTGTTCCAACATTCTCAGTGAGATCGACTGAAACAAAATCTTTCGGTTCTGCATCTCCTTGCTCCCTAAATGAACCCACACCCCTTAAAGTGTTCATTTTTTTTTGCCTGACCGACCGACCCACCATCACAAGAGATGGGAAACAAAACATTTTATTGGGATGGCCTAATAAAAATTACACACAGAGGTCAGAACCACCAAGAAAGGGGTGAGAACTGGGAGTTTGGAAAGTAGGAAAAAAACCCTCTTTCCGTCCCCACCATTGGCTATTATGCCTCTAGCAATACAGGAATGCCCTCATAATTTTCATACAAACTCAGTTTTTAGTAATAACTTTTGCAGAGGCGGATACCAGATGGTCCAAATTATTTTCTCACCTTGTTGTGCTTGATGCTCCAGTGAATTCCAAGGAGACAGTTTTATCTTAGCACCTTGTGGATCAGTCTCCCGAGCGAGCTCAAGCGCCGTTTTGTTTTCGCTGTTCTTTTCTTCAGGCAATTGTCCAGCGAACAGCCAGTCTTGGAGAAATTTTAGTACTTCAAAACCGTATGCGCTGTCCCGAGCTAAGATGTGGAGAACAGAATCACCATAGGTGCTCTCAGCAGTTGAAATGATCTCTAGAACTTCACGTCTGGTAAATATGGAAGCATCAAGAAGTTTCAGTAATCTCCCAATTATACTCTTCAAACACAACTGATGAAAGTGAGCGGCTCTTGAAAAGTTTATATAAAAGCTCGGGCCCCGGGTTACCGTTTTAAGGATGTTTACAGCCAACACGTGGAGAGCTGTCCGACCACTGTCATCCTTCATAGCTAAGATCTTGGGATCGCAGTCAGTTAGCTGTTTTACTATCTTTTCAAAAGATTCTGACGCTTTTGCCGTTGTCCCTTTTGCACCTGCTCTGCCTGGCTTTGCGTAATGTGACCACAAATGCTGCGCTGTGTGGTGCAAAGCAGTCTCGCCATGTTGGTTCACAACGCGCGGATCGAAGTTATTCTGAAGAAGGGCTTTCACGATACCAGTCTTCCCAAAAGCACAAGCTAGGAATAGCAGCGGGCACCTCAACTCTTCTAAGGGATCTGGGATGTCACTGTTTTGATCCCAACCAGATAATTTGGCGGATTCTATACGTTGCTTCAGTGCAAACGGCAAGTCCCCCGACCGTGGAATTCTCGCATTAGCACAACGACCATCCATAAACAGCGCTAATACTAACTCGTGGTGTGTTAGATTGCAACTGTTCCCGCATATTGGAGTGTGATACTTGCTTCTTACTTTCCAAATGGCTGTTGACGCCACCATTATATGTTCTGGAAAAACGACGGAACTTCGCGCCATGTTTTAACGTTGTAACACGGGTTTCGGCAGAGCACAGACCTGGTCAGCTGACCCTGTGGCTACTGACTCCCTGACTGTCAGGCCTGAAAAACTAAGTAAAAAGCGGAAGAAACTTTAAAACACTGTTATATTGATATTGACTCTGAATTAAGGTCATACGCATTTTTCCCTGGAATTTTTTTTTTCTCCCCACTTGTTTTGATTACAGGCACATTTTTCTGTTATGGTTTTCGCGAAGTACCCCCTTCCCCCTTCCCCGCCCCGCCCCCACCCCCAATACACCACGCTTGCAGCGCATACTTCGGGCTTCTGTCAGGAGCTATTAAAAAATTCAGGAAAAAGCAAAAGACTGCTCAAAAGTCTATCTAAGCCGGGGTAATTGCTTTGTTTTCTTAGTGCCTCTCTTCACCAAGCATTATAAATTAATAGGAACATGTGCCGGCAAATTAAACGTTAACCCTAACATTTCCATCCAAGAGGAGTAGAAATCAATAACACAGACTTTACTTTTCCACGTGTGGCATACTAGTCCAGTTCCTGAACCCTCTCTTCCGCGCGCCCTATAAAGGGGTTGAACCCAGGCGCGCGAAGAGAGAGTCCAGAATAACTTGCATGCGCATGCAAGTTATCCTGGACTCTCTCTTCGCGCGCCTGGTTTCAACCCCTATAAAGAGCGCGCGAAAGAGAAAGTTCAGGAACTGGACTAGTGGCATACCTAATTAAAGAGATAACACGCGCATGAAATAAAACTCACAAGGGCTTTTTTAGAATCTACACCGGCAAGAGAGGATATCCAGTCTTGAAACTGGGAACTAGGAGTTTAAATTAACTCGCTTGGGCGGGGAACTAAAAGGGCATTTTTCATGTTATCGCAGTTTTGACCAGTGTCACTTGCCATTGGCTCAAGATTAAAGAAAAAACTCAACCGATGGAAGGCTGCTGTAAAATCGGATAATCTTTTTAGTGGAACGATATTTACAACTCGATTAGAAACTGTTTGTGACGCATCGTCACCAGTGAGAACAAACTATTACACAATGAGCAAAAGCACGCAAAGTGCACCTTATTTTAAGGCCAAATAGAGGCTCGTAGGGCTGAAAAAAATTATTTTCGAGAGCGGGCCCCTCCTTATTCCAGGGTGTAGATGATCGGGCCCCCACTTATCTGAAGGTCTAGATCTGCCACTGTTAATCTTGGATAATAGTAATCTTTGATAGCGTGGGCCATCGATTCCGGCCCTGTACTTATGTTAAAACCCTAGCATCCAACTTGCCGGGCTTACAAACACTCTCCAATGTGAAAACGTGCGCAATTAACTATTTCCGGTCTAACAGTAAGTAATTCTGCTAAAACTAAAAGTACCTAATCTGGTCTTTCAGTTTGATAACCTAAGTGGAACTATCTTGTATAATAAATTTATATTTTTATTGATACAATATGTGACGATATTGCCTTACCACCAAACCCATCCCCTCAAACACAAAAAATGCAGTTGGCCAATGTTTGAACTTTTTACAAAAAAATCGGGAAATAACTGGGAACTGCTTCGTCTTTACTTGACTTTGAAGAATTTCTTGTGAGGACTGTGAGGGAATGGTGTTCTTGTTCGTCACAAATTTGTAACAAAATTTCTCCGTGTACCCGTAATTCTTTGACACCAAAGCTAGCTTTTCAATCTTTTGTTACTTTTATTATGAATGCTCTTGTTATTTTTTCAGTGATCAGAGAAGTTGGCCGAGATAGCTCAGTTGGGAGAGCGTCAGACTGAAGATCTGAAGGTCCCTGGTTCAAATCCAGAGAACTCGCATGAGTTCTGAATATTCCCGGGTCTCGGCAATGTTTTTTACTTTTACTTTTTGTTGTTTTAATTTTTTTTTAATATACTTGCCAGTCAATTATTTGTTGAAATGATTCCGGTTTTAATTTACAAGAAATGCTCCTACAAAAAACGTACAAATTTTGTTGAATTTGTTTTTCACATTTTGTGACTTAGTATTAAGAATGCTGTTGTTATTATTAATCGGGCGTGGCCGATTTAAGGTTTACCCTTTGGTCGTCCTAGAGCGTAGTCTCCTGGCGCGGCCAAAAAGACGGGGATAGCTCGGGGTTGCTACAAAACCGCTACGGGTGACGCATACCGCAATGGTTTTCATTTTAGTTTTGACAGGAAATCGTTGCAGGCACACTTGGTCGACTTTTGGGTTAATGTGTAATCAGGTTGTGTTTTTTTGCTTCGGCGGAAGGACAGAGAAAAAAGCTTACGGTGCAAAGTACAGTATGGGGCCCAGTTCTCGGCCACTTTTGACGTAAACTTGTATTTCTTACCTCAGAAGAACCGCAGGAACTTGAAATTTCTCGCAGAGCTAGCTACATTATTCAGCTTTTTGGTGTAAAGCTATCGACCGGTCAAAAATTAATTTGCCCGAGCAATAATAAAAATAAAAGCTCCATTTGTGGGCCCAGTTCTCGGCCACCTTGGCCCAGTTCTCGGCCACTTTTGACGTAAACTTGTATTTCTTACCTCAGAAGAACCGCAGGAACTTGAAATTTCTCCCAGAGCTAGCTACATTATTCAGCTTTTTGGTGTAAAGCTATCGACCGGTCAAAAATTAATTTGCCCGAGCAATAATAAAAATAAAAGCTCCATTTGTGGGCCCAGTTCTCGGCCACCTTGGCCCAGTTCTCAGCCACTAAAAAGCTTGTGCGTAATTATCTGTAAAAAAATGCTCAATTAATTTTCACAGTCATAAAATCACTCTGTAAACCTATTTATACTATATCGATCCCAAATTATTTTTATGATGCTTTGTTTTACTTTAGAAAAGAAGGATTTTAACGCGCCTAGTTGCCTATGTGCAGGTTCTGGCAAAACCGCATTGTGTGACCCGTGCATTTAGATGGTTTATTTTGCAGTGAAAAGGTCTTGAAATATTTAGGTGTTGTAGAAATAATAGACAAGACAAGAGTCAGCTCAAAACTTAGAGATAAGATTGAACTTTATTTTTAAAACATTTATTTCTTTCATTCTGGCAGCAGCAGATGAAATTATATTAAAAACCAAGCGCTAAGCTGTGATAGCGAGCAGGGTGGCCGAGAACTGGCAAATACGCAAACGTCGCAAGAAAAAATTTCGAAGTAAATTAAGACCAAAAAATACAACGGTTCAACGAAAAGTTAACTAAAGCAGAAAGCTGAATTATTCTACGTTTCACATGCCAAAAATTAGCTCGTATGGTGGGGGCTTTTGGATAAAATACGAATTTAACTACATCCATGAATTTGGAGCCGTAAACAAACAACTACCTCCGCGTAAACTCGACGTGTGAGCTTTCTATATCGAATTGAACGATCAAACTCAAGATACTTAAAGCACATGAATCAGTCTATCGTTTGAAGGAAATACCTTTTCTTTTTGATTCAACTGGAGTGTGAAAAAACGCGTTAAACACAAAGTGGCCGAGAACTGGACCCGGCCGAGAACTGGGCCGATATATTCACCATTGTGAAATTGCACTTACTTTGACAAGTTAAAGTTATTTTTGTAAATGAAAAAGGTAACGTCATTGATGTCACGCAGTGTTTTTTTTAGCAAACTAGATGGTTTGCTGGTTTCTGACTATGAATGGGGGTGTGATCTTGCGGTATATTTTTTGAGCCTGACTCCGCCGTAAAACTTTTTTTTTATTTAGGAAGAACTGTGTCGATTTTCATTTCGAACAATTGGTCGTCAAGTCGTTTGTCACAAAGAGTAGAATGTTTGTACAGCATGTTTTGGAATTATTTTAGATTTGGTTAGTAAGACGCTTCTGAAGACCTGAGCAAAACATTGGGAATGTACAGTATTAATAGGAACTTGAATGGAATTTTTCACAAGTTGGATAAAGGTATCACACACTTGCAATATGAGGGTTTTGGCGCAAATCCAAAAAAATGTGTTCGGGGCTTCGCCTGGCTCGCCTGCCGGCTTCGCCATTCTCGCCCCTCACTGTTTTTTTGGATTTGCGTCCAAAACCCTCATATTGCAAGTGTGTCGGGGTTAGATGACAGCCTTTCAACCCATGCACATGTATCTAGGCAAAAAGGCACCCTTTTAACACTTGTTGAGGACTGTCCTAAAACAAGTGGCCCCCGCCAAGCCCCAAAGAACAGGCGCGCCAGAATTATTTTTCAATTGAACAAATGCTCTTATTGAGTAAACGAAGATGGGAAGAGGGAGAACTGGAGAAATTAACTTGAATGTAAAGAAAAACTTGAAAAGATCTCATGGAAAAGCGTTTACAACATACAAAAAAAAAAAAAAAAAAAGAAAATGAAAAACAAATAACAATCTTTTTAACAGACGAGCTGATTGAAAAATTAAAAAAATTAGACAGCAGTGTTGTCGCAAACGTTTTAACAAGCTAAACAAAACTTGCACGCTCCGGTGAGTTGCGTGACATTTTCAGAGAGAGTCTGGAAACCATATTTCTAGTTCTCAGGCCCTTGGACGAGCAGAAAGAAACATGGCGGCCTAATCAGGATTTAGTGTTTGGGCCGATAAAAAACGAAACAGAACAGATATTACAAAAAAAATACGCTCAGTTAACGCGCTGTAATTTTTTGTGCCCCCACAGAAGCTGCCGAAGTGAAGCGAAGAGAAGAAATCGAGAAATAACAGGATTTGATCACAGAAGTTTATCGATCGATCGAAAGAACTTTCCCGAAACATCGGACTCAATCGGGCCTGTTTATTTTTTTTCTGCTTCAAGCATTGCTTCCACGACTTGATATGTTATCTGTCTGACCTCATTTTGCCAAACGGGAGTAGAAAGTTCAGTTAAAAAAAGCAAATCGCTTGGAAAAGCACCAACATTTTAGCCTATTTACCAAACTTTACCAAGTGTCTAATTAATGATGACATCATCCTGATGCCCAAAAGCGCATGCGTACTTGCTCAAAATAGGTGAAAGGGTACCACAAGTGAAAAACGTGACAAAGTGAACTATATATAAGTTAACGCGGCCGTAATTTTTTGTTAGTTCACAAATTCTGGTGAAGTCAAGGGAGGTAGTGGATGGCCAACCACTTGAATCCTGTTATAATGGCTTGTGCGGATGGTGAATTACGGGGTATAGGGGGACTCCTTTCAGTGGGAGATACCCCTGGGTGAACCCGCCTCGGCCCTACTGATAACGTGGGGGTGCTCAGAAATTCCTCGGGATTTCAAACCTCGGCAGAGGTAAAAATGTGGGACAGCCGCCTTGTCAGCGGCGGGGAAAAAGTCCTAGCCGGGGCTAGGCAAGAAACAGCCAACGAGCACCCCCCGACCAGGGTTTTGCCCTTTCGTTTGACCTGTCACGCAACGTCACGCGTGACTGTCACGCTCTGTGTCACACAATGTCACGCTGTGTGTAACACAATGTCACGATTTGTGTCATGCGTTAATTTTATTTTTCTGAACACTCAGATTAAATCCAGTGTTTATTTTCTCAAATCTGATTTCGACTCTGCTGATATTCTTTTTTTTAACCTATCTAATTCTTCTTGTCGAATTTCCTGTCTCAGTTTCTCAATGTCAGGCTGTGGGGATGAGTTTTTTTGGCTTAAATTTTTTGTAAGGTGCATGCGAACAGTCTCTTTGAGGGCCATGTAACGAGAATATTCATCCAAAATAATTTGAAACTCTTTGTCATCAACTTTATTGTCAATGAGAGCGGCAGAAACAAGTCTATTGACAGTTTCACGTTTGGCAACAGCAAGCGAAGTAATTTCATTATTTTTCAAAATTTTTGGTTCAAGTTTTTTGCTCGCTCCAGTGAAAGCGGCTGACAAAACGCCTGTAATTGCAGCACATGCTGCGAGAGGAACGCTTACCGGCAAACCAACGACTGTTACCGCTGTTCCAAGGCTGGAAGCAGAGAGAACACTGGACAAACCACCCATTGAAATTGCGGAATAATGAAAAAAAGACTTCACCTTTTTATACTTTTTCAAAACAGCTCGGTATTTTGCAACTTCTTTGTCAAATTCTGAACAAATTTGATTGATTTTTGTTAACCTAAAGTTTTCTGGTTGATTTGGCAAAGCGGGATACAGTGTTTGTTTTACGCTGTTTTCTTCGCGATCACCATAAGCAGGGGCACTCGGGAGCACATTAGCAGATGACATGGTCTCGTATACATAAAAGTTATTTTTGTATTTAATTTAATTCAATTCCAACTCATATGTAAGATTTGTGCCGTTAAAATCGAATGGCTTTCCATTCTCATCTCTAATCGAAAGAGTCAGAGATGATACCTTTTCTTCAGCAGAAACGTCGCGCAAGACGTTAAAATGTGTATTTTGGTAATAAACTTTTTCATACGGTTTTCCACGTATGTCAAAAAACGCTAAAAGGCTTGATGGCTTACCATTTAGCAAGCTTTGTTGCTTGTCGATAAGGTCACAGTTGATGAAGTAATTTTTAGGATTTGAAACATTATTTACCTCAATTGTTTCAAAAAATTCCTTTTCAATACTTGCGTAATTCTCAAACCCAGGCAAATTAAAGAACTTAATAAGACTTTCATTCAGTCCAAAAGCTTTTAAATTGGGCTCTTTTGCTTTTATTATCAATGAACGACCTGCAATGCCTTTTGTTACAGAAAACATGTTTTTCTCTGGAAATCCTTTTTCAAAAATACTCCCAATGTCATCGAGTGAGAAGTTTCCTTGCCGTATATAACGCGCCTTCTCTTCCTTGTTCACTTGTTTATAAAAAACTATTCCATCCTTTTCCAAACTATTCCAGCTGTTGTAAAGAGAACAACTTAAAAGCCGGATATAGCTTGGTTTTGGAATAGGCTGGTCAAAATAAACAGTGTTCGGATTTTCTTTTGTGGTAACAGTCAGCACAACCATTTTTATATTAAATAAAAATAAAAAATGTTTAATATAAAAGAGGACCATGGATGCAAAAACAAGAGGTTTTATGAAGTGGATGAAAACCCCAGAAGCAACTACAATTTCTAAAGCGGCAAAAGACAATGCATGGAAACCTTTTCTTGCAAAATATCCAAACGCTGACCGAACAAAATTTGTTGCACAGGTTGAGTTCGCGTACAACCACACAGCAACGGCAGACATTTATTACAAGGCAGGGCAAGGCCATTTGATAAATGTTTTTGGCTCTGACAGCAAATATTGGAGCCCAGAGATGAAAAAAGCACTGGGGGTGAATCAAATTTCAGGCGGTTTTCCACAACAGCTGTCACCAAGCGGCGCAAAAGGCTCATCTTTGCCAATTCCCGCGGTTGGATTTCACGAAGCCGCACCGAGTTTGAAAAAAATATTTAACAGCAAAATCAACATCTACGTCACACCAGACCAATATTTCACAACGAAATTAAGAGAGATTTTTCAAAAAACAAAACTGAAGCATACATCAGGAAAAGAGTCAAAAAGGTGGCTTGCTAGCCAAAATATGGGCTATTGGCCACAGCAACTTAACTTTGCGGTATGGTGCGCGACAACAGGCTGCGGTATAAGTCGAGATATTTTCGATGAAGAGCACTCAGCTCTTAGCTTGCCACCGATTGTGCGTAATTTTTATCTTTTTCACGTTTATTTCACGATAAGGCGAATATTGTTTCAGATGGGGGGAATTCAGAGCGTAAGCGCCTTGCCAGGCGATCCCACTTTTAGCCAGTTCGACAACAAGTACGACGTGGCTTCTTACAAAAGAATATGCGCTGAGTTCGGTGTCGACCCGTCAAGCGATTTCCGTTTCACAACAGGCGCAAACCACGGACTTGGTAACGTTTATATCTGGATTACTAACATTGGACCAAACAAAACTGGAGCAAAATACCCCGATTACGATAAATTTTCGGATGAAGGTGGAACTGCAAGCAAAGGTAACTTGATTCAATACATCGAGCCAGACGACGCTGCATATGCACAGGCAGACTGGTTTTGTCCTAACGGCACTGAAGGGCTTACTCAGGCAGGTTTGTCGAGAGTAAACCAGTCGATAGAGGCTTTTGTCTACTGTATTCTCGGTTCGCAGGTGAACGTTCGAAGTAGCATACTTGGAACAGGCGGCCGTGCAAAGGAAGCGCAAAGTGAGTTCCTCGTGTTGGTTGAAGACGCTATAAGGCAACCTGATCTGGCAAAGTCGGTCCAAAGATACCAACTAGCCATCGACGAAGCTAAGGTTCGGCTTAACCTTGCAGTCTGCCCAGGTGCCTGGCTGATGCCCGCTCGTATGGTGATAAACACAGAAAGCGTTGTTGGTTACAATAACCAGCTTAAGCAGGCTGTTGTTGGGATGAAATTAGGAGTGAATGATGAGGTTAATAAAGCTACAAAAAAAGCAGCTCTTAAACTGATGGCCGGAGGAAAATCAAAAATCAACCCACCAAACAGCCACCCTTCAAATCCAATACACAAGAGCGCCACAGCAAAAAAAAATCAGGCACCCGCCGCAAGCGCTGCTGAAACACCAGCTAGCAACGCGCAAAGCGCTAAAGCTACGAAGGCCGTAGCCAATGATTCACACGAAATAAACAAAGCAACTGTCGCTGTTGGCGCGGTTGGAGCAGCAGCTTTGCTCTACACCCTTATGCGTTAACGTCTCTTTTTGATGTATTTTTCAACAAGAAAAGCAACCACAGCAAGGATAAGCAGCCAGGTGTGCTCTGCAAGAAATCCAATTACTTGACCAGCGGTTTTGAAAAGAAATTTCGCAATCGAGCCAATGAGACCAGGCAGAGCTGATGCTACCTTTGAGCCAATATCACTTAGGCCTTTCCCCAACGCTTTGCCGGTGGCCTTCAAAGAGTTTGTAATGGCTCCAATAACAGAACCAATCGTGACACCAGCAGCAAGAAGTATTGCTGTTAATGTCACGCCATGTTTTTTGAAGATCTCTTTGATCCTCTCACGAAGTGGAAGCGCTCTTTCTCTTTCTGCAATCTGCGTTTGCAAACGCCCCAGCTCTTCGGTTCTTTCTGCGACTCTGTCTTCCGCTGCTTGTTTTTCAGATGGCGAGGCATTATCATCTTCAATAATTTTTTTGTCTTCCTCGTTTTGGCGCTTGAGGTCATTTTCTTTCTGATGAAGTTCATCAAAAGTTTTTGTTTCGTTAAGCCTTTCTTCCCAAGTGTTTTTTTCAGTTTCTTTGGCAGCGATGCTTGCCCTGAGTTGGTCTACCTGTTTTTGTTCTTTTGCAATCTGCTTAGCTTGTTTTTCAAGAGCAGCAACTTCTTTTTTTTTGTTTTCAAAATCCTTTTCAAGATTTTTTTTCAGTTGCTTAAGTCTGCGCAATTCTGATTCATTTTCAACATTTGACCCAAGTTGTTCCATCTTGGCATCTATTCGCTCGATTTTTATTCTGAAATCTTCTACTTCTTGGGTGGCTTTTTCTTTCTGCATGGCAATTGTTTCTCCCTGTTGTATTTGACTTTCAGCTTCTCTTAATCTTGGTCTCATTTCTCTTATTTCTTCATTGTTTTGAGAAATCAGAGATTCCGCTTCTGGCCCAAGGGGGGCTTTAAACTTGTCTGTGAATTTTTTGAGAAGGCCAGTTCCGTCTTTTTTGAAAATTTCGGTCTCGCCACCTTTTGATCCAAAGGATACAATTGTAGTTTCATTGCCACTCTTTTTGCTAAAACCTATTGGGTCTAATTTTGCGAAGTTCACTTTGGGGAATTTTCTTTTGATAAAATCTTTAGCTCTGTCAATCATTGCCGGTTTGTCATCTTGATGAATAAAGCTTCCCAAAAAAGGTGTTTCTTCGTAGGATGTGTCTGGCAGCCCGCTCTGTTCGTGCTGCATCGTTTGCATTTCATGTTGTTCACCCCCATGGTAGGGTGTGGATGCCTCCCCGGGCTGAAATGGTCGGGTTGTGTCGACCTCTTCTTCCTCTTCATCATCGTTATCACTGTTGTGGTCAAGATCTTGGTCCAAATCAGGGTCCTCGAATCCAAAATCACCACCACCTGTTGCCATCGCTTAATTTATATATATATATTTTCAAATTAAACTTTTCAATTTAACAATAAAACCAATCGAGAGATGGCTGCTGTTCAAGAAAACCTTCGACCGGGACGCACAGAGAAAATACTCGGCGCACTGAAAGCCGAGCGCGCTGTAAAACGAATCACTTTTGACCGCACTGAAGCCAATCCAGAGGAAACGTTGTATGTTTCAGTGCCAAAGCTGAACGAAAACGAGGTCATTGTGCCCGGCTCGCTGGCGCTGCGCTTCAACATCGACTTGAGCGGAGGCCATGCCAACAACTTTCTGGTTGACAACGTCAGCCGAGCTCTGGTCGACAAGTTTGTTGTAAAGTACGAAGGCACCGTCGTGCAGGACACGGTTGGCTATGACATCTACAAAATATTTGAGGACTTTTTCCTTTCGCAGGAGGAGCGCGACGACAGGGTGCCAGAGGGCATTCAGAGCGAGGACCTCAACAAAATTCGCTCAAATGCTGGCGATAAGAAAACTTCAGGTGTGGACGCAGAAAAAAAGCTGAATGAGATATATGGAAATAAATACCGCATCCGCCTGGATCACCAGATTTTAACTGACCATGGGGCATTTTATCCTCAGGCACTATACAACGATCTTGTGTTCGAACTGAAGCTCGCGGCAGCCGAACATGTGGTCAGAGGCTCAGATACAACAAAACTAAAATACAAGTTGACAAACATCCAGCTGGAGTACGAGATGATAAGAAGCGAGGAAATTGCAGATGAAGCGTTCAGCGCTTATTCGGGCGGCAAAGAGTTCGCTTACGACCACATCCAGCGTGATAAAGTGACGACTTTTGCAAAAGGCTCCGACACACGTCTGAATCTAAGGGTCAACCCGCAGAGGAGGTCCATGAAAGGTATCTTGCTCCTATTTATTGAGCAATATAACAAAGGTGCAAGGAGCTCGGAAAAGTACATTAACCCGGACCTTACAAAAGTAAGCATCACTGTCAACGGCTCGCCAAACATGCTGTACAACAACGGCATCGAAGGAATGGACATTTGGGGAGAAGTTAAAAGATTCTACATGAAAGAAAAAAATAAAACGCAGCACATGACTCTGCAAAAGTTTTACACAGAAGACAAGTTTGGCCTTCTTATTGATCTGCGTTCCATGGCTGACCACTCGATGCACGGAAGCGGCACGCGCCTTGTGAACACAAAGGACGGTGTCCAGCTTGAGCTAGAGAGGAAAGCAAGCGGCTCAGGTAATTTGAACTGCCACATTTACGTAATCAGCGACGCCCAAATGAATATACTTGGCAGGCAGTTAGAATCTGTGCTTTTATAATTTTTTCTTTGAAAAAGTGTACCTTAGGTACATATACGAACGAAGATGGATCCTGCCAATATACCCTTCAACGCCCTCATTGTGGGACCAACGAACTCAGGAAAAACAAGATACGTAGTCAATCAGCTTTGTGGCCCTTTCCGAGGCAAGTTTGACTACATCGTGCTCATCTGCCCGACTTTCGAGCACAACAAGACTTATTATCGCTTTGCTGAGGAAGATATTCGATTTTTTGTTTTCATTTGCGAGCAGCACGAGGTGGAATCTTGGTTAAGGCTTTCAAGATTTCTTTTTGAGGGTACGAACACGCTTATCATCCTCGACGACTGTGCTGCTTCGAAAGATGTAAAAGGAAGAACAGGGGAGTTGGTGAATCTTGCTTTCTCTGCTCGCCACGCAGGCTTGAGCATATGGGTGTTAACTCAAAAATTGACAAGCATAACATCCTCATTCCGCGAAAATGTTGCGGCAATCGTTTTCTTTTACACCCCCTCTGCCAAGACCACGAAGGCAATCTTTGAGGATTACGCTGGCGAACTTGCCAATGAGGATTACAAAGAAATCATTTTAAAGCTAAAAAAAAATAAGTTTTCGCATCTTGTCATTTCTCATCGCCACCCTTACGGCACAAAATTTTCTTATTGAACATATTTTTTAGAGTAATAAATGGCTGACCCGTTCGCAACTTCTCCTCCCGAGAGCGTCAAGGGCGCTGCATGTGAACAAGAATTAGCTTCCGTAATGGAACTGCTAGGAGCTGAACCAGAAAGTACAGAAAGCGCAATGGCACTCATTCAAGGCCCTGACATTCCTGCTTTGCGTGAACAGCTTGCAATCCTTGTTTCAACAGGAAAAGCCAAAGAAGCAATCGGTGTGCAACTGACACACGAGCAGGTGAAGCGCTTGACAGATAAAGAAGTTGAAAAGTACTTAAAGAGATATGAGGCATACGTTGGATCCAAAACAACCGACAGCTTGATTGACAGCTTTATTTTTCTTGTTACTAAAGTCGTTGGTATGGCCGTAAATATCAAGGACGCCAATGATTATCAGAAGGAACTCAAAAACGACTACATTATCAGTAAAGAGCTGTCCACTTTGGCAGGCGGTCTGGCTTTGAAATGCGGCCGATTTCTTGCCGTTGCAAATGCTGCGCTCATCACAACAAAGCACATTGATTTAAACGAAGGCTACAAAGTCGCACACTTCGCTGTGCGAAACCAAAGGTGCTTCCAAAGATGCGGACACAAACACTACTGAAGATTTTTCTGAGCAATGCTAAAAAAATGCTAAGTAATTACTGAACAATGCTTAGCAATTGCTTAGCAAAAAATCTTGCTGAGCAATTTTCTATTTAAATATTATTTTTTTTTATTATAAATGGCCGAGCTCGAACAAACTCCGATCGCTCAAGAAGAACAGAAACAAGTTACTTCAACAACTCCAGCAACAAAGCCTGCCAAAAATCCAAAGCGAGTTGCTGCTGGCAAGCTTGCAGCTGAAAAAACAAAACAGGCTCGTGAAGCACAGAAAAAAGCTGCTGTCGAGGCTGCTGCAATAATTGCAAAAGAAAAGGAAAAGAAATCTGCTGCTGCAAAGCGAAATGTAACACCACCGGCCGTAACGGAACCAGCTCCGCCCGAGGCTCAGCCGCAATCAAGCGGTCTCACCACAAATCAATGGATATCTTTGCTTGGTATCGGCGTTGCAATCGTTACAACTTATGTGAAACGCGAAGACATAAAAGCCTTTATAAAGGAAAAAAGAAGTCCAACAATTAAAGCTCCGCCAACTCTTATAACTGATGACACACCAGTTACAGCAGAAAGTATTGGAAGGGTTGCAACGCGTTCTTCAGACACGCGCCAAACGGGCTCTAGAATTCCGCAACCAACAAACCAAAATGGCTCAAAAAGAGGAATCCGTCCGATGGATTAAAAAAATTATTAAATAATTTTCATTTAAACATTTGATTTTTTAAAGTATACAAAACACGATGACCGACACGAGGACATACACTATGCCTGACCCAATGGATTTTGGAAGCTTTGTTTTGTTGAGTCATTGTGCCAAATGCTTTGAAAAATGCTTTGAAGAAGATGAGGTACGAGTAACAGCTGCTATGGAATGGATAAAAGCCTTTTTGAACAGGCTGAAACCAGAAGGATTAAAAATTTTAAATGCTATTGCTGAAAAATCTGTGCAAAGTTTAAACAGGCAGTATGAGGATTTAATTGGTAAAGTTAGCCAACTTGAAAAAGAGTATGAAAAAATAGAAAATGAAGAAAAAAGAAAAGAGAAGATTGAAGAAGCAAAAAGTTTGGTGTGTGCTGAAATGGAAAAAATCTTTATTTCCATGTGCCATGATGTGTTTGACCATCTAAAGTTTTTATGCAAGTAATTTTTGTGTTACTGGCTAACTTTAACAATTAAAGCTTTTTTTTTCTTTATTATAACGATGAAGCTACCGCGAACTTTTGATGAATTTTCATCTTTATTTTTTAAAATCGGTGCTACGTCGATTTCTATTAGTGTATTATGTTTTGTTATAGGCTCTTTAAGAGATGATTTTATTGAAACATCAAGTGGAGTTGAGGAATATGAAGAGGACAACCAACAAGAAGAAGCGCGCGAGCGCCAACGAGTCTATAATGAAGGGTACAACGCAGGTATCGAAAGCACAAAAAAAGTTGCAGCCGGCGCTGCATGAAAAAAAATTTTCAATTGAATACTTTTTTATTATTTTATACTGAACTGTCATGTCCGACAACAAGCTCGTGAAAACGCTCATGGATGCCGCCACCATTACAGGTCTCGCCGCCGGAATCGGCTGGGCTGCCAAAAAAGTTGTAAAAGAAAACTTCACATCCGACCCAAGCAGCAGTTTTATGAACTATGTAAAGTTCACAGCCGTCATGGCTGGCAGCGTTGCACTTAAACAGTATCTCGAGGACCAGAAAATTCTCCCCACCAATTAAAAAAAAATATCATAATATAAGAACAAAAACACACAATGGCAAGCGTAGCGATTATGGCTGGCGGAGCTATCTTGAACGCTGCTGCTTTCATTGGCGGCAACTATCTTGCTCGAGCTTTGGGTGGCGGAGATGACGCCGCTTTGAAAGAAAAAGAAAGACACGACAAAGCTCTCGAGGCTTACCAGGCAGCTTACGCGAAGTACTCTCGCGACCGCACGAAGCTTCTCGACTGGATCGAAACCAACAATGAGATCAAACAGCAAGGGAAACAGAACTTTACGAACACAGACTACGCTTTCAAACTCTACAACCAGGCACATCCTGACAAACAAATGATTCCTCCGAAAGAACCCAAGTTCTCTGATTTTTATCAGCCAAGCGAGCAGCAGAAACAAGGTGAACTGATGTTCGTTGGCGCAGGCGCGCTTGCTCTTGGGTACGCTGCCTTTCGGTTTCTTTAAACGTTTCTTTTTTTTCTTGTATACGCATGGATGCAAAGATTTTTGCGGAGAAAACTTTTAAATCTCGAAAGTCTACTATAGCCCCCAGGGCTACTGGAAGGGAATTGCTGCGATAAAAAAATTAGCCGAGGTGGCCAAGGTTTCCGAAGATGCCGCAAAAAAGTGGCTAGTTAAGCAGGCCCTTTGGCAGATCTACCTTCCGGCACCACGATACGTTCCTCGCCCAAAATTCGATGTTTCTACCCCTAACGCGGTCCACCAGGCGGACCTTCTTTTTCTGCCACACGACAAACTGCCGCGAGGGCGAAAAGTTTACAAATACGCGCTGACTGTTGTTGACGTTGCCAGCCGTTTCAAAGAGGCCGAGCCTTTGTCCTCCAAAGATTCAACTGAGGTTGCAAAAGGTTTTCAGACAATTTACAGGCGAAGTGCACTAAAATGGCCACAGATGCTGCAAGTTGACCCTGGTCGCGAATTCATGGGAGCTGTTACTAAAGAAATGGAAAATCACAAAACCTATATTAGACGCGGGCGTGTTAACATTCACAGAGATCAAGCTATTGTTGAACGTTTTAATCAAACACTGGCAGGGCGCCTGTTTGGTTATCAGTACGGTGTCGAGATGAACCTGCCATCTGGCCAGCGGTCGACAGCGTGGGTAAAAAGGCTTCCCGAAGTTGTTACCGCTCTGAACAACGAAGTTACCAGTCTTACTGGAAAAAAACCTGCTACTGCAATCAAAGAAAAGGCTGTTTCGTCCAAACCGTCCTCAAAATATACAAGGCCTGTTGGCTTGAAAGAAAAAAAACTCCCCTCTCTCGTTAATGTGCGCTATCTCTTCCAACCTGGCGAGCTGGAAGGCGGCGTAAAAAGGGCAACAGATCCGATTTGGTCATTAAAAGTCTACAGCATTGAAAGGTCTGTTACTAAACCTAATCAGCCAGTTCTTTATTACTTGCACGATGGTCCAAAGCGCGGCTTTGTGCGTGAAGAATTGCTTATTATTCCTCCAAATACACAGTTACCACCAAGCACTTAGTGATTGAGCCCCTTGGGCTCAGAAAAGCTATAAACGTTCTGTCGGGGCCCCAGCCCCCTGCAACAAAAATACGAACCTTTTTTATGGGAATTTCTGGCGTTGCAGCCGGCGTTGCTACTTCTTTTATTGTTCAGCGAGTCATTTAAACACTTGCCCCTTCTCGGTACAGCAAAAAAAATGTTCTGTCTCCTCGTGTTTTGCGTCGTCGCTGTCACTGGTTTCTTTTCTCACACGGGTGCGTGCCGGTGCCCCTTGGGCACTCCTGAGTGGCTTTTTATTTATTAAAGCACTCTAGAGAGACCTTTGCTTGGCGGCTAGTTAGTTTTTTCACCCCCTTTTATGGGGCGGTGGGCTCTTTTTTTGCCCCTTCTCTGCAAGAGCTTCGCTCTCGTGCTCCGCACCCATCCGATAGTGCCCATATGCCAAAGTGTTTATCCCATCTTCATTTATCCATCTCTTTGTGTCAAATGGCGACAGCGATTTTTTGTTTACCACTATTGAATGCATCTCGTGGGCATAGCTTCTTAGCATGTGCATTTCGTGAAAGCTTTCCTTGTTTTGAAAAAGTGCATCTTTGAAGTCTTTATGATTTATCTCATTTTTCGTCACGCACTCTTTCACCCCCTTTGCCTTTTTTATATTTTTTTCGTCCACTTTCAGCGTGTTACAACATTTTGACTCACTTGCTTTCGGATGTTTCTCTTTTATTTTTTTGACCAATTCTTCGTCGTTTGCCATTATTACCTGCATTTTTTCCCCTTCGCAAGTGCACTCTTTTATTTTTGCCTCAGGAAAGTTTTTCTTTATTTTTTCGATTTCATTTTCGCTTTCACCTTCTGTCATTATTGAATACATTTTCGGCCTCAAACAAACACACTCTGAAATCAGTTTTCCTGCGCATTCGTCTTTCATTTTCCCCAACACCTTTTTGTTTTCTTTCGAATAAAGTGAATGCTCTTCGGGGTAGTCGCTTGTGTCGTACTCGCCGATGTTTTTTGCCATGTCCGCGTAAACGTCTTCTGTTTCTATCACAAGCAAAAGGCTGTCTGTGTCTGTATACAAAAGCTCGCAACGCTCCCCGTACTCCTTTTTCAGATGGTTGTAAAAGAAGTCATACATGCATAGCTTGCTTACGTCAAGGATAGTCATGCCTGTGTAGACCGGTTTATTGAGAAACAGCTTACTTTTTTGCATGTCTATTCCGACAAGATCGTTTGAAAACATCACGTGCCTTGAATACAATGGACTTGCGACCAATTTTCTTATTTTATTTGTCTCGTCGCTTCTCACTATTCTTATGTCTACACGGTTTCTCAGGTTTTCCATTGTTTTTCCAAAAACCGAGTTGTTCATTAGCTTGTAAAAGGTCTTTTCAAAGTTGTTTTTTGCTTTTTTTCGGAATTCTGTGTTCATCCGGATGTAGGGCTCCATCCAGCATTCCTGTTCAAACTCTAAAACCCTGTGCACTTTTTTGAGTTTCATTCCCTGTTTTAAATAAAACTGCAAGTTTCGGTAATGCACGACGTAATTGGTTTTGTCTTCAAGCGTTAAAACAAGCTTTTCAGTGTTTGGGGGGTTTAATTCAAGATCATTCATTAATTTCTTTTGGTAAGGCGAATACATTTCTTTGTCTATTTTCTTTTTCTCTGGCGCTAATGGGTAACTGTCGTGAGCGTCATGCAGCTCTTTCGGATATTCTAACTCCACCTCCATAATCCATCCAGTTTTTGCATGCTCTTTTTTTGTCATTATTTCTTTTTCTGTTGGCATAACCTTTTTCCATCTAAAACCACTTTTCGGAAGCGGCTTGCTCATTGCCCACCCGTAAAGGTTATTCGCATCGAGATACATTATGTATTTTTTTGGTTGACTCGGATCAAATCCCTTAACATATGGGTTGTTCGCCTTTGCATATCTCTTGCTTACCGACGAAATCCCGCCTCTTATTCCCCTTTCGACGAAGAGGTGCATTTCGTAGTCTGTGAGTAACTCAAGCTCCACACCTGTCTTTTTCAAAAGCGCATCCCAAGAAAGACCTGGCGACGTGTAATAATTTGCGGGATCCAGATTGTACTTCTCAAGGCATAATTTTCGAAAGTTTTCAAAAACGTCCGCTAACAGGGTAACGTCCGTTTTGACATACAAATCGTGGTAGTCTCCAAGATTTTGGCAGCCAAAGGTTTCCCACACTTTTTGCGCGTGTGCATACTCTTTGTCTGTTATGTGCTCGCCTGTAAGTTTACTGTAGAACTTTTCTTTTTTCGGCAAAGTTGTTTCTTTAAATCTTTCCCATGAGTCCATGTATTCATAGGGATAAATCCCCTTTTGTGTTAACAAGCCAAATTTTTCTATAAAAATGGTTTTTGCTTCTTTGTATCCTTCATCTGTTATGTGGATGTTATTGACAATTTGCCATTTTTCTTTAGTTTCGTCCCCACCTTTAAAAAAACTTTCACTCAAGTTGTTATAATTAAATTCCTCCCACACTTCAACGTATTCGCTTGGATATTTTCCGTTGTCTAACAACAGTTCACTTTTTTCAAAGAAAACCTTTTTCGTCATATTTAATGCATCCTTCGGCGTATCTTCTACAAGTTTTTCAAGCTTTCCAAGTAAAAAGTTCAAAGTGTCAATAAACCTTAAACCCCCCAGTGAAAATGTAATGTATTTTTCCATGTTGTTTGCAACACACTTTACCTCTTTCTGTGCCTCTTTTGAAATCTTCGAAATTGACTGCATCAAATGGTGAGCATCGTAGCCACTCAGGTTATGAAATGCAACTGGTATTTGAATATTTTTTGGATTTATTTTCATCATTAAGTTACACACGTTGTGCGCGGCTCCTCGAAAATTGCCTGTTATGTGACAATGATCCCTCACCGCATCCTTGTAGTTCGGCTGGATAAGCGGCTCTTTGCACGCTAGGCAGTTTTTTTGGTTTTCAGCGGCTAATTTGTGTGATTTTTTTTCAAGCTTTTTTAGCTTATAATGGTTCCCGCTATTAAGAGTATTCGCCAATTCTATTCTTTCGTAATAGCATTTTTTGTGTAACTGTCCTAAGTAATCAAACTCCTTTTTATTAGATTTAAGCCAAACCGGCAAAGAGTCTAAAAAGTTTTGTTTCACCAACGATTTTTCGCAGATGTGGCAGTTTTCGGCTTTTTTAAAGTTTGCCCAGTCTTTTTGCGTCATAAGGAGAGGTTTTGGCTTTGACAATTCATATCTTATTTTCTTTTCTTCAATTAAAAGACAGTTCAAAAATACTTCAACGGCGTTTTCTCCTCTGTAAACGAATGGTTTTTCGTGTTCACCATCACTTCTTACACGCGTGTAAGCGAATCCGCATGCCTCGTGCTTTTCTGTTTTGTACGTGTAACTTTTCTGGCGGTTCTCGGGCGTTTCTCGGCGCTCTTTTTTTAACAATGCCTCGCCGTCGGCGTAAATCGTATAAGGCGCTTTCATTTGTTTTTGGTAGTTTTTAAAAGAAAGGGTGTTTTTCTCCTCATCTGGCATTTCGATTCTTGTTGGCTTGCCTTTGACCCCATTGCAATACTTTTTGTGCTTTTCAAGCAAGTCTTCTCTTGTAAAATTTGTCAAACACATCATGCAAAAGTGTTTTTTGTTACTGTGTTTGGTTTGGTCGTGTAACAAAGCGCTAATTCTTTTTATAAAACAGTAGTGCTGTTTCAATCCTGACTCAATCAACATAAGGTTTATACGGGGTATTTTGTTTTCTTTTTCGCTTTGTCTGAGAGGTATCACACACCCGTCTTTCAAGTGCCACCCAAAAACATTTATTGCAAGGTTTCTGTTTTGCGCCTCAAGCCTGTCAATCTGCTTTAGGGGTGTCGGAAAATCGATTCCGTTGTAGTTTATGCCGTCATCAACGGGATATTTACTTGTTCTTTGAGGATCTTTTCCGTTCGCAGGCGGGAATAAAGCAGCTCTCAAAGCCCATTTTAAACACTGGTTGTCACTGTTTTGCACGTTAATAATTGCTTTTTTGTTTGCCAGTTTGGGAGGCAAAGGCAAGTAAGTTCCTCCGCGCAATGGCCGATAACGCGCAACATAGGTGTACGCCCTTGTTATTCTTTCAACAACCCACCCCGAGCCCCTTTCCGACCAAGCCTCGATTTCTCCCTTTGCTTTGTCAATAAATTCGTCAAACTCTTTTTTTATTCGGTCTTTGGTGTTTTTTGTAAAAAGACGCGGTTCTCTTTCTCTGAAATAGTGCTCCATGTGTTGCGTAACTCCGTTTCTTTTCATCGAAAATTTTACTTTAAGCCCGAAGCTTGCTTTTATGTCATTCAATTCTTCAATTTCACTTTCCAAAAGATCATAAAACTTTTTTTTGTGTTTTTTTGCAAAAATTAAAAGATCTTTGTTGTTTTTTTCGGTTTCGGGTATGTCCATTTTCCATACTCGGAGCCAATCGTTAAAATCGGTGTTGGCCAGTAAAAAAGACAAATTTCTTTGCGGGTTTCTTTGAAATTCACGGAGGTTTTCCTCCATCATAGCTTGCAAAACTTCTGACGAATATCTTGCGGCAGCCATTTGGTGCATATACAAAGTAAAAAATATTTGTTCAATTGAAAAATAATTCTGGCGCGCCTGTTCTTTGGGGCTTGGCGGGGGCCACTTGTTTTAGGACAGTCCTCAACAAGTGTTAAAAGGGTGCCTTTTTGCCTAGATACATGTGCATGGGTTGAAAGGCTGTCATCTAACCCCGACACACTTGCAATATGAGGGTTTTGGACGCAAATCCAAAAAAACAGTGAGGGGCGAGAATGGCGAAGCCGGCAGGCGAGCCAGGCGAAGCCCCGAACACATTTTTTTGGATTTGCGCCAAAACCCTCATATTGCAAGTGTGTGTATCAACTGAAAAAAATGGAATTCAAAATGAGAACTTGGATTTTGTTGTAATTAAATTTTATCGCGGATTGGATGCATAATATCACGGCTTTGAAAGTCTTCAAATAATTAGAAAGGTTCCTTTCTTCCTTTTGATCTTATTGTTATTTTCATGTATTGATTATTCGAAAGTGGTTTTCGTTGATACGAAAAAAAAACGGGTTTTCACTGAATTGCTTGAAGTATTTTTAGACGTGATAATATTGGCTTAATCAAATTACATTGTGCACGAAATATTTGTTATTCTTTTGTCTTGAAACTTTGAGGAAATTGAAATTTTTGTTTGACAGTAGTGTATGAAAGGCATTTTATAGAACTGAATAAAAAATAAGAAACATTGATAAAGGTTATTTCAAAGATTTATTTTGCCTGATTTTGAAGGGTTTCAGGAGTTTTAAAGAGTGCTGGTAAACGGCTGTATGTTGTTTGTGATTACGGATCTTATTTAGTTTCGAACGCTCTAATTTTTGAAAGGTTAAAACAGGTTAAAACCGGGCGGTTTCATGAGTTTTTTGGGTAGAAAGGTACGGTGGTGGTAAAAAAAAATGTTTAGAAAGGAATGACTGTAGTAGCACGTAAGTCGGAGGTTTGCGTGAGTCACGGGGTATAGTATGCGTGAGCTGGATTTCCGGCGTCATAACGGCATGTTTTGTTTACTGAAAGATACACTCGACGTTTAGTTAGCTTAGTCGGCTTGGGAAACTATTTTAAAAATGAATGTTGTAATAGTTAATTAATAGTAATCTAGAATTAACCCACTCTCGATTGGAGTCTGTTCTGGATTCGCGCTACCTTTTCGCCGCGAAGGAATTTTGTAAAATTTCGCTAGTGGAAAGAGGTACTGTAAGAACAGTATCAATAACTCAAAAGGAGGAACTTCTTTGTAGCTCTGAATTAAGACGTATGATAAAATTTTAGAATAAGAAACTTTCGATATATGGTTTTCATATTGTTTTTGTCAATTTCCTTTTGCGGCAGATTTTTTGAGAATCAGCTTTTCTTTCGTGTGATGACAGACACAGGACAGAACGAGAGGTGGATGAGAAAGATGCCGAAGATGAATAGGCACCGAAAAACGACAAGAACCGTCAAGGACTTATCTTTAGAGGGCGGGGAGTTTTGGCATACTGTATTTCGAGGACTGGACTGGACTAGTAAAACGCGGACTAGTAAAACGCGGACTTGTAAAACGCGGACTAGTATAACGCGGACTAGTAAAACGCGGACTTGTAAAAGGCGGACTAGTAAAACGCGGACTAGTAAAACACGGACTTGTAAAACGAGGACTAGTAAAACGCGGACTTGTAAAACGCGGACTTGTAAAACGAGGGCTTGTTAAGCACGGACTTGTAGAACGCGGACACTAAACGGAAACTAAACGGTTTAGCGAGCGAAACAATTTGTGTTTGAAGCTCTTGTGTGTTTCTTCGACGGCATATTTCTAGCTTTTTTGAGCACTCTATGGTCTGTTTTAGCGTGGAGATGTTTTTGCAGTATAGCACATGTTCGTTCTGCAAACCCCTACTAAAACAACGGGATTGATGCTATGAGTTGTGTGCATATGTTTCTTTCTTTCCACTACTTGACGTCTGTTGAGTGCAGTCGTTTGTATTGCTCGCACGAGGTAGAACGGGGCCCGTCCAGAAATCAACAGTCAATCGTAAATAAAGGTGACGGGCCTACACGACTCCTACGTTCGTGACATTGGAATATTTGCCGTTAAATGTTTAAGTTCGGTCTTTCGACCTTATTTGCTTCTGACTTCTTTCTGAGGGTACTGTTTTAATTTGGGGGCAGTATGTGGTAAATAAAGGTGACGGGCCTACACGACTCCTACGTTCGTGACATTAGAACATTTGCCGTTATATGTTCAAATTCGGTCTTTCGACCTTATTTGCTTCTGACTTCTTTCTGAGGTTACTGTTTTTTTGAGACATTATGTATTGAAGAGAGCCGTAAGATGATTGTGGCCAAGGAATTCGAAGTGTCTAGAGGCGTTTTACAAGTCCGCGTTTTACTAGTCCAGTCCAGTCGACAAGTTAAAGACACATCAAGACCACCCCACTGTGAATTGCCATAGCACAGACAAAATTATAGTCAATATCTTATGTGTTTTTAAGAGAATTACATAAGAACCAAGGCATGTCTTGTCTTGCCTTACATTGACATGCAATAATTTGGAAATACTAAGCTCGTAACAGTTTAAGACAGAATCCATCAGGAATTTGAGTAACATTAATTTTAGTTACGCAAAAATTGAGCACCAGAATAATTTAAATCCTTGTGTTCTTTCATACCTTGTTAAAGGCTTGACATGTGATAACACCAACATAACACCAACAACAGTTCTTTATCAGTGGGGATTGAAGAAAAAAATGGAAACATCATCACACAGTTGACCCCCATGCAAAAACACTCCAGGATGTCACGGGACTGTTTGGTGTCCGTCTGCCAATTTCTAACTTCAAATTCCGATGTTAAATTCACATTAAATTTTCAATATTTCTTAGTTGTCTAAATTTTACTAATTCTTTTAAAAAAACTATCACCTGCCAAACATCCCCAAAAATCACTCAAAAAATTACAAAATACCGCAATACATAGATACATGGGATGAGTGAAGTTTCCTTGTATTCCTTGAAACACCAACAAGATATTTCCGTTTAAGGTGGCTGATAATGGGTTTCAGTATTTCCCAGTCCTTATACTTTGGTTCAGTACTAAAAGCCTTCATCAATTGCTATTACAGTAATGGTATGAAACAAATGTTCAATCATTCATCAACAAGTTGTGATCATTTTCTTGACAATAGTAGTTCCCCGGTAAACAGTTGTAGTACTTTCCCATCAAAGTGCAATGCCTGGAAAATACCGAAAAGCACACGACCGTCAGGTGAAACCGCACCTTACAGTATTACCAATACACTGCACTTTGCTAAGTCAAACTTTACATTGTCTAGTCGTCTACTTCAATCGTTTATTTGTATTGTGTGAGATACATTTATAAATTGAAACCATCATGTCATTAAGTAATAATGCAATCTCGACAACGTTCTAGATATTATATTATGCACACTAATACAGCTCATGCAAGCCCTGTGACTTACACAAACACAGTCGGACTGAGTGCTACTTAAGTAACTGCTTCGTGGTTTCTGCTGTACTGAACCCTGCCTTTCAAGGCAAAGCGCCCGATTTTGAGCTTCTCGAGCTTCTCAATGTTCTTGTTTCGATTTGCAATCAAGTTGGCCGAGATAGCTCAGTTGGGAAAGCGTCAGACTGAAGATCTGAAGGTCCCTGGTTCAAATCCGGAGAACTCGTATGAGTTCTGAATAATCCCGGGTCTCGGCAATGATTTTTTTTTTTCAAAATAAATACTTCGTATTTTTGGTTTCTATTTGTTTGGTTAATATTCTCCCATTCGGTAAGTTGCAATCGAGATAAACAATTTCTTGACCAATCAGAATCGTTCTAGTTCTCCAGTAAATTAAGCTATTGTTTTGACATCCATTTTCAAAGTTGTTCAAGAATAGCTTGAATCACAAGAGACTTCAGCTAAGCTTGGCTTTTAAGCGTTGAATAAGGAGATATTTTTGATCATACGAAACAAGGTAAGCCGAGATGAGCGAGATGAAACTTGTGTCATGTAACTAGGCACGTTGTTGCAACCTGTGTTGCTATAGCGAATATCATTTGTTAGATTTACAACTAGATTTCATCTGCATACGAACCAAATATGTTTGGTAGTTTAGGGACATCGATTTGAGTTAATTCTTGTCATATTTTTTGCATATTGTGGCACTCCAAAGCTCAGACATTTTCGAAGATTTCGCCAAATTATACGAAAAACCAAACATATCATCGATCAAAAACAATTTACGAGCTCAATACGAACACCCCGTTATCAGGACGCTGACCTGTTTACACGAGCACTCATTTGCAAAATTTATTCAGCCAGTGCCTTGAAAATAAGTGAGATTCGATCACAGTAAAAACCCCTCTTTTAATTCGGTTTAAGATACGAAGGAGAGGACATACAGTTTTCATGCAACTGCCTCCGGCGTAAAACTGTTCGAAGAGTTCGTAGTCTTTTTAGCTTGCGCTCAAAGAAACGGTAATTTCACGAGTTTGGCAATAAACCCGTGGTAAACTAAAACACGAAAAGCGGAAAACTTTTCGAGCGGTCGACTTGGAATATATCAGGTCAGTTTGAAACGAGAAAGCTTTCCTATAAATTCTAAATTAATAATAAAGGGTTCAATTCAGGTATAAAGCTTTAGTTTTAAAATAGAGGTGTTCGACAAGTACTGAAGACTAAAAAAAGATGTCTGTTATCCATCGAGCTTTTCTAAACAGATCTATGCTCTATTTATGCAAATTGAGATCTTGTTAACATGCAAATCAAAAAGAATTATGTTTTCGAGACGCAACGAAGCAAAACAAAGTCATTAGTTCATTGTTTCCCCGCTTTTCTATTGCTTCCTCGGAGACTCAGGGGACAGAAAATCAATCGACACAAAACATAGTCACAAATCGGACGAGATTGTCCCGTCTCGATCATGATCTGCTAATAAAATTTTGATTTCTCTTTTTCTGCGCGGGGGGGGGGGGGGGGGGAAAGAAGAAGGGGGGGGGGGGGGGGGGGGGGGGGGGGGTTGGTTTTTTATAAAATTTATTTTTTTTTTTTATATAATATCATCCAAACGACGAAATTTGATGACTCCGTTGAAATTTTCAAAAACTGGAAACATTGCTAAAAGCGTTGATCGATCTTACAAACTGAATCACTCAGAACAAATTTAAGTTCCTGAAAATTAAAGAGTAGCTTCGTTTGAAGTTGTTGCTTTGGGGAGAGCGTTGAACACCCATTTCAGTATGCTTTTGGAGGTTGCTTGGTGACATGTAGCGGAAAGATCTCGTGACAACTTTCTGAGTCCTTGATACAATTTCTGATTGGCTAAGATAACAATCGGGAACTCACCTTAGTAGCTAAAAAAGCTTGCCCCCTTGACTAGAGAATCAATTTCTCGCATTCAGTTCCAGCAGTATAGCCAGCAGCCATGAGCAAGCACGTAATGCTGTCTTACCAGTGGAACAAGCAGGATCTCGCAGAGCAGGTGTACAAGGGTCTGCGTAGCCACGGAATCAATGCCTGGATGGACATACATGGTGGAGTCAAAGGAAACATTAACGACAGGTGTGTTACGATTGAAATTGTCCGAAGCCTTATTGATTATCAAACTGTCGTCAGTCCGACGGCAACCGAACACTTGTCGAGGGATGTCATCGGTTACATTATCAACGATAGGTGCGTCACAATAAATTGAAATTTTCCGACGGCTTATTGATTTTCAAACTGTCGTCAGTCCGACGGCAATCGAACATTTTCCGAGTGTTGACATCAGTTACATTAACGACAGGTGCGTCACAATTAAAATAAACATTTGCCGAGGTTCGTCATCAGATACATTTGTCGTTCGGCGAGTCTCCACCAATCAGATTTTAGTCGACTGCTGTCGTAACTTTTCGGCAACTAAACAGTCAATCGCTATTTGACGCTTAAGCTTGTACCTCTCGGTATTTTAATACAGTTAGAACAAAAAAACGTATGGAAAATGTTTACAGTAAATGTTTCTTTCTTTTAACACCACAAAGTCACAAATGAGCTAATTATACCTGTTTTCTGTACTTAGTATGGCAGAAGGGGTGGACGGAGCGGCCGCTGTATGCTGTTTTATGTCCACTGATTATTTCGTAAGTAATCTCGTTAATTTTTTCTTTGCCTTTACTACCTTATTGTTGCTAATTTTCGCGGGAACTTAATTTACTAAATGGAACTGGGGTTTTCGTGCCCAAAGCTTCGCCGGCTAAGAGGGACTGGCAGTTATGTGGACGAGAATGAGTTCAGACTATCAATTCCGGACAGACAAGAACAGGTGACTACAACATGAGGGATGTCATCAACTAATATAGTAATGACCCACTATAAAACTCTCAGAACATTAAAAATCTTACAGAAATCAGTAAGAATAAATATTTTGAGTTTCCGACTGGAGATTTAATACCACAAGCTAATTGGTCCTCATTTTCATTTCAGAGTTCAAGAAATTGTAAAAAGGAATTAAACTACGCCGATTCCCAGGAGAAAGCCATCGTTCCACTGATGTGCGAGAAAGGGTTCAAGGCACAGGGCTGGCTCGGCATCATTACTGCTGGAATGTTATGGATTGACTTTAGGTAAAAAAAAAGTCTTCCCTTAATTTCATTCCTTGTTGTCCTTTTACGCAAAGGGGGAAATATGAAGTTGGCAATATTTTTAGTCCCTAAAGTCCCAAAAACGTGAAAAATTTACCTACTTGAAATTCACCAATCAGAAAATTGTCCAAGAACTCACTGAAAGTTGTGTACTTCATTCTTGTTGCAAACGGAGTTCGTTTGTGACTACATGAAAGAACGTTTGTAACAGTTCACGCGGTAAGATTGTACTTGTGCAAGCGGTGGATTTGTGATTGGTGATTATGAACGCAGTAGGTTTTGCGCACGCGGTGAGGACGCGGTAGGTTTGTGATTGCGCACGCGGTAGGTTTGTGATTGCGCACGCGGTAGGTTTGTGATTGTGCACGCGGTAGGTTTGTGATTGTGCACGCGGTAGGTTTGTGATTGCGCACGCGGTAGGTTTGTGATTGCGCACGCGGTAGGTTTGTGATTGCGCACGCGGTAGGTTTGTGATTGTGCACGCTTTGGGTTTGTGATTGTGCACGCGGTAGGTTTGTGATTGCGCACGCAGTAGGTTTGTGATTGTGCACGCTGTGGGTTTGTGATTGTGCACGCGGTAGGTTTGTGATTGCGCACGCGGTAGGTTTGTGATTGCACACGCAGTAGGTTTGTGATTGTGCACGCTGTGGGTTTGTGATTGTGCACGCGGTAGGTTTGTGATTGTGCACGCTGTGGGTTTGTGATTGTGCACGCGGTAGGTTTGTGATTGCACACGCAGTAGGTTTGTGATTGTGCACGCTGTGGGTTTGTGATTGTGCACGCGGTAGGTTTGTGATTGCGAACGCAGTAGGTTTGTGATTGTGCAAGCAGTAGGTTTGTGTTTGTCACGCGGTAGGTTTGTGATTGTGCACGCTTTGGGTTTGTGATTGTGCACGCGGTAGGTTTGTGATTGCGCACGCAGTAGGTTTGTGATTGTGCACGCTGTGGGTTTGTGATTGTGCACGCGGTAGGTTTGTGATTGTGCACGCGGTAGGTTTGTGATTGTGCACGCGGTAGGTTTGTGTTTGTGCACGCAGTAGGTTTGTGATTGTGCACGCTGTGGGTTTGTGATTGTGCACGCGGTAGGTTTGTGATTGCGAACGCAGTAGGTTTGTGATTGTGCAAGCAGTAGGTTTGTGTTTGTCACGCGGTAGGTTTGTGATTGTGCACGCTGTGGGTTTGTGATTGTGCACGCGGTAGGTTTGTGATTGTGCACGCAGTAGGTTTGTGATTGTGCACGCTGTGGGTTTGTGATTGTGCACGCGGTAGGTTTGTGATTGTGCACGCGGTAGGTTTGTGATTGTGCACGCGGTAGGTTTGTGATTGTGCACGCGGTAGGTTTGTGTTTGTGCACGCAGTAGGTTTGTGATTGTGCACGCTGTGGGTTTGTGATTGTGCACGCGGTAGGTTTGTGATTGCGCACGCAGTAGGTTTGTGATTGCGCACGCGGTAGGTTTGTGATTGCGCACGCAGTAGGTTTGTGATTGTGCACGCGGTAGGTTTGTGATTGCGCAAGCAGTAGGTTTGTGATTGTGCACGCGGTAGGTTTGTGATTGCGCAAGCAGTAGGTTTGTGATTGTGCACGCGGTAGGTTTGTGTTTGTCACGCGGTACATTTGTAACTGCGCACGTGGTAGGTTTGTGTTTGTGCACGCGGTAGGTTTGTGATTACGCACGCAGTAGGTTCGTGATTGTGCAAGCAGTAGGTTTGTGTTTGTCCCGCGGTACATTTGTAACTGCGCACGTGGTAGGTTTGTGATTGCGCACGCAGTAGGTTCGTGATTGTGCACGCGGTAGGTTTATGTTTGTCCCGCGGTATGATTTGTAACTGCGCACTTGGTAGGTTTGTGATTGTGCCGCGGTAGGTTTGTGATTAAGCACGCAGTAGTTTTATCGATTTATGATTGTGCACGCTGTGGGTTTCTGATTGCGTATGCGGTGGGTGTGTGTTTGTGCACGCGGTAGGTTTTTTACTGCGCACGCGGTAGGTTTGTGATTAAGCACGCAGTAGTTTTATCGATTTATGATTGTGCACGCTGTGGGTTTGTGATTGCGTATGCGGTGGGTGTGTGTTTGTGCACGTGGTAGGTTTGTGTTTGTGCACGCGGTAGGTTTGTGTTTGTGCATTCGGTGGGTTTATGATTGTGCACGTGGTAGGTTTGTGATTGCGCACACGGTAGGTTTGTGATTGTGCATGCTGTGGGTTTGTGATTGTGCACGCGGTAGGTTTGTGATTGTGCACGCTGTGGGTTTGTGATTGTGCACGCGGTAGGTTTGTGATTGCGAACGCAGTAGGTTTGTGATTGTGCACGCTGTGGGTTTGTGATTGTGCACGCGGTAGGTTTGTGATTGCGAACGCAGTAGGTTTGTGATTGTGCAAGCAGTAGGTTTGTGTTTGTCACGCGGTAGGTTTGTGATTGTGCACGCGGTAGGTTTGTGATTGTGCACGCGGTAGGTTTGTGATTAAGCACGCAGTAGTTTTATCGATTTATGATTGTGCACGCTGTGGGTTTGTGATTGCGTATGCGGTGGGTGTGTGTTTGTGCACGGGGTAGGTTTGTGTTTGTGCACGCGGTAGGTTTGTGTTTGTGCATTCGGTGGGTTTATGATTGTGCACGTGGTAGGTTTGTGATTGCGCACACGGTAGGTTCGTGATTACAAAAATGATGAAAGAACTGTGAAGCGCAAGTATTATAATAAAACATTGAAACAAAAGTATCAACTTTGCGCTGAAAATAATTAAAATCGCAGACTTATCGAGATGACTATGTCTTCAGTTGCCTTCATCTGTCTTGGACATATGCGCGCAATTGTAAGTTAATTATCCTTGAACTTTTAAGCCCCACACAGATAACATACACCAATATGCCGTCAACACTATGACCAGAAATAGGGAAATGATTCGCGACAGGGAGATCTGTGCTCTTTTCCACCGATCGATTTGTGATTTGTGATTAAGCACACGGTAGGTTTTTGTTGCGCATGCGGTAGTTTTGTGACTGTTCCCGCGGTATGTTTCTTGACTGTTCACGCCGTAGGTTTGTGCCTGTGTACACGGCGTCAAACGCGGTACGTTTGTGACTGTGCATGCGGTTTGTTGGTGACTTCAGCTGGGTGCATTGTACATTTGTCTCTGGAGGCAGAAGTGAAGAGTCAGATTACATCGGAAGCGTATGATTTTTCTTAAATTTCTCTGTCTTCCTTTTTCTGTAGGTTCTTAAAGTCCGGTCCCGTTGTGGCAACCTGCTTTTATTTGTTACGACTCAAAAAATAACTAACCCACATTTAAAAAGGCTCGCACAAATGTAAATATGGGTTAAAAATTAAAGTGATCTTAGGGACTGTCGGAGTTGACAGTCCTGTTATTATACTGTAAAAGTAATAACAAACACATATAAGGTGGATGCGTGTTTAAATGTAAATATAATGATGTGAAGCGCGGACCACAAAAAGTCACATCCTTCCCCAAATTGTTGAGCTGAAACATGCTCAAATTGTGGGCAGTGGAAAGGTAGGGGACAGCTCTAGTCTTCGTCTAACACACGAAATTGGTACATTAAGTAATATGAGCTTTCTTTTGTGTTGTTTAGAGAGGGAACCCAATTCGAGAATTCTTTAGAATCCTTGGCAAAGGAGATAATTAACTCGCTGGCGAATGAGGATGATGTTAAGATGAACCCTTCTGACATGTCTGAAGCAGCTGCCCCGCAAGCTCGACAGATCGATATTAGAAAGAAACCTGGAAGAGCCTTCTTGCACAAGCTTACTGGGAAATTTCTGGCGGAATCAGGTACTGAAACCTCTTTATTGATCAATTAAGGTTAAAGACTAAAACACGCAAAGAGATTTAGCATTAAAATGCCATCACTTTTAGTCAACTCAAAGATAAGGGAGGTTTTCTCTGAGTTTAACCACTGTTAGCCAAGAAACTCTTGTTCTGGAAACCAGGTGTGGCGTCTATTCTCAGGAAAAGAATCTACACCTTAAATTGGTACATGTGTATCTCTTATTATGTTTTAGAGTACGACTAGTCCTTTAATTTTTATGGAAAGACGAGTGGTTCAAAAGCGCGCGAAAATTACCTTGTGCAACATGCGTAGCGTTTCCTCGTGCAAGGTGACTTTAGCGCATGTGACTTGCCCGTGCGAGGTGACTTTAACACACGTGACACGCACGTGACTTACGTGCTCGTCCACTCGACTAACATTGAGAAAAACAGAGTCTAATCGCAGTATAACTATTTTGTAAACTTGGTCCATCATACACTAATTTGTAACTCAAGAACAGGAAAGTAAGAGACCCCAGTGCATGTTATGAAGTATTTCAGTATTCTTCAACTTTCTTTCCACGATAAATCAGCTGATTTGGTATCGCCTTTTATCACATTCCAGGTCAAGTTAAGTTTCATCCAGCGAGTGGCAATCGCAGTACTTTGGTCATGAGGGACACAGCTGAAGACACAAGCTACTGGGTGGAGGAAAAGGCTCCCAAGTCGGAGATTCATTTCTTCAAAAACTATGCCACCAACGGATACTTAGGTAAGTGCATTACTTAAAGGGAATATGTCACGAATTTTAGCCAAAATTTATGCATGGAAAATGACCATCAAGTTCAGTGAAATATAAAAATAACCTCTTAAAACAGTGAAGGGACATTTCACTAACACAGCAAATACAAAGGTACGGATGGCCAAGAGCGACGAAGATTAAAACGGATTGCGATTTGAGTTTTTGAAATATTGTTGAGCTGAACAGTTTTCAAAGTTAGCGTTGCTTGTAACTTTAAATTTTAACGTCCGGGAGACAAATTTTGTCATTTAGATCCATAGAAGTAATTATTAGGATTCATAGGGAGTATTTGGCAAAACGAAATAAAATAAACTTCACTCAGTCGTGACACAGTCCCTTTAATTTAAGAATTCAAAATTACATTGTAAATTTGAATTAGAATATATGAAGAATATTGATAAAACGAAACTATAAAATTACCAAGTTTTAATACGTTGACTTGTCCTAAGTACTTTATCCCTCTTGTAAACACCACTTCCAATAGTGTGGACGTTTATGTGTAACGATATGTAAAATGCATGCAGGTTGGAACAAACTAAAAATGGCTATATTTAGAGAGAATGCCACATCAGCGTAAGCTAGCGCTAGTCATACACTTTGAAATATAGTATGCACACCCGCCCCAGGGCCCCCCGCCCCCAGAGCGCAGGAGAGAGAGACCCGGGAACGAGGTTGAGTATGCTAGTTTAATGGTATTTTATAAGGCCGCGTAATATAGAATAGTGGACCCGCATGAAACCAGCTAGAGCTGATGTGGCTTCCTCGCGAAAAATTGTAATTTGAGAATTAACACAATAAACCGTACCGCTTGAACCACAAGTACTGCTGAATGGCTTTCATTCAAATGATAATAAGGTCACATCCAAAGATTTAAAAGTTGAAGCAAATTATACAGCAAACAGTAACATATGACAGTACTGCTCAGTAGCTTTCAATTGCCTAATGTTTCATCAAAATTAACATGACTTAAACTAACTGGAGGCTTGACTTTGGGCGTGAAATAGTTAATGAATAGCAGGGTAACTTTAGTTCCCTGGGGTCAGAAAATCCCCCTAATAACTCCCTACGCTACATTCCTTGACAGGATACGACCCGAACGGCGATTACATCTACACCAAGGCCCAGCATTACGGAGCGGAGGAGTGGATCCTAAAGGCTGATGACCAGTCCACTGACGGTCGCCGCGCTGTGGTGCTGTTTGCAAACTTCGGCAAGAAGTATCTGGCAATTAGGAATGGAAAGCTCACTGGAGTCGCGCAATATTCAGAGGACTGTGTTTGGATTTTGGATTAAAATTTTGACGATGCTTTCGTCGCTTTAGACAACGTAAAGACATGTAATCAGGATATTCGCTTAAGACTTGGATGTAAATTAAATTAAACGTAGTTAGTAATACACAACTTGTTTATTTTGTATACTGTCTTTTTTTTGGCTCGTGCAGATTGACAATCTGCCATTATAAAACACTCTATCTGGGTGAAATATGGGGTTACGAGAACGTCGGATTAGAAATACGCATATTTTTGATAAATGAGCATAATCTGAGAATGAGGGTCCCCGAAGCACTAAAATAATGGCCCGTTAAGTTTTATACTTTATGGGCCCAGAATCTTACCGGCTTTTTGGAGCCTAAGGAATGCTTATAGATCGTAATACATAATAGATCGTGCTGTATAAAAACTACTCTGTCACTTCTTAGTCTCTCAAAAATGAAACTGTTTTCGGCCCTGTGTTTTTGAGGTGAAAAGACATCTACCGACACAGCAGAAACCAATACTCTTTAAATAAATAGAAAGCAAACATTTGCAAACGCAGTCATAAAATAGTGATTTCACTTATAGTTAGCAGTATTTACAACAAGGCCGGAGTCGAATTGAACTGTGCCGGCTTCGTCTGACGCACCAAGAATGTTACTCGTTCCAGGGACCCTTTTCATTTTCCCTTAGCAATAGCTGTGCGTTTATATAGTACAAAACAAAATGCTCTGAAAATATTTCAAAACAGGAATTTTACCGGTGAAAATTCACAAGCCGGCGAAAAGACAGCTCGCCTCCGGTTTAGTGAAGTAACTTTGAATAAAACTCGATTTCTTCCGGTGTCAAGTCTCGCATTTTAGCAATATGATCAGACGAGCGAACGATATACCGCTGGACATAATCTCGAGTATCGCTGTGAAGTTTCCATTTGTTACAAGGGCTGTCGAAACCGCTTCGTTCTTGAGCGCGCCGATCGGTGACTTGGAATCGGTTCTCTTTCCATGCGCCATCTTCCTCTGTGAATTGCAGCTGAGTTTTTGAAGGAGCTAGAAACCTTTCCTCGCCAAGTTTTTCCACAGACGTACAGCTACCACCCCTTGGTACGCCTCCCAGCTTTTCGTGTTTAAAGGGTGTTCTTCGCGCAGGAGGTGTTTCAGAGGATACTTTTGGCATAACTAACAACTCCTCCAGGTCAATATGATCATTTAAGCTTGGATGACGCAGCTTATAACCCACCAGACCTGGAGCGCACACATCCGAAAAAGTTTCTTCACATAATTCAGGATCAGTGGCCATGTTTTCTACCGATCTTGTGAGTTCTTTTAGTTTCGCGCCAATAATTTTCAAAGGCAAGGACGTCTTTCTTGCCGCAGATCGATTCATATCTCTAGTAGCTCGCAATTGACTCAGTTCCGTGATTCCTGGACAGCTGTATTCCCTTTCCAATCCATATTTCTCTGACACGGACAGTCCTCGTGGGACATGCACTCTTGACTCCCTTTCTTTCATCTCTCTCAAAAGCCTATCAGTGAATTTTGTTGTTTTTAAAAGAAATTCTTCTTCTGCTGCGGATGATGAGAGGTTTCGTATTTCCTTCTTCATTTCTTTGTTTTCAGCTCGTAGTTCTTCGATCTCCTTCAAAGCGTTCTTTAGCTGTTGCTTCAAATCCCAGACTTCCACACTCATGGTTTGCGGCAAGAACTCTTTCTGGTGTTCACTGCTTTTCCTAACGCCTTTTGTTGCGTCGTTTTCTTTATTTTTGGAACTCAAGCGCCCCTCTTCCAAAGTCTTGCAATTTTCCTTAAGACCTGTTCCTGAAGCTTCCTCTCTTTTGATAAAATCTTCCAGACCTTTCTTGTCTTGCACTCTTTTAGTTCCGCTTGTGACGTCATCTTTCTCATACTCGTTAAAGAAACCTTTTGGATACAATTCTTGCTTTTTACCGTCGTTCCCAGAAATCATCGCGGCGCTATGATCACGAGCCATCCCATGATGCATTAACAACTTGACAAGATTTTCGTCTGTGCTATTTGAAGTGTACCCAGACGAAACAGCCTCGGGGGAGGTGGGTGGGGACGATTCGTCGCTGTTTTGTGCGCATATTCGTTTATTTTTACGCGCAGAAGAAGGAATTGGCTCCTCTAATATCTGCTGTCGCCTTTCATCGACATTTTTCACATCTTTTGCCAGAACATGGTTCAAGTTTGGGACTGCCGATGCGCTTTCTTGAACTTTACAAAGATCTTCTTGAATCTTTTTGGATTCTTGTAAAGTTTCTGTTATTTCTTCCTGATTTTCTTCCTGGCTTTCGAAAGAAAGGGTAGCGTAGTTGGAATCATACATTTCTGGCGACGAAATCTGCAAAACTTCAAGATGATTATCTTGAATGGACGAATTTTCCTTGGAGAAATCATCGCCCAACTCCGAAGATGAACTCAGGGAAATTTCTGTTAGAGAGAAGCTTTGGCACAGTTCTTCTTTCGACGAAAATTCGTGTAAACTGTCCTCCGTCGATAGCAGATCATTTTTGTTTCCGTCCTCTAGATTACTTTCATCCTTTTCAAGACAAGATAAAACAATGTCGTTGTCGATAGCGTTAGAATTGTCTTGTTTGTTTACTTCACCCGTTTCTTCTACATGACATAGTTCTGTAGAATTCTCGTCCTGTTTCCTATGGCTGTCAGTTTCATCTTGGCTTTCTTTAGCTTTCCTTTCTTCGGCTTGTACTTTCAGCTCTTCTTTTAGTTCTTCCATTTCCTTCTTGACCTTAGCTAATTCTTCTTCGACTTTTTCTCGCTGCCTCACAGCGTTTGCCAGTTTAGAGGTCAATGTACTAACTTGTTGTGTTTTCAAACTCTTTGCGTCGCTTGTAGCTTTCTTTTCTTTTTCCAATTGTTCCTTCAACGCATTCACTTCGGTTCGTAACTCTGCAATAACTTGTTGAAGAACCTCTATCTCTGACGGACCTTCCTTCTTTCCTGAATTACTGAAATCTTCAGTTTTTTCTAAGCTCTGTGAAAACAGAAACCGACAGTAAATTATCACTTATTACCGTGAAAACTGTTTTGTAATTTACTAGTGGTGGAAAATAACAAATGCTTTATATCCCAACGACCTGTTATTTAAAAGTAACGTTTGTGTTGCTGTTCATAAACACATCGAGTTTTACTGTTAACGCCTAATTATCGAAAATGAAATTACATGTTCCTTGAAATGACGTCAATCGCACCTCACAAGAACGTTTCTCATAATATAAAAGTTTTAGTTTAAAATTTAAGTGTGGCTCGTAAAACTGTGCCAATCATTTACTTTTCGTGGAAAACAGCCCGCGGTTATCAATTTGCAACAATATGTATGAGACTAAGAAATGACCATTGACTTGTCTTAAAATTAAAAGGCGGTTAATACTATTTTTACGGTCTTGTTTTCAGTCCCACTTTTCAGTATACGATGAATTTTTTTCCCTCCAACACATTTGGCTGGAATGTAAAAATATAAGCGATGTTATTGGTTCAGAATCTTATGTTGGCCGCAGAAACTACGCTTTCTGGTTGGGTGTTTCTAAAAAAAAAAAAAAAAAAAAAAAAAAACTATATATATAAAAAGATATATAAAAATATTGAAAGTTTGGGAGATCTTGTAACAGTAAGAAAGTTGTATTTCTTACTTGTGATTTTTGCTGTCACAGAAACACGGAAAACTTTCATACTTGTTAGATAGGAAGAATCACTGGGCTTGTACAGAAGTGCCTGAAATTTAGCGTGAATTTTCTCATATGAAATCCCTTTTCGCAAAGCAACTTGGGTTTAAAAAAACACTATAAAAATAAAACTAATTTTTTTTTTTTTTTTTTTTTTTTTTTTTTTTTTTTTTTTTTTTTTTTTTTTTTTTTTTTTTTTTTTTTTTTTTTTTTTTTTTTTTTTTTTTTTTTTTTTTTTTTTTTTTTTTTTTTTCGGCGCAGAATATAATTTTTTTTTTTTTTTTTTTATAGTATAAAGATTTCCTGGTTCTTGCGGCTTGGTCATATTGTCATGGAAACTGTTCCTCGTCGTTTCCGCATTAGAATCAATGTATTTTCGAAGTATAGTATAATTATTCATTTAATTCCCCTGTTAAACTGGGGCTGACTAACACAGAGACTATCTTAACACAGTGCTGAGTGAAATCACGAGTCGGACTGAACTCCAAAATTTTCCAAACTTTTCCTACGGACCACACAGCGTATCAAAATGAGAACATTGGGTTTTGCTATTTAAGGCCGGTATTGACATTGTTGTTGTTTTAGTTTTGACATATTTCAGTTTATAAGTACGCTTATACGCAGCATCAAACATTTTGGCAAAAGGAGAAACTAATGAGTTAATTTATCAGTCAGGCCGGTATATGAAGTTGTGGCATCTTATTAACAAATCTTTACTGAACTACTAGCTTCCAAAAAAGCAGTAATTCTAGAACACTAATTAATTTTCGCCCAGTTAGCTGGTTTAACTCATTAGTGTTTATATTTATGCACAATAAAGCACTTACTTGTTGTTTACTCGCTCGTCTTTTCACTCGTTTTAGCATCTTGTTTACAGACAACTGTGACTTTCCTTTGCAGCTGACTAATTTATCCAACTTTAGACCCTAACGCCTCAATCTTTTCACCCCGTTTCCTTGTGTTATTTCGCAGGGCCTTAGTTTCAATAATAGGTTAAACCTGCCAGAAAGAAAATCGACTCATTATAATTAAGTTTTTTGCAATACATGCGTCGTTTGTTACGAAACAGTTACTTTTTTGCCAAAGCAATAATTAATCTGCCTTAAAAACTGACCAGGTGCCACGAAAGTAACGCGGATCAAGAACTAAATTAGTTCCTTGTCTCAAAACGTATATCAGCTCTGCTTCCGACAAACATCACTTAGCAGTCATTACAGTTCATATAAACAAACCTGAGTTAGACAAAGCGAGGGAACACATTCAAATACCTGTTTTCGACTTTTCTGCAAGGCTAGCACAAGTCTGATTCCAGCGTGAAATTGCAACTCCTAACAACGATAACCAACCATGAGGCAAGTTAAAGTATTCTGTCGTTAGAAAGTCAAAGTTCTTTATGTAGTGTACTCTTCAGAAACAACCACGACAAGATATGGCGTGGTTCATTAAGTGTATACTCAGACAACAAAAGCTGAAATTAATTTACAGTGAGTCTTTTGGAAGTCAAATGCGGCACTCGACTGTTATGCAAATAACGTTTTTATTAGCGATAAGCGAAATGAAAGTAAGCACAAACTTAATCCAGCCCTATTCATAATGTCTTTACAATTAATTATTTACGAAATCCACCCTTGCTTTAATTAAGAAAATTCGGCGCGTTGAGCTCGCAGAAAACAAACAGGGTTTTGCTGGGCCAACAAAAGTTGATTAACTTTTCGAAAGGGTTACTTTATGTGCTTTATCTAATAGATGTAAAAATTGCGACATGAAGGTACACCGAATGACGTTTATTTGACATCTCATCTATCTATGTCGTGGTACGGTATAAATTAGGCCCCGTCCACACTGACCCGGGTAAAATTAAAAACGGAGAAATTTAAAAACGCCGCGTAAAATGTTTTCCGTCCACATTAACCCGGGTAAATTTGTAAACGATACGCTTCTTTGGTTAGCGTTTTTGAAAAGTTCCGTTTTCGGTGACCGAAAACGCCGGTTTAGTGTGGACGGTTGGCCTAACGGGGGAAAAAGATGCGTTTTCAAATTTACCCGGGTCAGTGTGGACGGGGCCTTAAGTTGCACTTAACATGTGAATTTTCTTGCTGTTGTGAAAAACAAATACATTTCTTGCAAAAACTTTCGGATTATTTCAATTTTGGACAAAAAAAAGTGTCCGAAAATAAAACCGTCCGAAATTTATAGTGTCCGAAATATTTACAGAACATACAGTATAACTGTTTTAAGTTCACAAAGAAACTCGATATAAAAAAGGAAGGGTTTTGAGATGGTAGAAATAGTGGAAGCTGTAACTAAGGAGCTAGAACCAGATTATCCTTTTGAAGATCTTGTTGCAGATCATTAAGCCACTTTGAGCTCCAAAGCTTTATAGAGCGAACTCTAGTTGAGACACGGCTTGAGATACGTAACGGTTTAATAGTATACGTATTTGTCTTATTTTCGCGTCGGTGTATCTGTAAAAACTTGAGGGTGCAGTAAAACTATTATTTTCACAGATGTTGTTTCAGTCTTATTCGTGTTTTGTAGGCGTAAATTGAGCTGTTTCAGCAAAGTGTCCAAACTTTTTGTCCGAAATGAGATAAAAAGGACCTTTCAAAATATTTCGAACAGACCCACTCAACGGGCGAATCATTTCATAAGTAGAAAAGTTTAGAAACAAGATGCATGTGAAAGGGGTACCATTTTCTATCAAACGAATTACCTTTCCGATCAAAATTGTTAAAAAAGGTTCAAGGTTTGGACCTTGGGGCGAGGTCCCCACCTCCCCATGAAAAATAATAGCACACCTACCCCCTCCCTAACAGGGTAACTACACGATGCAATGCCGTAAAATTCCGGTTATAAGCCCTGGGCTTATACAACTTCGTAAGGGGTTTTGTGTGGGCTTATAAGCGGAGGGGCTTATATCCGGGAGGGCTTTTAAGCGGAATGAAAAAAAAAAAAAAAGGTTTCGAAACGAGCCACGGGAGTGTTGATCGAAATACGTTTTTAGTTGAAAACGCATAATAAAGCAACATTTAGCCCTGTTCAGTACTGTCATCCGGCAGTGGGGGGCTTATATCCGGGGGAGCTTATAATCGGATGTTTCCAGGTAGATGGGCCTATAACCGGGAGGGGCTTATAACCGGAAATTTATGGTATTTAGCGCAGCATCGCTGACGTGTCAAGCACGTTCTGATAACTAAAATCGGGAGGGCTTGGGCGCGAGGGTAGCTGGATCAAAACGCCGGGAAGAGTGAACCGCGAACCGCAACTGTTGCGCGCAATGCTTCAAGAATAAAACGATCAGCTACTTTTACAACATGGCATTGTGTTTCTTTAATCTTTTGGGAAGTTGAACGCAAAATGTTTTTTAGTTAGCTACTGTTTAATTTTTAGACAGCAAAACAGTGACAACATTTTCACTTATTTATTTTAATTTTATTATTGTCATTAAGTCCAGAAACACCAAACGGGTGTAACCTTATATAACTACAAGGAAATTAAACTTTTTATGTAGAGTTTCCAAAGTTTTGTTTTAAATAGAGGTTTACAACTTTTGTTACCCAAAGGGAAGTTTCTAATTATATACTGTACATTTATATACAACATTTGCACTTTAGATAGAGCAATTTTCAATCGAGTGACGTAAACCAAAGTAGACAAAGTAATCACTCCGGCCAATCGCAAAGGACAAAGATAATCCAGTGGACCAATCAAAACTCGAAGTAAATACATGAATCCGGAGCAAAGCGCGGGAAAACGTGTGTGAGCAAGTCACGATTGGTTTTGGTTTAACTTCTGATTGGTCGAAAAAGTGGCGAATTGCTTTCGATACTCAAGTGAAAACCACTCTATAACTCAAAATACAACTTACTTGGCTTATAAAAACCTTGTCCATCATTATCATAAAGTCGAATCATTAAATTTAAGAATATTTCTCACTTTCAAATCTCTTCCGGGTGAAGAGCCTGCAGTCACTCACTCAATAAAAGTAGATATGAACTCCATGGCTTTCGACCAAGACCTTCAGATGTGTGCAATGGTCTCAGTGGTTTTGTTTTTTAACAATGATGTATAAGAAATGTATTAACGATTTTTTTAAACAATGATACAATGATTCTGTGTTGTACGTTTTTGTTTTAAAAAAATTATGTCCATTGAAGGGATTTAACAGTACACTCTAACTACCCATCCCTCATATTACCCAGTTTAAGCTTACTACTGGTAAAGTATTATTTATTATACACATTATAAGTGGACTACGTAAGTTTCATCTTAAAATCGATCTGTGATAAAAATGTCTTCGCGGATACTTTTAAAATTAACGCATTTTCTGTAATTTACGGTGATGTTTTACTTTAGATGGAGCGAGATCTGTTGAGTCGACTCTTGCAAGACTCTGTGGCGCTCTGTAACAAAAACAGGCAGAGAAACTGACAGTTAGGGAGTTTAAGAAAGAAACACAAATGCCCAGGGGGGAGGGGGGTACTCCGGCTTGTTAATGACGGGGATGATCGAAGGATTTTTTTGGGTTTTAGTTTTTGGCGGGTTTTTTGGGTAATTTGGCAAGTATTTTTTTGGGTGGCTTGATTTAGATAGGGGATTTTTTTGGGTATTAAAAAACGAACTAAAGTTCCTTGGCGTGGCCTTGGCGTATTTATGGTATGATGAATAAAAAAACGAGTGTTCTTTGTGTTATGTTATTGCCCCTCCTGGCAATTTAGGAGTAATTTGACAAGGGATTTTTTGGGGGGTTATTTTTGGTCCAGGGATTTTTTTAGGTAACGTCGGAAGACTTAGGGATTTTTTTGGGTCCTAAGTTTTGCCTCCATTCAATCATCCCCGTCATTTACAAGCCGGAGTATCCCCCCCCCCCCCCCCCCTGGACACAAATGTACGAGTAAAAAACCCTTCAGCCTTAACCTGGAAGGGGGTGACATGATGATGCACTTAACGTTAATTTTGAAATGCAAAACAAATTAGGGATCCAGACATATCAAGGAGAAGAAGTAGTTAAGCAAAACATTTCAGGAACCTATGTGATCAGAACCTATTTTCTCTTCAACAGATCAATATGCACGTAATAAGAATTGAGGAATTGGACACCAAAGAGAAACTCGTTCACGTGTTTTATAAAACAAATTTGCTACATCTACGTCTAGTACTACAGAAAATGTGTGCAGGTCTGTTTTGAGAATTTAAAATTCTGTCATACATATTAAGTAATCTGTATTCATTGTTAAATTTAGTATTCATCATGCAGCAGAAATCCGATCTCCTTAGGACTTACAATTATATAGATTTTAATTTGTTTTTGCTTCAAGAAAAAATCGTGATTAACCTATAAAGATTTTTTGCATTAGTCCTCTTTAATCACTTGTGATTAAATTTGTTCTACATTTGTTTTGTTTTTCTTTTGCAATAAATGATATTTTTGGATATATTTTGGGTACTTAGATTTTTCTCATAAATCATCCGCTTTATGGCTTTTTATTTCAAGTCATTAAATTGCACAAAATCTTTTATTAAAAACCTTTCTGTTCGTGTTTAATGTGCCTCGTTAAAACAACTGTGTGTTAGATGTAAAAAAAGGAAAAAGGTTCCCAAAATATCTTTCTCGCAAATTACTTATACCTCGGCATGGCGTCAAACTTTTTTTACCTGAGGAAAAACAGTTTCATTATGCTAGGAAATCACTTTTTTCACTCAGTGCTAAATTTAGATGTCATCATCGGAAACTCCATTTCCTAAACATCCCCAGTTACATGACACTCTAATTGCGTTTTTGTTTTTATTTTTCAGAATTTTCTTTGAAAAAAGTGCTTTAGAGCAGTAAGAGCCTATTTATATCTTTAACACATGTTGATGTTTTTAACGATATTTTTAGATATATTAAGTTCACAGTAGTTCAGTTTGATTACATCGTTCTGTTTTAGTTTAGCTTAGCACTTAAGTAGCCAACAGCAAAAAAAGAGATAATTTTGTCTTTTGTCGAAGTCTCTTTTTTAAAAACTACAAAGGTTGAAAAAGAAGTCTTCCCTTACTTAATACTTCCCCAAAATTTTCATCACATATGTAATGTTTCTCTATTTTTTTTTTTCTCTTAAAAAATACCTGTCACATTTATTTGTTTATTCTGTGAAGATCTCTTTTGGGAAAAACTGATTCTTAGTTTACATACTCAGAAATCCACTTGTATCTTTCCTAAATTTAGCTTTTAATGCCGGAAATCTTACTTCCTAAAATTCTCTGATGACATACCGAGCACTCCAATTTGTTTTTCTATAACTTTTATGAATAGATTTTCAAGTAATTGTTTTCCTTTCTTCTTCATAGTCAGGATATATTTAAAGATGTTTGACTTGTCGGGTTCTTTTTTATTTCCTTCCCGTTTCATTTTGATCACATTGCCCATGGATAAAGTTTACTTTAACTAAGCATCAGACAGCCACACAAAGCAATATAGTTTTTGCTTTCCTACGTTTAATAATACCACTAAATCAAACTGATTTGCCTTAGCAGATAAGCCACGTTGTAGCATAATAATATTGTATATTTTCCTGTAGAAATTTTTAACTGATTTTATTTTAATCTCAAACTTTTCAATTTTAAAAATTGTACACAGAACTGTGGTCACCTTGAAAAACAAAAGTAGTTTTACTTAACAATGACCCAAGCTTTTTATATATCTGACCTGACAAGGGACTTGCAAAGCCTGACCGACAAACAAACAATTTGCAAGATTTACTACCCGGTTCCGATTTCTCATAAAACTTTTATTACATTTCAGGTTTTTATTGCCACTTTCGTTGATTTTTATCGCAGGTAAAATTTAAGCTTTCTTTAGTTTTAGGTGATTTCATGTTTTGCATCGCCTTTGAGGCTGAGAAAAATATTAAAGCGTATGGATAAATTGTTTGATTAAGAAGACAGTAAATTCGCTAGTCTTGACTTGACACAGCACTAAACTCCTTTAGATAAGCAATATACTCGCGGTTTGGAACATTATATTATTGCTTCGTGTTCTTTATAGAAGACGAAATTCCGTGCGAAATTTTGTTCTTTTGTGCAGATTTCAAGAGTGAAACTTTATATCTTAGTTGTCATGTTAACTGTGGTTTTGTGTTAAGTTTAAAGCCAGTCCGGTCTAAATGCCTTGTTATCTAGGTTAACGCCTATTCAGAAAGTATTGCACTTTAAATATTCTCATTAATTTTTCCAAACAAAGGTTCCACCTTTGACGTCATCAAAGGCAATGTTTATATCTTTCTGGGATTGGAGGGGGTTGTGGGGGGGGGGGGACCCCGCGGAAGACTGACTTTTGTTTTAGAAAAAAAAACAACACGCATCAACTGATAAAAATAGAATAAAGAAATACCGAGCTTCGTGCTTAATTAAAACAGAAAGATTTACCTTTTCCCTTGTTCCAACGAAGCTAAATGGAGGCAAGGAATCTTCGAAATCATCTTCCATATCACTTTCCGAGAAGCTCCAATCCTCGACGCGAATCAAGGGAACACAAAATGACGAATCTTTCCTCGTAATCGCTCGTGTGTCACTCGGATAATCCTCGGCAATGTCCATTTCGCAGCCGCTGCCGTCCCCTTCTGACACAAGAAAGTCTGAATTGTCGGCGTCAACCGACGCGAAGCTCTCCGCTTCATTGTTCAACTGTTTCACACGAGCGAAACGCGGAAGCTTGCTGAAGGAGTGTCCGACCTGGTTTGGAAAAATGCCCTCGGTGTTACCAATTCCAGTAAGCTCCATATTCGACGCTGGCTGGGCTCGATACCTCGTTGAATACGAAAGTCGCTGAATGGGCAATATGAATTGTTTTTACAATCCAGTTCCTTCAAAGTTTTTGTGGTCGTCGATTCTTTTTGAGAAAGTTGCAGATGCTGGCCCCTTTTTAATACTTGGTTTATATTCAAAGGTTGTTGACGGCACAAGGAATTGATGCCTTGTGTAGACTTGCCGCGCTTCTTTCACCGTCAAGTGAACAAACAAACTAGGACGAAACTCGGCTCCCAAGAACACGAAGCGAAAAGTATACACCAAATCAGCGTGTCGCCTCTTTATAAGAACATATTCCTAGTCCTTGTTTTTTATCTCATTAATGTCTCCCCACAGTAAATAAAACAAAAATGGTTCCGCTACTCAAGTGCTCCTACGCAAAAAATTTCATTCTATTATACTCATCGTGTTTCATTGGTTCGACCAAAAACAATAATCCCAATTTCATTTTCCGTGCGTGTTAAATATGCTGCCCAGCTTTTGATATTAAAGTCTTTGTAACCAAAAACGAAAGCGACATTGAATAAACGCAAAATATTTATTCATGAAAGCGGGTCATTTTTTTAAAAAAAAACCCCTCTAGCTACTCGTATTAGTAATTTAGAACCACAAGCGCGACCAGCCCATTTTCCGGTGTCGGAAACAGTTTGATGGTAATATTTTTCTTCCGTGAAAGCCGAGGTGAAATGATAAAGAAAAGCGCTTTTGTTTTTCCGCTTTTGAGCTAATGATTTCGTGAGAACGGCGCAAACATTTAACGAAAACAACGAAAATTGACCTCGAATCCCAAATTATTCGCCGCGACATTCGCGGTGAAAATGCTGGAAAAACGGTATCAGTTTTCAGATTCTAACACCCCTATTTTCAACTTTGAAGAACGCGCTCGATTTAGACAAATTGAAGGTTCCTTTGAGGCTGTAAAACTCTTTTGTCATTCACTTTCGTTGTAAAGGAAACGGAGAAATACAAAGCAATTCAGTAATGGATAGTTTTAACACAGGCTCAAATTCAAGGGGGAAACTGAATTAATGATTTTCGTATATTTGTTCGAAGACCTGACAACTTGACCGGACATGGGAGATTTTTTTAAAAAATGCATTAAATTTATGGCGTACTCTTTCATAACAACATCAAAACTTAATTGTTCTTTGAGCAAGAAAAAACCATCAAAAAAAAAGAATATTGGTCTTTCGTCCTTTTCAGGCGGCGTAACACTCATAAACGTTCATTACGTGAAAAACGTATGGGATAATTTCCAAAACATAAAATATATTAAACGTATCAGCCATGAGGCCCAAAAATATCAATTTTCCTAACTAGTTGATCATTTTATTTATTCTCCTCTTCCGTCTTATTGACAAAGTGTTAGTTTGTGAGGAGAAATTAGATTTCAAACATTTACGAGAATTTGTGGTTTATGCAAAACGAGAACGAATCACTGAGCCGCCAAATCCATGCAGCTTTTACAAATGTTGGTGTTTTTCCTTCCTTTCTGTATATTGCCCCCGGCTGAAATCAAAATTATCTTAAAATAGCATTCAATGTGATATTATTTTGGTTGCCTTTTAGGGTAAAATAACGTTGCAACATACAAACAAATAACAATTTGTGGGAAAATTTACGCTGTGTGACAACTGCTGTCCTGCTTGGGATCAAGAGAAGCTCTAGTTCGTGCATTGCAGAAATTTGGTCGCGGCATAAGCTTTTCCTGTGATTTTGTCAACTCCGATGCAACGTGGGAAAAAAACTTTCACTGTATAAAAGTTCTTTTTTTTGGCTCCAATCGGTGGAATTATTGTCGCTTTTGAGAAACCCCCAAGCTGGAGTATTATAGTATCGTACCCAGTCTACCCAGTGCCGTGTGGTTTTCTCGGTCAGAAGAACCTGTGTACTAGTTGTCGGCATTTCGACCGAAAGATTTAGATGCTTGGTGGAATGTGTCTGCAAATGACTGGAAATGTTTTTTTCGCCAAAGAAACGGTGCTGGCTGTTATGGAAGGATTATATAAGAAGAAAGCCTAAAAATATTTGGAGTTTTCGGCAACGCAATGGTTATATGGATAAAAATTTTGTCACCATCTTTCAGCGGTGCCGAGATAGCTCAGTTGGGAGAGCGTCAGACTGAAGATCTGAAGGTCCCTGGTTCAAATCCGGAGAACTCGCATGAGTTCTGAACAATCCCGGGTCTCGGCACTTTTTTTTTTTTAATTCTTTTTTTTTAATTTTTGTTAGCTTATTTTTTTTACAAATTCCTCTAACGAAAGCATTTATTTTATTTTATCTATTTATTTTTTTCATTAGATTTCAGTTGTGTTCGGTCACTAAAAACCTTGGTTGCTTCACCCTTTTTGTTTGGCACTAAAAAATCTCCTGCTGCCTGTCGTTATTTTCCTGTAAGATATATATTCAAGTTTTAGAAATGGACGTTATTAAAAACTACCAGAGAAATGAAGAATTAAGTGTGCACTCTTAAATTTTAAACCCGGTTTTTTAAAAGAAGTACGGTCAAAGATGTTAAACACTCGATCGATCGAGTCACTGCGGTTAACAAATCCTAACAGCACTCTATGAAAGCTGACAGTTCTACAGTGAGAGCATTTGGATTGGAGCCCACCATGACTTGAAGCTAGCATATAGCGACAAGCTAGAAACCAAATCAGGCCACCAAATATAATATCCATATCATAGTATAATGAACCGCAGCGAGGCCGGGCTTTACATCCGCCATTCTGAATTTTTACGCATAGGCCCTGGACACGAGGCATTGACTTGGATGGATATTCTGTAAGTTTTTGACAAGTTCCCTTACGATACTATACGGAAAAGCAAAGAAGTAGTTCGACATTTGCTAATGGAAATGGAAATGGATGACAGTGATGAAACAATATGTGATGATGCTGAAGATCCAATAATATCGAGTCAGTCCCAAATGTCGCCTTCCATAATCACTCCGATACCTCGGTAAGTTTATACTCTTGTGTCGCGAGGGAAGAAAGTGAGTTCTTTCTTGTGAAGATTCTTTTCTTCCTTGCATAAATGACAGGTTGGATGACGTGCATCAGAAAACTTTCACAGAGAGTGAGAGCACAATTACAGGCCACGGTTCCCCAGAGTACCTCCCTCCAAGTGCTAAAATGCAGAAATTGGCGGACAAAGAAAAGCAAAGTCTAACAGAAGGCTGTACGGAATCACGTGTTTGTCATGAACTGCAGAGCTCGCAAGCTACAACTGCTAACATGGAAAAGACGGCAGAAGAAAAATTGACCTTAATCAGGGAACAGGAAGAGAAAATTGGGGAACTGATGGTGTTACTAGAGTCAAACGTTAAGAAAGGTCAGAGAGTATACAGGCTTACAATATAATGTCATTTTCGTTTCAAAAGCCACAACGCATGTACTTCCCTTGGTTTCATGAACCAGCTGAGAATGTCAGAGAGGAATACTTCCTTGAGGGGGGGGGGGGGATTGTGGGGGTACTCCCGATAATTGACTAAACGGGGAGGCTTTGCTTGTAAGGGGCAGGGATTTAAAGAGTTGAAGAAGAAAACGGTAGGGGGAAATGACAGTTAGCTACTTAATTAAAATGCTCTTCTAAAATATCTCTAAGAGGAGACACACCTAACAGCTATTTCATTCAATTATTTTTAATGGATAACTCAATCCAAGGGATATAGTGTGACTACTATTGGTATGTGAAAGGGATACCATTTTGTATGAAAGGTATACAAAAGGGTTGCCAAAAAAATCATAATTAAATGTCAAAAATCATAATTATTTAAAAAGGGTAAGGGTTTGGACCTTGGGAGAAGCCTCCCCCTAGAAACCCCCTCCCTCAGAGGTGGTCCCAAAATGTCTTTTTTCCCTTAGTTTTGAAACTCAATAATCTTTTGGTGATTTTCATAGGGTCCTGTAATAACGTTAAGCTACAAAGGCATAAAAAAAATTTTATTGCAGTTTGCAAATCCTGAAAGTAGTGGCCCTCCAAAACTAACGACCCTTTGAAAGTAGACCTCAAGCATGGTTTGTTATGAGAAACAATCTTACACATTGAGAACATTTTTATTTTATCAGGATGGATTGGCTCACATCTGGTACATGTTTTGGCTACCTGAAAGTTAGTCCCCCCCTACCCCTCTGCAAGTTGTTACTTTAGGAACTTTACGATATATGTTTAGATAGTATGGGAATGAAGAATGGAAAATATGATAGAAATTACAAATAACAGTCATTGCATTGTAGGTGTGGCACCAAGAGAAAATCCAATCTTTGTACAAGTAAAGCATCTCATGACTACAGTCAAAACTCAGCTTACTGATTTTACCCGCTACCAGCAACAGCAGAGGCAAGAAATTGCACGTTGCAGCAATAGGGCACAGGGTAGTGAAGATAGCTCTTCATCTCAGTGGACATCTGAAACAAAACACAAATTGCTTGAGCTTGCAACTCAACAAAAAGAGTTGTTAAAACTCTTCCAGTGTCATAAAAAGCTAATTGAAAAGTTACAGGCATTGAAACAGAAAGCAAAGTCGGTGTCTAAACATGTTATACCAGCAGTAGAATTACATTGTAACTCTAACAGAGGGGTTAATGCACAGCAGAAAATAGTAGAGCAGAGCACTCGACCATCCTTACCCATGACTTCAACTGCATCAAATATGAATCCATCGGCAGTCACCACAAGTGCGAAAACCATACCTGAAAGTGGATCGAAACAAGGTGATGAACAATTTGTCAGCAAGCACACTTCCATTTCCCTCATGAATGTTCCTTCCACTTATACACAGAAGCCTTTCTCCTCGCCATCCGCAGACACTTCAGCTGTCTCACAAGTGACAACACTGGTTGACCACCCAACATTGATAAGTCGTACTCCTGTAACCATGTCACACAACATTTCAAGTGTGACTCAGACTTCAGTAACCCCTACAGTTAACTATCAGCCAAGAGTTCAAAATGTTGTCTTAACTGGAGGGCAACTCTGTCAAGTGGGAGATAGGCAGGTCTATGTGTTACCACAAGGACCTGCTACAAGTGTTACATCATTTGCAGTGGCACAGGCAACCCAACCACACCAAGTTACAGCAGCAAAACTCTTGTCCAATAAAACATTCACAACATCAGTAACAAACACCACAGCAGTTACACAGGAAATGAGTTTAATTTCCAGCTCTTCAGTGGCAAAATCAACACAAGTTCCTACATTGAACACAATCATCACCATACCATCGACAAAGTCATCTTGGCAAGATCAGATAACACAAACCACTTCACAGCTCTCTATTAGTAACACACCTGTAACAAGCTCTTGTCTTACATTGCCCATTTCAGCTACTGTATCTCTCAGTAACAGTTCACTGCCTGTTTCTACAGCTAGATCTGTAAGTAACAGTTCTGCCTTACAACATACACCCCTGCCCACTGGTAGTGAAACTGCCAATCACAGGAGTAAACAAACAACAGATGCAAACCACAGTGACCTGATTTCTCGTACAAGGGAGAACACCATCACAATAACACACCTGCCAAAAAGTACAAGGATACAACCACAGCACACCACACCCTCCAGGAACACTGCAGGGGTACAGAGCTCATTGCAGGCTGCCAGAATGACAGCTGCGACTCCTGCTTCAAAGGGACCTGTGAGTACTATGAAACACTAGCTTCCTGTGGGGGTATTTTTTAATGCAGTTTACTAAACCCATGAAACAATCCAAGATCAGTGTCTTTTTGTTCCAATAAATAATGTAGCATAGATAGATAGGTAGATAGACAGACAGACAGACAGACAGATTCTTTATTTACGTGAAATATGCTTAGCTTATTTCTATGTGTGGAGTTTGAAATAAGTTGATGTCAAACCTGGAGGACAGGAAATATATATAGCAGAAATCCTCACTGAAAGTTTAAAAAATCCGAAGTTAAATTTCACGCTACTCCTGGATTAGCTTAATCGTGCTTTGAACAAACCCGGCCCTGTTTCATAACATATCTTAACTACCAGTTTTTTTTTTTATCTCACAGGCTGTTCAGTCCAAGAGTGGTCAGAGTCTGCAAAGAAGAAACTCTTTTGGTTCAGACCTTCCTGATCTGAAAACCCTTCTTGGTCACAATATCATTGAAGCAGGCTCAAATGTTCTTTCCATGCAGTTTGAGGTGCAGATTTTAATTATTAATGTCAATTATTACTGGTACTTGGGGAAAATAGAGGGCTAAAAAAAGACAAGTAGATTTTCCTGTTGGACAAGTGACTTTTCATGCTGACTTGCGGGGGGCCCAGGCAAGTCATAGGCCAAAAAAAAAATTAACTTTTAATCTCACATTTACTACACATTTTTTCAAACTATTTCTAATAGGGCAGGAGTTTTGAAGCATCATTAAGGCCAACAGGTTTAATAGAGTCTGCTGGAGGAGAGACCTTTCGTACCCCAATGGCATGGATGAGAGCAGTGACAGGAAGTTGGAACACTGTTAAACAATCTCACGCTTACAAGATGGTAAGTACATTTTCATCAAAACCCAGGAAGGGCGAAAATCAAAGAAAAAAGGGATGGGGGTGCAAATAAGGAAGTCCCGGTCCAAAAAGTTACCGGACAATAACTTTTACATGTAGTCTTGGATTGGGTGGGGAGTTTATATATACAGATCTCAAGGGAATGTACCATCAATAAAATACTGAAAAGTGGCATGTTTATGATAATGACAATTAGCCTTTTAACCACTGCTTTGTGTTTCTGTGTAGGTCCACTACAAAGGACGGCCCCTTGCATTGTTCACGATACCCTCCACAGAGAATTATGGTAAATGTACTTGCTAACAAGATAAAGCCAGCTTGGTGTTTTCTACTCATGACTGACTTTCAGCTTACTTTTACTTTCTAGACTCTTGTGAGAACAGAGGCGAACAGAATGTTTCAACTGCTATGAATACAGCACAGGATACGGCAGGGTAATTTTAATTTGTGTTCTTTGTATAATAAAAAAATAGTATTACTGTTCAATGTTCAAATTGTCTGTGACAAAATATATCTCTTGCACATCCAACATTTGATATCAACAACCCATAGTCTATGTAAATCCCCCCTCACTGAAACACATATTTTTTATAAAATTTTGAATTGGTCTGTTGAGCCTGTTGATTATTTATGGTGATATCAACAAATACAAGTACTCTGATCAACAGGTCTAATAAACAGCCATGCAGCTGTGGACATTCCAAGACCAGCAAGGAAGGTGGGCTTATAACATGCTGGGAGGATGTGGCTAAACTTCTCACTGACTGTAAAGTGATACCTATTGGCAAGGATGAATTAGTACCAACAGATAGCTTTTTACCAGCAAATTTCTGGGACTCAACAAGTGAAGTGGATATACCACAATCGCTCTTGGAAGAACTTGATTTTTGAGCCAGTTGCCCACTACATGTAGCTGGGGGCTACCACCTTTTAACTTGTGGACACATGCATTTTTGTAACAATGGTGAAGAATTGTGATTGCTACTCAACCATTCAATCGTTATTAAAGTTTTCTAAACTGTTAGAAGTGTTGTTTTAAAAATGTGTTGGTAGTGTGCTTTCAGTGATCAGTGCCTATGCCAGTCCACTAGTCTGGGCCTATTTAGCATCACAGTCCTTTGTGAAGGTTAGACTATCTAGAGCACCAGCATGTACTATGTTTCTAGCCATGTATTAACAGAAACATTTGAGAGAACTTGAAAAAACTGTGGAAATACTGTCAGCTTGTGGTGTCTGACAAAAGATCTTGTTCTTCTCCTAGATGGCAACTAAAACATACATTATTTTTTCAATAGATGCCTCATATTTACAGTAAAAATTTCCATTGTAAAACAGTTCTACAGGATCTTATGCTTTTGCTTTCCACATCCTTATGAAGAGTAACAGAATTGCTTTTTCCCATGGCAAACACCTTCAGGGAAAAAAACTCTAAGGATGCGAAATGAGATAGAGTAATATTTATTTATTTTCCTCTACAACAAGTATGTGGTATATGCAGAAGAAAAAAGTTTGTATGTCACTGGCTAATGAGCCTCAGATCACTTTCATTTTGCCTTACCCCTCACTTTTAATGGGATTTAATCAGTCTGGTGGAATACTAGTGACAAGGAGAAGGTTTACAAGAGTTTCTTTTTGCTCTTGCTACCTCAGTATTAACACACACAGACAATTCAAGACAAAGAAACTTTTTAGGGGCATCATCTGATTTACATTTTGTTGGAGAATATATCTCAAAACAACAATATCCAAGATTAGGCAGTGTACACTGTACTGTAATGACTTTGACTGTACATATTTTTTTTATTTTGCTGATATAAACAGAAGACATTCTGCACCTTTAGAACAACTGTAAGTGAAAGACTTATATTTTGCTATTGTTACACACACAATGCAAAAGTCTCTTGTCATAAAATGCTTAAACCAGTTAAATCACCATTTCCATGTTTAAAAATGTTGAAGTGCTGATATTAGATGCAATAACAAGCACATTCTAAATATATTATTTCACTAGTTTTCCTGGCTTCTCTCCTATCCAACAAAGGTTAAAAAGTAAATTGTTTCTGTCATGACCACGTCTTTAAATCAAACTTTAACTGTGATTAAAAAATTTCGCACTAATGAACTATGCACTAATGAACATTTCAAAAATATTTCTTATTTGACCTCGCATCTACACAAAGGCCAACTTGTGATCATAAGCTATATACACAGCTACATGACTTTTGGAGTCATGCATGTTGCTGATCTACTCAAATAGTTATTGCCTCTCTACCCAAGTTATTGCTACCTTCACATATGCTTGTCTCAACACAGACATCAGCATGCTGTTCTATCTGAGCCAAAGGGAACAATTTGGAGCAAATTGGGCAAGGCATCAAGTCCTCCTCGGGAGGGGCTACACTTGGTGTAGGTCCTGTTTCATTGGTGCACAAGGCAGCATGAAATTCCACATCTGACGCAGGAAAAAACGAGCTGCAAATCGGACATTCTACCATAGGCTCAGATATCTTTTTCTTGATAGGTGATGGTTGGTAGTCTCCAGTTGTGTAACAGAATTCTTGCCTTGCTGGTATGTCGTTTTCAGAAGAGTACAACATAGAAGGAAGCTCTTCTGTGTCATCCTCAATAGGGATTAAAGCTGAGGGGATGTCAACCTTAAATATATCTTCATCAAGATTTATTGGAGATCTCTTTCTTCTGCGGCTCTGCGGTGTAGACACAGTTGATGTGGAAGGCAGTGGTGGACTTTTTGTTTTACTTGAAGGGACTTTCTCCTCTGAATGGGATGTTTTGCTACTGCTACAAGAAAAGACAAATTTACAAAAAATAATCAACATTAGTTAAACAAAGGCGGAAGAGATTACTGCAATATTGAAGATGCACAATCAACAAACCTTTCTTTTGCACTTTTTCTTGTTTTGTTTGGTTCTTTAGTCTTCTCAACAGTTGGAATGACATCGTGTTCATTTATTGATAATTCCAAAACATCCTGAAATATCAATATTAACAAGAAATAGAATTAACTTGCGGTAAACATAAAGGCAATCCTGCTGTTGATCAGCCTTCCCCCCCCCCAAAAAAAAAATTCTACTCCCCCCAGGATGGGATGCTAGTCCATCACAGGGTTACCCCCCAGCATTAAGTTTGCCGGTACCCATTTATACACCTTTGGTGAAGAGAGGCTCTGAAAGCAAAGTGTCTTTCCTAAGAACACAACGCAGTGCCCCGGCCAAGGCTCAAACCTGGACAACTCAATCGGAGTCTGGCACAATAACCATTAGGCCACCACGCCTCCTGGACTTAACAAGAAGCAGACCTAAATTTTAGAACCTGTTGCAGCTAGTATTTGGATAAAATTCTAGATGTGTTCAGATTTGCAGTCACTAACTTCCTTTTTATTTAGTTACCATTTTGGGGAGTCCAAAACTACATTACATTCAACTGCTTTAAACAAAGATTACACTGATGTTAAGAAAGATTGCCTATTACCAGTAGTCCCAAAAGTAATGGCTAATTATTATTACAGCTATCTTTGTACCTCTTGATCATCACTATCGTCAACAGGTGGCATTGCCTTTTCAATGGCAGCCTTGGTCATCTAAAACAAGGACATGAAGGCAAAGTTCAAACAAGAATTCACTCTCACTTTTTCTTTTTACAAAAAAAAATTAATGTAGTTTTGGAAGCCTCACTGCAAGTAATTACCTGAAGAAATACTTTTTTCTCATGCTTTGTCAGAGTACAACCCCGCTGTGCTTCCATTTGGCTTCTCAAGTCTGTGGGATCAAGAAATGGGATGAATGGGATGATTTCTACTAAGCATAACAGCCAAGATGGTCACACTGCTGGAGGAGGGTGAATGGGGGTACGCAAATTCACTGATCTATACTAGGGTATTATTTTTTTTGTGCAAAACTGAATAGACATTACTTGAAAGCTTTGTGTGGTATAGTTTCACTGCAATGGACAGTAGATGTTTTTTATGCCAAATTTTTTAAGAAGTTATGTTTCATTGCTTGTTTTTGGGACAATTGCACCAACATATTGACGAAAACTGACCAAAGTGATCCAAACTTCATTTAGTATTAATGATCAGAACTTCCTGACACAAGGAGTCCAGAATCCAGTCCTAATAAAATTCTCAGCTAATCTGTGATCTGCTGTATCTTCAAAATCCATGAACCTGCTTGATGTATTGCAAAAATCCACAACTGTGTGATTTTTAAGGCCAAAACTGTGGTTGATCCAAGAAACAATTTACCCTCCTCCTGCTGGTCTTCAAACACACTAATCATCAGACAACTGTAGCTCCACAGAGCATTGCTGTAAAATGTAGAAATTACCTTTAAATGTCACAATTTCAAGATCAATCTTGGTGAAATCAATGTCCTCTAGAAATAATGCCACTTCGTCTTGAATCTGGCGGAAAAAGATACAAGCAAAGGTAAACTCCAAGTAAAGAAATATAAACATGCAACAATTTTTTTAGGTATCCTTTCTAGCAAAACAAAAATTTAAACAGAAAACTGGCATGACTGTATATAACTTGCAAAAATTAAATTTATGTTTTTATGGATGGTTGGTCACTTAAACTATAACATTACGTATGCCATTCTTACATCTCCAGCAAGGCTCCATTTCCTTTCAGGTTTGTTTTTCTTCTCTTTTGGCCCTATAAATATAAATAGAGGGTTAATCTTAGACAAACTTAAAGTAAGGCCATTAATCAGTTTCGTAGCAATATTCAAACATAGTTAATAGAGGGGAATGGTTATGAAGCTTTTCAAAGTTCTTGGTTCTATGTTTTTGTTTACTTTTTTGACCTTGACTGTGCACAAAACACAATAGGTGTTTACTTCTGTCTGTGGAACTAACCAGTGGAAACATGTGACTATGAACTTTGATGACTTCCGCTCAGGTTGTCGAAGCATCAGTCACCAACAAAAGTTCTTTTCCGCATTACTCCAACTCGGCAATCACACTATACAAACTAAACATACCGGTAAATAAGTTTAATGTCTGGTTCACATGGGCTTAACTGGCAGTTACAAATTCTCCATTTGTTTTATTGTTGTACAAAATGATTAAACTAACCTTCACTGGATGATTGAGAGTTTCTCTTCCTGTAAGGACTTTCAGGACTGGATGAAATCTCTGATGATGACTGAGAAGATGATCTTTTGTTTCTGGACTTGTTTCCTGGAGTTGTAGGAGATCTGCTATCAAGAGCAGCCTGTAGCATTTTCCCTGCTCTGTTAAGTGCACTCTCAGGGCTACCTTTCTCAAAACTCCTAAAAAATAAACATAAGTTCCATGCTATTTAACAATTACACTTAGAGCTCGAGTTTTCTATTAGCAAATAGTCAACGAGCTGACTATCGCTCACAGAAAACGAGGAGGAGTAGTCTAATTGTTTTAGTAGAAACTCTAAATGATTGCAGTCCAAAACCTACAATATTGTGCACTTTGAAGACAAAAATCAAGAAAATTTACCGTGTAAAGAGTTACGTGTGCGCGACTGTTTTCTATCGGCGAATAGAAAACAGTGGGAGAACCAATCAGATTCGCAGATTTCTAATAGAACACAGCTGAATTTCTACAATAGCAACTAAATTACAAATTATAGCAACAAGTTATGGGGTATACTGACAACAGATAGTCAGGCATTTAAAAGTAAAAATAAAATGTAGCTAATGGAGAGTGATGCCCCAGGGTTCCTTACATACAAAACTCTGCTCCTGTAATAAAAATAGTGAATTCTACTCTGAACAGTTGTCATATACGCCTAGAATCTCATCAACCTGTTTTAAGGTGATTCCACTGAAATAGAAGGAGTATTAAAAATTCTAAACTTGGTCTAGGTTTAATTATTTATGAGCATTAAAAATATGAAATAAAAAATGGGGGTCACCGTGCTAGTTTTTGTGTAAAATAGATGGGGATTATAGTAAATATACGACCCGGAGGTTTATTAGCAACCCTAGTAATCCGAATGGGGAACTATTGTTTCTAGAAAAAAGCATTTTTCATTAAAGTATAAGTCTAATTAAAAAAATAGACTTTGATCTTATATTAAACACTATTCTTATTGTACAGGAATTAAGATAATTAAAGAAATTGCCTTGTGCGCACGTTAACGGCACACCTAAACCTGTTTTTACGGCAAAATTAAAATATCTCAAGTAAATTTTAAACTTTTCTTTAAATCGCGATATATTGTAGACAACCGTATGACATTTAAATGTATTGTTTGTTTATTTTCCTTTGTTTAAAATTTTTCAAACCAGTTTGATTTTTATTTCCCTTTGTTTCAGATTATGTTAATGAACATAAGACAATGAAAAATAAAAATCAAACTGGTTTGAAAAATTTTAAACCAAAGAAAAAATTAAACCACAACATATGCATTAAAAAATGGGGGTCACCGTGCTCGTTTAAGAGAAAACGACCATTTATTTCCTTACCGAGCTTAGCCTGAAGGGAATCTCGTAGTGTTTGTGTGCGCGCGCGCTCGTGCGCGCGCTAAATGACGCGAAAACTTATGCGCAGCAAGGATGCGCAATGCAATTCCGTGGAATCACCTTAACATCTATCTTGAATATGTTGAGCATATGTTGAGCATTTCTTATATTGGTATCATTCACAGTTAGAAACTTGGCATGAAATGTCTAAATTGTAGTCCATAGTACAAATCTAAACTATCCATATCGACCATGCTTGACATCTCCACCTGTAATACAACTGAACATTGAGAAAGTTATGCTGGATTTCCACTGATGTGTACATTTTTACGTAGGTGAAAAAAATAAAAAATTGAGAGACAACGTATGAACGACTTGCGAAAACGTGTACCCAAGTCGTTCATACATTGTCTCTAATTTTTTTACGCACATAAAAAATTGCGTCAGTCGAAATCCACCTTTATTTCTTACTAAACTAAATTAATGTCCCTTACCTAAGACATCCCATAAGTCCTGAAGCCTTCTTTAGCCTCATCACACCATCTTCGTCATTTTCTTCATCTGAAGGTTGGCCAGATGTGGATGTAGCAGTTTTGCCAGGCACATCTCCAGGGGAGGATGGGGTATCATCATCGTCCGGAATAGATCTCACTCTTATGAATGATAATCCAAATTGTTTGTCTTTCCTGTAAGGTTGACGGCAGACGACTCTTACACGATCCCACTGACTTCCTAGCGCTTGCTTGGAAAATGCATCTGCAGGAGAAATATTTGATGTTCTTTCAATATCATCTCAATAGAATACTGGATTTCTTGTAACATGAAAAGCCTTGTAGCTGCCAGAAACAAATGTAGTAACAACTCATGTACAGATCAAAGATAAAAAAAAAAACAGTCACCACGCTGTACATGCTGTTTTTCTTTTGGCAGCTACTTTGACAAATATTTTGACTAATTCTTTGACAGGTTTCTGACAACTTAGTTATGGCTTCAGAATAAAAAGGGTTTATAGTTTGTATTTTTTTGAACTTTTGAAATTCCATGACTTTCCATGACCTTTTGCATGATTTTTCAAAGGTTTCCATGACCAAAATTTGACCATTTTTTTACAGATATTTTTAAACATAATCTTGATTTTGGGTATGTTTTTTCCTCAAAAATTATAAAACCTGCCTAATTAATTTTGTACAATCAATACCATTTTCCATGACCCACACTTAAATTCCATCCCTTTCCAGGGACACAGAGTTAACAGTTGTCAGAAAGTGAACGTGGAACTTGACAACTCCAACTCTCACAGTTCTTGCACTTTGATTGGTCAAATCAAACGAAAACCATTAGAAAGTGGGCAAAAAATTAATTAATAAAAAATTTTGTCAAGTGGCAAGGGTATGGCTTGCAGCAATGCAAAAGTGTGATAAATATTCAAGCATTTTGTTGATCAAGCTACCAAAAATAAACTGCTAGAGTCCTTTTGCAATACATACTTTGGTTAAACATTCGAACAGTGTGTGTCTTGATCCAGTGTTTACATTCAGCTGGATTCATTAGCATGGCTGATGGTAATAAAGTTATAAAGTCCTTGTCCTGAGGCCACATGGAGCTTCCAACGAAAATCTCTATAAAGGCTGAGCCACAGTTACCTGGAAAAATGTATAGGAATAGAGTATGGTTTGTACACTCTGGTCAGCAGTTAGGTATAACGGAAGAAGTAATGTTTATGATTGTTATTAAATGGTTACACTAACCAATGCAGTTTACAGTTCCTGGGTAGGGTCTGGTCCCTTATATTAATTATAGAGCATTGATTTTGGTATCAGGTCTAACACAGGGTAAGAAAAATAATTTGGATATTTTGATCTGAAATATGGTAAGGGTTCCAGAAAGCATGGCAACCACCACCCCCCCCCCCCACCCTCCCACCGAAATTTTAGGAATTTCTCCCCCTCCAAATGCTAAGACATTGTCAAGCAGACATGCAGTGAGAAAAAAATTCTAAGTATTGGAGCCCCATCACAGAACTGGAAGATCGAATAGGAACTAGCCGTTTTGCTTCGAGGTAGACCCCCCCCCCCCCACCCCCTTTTCAAGTAGCGTACACCACAAAAGCCAAAATTTAATGTCAAATTGTTTTGTTTCGCCGCTGCAACAGAACAACTGTTGATATAAATGTTCAGCTGTTGTTCTGATGCAGAGGTTAGACGAGGTATCTTAAAAACTCAAATAAGCTTAAAATTTACGGTGCAAAAGCTGCACAAAGTGTGGTCTTCAGTTTGCGCAAGTACAACAAAGCTCTCTTTACATAACAATTGCAAGCACAATAGTGCATAATTATAAAAGAAAGAATTAAATTAATACACATAATTGGAGGAAACGGAGACTTATAATACACACCAATGTCGATGTGACTGATGTACGACGCCTTTTCAAGTTGAAATTCAGCTTCCATCCGACCACAGTTTGTGTCCTCTTTCGCGCATTTCCAAGTGCCCGTCGCGTCCGCCTTCCCTTGGCACAAATTTGCAGCCTTGAAGATGGCATCCTATTTAAAAAGCAAGCCATCCCGTCAGATAATAACTAAATGGACTACCTATATATTACCAACATTCAAAATAACGGAACAGTTTTGAAAACCTCGGAGCTGAAGCGAACCACGAAGGAGAACGAAACTGGCGCCATCTTGAAATTTGGCGGGAAGGGAAATCTTTTGTCACGTGACTGCTGTTCCTTTGCTTTGGGACCCAGTCCTTGCAGTTCTAGCGTGGTTGTCGCCTGGTTGATGATGGTCGAAGTTGTGCAAAACAACTTTGAGGATTTATTTCCAGAAATCAAGGAAGCGATCGAGCAAAGTGTCTTCGTTGGTGAGTGGAAGTTAGCTTAGGAACCATTCTTGGTGATGGTAGCTTATGTTGATCCCAGTTAAGCAAGGATTTAGTGTCTCAATAGCTATGGTCAGCAGTTTGCAGTGCAGTGCTACATGTGCATGGCTTGATGGCTAGCAAGTTTCATAAGGATATTTTGGCACCAGTTGATGAACTATAGCATTTTTTTATGTATTTAATTAAATTTTCTTTTAGAGTAGTATAATTCAAAAGATGAACAGCAACAAGGTTATCAAAGATTTTGTATTATTAAAAAATCCATGCAATCAGGTTTTGTTTTCTGTTTGTGGGGTGGGGGTGGAGGGTCTTCATCAGTGGCAGATCTAGGGGAGGGGCCCTAGGGGACATGGACCCCCACCTTACATTAAGGTCAAACCGAGGTGAACAGGGCCAAGTAAAATATTTTTCCAAACTGGTTCGCTCTCTTATTCCAATTCCCCCTTCCAGGGTCCAGATGATCGGGACTCCAACAAACCTTAAGGTCTGGATCCACCACTGCTCATGTCCTGCTGAATAGGTCCTGGCATTCTCCTTGCAAATTAGTACAATTTAACAGCTGATTTTTTTAATCTCCAGGTTTAAAAAGAGATTGCAATTTTTGTTTTGAAAAAATTCCTATTGCTGGTTTTTGCAGGTTAGGAGCTCCGCCTGCCCCTTGCAATACCACCCAAGAAAATAACTATTAAAGAGCTCAGGAACATTATCAATTAGGGTTAATGTAGTGGTTAAGTGTACCGTGGACAATTTGTATTTTCCCAATGTACACTTTTCTTTTCTTTTTGTTTGTATTGTATTGGTGTGAGCATTAAAAAAATAAAAAGGTGTATTTTTCTTCATTCTGGTATATGTTAATATAATTATGGTAATAAATATAAAGCAAACCACAACATTGATTTTGTCAATCAATTTATTTTACAGCTATTGATACAGAGTTCACAGGCCTTTATACAACTGATGGCTCTCAACCAAGGTAACGATTTTAAGTTTTAAGCTGCATTTTGATGGTATTCTTTTGCAATAAACAGCTCTTATAGATCCTACTCCCCTACTCCTAATTAAGCCCTACCTATGTACTGATCAACAGGCAGTATTATCTCTTAAATAAAATAATTTTTTTGAAGACACAATACACCTCCTCATCAGTAGCTAGGCTTTTTAAACAATATTGTGAATAGTAATTATCAGGAAGTGTATGGAGCAAATTTATGAATTCGAGTCAAGAAATTTCGAGTTCGAGTTAGACATTTCGAATTCGAGTTAACCGCAAGCAAATAGGAATGGAACTAACCGCAAGTAAACCAGAGTGGAGCTAACCGCAAGCAACTCGAACTCGATATTTTAACTCGAACTCAAAATTCTAACTTGAACTCAAAATTCTAACTCGAACTCAAAATTCTCGAAAATATCGAACTCAACTCAAAATTGGTTTTGGTTCTAACTCGAACTCGAACTCATGAAAGTGGACAGGCCCATTATCAGGGAGTATTATGGAGCAAAATAAATTTGATCCAAAGTATTTCTCTTTCAATACCTCATTAAATTAAAGTTGTAATACTTCACCAAGATCCTCCAGTATCAGTTTGATCGTGAAATTTACTGTGAATTTTGTAGCTTGTTTGACGACCCTGAAACAAGATACAAAAAATTGAAGAAAACTGCCTCACAGTTTCTAATCAGCCAGTTTGGTGAGTTGTGCATTTTTATGTTCAGTAGTGTTTTGTTCTAAGATTATTCTTTTCTTATCTCTTGTGTTCATTTGATTGGTCAATAACCTGTTTTCCCATTTGTTTTTATACAGGATTGACAGCTTTTGTTCAGTCCAAGGACGATTCCAACAAGTATGTTACCTGAACATTTAGTCTTGTTTTGTATACTAAATATACTGTAAATTTCCAGCTATAATTCCCAGGCGAATACAACTTTGTAAGGGGTATTTGTTGGGCTTATAGCTGAGGGAGTTTATATCCAGGGTGCTTCTAGGCAGCATTAAAAACTTTCTCAACCCTCCATTTTTTTTTTTTTCTTTTGCTCCCCTTTTTTTTTTTGCAAATTTTTTTTTTCTTTTTCTTTTTTGTTTTTTCCAATTTCCCCAAAATTTTCTAGTTATGACTTCCACACTCAGGCCCTGCAGTTACTTTAATGTTGTTTTTTTCTCTTCATTTTCAGATATGTAGCACACACATATAATTTCTTTTTATATCCCCATTCCTTTGGACCTTTAGATGTCAGATTTCTCAGTCAGGTAATTTTCATCATTTTAATCCATTTTACCCTCTTGATAATCTGCCAACTCTCACGCCTTAGGCCTTGCATGAGTCTTACGCCTGCGAGTTGAAAACTTCGATCTCACACGAACTCAGGCTTACGAGCCGATTTTTCACACCTAGTCCAAAAATGTAAGTTAGTACAACCATAACTGACACACTTTCCAAAAAATGTAAACTCGGAACACTTTGAAATACTTCAACGTCTTCGAAAAATCTTTGGACATGGTCGTGTCGTCTTCGGAAATCCTGGCTCTCTCAGGATAAAATTAAAATCTCACGCCTTTGACCCAGAAAAAGTTGGCAGGTATACTCTTGGAGCATAATTATATACTGTAGTATGTCTAAACCACTCATTTTTGTTGCCTAAACTTGCTTTAAATTACCCTAGCTAGGTGACAGGCTGTGTTCCATCTAATCCACATCTGTGTTTTGTTAGTAATGCCTCGCCAACCTGCATTCTCCTCTCTTCCTGTTGCTTTCTGTTTCCTTGTGTACAGAAGAGGCTGTTCTCTCTTCATGGAAGAATCTCTAAGACATTTTCTTATTCAGATTAGAAGGTTAAATTACACCTTCTAAATAAATTTCCCATGTACAGTAAATAACCCTCAAGGAGGGGGGGGGGGTACTCCCTGTAATGGCCTATACAGGGAGGCTCCGCCCCGAAAGGGGTACCTTTTTCAGGCTTCAGGTATATAAAAGGGTAGGGATTTCACGAGTTTAAGTATACGAAAGGGTATGGAAATCTGTCATTTGGCTATTTAAAAGGGCCTTTTATTAAAATATTTCGAACAGACGCAATTTATGGCTGTATTATTTTAATTTATTAAGCGCTACATAAAAATGACAAGAAAACGTCCTACTTTAAGTACACGCCATGCCTCTTAGGTATATGAAAGGGGTACCTTTTTTCAGTTAAAGGTATACGAAAGGGGTACAATTTCTGTCAAAAATGGTATATAAAAGGGTAAGGGGTTAGAACTTGGGGCGGAGCCTCCCCGTATAAAACTTTTTGAGTACCCCCCCCCCCCCCCCAGGTAACCCTCAGTCACAAGTAAATATCACTCACTCCAAGAAAGACTGATCTGAGATCTCAATTTAAAATCTTTTCACAGGCATCAAGTCTGGAATTTTTATGTCAGCACAACTTCAACTTTAATAAGGTATTAACTAAAATTAAAGGTATATTTTATTATTATAGATATAGAATCATTATTAGGCCGTTTGAAATTGAGTGAAAAGGCTGATTTGCCTTTGGAATTAGTGTAGCGTTAGCCATCATTATACAGTGTCATTGCAATGTACTGATTGAAAGATTGATTCAGAAGTAGTTTCTCTTCATTATTTTACAGTTCATATACAATGGAGTTCCTTACTTAAATAATGATCAGGTAAATTTATGTAATAATTATAAGTTCCATATTTTCTTTTTCTATTGTGGGGGATGACAGGGGGGTCTGAACCTCCCGCCTCCCGTACCTTTTACTCCCGCTTCCTGTACCTTTTACTCCCGCCCCTTTCTATAGCTGTTTTCCCCTGTTTGTTCCATTCCATTGCGAAATATAATGAAATGTTACGAAATTTCACTTGTTTTCTCCCGGTTCCCGCCACCTTAAGAATCCCGCTTTCCGCCCTCTCTCCTCCCGCTTCCCGCCCCTTTTCTCTTGGGCTCCCGCCCCCCTGTCCACCTCCACTCTATTGGCAACAGTCTATAAATCTAACTTGAGGTTAATAAATGCTTTAAGCCAGCTGCAATAATTTGTGTTTAGTACCAAGAATATTTTAGGGAAAGACTATGGTTCAAATATAAATTTCTTTCCCTCGGTCTTAAATTGAACAATTCAGTACACATTAGAAAAATGTTGTTAAGCCCAGTGGGTCATCAGGCCAGCTTGAAGCAATGTTAGGAGAATTTTTTTCCCCTGGCATGGGGTGATATCTGTCTACTACAGGTTATCCCCAGCTAGCAATCTGCCAATACGCATTTTTTTTATACTTCTGGGTTGGGAGATAAACTCAGAATAAAGTGTCTTGTCAAAAAACACAACATAATGATCCTGACCTAGCTTGACATCCACTTGTCAAAATCAGACAAACATTCCTCAATTTTCCAACTGTATTGGTTAATTTGATGTCATTCTTTGTTGAAAAAGAGATATATAACTGAGTATCGTCAGCGTAGAAGTTGAATTGCATTTTGTGGTGTGGTAGAATGTCAGCCAGTGGTGCAGTATAAAGTAAGTACAGGATAGGCCCTAGGACTGAACCTTGGGGAACTCCACATTTAAGCTCACAAGACTGCGATTTTTTTAAATCGTTTAAGGTAAATTGTGTACAGTTGGTAAGATAAGGCTATACAGGCATGTAGTGTGGGATAGGGAATGATTTTTGAGGTTCTCTGGCTCCAGAGTCCAACAACTGTCAGGCCACTGTGCTTTCTACAGACAGTCACTATGGTGCTAATGTCTGAAGATCTTTACTCTGTTACTACTGTTCATTTCAGGTGGCATTAGTCCAAAAATATCACACAAATGGTGATTTGTATATGAGTTTCCAGTCACAAACATTAAGGTATTTAAAACATGACTCTACCTTTATAAACTATTACAAGACAAAAGCCACGAAAATGACCGTGATTTATATTTTGGTTTCCCAACATTTTTTACACCATGTTGGGGGGGGGGGGGGGGGGGGTACTCAGGATTTTAATTGACAGCGATGATTGAATGGAGGCAAAAATCAAGACCCCAAAAAAATCCCCAGACCAAAAAAATTCCATGCCAAATTTCTGACCCTAAATTTCCAGAAAGGGGAAATGATGTAACACAAAGAAAAACATTAGAAATTGAATACTCCTGTTTGTTAATACCCTAAAAAATCCCTTCTTACCCTTTCACCACCGCCGGGGCCAATGGCGATGGAAGGAAGGTGCCGAAGTGCGACAACCGCCAACCACTGAGATTCCGCACAGAGCCACCAGTTGCTGCCCACCGGGAGGCACCCTGGTGTTGCAGTCGCGTGCTCTCACGCGACGAATTGAGAATTTGGACCGACGTTGGATGTCTCACTTGTGTGGAGTTGGCGTGTGCATGCTCTCTCCTTTGTGGAACAGACGCATGTCAGCATGTGCACTGCATAGAGGAAGAGCCCAGCCCAAAGAGGCGTAGGTGGGCGCAGGGGCCACGGGACGCACTTTTTGGCCTAAAGGGGCCCCGGTGGTGAAAGGGTTAATTAAATCAAGCCATCGCAAAAAAATTTCCTACCCGAAAAAATACTGGAATGGAAAATTTCTAACCCAAAAAAATCCTTTGATCATCCTCATCATTTGAAATCCCGAGTACCCCCCCCCCCACCCCCTGGGGTTTACACTAGGTTTAAATAACAGAGCGCAATTAAATTCTTGAGTAAAAAACAATAATTAAAGTGTGCTAATAATCAGTAAACGATCAACTCAGATACATTCAAGCATTCACCAATGTTGACCTCTCTACAACAGCTGGGATTTTTTTTGTCCTAGCCATGTACCAAACCACACAAAAATTGAGACCTTCCTACCTAGCCACCTTGGCACCACAATGGGCACTTAATTCTACCCCAGAGAAGCCATTTTAGAAAGGTTCAAGTGCAGTAATAAATATATAAAATAAAAAAATTAAGTAAGGGGTAAAGATATGTTTAGCAGGCAAAGTGGCAGAAGACATTCAAGTTTGTTGCATCTGTAATAATGATGATAGAAGGTGAAGAGTGAAGCGTGCGAGGTCTAAAAATAGAATGCAAATGAGTATAATCACCAAGAGGCTCAAAAACATTGGCGTGTTCTGAGAGAAATAGAAGGAATACTAGGCGAATTTTTTGTTTTATGTAAGCGTTTAAGGAATGCCGGCTGCTTTAGAAAGTGTTTTAGGAAAATCGTCCGCCATTTAATTTTTTGTCTGAGTCTTGTCTGAGTCGTGACGTCACTCGCGGGCTTTATTGCTATTAAATTTGGCTTGATTAAACTGTACGTCTTTATTTCTCACACAGAATAATAGATGAAGATGTTCTGGACAGATGTTGTGAGAGGCTTGAGGAGTGGGTGTCATCAGTGCAGGATGGAGACGAAATTGAGTTAAACCTTGGAAACTGTAAGTTAGTATGTAGATATGCTTTAATTTTGTGCTTCTGGTGTGAACTAGGCTTGATTTCCACCGCCTTCTCAAGTCCGTCAGCTTGAAGCAGCTGGAACCAATCATGAGCGCCTGCCTGCTTGAAGCGGCTGGAAATTGAGCCTAGGTGTGAACTATATGTCTAACAGTTATTTCCGTTTGAGTGTCACAAAACCAAAACCAAAGTAACCACTCCAAGTAGTCGCAATGGACAAAAACAATCCAGTGAATTGATCAAAACTTGAAGCAAATTTGAAATACATGATGTAGCTGACATGAAGCATGGAAAACGTGGGTGAGCGACTCATGATTGGTTTGGTTTTACTTCTCATTGGTTGTGATAGTGGTGTGAGGAAAGTCACTCTTACTGCATTGTGAAACATTATTTAAGGAAAACATTATTTAATAATTGATCAATTCAATAACTTAAAATACTTAAAGTCATTTCTGCAAACAATGTTGTTCAAGTGTGACATTGATTTACTTTAGGTCAAACCCAGTATCTTCTCTTGGAGGAAGTTAAAAGAAGATTTACAGGTATCAAGTGCCAGATCAAGAATCATTTTAAGGTAAATGACCAAACTTATGCAGGTTTAGTCTACAAACTCCTGTGGACAAAAATGCCAGTTATTTATATATTATTTTTTTTTTTTTTTGATGCTATAAGATGGATTATTTATAAGCACTTCTTACATAAATATTATTTAAATACTATTTTAGGTCTATATTGTACAGTGTGGTATCGAATAAATATTGAAATACAATAACATTAACTAAGGTATTTTTAAGATTAACTTTGAATGCTTTTATTATTAAAAGTGTAAAATAGAAGAAAAAATGAGCCGCATGCAGGCAGCCCGTGCCCATGTCGCCGGAGGTGGAGAAGAATAGCCCAACCTCACATGCACCTAGGAAGAGGCGAAGCAAGACGGTCCCCCCGACCATTCCATGACCATCGCGGAGAACGACCTGACACCTGTCCAGGAAAATTGATGTCCCGAGAGGACACACAGAAGACTGGATCCACGGCGCCGACCCCACCACACGGGGCGGAGACAGCGCGGAGGAGCCGACCCCCAGAAGTCAGCGACCCCCCCCAGGAGGGGGACCCCCTGCGAGCTCCCATCCGCGGAGACTGACCCCGGACCAGACCGGGGCACGCACCCGCGCCCCGGGCCGAGCAGGGGATGTGTGGAGACGAGAGAAACGGAGATGCCCGGGCGGAGAGGCCCGCCACGATGACGCGCACCGGACGGACCGCGCGGCCCACCGACCGACCCTCTCCCGCACCCGGTCTCACACCCCCCCAATCCCCGCGCCCCGAGGAGAGCCCCGGCCACACTACCCGGAGTTCAATTTTTAAGGATTTGTAAGGATTTACATTTATATTGATTTCTGATATTTTAGGTTCTTGTAACAAAGCTGCCAATGGTTAATACTGAATGTGATCAAGAAAGTAACACAGACATGCTAACTAAAGAGCAAGAAAAGTAAGAAAATTACAATACCACCATATGAGTTCCACTGACGTACCCTGATGTGTATAGAGCCAAACTGGCTGATGTGAACCAGTCCATAAAAGCCACCCTGCCCCTGAATGCAATTCAAAACATTCCTTTAAAATCAAACTCAATATTAATGATATAAGGCTTACTGACTGAGTCAAGTGGGGTTATAATTTATGGAAAAATATTTCATGGCTTTAGGAGGGGGGTAAATAGGTTCGCAGATCGACAGATTTGGCAGAAAAAGAGTGCACGGATTGTGGATTTTTGCAATGTATTGAGAAGATTTGTGGATTTTGAAAAATCAGTGGATTGCAGGATAACTGAGAATTTTGGCCCAGATTTCAGATGTCAGCCAGGAAGTTCGGATCAATTTGGTCCGTCGTCATTGGTATGTTGGCAGAATTGTTGCAAAAACAAGCATTGAAACAAAACTTCTAGAAAAGTTTGAATAAAGAACAATAATATAATCTGCTACAGTCTGATGCAGTGGAACTATATGACACAAAGTTTTCAAATAATGTGGATTCCGATTAGAACAGAAATAGTGGCAGATTGACAGATTTGGCCAATAACATAGCACAGGTTGGTGGATGGGCGTACCTTTATTCACCCCACTCCTTTAAGGCCCGGTAATACGAGCAACATTTTTGTTCAACTTGTCTCACAACATTGTTGCATTGCAAGTTGAACGAGTTGTTGCCCGTATTATTACCGCGCGCTCAACTTGTCTCGCAACGGCCAAATTTCGATGCTTGCAAGTTGCAGAAACATGTTGCACAAAGTAGAACCGAGTCCTACTTTTTGCAACAATTTTTTTCAACTTGCAACACCAAATTTTGTTGCGAGACAAGTTGAGCGCGGGGAAGTAATACGAGCAACAACTCGTTCAACTTGCAATGCAACAATGTTGCGAGACAAGTTGAACAAAAATGTTGCTCGTATTACCGGGCCTCTGGCTAGGTCATTTAAATTTGTAAGTACCTTGTACCTCATTTTCTCCCACGCTATGCAAATGGTAGTAATCTCCCCATGGTGTGATAATCCTTTCTAATCAGTTGATAATTAATTTTACCCTGTTATATATTTTCTTCAACAGAATCATAAATGCTATGGTTGGTTTTTCTAGAGTTTTTCAAGTTCTGGTAGCATGTAAAAAGGTATGTGCATTTCGACTAAGTTTGTTCACTCCTTAAGTCTAAAAATGGAATGCATTACAGGCAACATTTTTAATTTGGTTATTAGTTAAACTAGATCATGCACTACAATAAATGCCATTGCTAGCAAAATAAGCAGACTACTGTATTTCCTTAATTAAGCTCCCATCGTCAATTAAGCACCCCTCCTGTTATAAGCACCTGTGAAAACATAAAAATATGAAAAAGAAACAACACTTCTTCATAATATCATGATGCTGTACATAGAGCGGTTTTCACTTGAGTGTCGAAAGTAAATTGCGTTTACTTTGGTTTTGCATTACTTCGCTTAGTGATTGGCTTGAAAATCTCGCGCCACTTTCTCAACCAATCAGAACTAAAACCAAAACCAATCGTGACTCGCTCGCGCACGTTTTCCCGCGCTTCGTGCCGGCTACATGTATTTGCTTCGAGTTTTGATTGGTTCACTGGATTGTCTGTGTCCTTTGTGATTGGCCAGAGTAATTACTTTGGTTTTGGTTTTACGACACTTATTGAAAACTGCTCTAAACTAGATCATGCACTACAATAAATGCCATTGCTAGCTTAAGCTCCCATCGTCAATTAAGCACCCCGCCTGTTATAAGCACCTGTGAAAACATAAAAATATGAAAAAGAAACAACACTTCTTCATAATGTCATGATGCTGTACATATCATGACATGGGATAAAAAATCATCTTTAGCATGAAGACACAAAAAAGGGACTTTGTCTCTGCAGACACATCTATAGGCACTTTCTTATAAAATACTTTGTTTGAATGTTTATCTTGACAATCCTTTTGTTTTTTCTATTTCAATCAGCCTCTCGTGGGGCACAATGTGTTGACGGACTTGTTGCTGACCTATGAGAAATTTTACAAACCACTACCAGGTAACAGGTGTTCCTTCTTCGATCGTCTGTATACTTTTCTTGACAGACCTGTTTTACTTGTTCCTTGACCAACCTGTCTTGTTGATTTTTCTTGTTTGGAACTCCTCCGCCTAGGGAGGCACGGTGGCCTAATGGTTAGCGTGCTGGACTCAGGATCGAGCGGTCCGGGTTCAAGCCTGGCCGTGATCATTGTGTTTTGTTTTGGGCAAGACACGTTACTCTCATAGTGCTTCTCTCCACCCAGGTGGAGAGATGGGTACCAGCAAACTAATGCTGGGGGTACAACCCTGTGATGGAGTCGACCGCGGTCAAACGACAGAAATACGCAAAAAACAAGAAAAGTACTTCAAAGATAAGGTTTTAATTTTCACAGTACAAAGATTGGTACATTACCTGTATCCTGACGATTTACTAAGTTTTTTGGAGCTTTACTAAAAAAGTTCTACGTGTTTGAAAATAGCGCAATGCGGACTTGTCGTCGCCATTTTGTCAAAGCACTTTGGTGCGGATGCGGAACATTTAAATTTTACAAAGACTTTTTTACCTGAGGAAATGGGAATATGTTTACGTTCAGTAACTATTGTATCGATTCTTGCTCATACTAACACTTCAATATGTACAAAATTCCCCGAAATAGAAAGAAAAGCTGCCTGAGACGTTTGACCGCGGTGAAGTGATGGAGTAGCATCCCATCCAGGGGGAAGTAAAATACTCCTAGTGGCTTCATGCTAGAGAAACCAGCATAAGCATGGACCTGTATGGTCCACTAGGCTTGATGCAGACTTCACCTTTACTCCTCCTTGCCACCAGCTCGTAAATAAAATCGCTTTGTTATTACAGCCACTTTCTTATGGGTCAGAAAAAAAGCTGTCTCTCATTTTCACGACCAGATTTTGGCGACCCGTTTGGTTTGTAATTAATCTCTTTCCCATGTTTTATTTTTCTCCAGATAGTTTTAAGGAATTCAAATCTGAGCTTTACAGACTTTTTCCACTGATCCATGACACAAAATTTATTGCTTTTGAAATACGAAGGAATCCGGTGAGTCCTTGGAAAATTGATAAAATTAGAAAAGAGTCCTAGGAAAAACATTTAGTTAATCATCAACTTGATATGAAGTCGTTTAAGGTAAATTAACTGCCGTAGCAAATTTCAAAAGCTGACGTTTTGAGCGTTAAGCCCCGGCTAAAATGATCAAACATTTTCGTCCAAGGTGAATATGGTATTTGTCGCACACAACATGAGGTGGATAAACGAGCAAACAATTTTTGATCAAACATCGAACGATTAAAGTGTGGAGGGGAAGGGGGTTACAATGATTGTTGCTTTGTCGTCAATTTTCCAGTATCATGAGAAAGTTGAAACAGACTGTAGGTTTACTGTTCACTTGAATGTGTGTAATAAATTGTACTTAATTTGTATCAAACGAAAGACACCTTACTCAAACATTTAAAATCAATCGTGTTTTTTTATATATTTTTACCGCAGGTTTTATCACAATGTAATTTCCTCGATGATACGAACTTAGAAAAACTTCATGCTGCACTTTCGAGGTAAGGTGGGTATATGTTCACCTTGACTGAGGTCTTCAAAGGGACCGTGTCACGGCTGAGTTAAGTTTATGTTATTAAGTTTTGCCAGACACTCGCTATGAAACGTAATGTTTGCAAAGAAATTACTTCTATGGATCTATTAAATGACAAACCGTAGCTTCATTACAACCAAATTCGTCTCCCGGGCATAAGAATTTTAAGTCACAAGTAAAAACTATTAATTTTGAAAACTGTTCAGCCCAACATTATTTCAAAAACCCCTATCGCAATTTTCTTCACTTTTGGCCATCCGTTCCTTCTTTTGTATTTGCTGTGTTATTGAAATGTTCCTTTACTGTTTTCAGTGGCTATTTTTATATTTCACCGATTCTATGGCCATTCCCCAGGCCTAAATAATAAAAATAATAAATTGTACTAAAATCCTTGACACAGTTCTTTTAACCCGGTATCTGGGACAAACGAAATCGACCGGCCGTGATTTATTTGCGGATGAGAGATGCGCAAGAGTTTTTTGAATATCTATTTTCAGTGAGGGTGCGCCAAACGAAAGAAAACTGTAGACGACTCGCAAGGAAAGTTTAAGCAGGTCAAATTCGACGAGAGGTCAAGAGGTCAAGAGGGTCGCCGAGAGCGCACAAGAGAAGCCGCGAGGGCACAAGAGTCGCCGAGAGGGCCTGAGAGTTTCAGGCCAAGGGCTAAATTTTTTTTTGAGATCGGTGTTCTTGTGCAAAGCACTTCTCTCTCGAAATACCTCTATATAAATGGTTACTGTCCAGAAAGTTTTTGGAGCAATCTGATAAAATATCGCGGAGTAACCTGTCATGGCTGGATCAGTACACCATTGGTTGAGAATAGGCGATATTCCTGGTGACTTCATTTTATGGAAACCTTGATCAGCTATCATGCTTTTCCAGTTCACAGTATTATAAAAAAAAAATCACACTCTTTATACTCATTTAAGCTCGTGTTTCTTTGTTTTTCCTCATTTTTGCAGCAACGATTCCCAGTTCTTTGCGCTTTTTGCACCCTCGATACCATTTGCAGAGAAATGTTACAGATATCGTAAGTATATCATACATTATCAAATAGACACAAAAGACCGCAATTGTCATTGTGTTCAAAAGCATTTACAAACTGTATATTTTTCTTCTGATATTGCAGTTGACGACAAAATGCCGCATGAAGCTGGTTACGATTCATTCCTTTCTGGTTTTGGTTAGTACGGTCAAAGGACTTGTTTCTTTCTTACACTTAAAACTTTATATGAATTCAGAATGCTGAACACTATGCACTTACTCACTAGACGACGAAAGGGTGGAAAGACATTCCTGTGAATAAAACATGTTGCATGCAGATGGTTATAGTTCTCCAAACCAAGAAAGATTTATTTTAAAGTAATTGATTAAGGTGGATACCGTAAATGATCTAATAAACAACCACTCTCAAATAAACGCCTCGTATCTAATAAACGCCTCCCCTAAAGCGCAAAGTTTGTATTAGACACCCCCTCTTATAAACGCCCCGTGTCTAATAGACGCCCCCCCCCCCCCCCCCCCCCCAGGAATCACCTCAAAAACCAAGGAAATGCTCCTTATAGTAAAATCACGCAATATAGTTTCTTGTTTGTTTCGGACATCGTAGAGGCCAACAACGCCAACACGGTTGACCCCTATGACGATGAAAACGTCGATATCAAACTATGAACGACATCTGTAGGCTTTGCATGAGTGCAGATTAGATTAGTCCCTTACTCAGCGACTCTCTTTTGTATCTTACTCCGCTTTGACAAACTTCGCATCCTATTCGTTTTGGTGACGTTGTTACAGTTAAAGTGAAATAAACGCCTCTCTCTAATAAACCCCTCATATCTATTTAACGCCTCCGCTAGGACCCCAAAAATTTAATAGACGCCCCGGGCGTTTATTTAGCACAGATAGTTCTGTTAACACTTATCCACTGGATAGTAATTTATCCGGTGCAAAGCGCTATCCGCCCTTTGAACAACTGGAGTAGGGCTTGGGGTATATCTCCTTTCAACGCTGCTTGAGGGATGTAAGAAACTTAAAAAGATTTCCTTTCCTTTTGTTCTACATGTATTAAGTGCCACCGATAACAGGCGTTAACATCTCTTAAATGTGTTTTGAACAGTGTTCCTGCGGATGGCACACATCCTGGCCTATAAGGTGTCAAGGTAAGTGATCAACTTCTGAATTCTCCTTGTAGTTTCAATACATTGTCAACTAGATAGGTGATGGGAACAACTGAGAACATCAGCTACGTCACACTGTCTTGTTGTACTATCAAATTCACCGAAATAAAATTGAAGAAAATGTATGAGAGGGTCCTGAAAGAGGGCTGCAGGTATAAATCCCATTTCCCAGCCCAATTTATCCCAAATCCCATTTTCTAGCCTATTGTTTTCCCAATTTTCCAAATGCCCAGTCCCAGTTCTATTGTTTATATGTTTGTGATTCCCAGAAGTCCCAGTGATCAGGGGCGGATCCAGGAATTCCTGAAAGGGGGGTTGTATACCTTAATATTTTTTATGCATGATTAAAAGGGACATAAGTAACAACAATAGTTATTTGTCGTTTTTCTTCATGTCTCGTCTCGTATATTGAACAATGTAGCATGAACGAGTCTTCTTGTATGAGCTGTTACAAAGCCCTCGCATATCTTGTCTACCTTGAATCTCTCAGAGTAATGCATAGCCATTAAAAGTGAGATAGATCTGAGAAGTGCTCTTTAGAGAGTATTGCTCTTATTGGACACTCGCAAATTTTACATTATCTATTCCTAACTTGACAATCAGTCCGGCAATTGGTGGAAGTGAAACAACTACGAATAAAACAATTTTATTCTATTATTTTTATGAAGTTTCAAAGAAATTAAAAAATGCTGCGCAAAGGGGGGGGGGTGGGTTGCAACCCCCTCAACCCCTCCCCCTGGATCCGCCTGTGGTGATCCAAATCCCATTTTCCAAGTGAACATTTGCCCAAATCCAAGTCCCTAATTTCCCCTGCCCACAGTTAGTAACAAGAACTCAATGTTTTTGTCTTGGTTACTAAATGTAGAACTGTTATTGGTCCTTTCTTTGTTTCCTTAGGTCTCCAGAGGGGCCCCTTCCCTTCTCCAAGTTTCTTCGCGTGCTAAAACCATTTGAGAATCTTATACATCTGAGCAGAGCACGAGTACAGCATGTGGTATGTACTAAACAACCATAAGTACACTCTTATAAGAGGCGGAAGCTGAGATTTAGCAAAATTTTAAGAAGCTATTTCGAACGTACATGTACCGAAGCTGACACAAGCTGAGCACTTTTATTTTCTTCACTCGTTTTTGCAACGAGCTCTCAATGCAATACTTCACTAATCCTTAGTTTTTCAAAATAAAAAAAATAAATAAATTACACAAAATGTAGCATTTGACATTTGTTTGAAATATCCCGAGTCATTTTTTTTTTAATACGAAATTCAGCTGAGCCCAAAATGCTTGAATGCGCATTTGACATAGCAACAAACAACATAAATTTCTATCGCGTTAATTTTATTTTCATTGTTCAAAAAAAGTAAACACATTAAAACAACTTTAAAATTTCTAGAAGTTCAGAACATGGTTTGAATGGTTTCGGGATCAAATTATGAAAAAAGGAGCATTCAGTCTCAGTTCAACCGATGTTCGAAATAAGAAAAAACAAGAATAAAGCCAAACGGATAGCTCTTTTTTGCGTTAATAAAAAAACTAAGTGTAAAGGTTGATTTGGATCTCAGGAAAAATGGAAATGAAAACTTGATTAAAACGTTATAAGTTTTCGAACCTTTTTCCCCTCGTTATATCATAGGGAAAAAACGCATTCAATTTTTTTTTTTTTCAGAACCTAACCGGACCAGACCCACCCTCCATTCGACCACAGTGGCTTTACGTCACGTCCAAAGTTCAAACGAAGCCGCTGGTTGCTAGGACGGTTAGTATTGCAGTAGCGGACCCAGTAGCGTGGATGGAAAAAAGTTGAACTATTGAATCATTATTTTGCCCTATTTTGTGGTGGACGGACTTCGTAGCGAGAGAAAAGGGGAAAACTCAGAAAACTTGTTTTGCTGTCTGCAGATTCAAACTTAGCCAACGATGATCATATTTTGTTTATTGATTTTACAGTTAGCTCAAGAGTTCTCTCAGTTTGGTTCTGTGGACGTGAAAATTTTGGACTCGCAGCATGCGCTGGTCGCTGTTGCTCATCACAGAAGGTAAGAAAGAGAGATCAGTCGATCATGATTATCTTTTTAAAACAGGTCTTCAGTTGCAGCTGGGGTATACCTGATCGACCTTCCATGGGCTAGAACTTAAAGAAGAACCAGGAATAGAAAGAGCTTGCCGAAATTTGGAGGGATGTTGCCAAATTTGAGGTTAACTTGCTAGAGGCCTTCGTGAACTAATTGCTCAGATTCGTACAAAAAAGGAACAAAAGTGGCAACTTTCGAATGGGAAACTTTGAGTGGAACAAGACTTCGAAGGGCGTCTCTGTTTTCCCTTGAGTCTTATCACTGAGCTTTTAGTTCCCCTCTCTAACCACCACGATTCACCAAACACCGCTGATTTTGGTAGTTTTGTGGTTGTATAGAGGTCTCCTCAGTCAGCGGCTCTGAAGGCGTAAGGGAGGTGACAGGGGAGTGGGAGCTCCGTATATGGTAACACTTAAAGTGTGTAGTTTCAAATGTTGAAAGAAGTGTTCGATGCAACCGCCGTGAACTACCAGCCCAAAGTGCTTCCTGGTCATTGTTGTATGGGAGTCCACTCCCCTCCGGGGGAAGGGGGAGGCTCAAAGGGGGCTTAAAGTCGTTTTTCCTGACTCGCTTATGTGTATTGCTCAGAATTTTTTAATTGACAAACTTAAATAATAAAAACGATTTCTTTCTTCCCCTGAAAATAAATTAAAAGGCCACGGGGAGATTCCTTAAAATATCTTTCTCACTTTTTTCATCAGAGCAAAAGATGTTTTACGAACCTTCAGACGGCACAAAACGCTCAGTGTCCGACAATACAACTCATTTCTAGATTCACCCAAGATAAAGATAGCTCTGTGGTAAGTCAAATGTCATAATAACATAACGTGCACGGTGATGTTGCGAAACAGACTTGATGGGTATTACAGCCAAATTTGAATAGAGTCCCCTTCCCCCCTCCCCCCCCCCCCCCGCCGCCCGAAAAAAAGAAACCGGAAGTGGCATCTTTAATACGCTGAGGTGAGGAGCACGGAGGGACTGAGAAAGTAAAGTTCATTTTTTACTGTTTCGAATGTGTTTACTACGATTTCCAGTTGAGTGCGACGCGAACAAAGTTTGGTGACGAAGTTTCAACATAACAACGGCATTGTTGTCAAGGGCAAACTTCTCTGTTACCATTGGTAACAAATTTGTTTTTGTAACTGTCTTGCTCGACAATCTCGATGCTTAAATAAATACAAACACTACAAATATCGTCAGCAACACTTTATTACGCTTTCAAATAAAAAATATATACACAGAGACAACGATAAAAGAAACAAATAACGAAATATATTATGCCTTAGCTGTTTTATATCAGCAGCAACAGATCTGTGTTGAGAGTTGACGTTATGTTTAACGTGCGTCACTTTACCTTCCTCGTTAGAGTTACTGTTCAACTGAAATTTTATCGTTTTCCAACTCCAGGGATTTTCTAGCAGCTTTAAGAATTCCTTCAGCTTTAAATAATAAATCTTTCTCAAGTGCAAAATGAATAATTCGCGAACTGAAATGAAGAACATTCAGCGCTTCGTAAAGCTGACAAAAGCTAACACCATTTCGGATCGAAATTTCAAAATATTAGCCAATCAAAAAATTGCTCAATTAAAACTGACGCCATGTTGGATCGAAATTAGCCAATCAAAAAATTGCTCTGTTTCCCGAGAGGTCCTCCTTGTATAAAAGAACAATGGCGGTCAGTACCTGTTTACGACAGTTACCAATGGAAACAGAGAAGTTTGCCCTTGACAACAATGCCGTTGTTATGTTGAAACTTCGTCACCAAACTTTGTTCGCGTCGCACTCAACTGGAAATCGTAGTATTTTACATGTACTATAATTTTCTTGCCAAAAAAAAAAACGAGCGTTGTGCAATTTTTTTAGCTAAGGCATTCATTTAATATGTTGTTATACGGTGAGCATGAAGCAAAATATCTCGTTCTTGACAATATATATTTTTTCCAAACTAGCATTGAACTGAAAAAAGAAAAGGCGACTGTTCTTAAAATTCGCGTTTCAAGAAGTGTTGGTGCCAGTCAATTTTAAAACTCGCACAGCCTGCAGAATTATTTTCTAAGATTTCTCACGAAACTCCGTCAAATTTCCTCTGCTTTGTTTTCTGATATGGGCAGGTGTTACCTTTGGTCGGGAAATTATTCTTAACTGATCACAGTTGCCCTCGAGGCGAAACTGTTCATTTATAGGAGGGTTAAAATGAAGGAGTTCCCAGCTAAAAAAACAGCTTTGTTTTTGTCGGAATATCCTTAAAAAGTGAAACTTGCAGAGTAAAACCTTCGTTGAAAAACAACTTGAATCTGAACGTGAGCTGAATAACGTTTTGTGATATTTTTAACTTTCAGCTGTCGACTGTTTTTTTTCCGGCAGATTAAACTATAACTTGAGTTGCAAATGTCCATTGTTAACTCAACAATGTGCAGGGTGATGCCCGAACTATACTTTGTTTTCTGTCTTTTACACGCCGATAATTCTGTTTTATTGTGTCTTGATTTCTTAGGTGCGGCGGAACTGCTGTGGTCTTCTCGGCTGTTGCAGTATTTTTATGGAAATCTTGGACATAGCTAAAGTATATTTATTAATCGAGAAAAACATTATGTACTGACTTGTCAGAGTCGATGTGGGAACGTTTCGAATTAAAATTGTTATTTTGATGTAATAATCTATTTTGATTCTTTTTATTTATTTTATTTACAGTGAATAAATGATTTTTCTTTAACCTCTGTCTTTAAATTTCTGCGAGGATTAAACTTAACGAAATCCAGCAAAACAGAACCCTTTAAATTGCGCTTGTGATTTCCTTTTATTTTTTTTAACGAGTTGGCGACTTTACGCAGGCCATTTATTTCCGCTAGCACGCGCGAAAATGTCTCTTTTTGATTGTTTTTCCAGTTTTCAATCATCTACTTTTCGTCACGTATTTAGCGGACATTTATGACAAATATTGTGAAAGATCTTTTAAAAACTGTCGTTGAGTTTACTGACTTACGGTGGCATAATCCCGAAACTTACATTTACATATGTAATTTTGGCCACCAGTTTTTGTATTTTGCAGCCAATCTGTACCGGGTTTTAGTTCGTCAGCAACGCAGGCTAGTTTTCTAAAGCCTGGTTCTCATATAATAGCCCTGATCGTTTCTATCGCATCGATCGTTTACAAATACTAAGACGATCGTAGACTACTGAAGCGATTGGTAACGATCGGGGGTTCTCATATGACCGTCCCGATCGCCTGGTATGCTGGGTATGAGCGAAGACCTACGAAAAACCATCATTTTAGCCCGAAATCAAACACAATTGCAGCCTTCAATGAAAGAGCAAAACCCATGGCCTCCTATCTTCTCAGTTATTACAATTTTATGACAAAGAAGAGAAAGAGAGGATGGAACACGGGCGATCCAAGCAATCGTGGTCGCTCCAATCGCCGCAGACGTTAGCGATCGTCTGTGTAATGTTCTCATACGATCGCCCCGAACACAAGAAAACTTTTTGAAGTGACAGAGGCGATAGAAACGATCGGGGCTAAATTAAAACGTATTTTTCTTGTACAGTTTCAATACATTGCCTATTTTCTGTTGTTGTTGTTGTTTTTTACGCGAGAAGTTGAGCCTAAATGAGTTAGGGTACGATTCGATCGTGTGTGATCTTTGAAAACATGGCTAACATTTGTTTTTTCTTGAATGCAAAAAATTATCACTTCTTCGCTTAAGCGATCAACTTTTTTGCATGTGGATGCAATAGTCGTGTTAAGTGTGAATGAACAGCGAAGAATGCAATAAATTACAGTAAGCCTTGTTCAAACAATAACGCTACAAAACGAACATAATTGTTCCCTTTAAACTCAGCGAAAGCAATTTCCATGTTATTGTTAGAAGGTGCTTAGAGCAACCAATCACAGAGCAGCTTTACCAAGTCATTCAAGAGAAAAATCAATAATTTATACCCAGGTGAGAGTTTGATCGGCTTATTAACATAAAATTTGTTGGTGGGTTTCTACGATCAAAAACGATGGAAGCGCTTGGTGAAGATCTGGACGAAGACAGCGATGTCGCCGAAAATCGCCTTCTAAATACTGAAGATTCTTGTTGTGTTTGTAGTAAAGTGTGGGAAAAAGATTTCATCTGCGGTTGGGCGCCGTCGTTTGAGCGAAAAGTTTCGCGGAAGCCAACTAAACATGCCGCGTCGTTAGGCAACACGCGGAAAGATGGAAAAATTGCCCTAGCCGAGTGCGGATTTGTTTTCAGACATTATGAGAAATCTAGTCGCTATATTGAACAGTACAGGGAAAATCATAGCAGTACTTTCTTGCAAAGTGAAGACGAATGGCGACCTGTGTTGGGAGTTGATGTACCGGACCCATACTTACCCAAGATTGGGTCGACTTCGAGGTAACTGGGTCTTGTTTACATTGTTTTTTAATTGTTTGCTGTGGGCTTTTAACTGGTTTGAACGTTATTGTAAAAAAGGGAAAAGGTTTCTTTTAAACGCAATAATATTTAAGCTAAATGAATCCAAACTCTAAGAGATATACGCCTTCGAGTTCGTTTAACACATGAGTGTCTCTTAATCGTCACTTTCTGTAAGAGGTAGGCATGTTTTCCTCGGGTTGGGTACATAATAAAATAAACTGTCAGGTTGATTGATGTCATATCGATTTGTAGTTTGTAGAAACTACTTGTCAACTCGAAAACACATGAAAATGTTAATTTTAATAAGCGAAACGAAACAAAATCGTAACTCCGTTGTGATTAATTTTATTAGAAGTTTTAGAATTTACTTAGAAGTTGCGAAATAAATGAACTGAACGATATTGTCAGCTGTTACGAAAAATATATTTTCTGTAAATTTTCGTTCAGTGTATTTGCATTTTTACGCCACGAAAAATTGTCATATTTACTTTAACGTTTTTTCATCAAAAAACATGTTTATGCCCGATTAAGAATTTTGCCTAAGGGCCCGGCGATTTAGACTTGAAGACAATATGTTGTAGATGAAAGTTATCGCTCGCTAATTTTCGTTCACGATCTTATCTGGTAAAGTACTTTAGGAATATTGCTTCAAGCTGAAATGGGGCAACCCCTCGCTAAATGATAAGATACGAATCTTGCATTAATTTTTCGTAGATTTCTTACGTATTAGGAGTGAGAAAAACGTGCAAAGAAAATCTCTAAGAGCGTCCGTGCGAAGCCGGATTGCTAGCGTGTGACGAAATATTGAACACTATAATCTTGCAAGCACGCAAGATGATTCAAAGATCAATATTATACCATTCGTTCTGAATTTGCATGGGATTTTTGCATATAAATGTGGTGCGATTTAGTACCCTGCGTTGTGTTTGCGCGCTCTGCTTTCTCTGCTGTCAGGATTAGCAGGTTACATGTGTAAAATAAAATAAAATAAGACATTTTTGCCAGAGCTTTTAATATGGCATTCTCGTTCGTCATAAATATTTAGACAGAAAATACACTACCGTTTTTCAACGTATGTTTTTCTATAAATTACTTTTTTTAATCAACAAAAAAAAATTTCCAAGGTCTAAGATGTCAATTACGGGTTACGTTCAAGCAGCTTTCATATCTCTGAAGTAATTTACTTGCGCTATTCCGCCAACACCCACACTTTCCGTGCTTAAGGACTTTTAAAGAACTAAGTAGCGCTTAGGCGAAGAAGTTGCGTACAAGAAACGAATTGTGACCTGCGTAAGGTTTACAATGCGGCTTGTTGGCTACATATAAATAGGGTCTAAAATTTAGCAAAAACATAAAATCCTACTTTGCGCCCCACCGAGCGGGTATAGACATAAATACAGACAAAAAAGGTAAATTATTGCATTATTAATTAACTTTCTCATAAGTCCTTTTAATGTAATATGGTGTCAGTTAATTTGTCTTTCATACTCAAAATTTTACGTTTTTTTTCTAGTTAAGCTATTTCGTAAATGGTTATTTGCACATAATTTGTGTACCTCTGTGGGCCGTTTAAGCGTAATTCACACATTTCATTTGTTTAGATTCCTTTTCAGCGACTCATCAAATATCGCAGGTTATCAAATATGTAAACCTAAATAGTAAAACCACGCATTTTATTTCTCTTCTATCAAACATTTTAATACCGGTAGTATCATCCATATTTTTTCACTTCTGCATCCTTTTTTCTCTTTTTTATGTAGATTGTGCTATTTCTTTTTCCACCCGTCTTTCTTTAATTTTAATTAAATGCGCAATAATTAACGCTGCACTTTCTTTTTTAATGATCCGACTGTCTATTTTTTTTTGTTTCAGCAAAACTGTTTTTGATCGAGTAAAGTTCATCGAGGCTATGTCGGACTATTACAAAGTAGCTGCTATGAGAAGGTTAGTAAATTATATGTTTATTTTTTGGGATCAAGTCAATTGCTAGAGTTTTAATTTCGATTGACTGTGAAAAGTAATTAGGCGTTTGCTCTGGTCTTTTTTATTTGTCAAACTCGATAATTGGTTAAAACAAACAAAAAAGGAATCGTACAACGTGCTGTAAAAAATCACAGCAAACTTGCTGTTCTTTTTTCTCAACGAATCAACAGGAAAACCAAAACCAATCGTTTCGAGGATTACAGCGATTTTTGATTGAATTTCGTAAAACCAAAAGCAAAGAAATCACTCTAACCAATCACAAAGGACGCAGATGGGCCACTTTATCAAAACTCGATGCAAATACCTGGTTTTGGTCTTACTTCTGATTGGTTGAGAAAGTGGCGCCAGATTTGTAAACCAATCACTGGGGGGAAGCGTAGTAATGCGAAACTAAAGCAAAATTGAATTACTTTCGACACTCAAGTGAAAATCACTCTTATTTTCAGGGCCCCAGTTGATACGACCCCCCCCCCCCCTCCCCCTGATACCAGTCCTGCGACTGAATGGGTTACCCTGTTTAAACATCGATTATAATTATTATTGCCGCTCACAAAGTGCAACACTGCGCGCAACATTCAGGCACGTAGACGGTGATTAACGCCCGGTTGCATGTTTTCACCTTGAGTTCTTATTGGTGCGTTTTTTGTGATAGGCCAGTCTCGATAACCAATAGAAATTTTTAATGGCGTGTAGTTTTAAATTCTACATTCTTTATTGCAGTGATCTTCAGAACATTTGTCTAACTGGAAAGAGAACTGAAAATGCGGATCGCAAAACAGCGTCGAGCAGTGACACCAAGTTAAACAGCGACGGCTTACCATTCATTGTAACTGCTTCAAACGGCAAACAAGTTTCTCAGAAAGCTGGAAAGAGAAAACTGAGCACTACATCGGACGAAGAAAAACTGGACACTGTAAAAAATCGCCAAGATGTCATTAGAACCGCTCCTGAGTTAACTAAAGATATTGTTTTGCCGTGCGTGGGATCAAAGCCTGATGTTCCGCATCAAATGGACGATAAACCAATTTCAAGCTCAGCCAAACATCAGTCATCAGAGGAATCGAGACGATTTCAAAAGGAAAGGATCCGACTTCCAAAGTTTCAATGGACAGAATGCCACGTGAAAAATAATCGGAGGGAAAGAGAGAGGAACAATGCAACTGTAAAAGTTGAAAAGAAAGAGAAGCCAATTGTAGAAACGCTGCCGAGTAGTGATAGTGAAGAGAATGTTTTGCTGTCAACTCGGCAATTAAACTCGCGTGGTAATCTGCATCTTGGAAGCACGGTTTCACCGCCAACTTCAAAATCAAAGTCAGCGCACGTTGCAGTAGGTAAATGTGAGATATTCAGCTCGACAAAATCGTCCAGCGCTGAGCGCAGACCGAAACCTTATCAAACAGGGACAAAACTTCCTAGCGAAACCGCTTTTATTCGGATTCTAGGACAACAAACGGGCCCTCCACCTAAAGAGGCAAGTAAAAATGGATCCAAAGAGGCGAACAAAGAAAGGCCGAGCACGAATGAAAAGGCTTTTATGAACCAGAATTTACCACTACAATACATGTCTCGATTTGGCAGGAGGAAGTTTCAACATGTGTTAGAGGCGCGGTCGTTTAAGCCTGCGGAGAAGAAACTTAGAGCAACTGCTCTAGCCGACTTTCATAATTAGAGATTCAGAAGATCGTATCTAATCCTTAGGGAAGAGAGAAGGTTACCCCATGGAATTGGAATATTGTAAAGTTCAATGGAAACACTGTTTTTCAATTGAACTTTACAGCATTAATTTTCACAACATTCCACGTGTTCATTTAAATATCGCTCTGCAGGACACACATATTTTTTTACCGCATTGAATAACCTGGGTACAAATTTGGTGTCCATGTTTCTGGTTTTGCAGAAATAACTGCAGGGAGCGTTATGGTCTCTGATAAGTCAATCTAAGCCGTATATAAGTTCCTAGACCATGAAGTTTTGATAGAGATGAAATTTAACAAGCGCCATGATATGCCTTTGTTGTTTCCATTGAAAAAAAATTTCGGCGTCTATTAAATCTGCCATCTTTGAACAGCTTCTAAAATGAAATTGTACTGTATTGTATTATCAAATGAAGTTTACGATTGCGCCATATAAAGTATTCACAAGGCGATTTTCAACACCATGATAATATTATCCAAAAGTCGCGAAATATATTCCCATACATTTTCTTGGTGGTACATCAATACTACATCCCAAGTTGACGATTTCTTATATTCTCCCTATCTTTCTTCCTGAAAATGTATTGGCACTGTCAGGGGATCTTAGATATTGATCCATCTTGGGAAGGAAAAGGTTGAAATCTGGTTTAAGAAAATGATATAATTTATCAGATAAATAGTAAATATAAATATAATATATTGAGTTTTAAAGTGTTTTATGTAATCACGAGCATCTTTATTACTGCTCGGTGGTAAAATGCAAGTATTTTATTTTTAACTTCAATAAAACAACAACTTTAATTGAGTGTAATTTCTTACTACAGTACTGCATATCCTTACCGCGTAATAGACCTTTTCACTAAAATTTTTTTATCTTTAGAGCAGTTTTCAATCGAGTGTCGTAAAACCAAAACCAAAGTAATTACTCTGGCCAATCACAAAGCACACAGACAATCCAGTGAACCAATCAAAATTCGAAGCAAATACATGTAGTTGGCAGAAAGCGCGGGAAAACGTGCGCGAGCGAGTCACGATTGGTTTTGGTTTTACTTCTGATTGGCTGAGAAAGTGGCGCGAGATTTTTAAGCCAATCACTAAGCGTAGTAATGCAAAACCAAAGCAAACGCAAGTTTACTTTCGACAAACATAGAAGCGAGCTATGTAAGATTCATCAAACATATATACAAAAAGATCTTCAAACGATCACTCTGTTGCTTAGCTTATAAGAAACACTGCATTTCCTTTTTTTGCTAGCAGAATCTCCTTCTCTGTAACCTGAGGTCATGCCCCCCTTCCCTACCTTCTCTGCTACAACGTAAACTCAAATACGTGGTTCTTCTGCACTTTAAAACTGTTTTCATACTCAAACAGTTCAAAGATCTGAAAATCATGAGGCTTTGCAGTTTTTGCATGAAATTTTCCTGTTTCTGTGTTTAGCTGCATCGTAAAGATATATTTAAAAATGACTGTTTTAAAATAGAACTCAAAATAATTAAAAAGCCAGGTATTTTTTTCTTAGTGGCTAAGCTCCCCTAGCATAAATCGTTGTTTTCTTCTCGGACACGGTGGTGTATATTATGTGGTTTATTTTTACCCTTGATACAATTTGATATTTTTCATTGTTATGGCGTGTGGTAAATTGGTAACATAAGATAATTAATATAGAACAAAGGGAAATACCAAGAGTAATAGACAGAAGATCAACTGTGACTTTGGGAACAAGGCACACGAAAACCAAGTCAAGAGAGTGTTGTTAAAAAAGAAAATCCCCCAAACGACCCAAGATCTCAGACCCAAAACCCCTGATTCTATCAAGCCCGTTGGCATTAGGTCGTTATAGCTAAATATGCTCAGAGTATTGTGATGTTCAGTTAACGACTGTCGGCACAAGTTCTGTTTCAATCATCATCTTTAGAAAATTCAATTTTCTCCTAAAAACAAGGATGAAAAAAAATCCCCCTTCCTCGAAAAGAAGACCAGCAGGCTCCTGAGACAACCAAATAACCAAAAAAATCTTTTCACAAATATAAGCAGGGTTCATTATCGGAATTTTGCGGCATTTGCTCTGTTTGGCTGTCATAGTCCAGACTCTAAACTCTCCCTTCCTCACCATATATAGGAGTTGAACCCGGGCGGGAGAAGAGAGACTCTCTCTCTCGTCCCCCGGCTTGGTTCAATCACAAACCTGTGCGCGCGAGTGGCGCCCTCGCGCGCTATACTAGTTGTGTCTTTGCACAACTAACGAACTCGAACCAGTTTCCCCGAGTGGATAAACATGGCGGCTAATCGTTGTTCACTTGCTTTGTAATGCAGATGAGTCCTTGACCAACTTTTTGTTGACGTTTGTAGCTGTTGTTCTTCTAAGCCAACTTAATGACATCCTAGCGATCAGACTCTATTGTAATTTGCTGTCAAAGAACAGTTCAAGCCGCATCCTGAAGGAATGTGACTGAAAAAGGCAAACGACTTGCTTCCAAACGTCTAGAAAATTATGGTTGTTATGGCCGGATACAGTTACGCATGAAACTAACTGATCAGACATTAAGGCTCGCTGGATGAAGATCGAGATTTTTGGTTTCTTCAGAGTTGTGGCTGTAAAACCGACCGGCAATTTCGTAAGAGTTGTAATTTATTTCGGTGGTTGCCAAGTGGGATTCGAACTGGGCGCTGAAAAACCGTCAACAAGATTTTGTACGATCAAGACCCCGGATCGATCACGCTCTTCGTTGCAGTGCTAAGCTGAGAGGAATGAATCCTTTAATACTTTTGTCTCAACTAGTAAGAACTGTTTTTTATGTACATTTGGGTGAACTGTGTTGACATGGCTAATGAACTCCTTACGTCAAACATCAACTCAATATCCAAACGATAAAAATACGTTCTCGAAGCCTGCTTGCAGATAATCTCGTTTGTGGCATCTAGATTCACATTTATTGGGCAAAGTGCAGTTTAACTATCTGATAAGAAACAAGAATATAAGAGACAGAGCAGTCTTAACTTTGTAAATAATGTCTCGTATGAGAACTGGTTTGAAGCCAACTGTGCCCACAAGGCACTCTCCATCAAAATTACCCCCGGTAAGGACAGGATGGAGATCTAACTCTCCACCCTCGCCTGGCAGTGCCAGAGAGCCAGACTGGTCTCATGATATGATACGGGGTATTCAGTTAAAGACAGCAACTAAGAGACCCTTGGTAGCGAGAACCAATTCTCCAAGAAGGACTCCGAGCATTGATGAGATTAGGACAACTCCTGTGCTAAAACAACAAGAAGAGAGAAAAGGTTCCATCCCACAGGAGAATGGAAAAGATAAAGAAATTGAGGTTAGACACTACAATACAGAAAATATACTGTAAAAAATCCTGATTTCTCAAACGTCCTTGGCCCAGGGGGGTACTTGCAGTATACATGACGGGGAGGTCCGACGTATTTTTTTGGGTTGAAAATTTACACCCTCGGTATTTTTTTTGGGTCAAGAGATCTGTCATGTATTTTTTTAGGTCTTAAAGTCTGTTTGATTGAATAAATCAGTATCGAGGTTCTAGGTCTTGTACCTTTTGGGCTAGAAAATTTTGATGGCAGGTATTTTTTTGGGTGTAAAATTTCAGGCTCATGTATTTTTTGGGGTTTGCAATATGAAGCTCCGTCGGACCCCCCCGTCATGTATACTGCAAGTACCCCCCTGGGGTCCTTGGTTTCTCAAACCTTCCAGTAACTCCAATCTCTTCCCAGCAATTTAACCCTCTGATGTCTTGAGCAATTTGGTTCAGGTTTGAGAAATCAGGTTCCACTGTAACAATAATTAAAATACTGGTGGCTTGATGGTTAGTGATAAGTAGCCTGCATGTGAGATGTTTGAAATTATGTGGTTAAATGACCTAACCACCATGTGTCTCCTCATGACATAAAAATTATAGGGGGACTTAAGTGAAGTCTGAACTTCTCATTTCCTGTACCTTGTTATGCCCCCTTGGGAATCCTACAACCAATCCCTCTCCTCTTGCCTTCTCTTGAGTTCCTGCCTCCTTTACTCCCAGGTTAAAAAAGAAAAGTTGAAAATTAAAACAAAAATGAAAAGTGACTTGTCCCGGGGGGGGGGGGGGTACTCAAAAAAGTTTTATACGGGGAGGCTCCGCCCCAAGTTCTAACCCCTTAACCTTATATATACCATTTTCGACAGAAATTGTACCCCTTTCGTATACCTTTAACTGAAAAAAGGTACCCCTTTCATATACCTAAGAGACATGGCGTGTACTTAAAATAGGACGTATTCTTGTCATTTGTATGTAGCGCTTAATAAATTAAAATAATCTGTTCGAAATATTTTAATAAAAGGCCCTTTTAAATAGCCAAATGACAGATTTCCATACCCTTTCATATACTTAAACTCGTGAAATCCCTACCCTTTTATATACCTGAAGCCTGAAAAAGGTACCCCTTTCAGGCAGAGCCTCCCCGTATAGGCCATTATAGGGAGTACCCCCCCCCCCTGACTTGTTCAGCAGCAAAACCCACTTGTACCGGACAACTGGACAGCACTTTTTTCAAGCCTTGGCCATGTAACCCCAGGGGGGTACTCCGGGGTCCAAGTGACGGGGGATGTGCGAAGGATTTTTTTGGGGTCGAAATTTTCGATTCCGGGATTTTTTTGGGTAGGAGAATTTGGCAGGTATTTTTTTGGGTGACTTGATTTAAATAGGGGACTTTTTTGGGTATTAAAATCAAACTAAAGTGCCTTAGCGCGGCCTTGGCAATTTAGGGGTAATTTGACTAGGGATTTTTTGGGGCGTTTTTTTTGGTCCAGGGATTTTTTTGGGCAATGTCGGAAGACTCAGGGATTTTTTTGGGTCCTGAGTTTTGCCTCCATTCGATCATCCCCGTCACTTTGATCCCGGAGTACCCCCCTGGGCATGTAACTCACCTTGCTGAGATAGTGGGACTTATGAGCCTCAGTGATATAGAAAGCAATGCTTTGGCTCCTGGCAAACTGCTGCAGAAATTTGCAAAAGCTGTTGGAATTTCTAACAATATTAATAAAAAGTATTTATTTTGTCTTGGTTTGACAATTCAGTTACAGAAAAATTAGTTTGCCTTTTAATTTTAAAACTGTCAAATTTCTGTTTTCAGAAGCTGAAGTTGAAAATCCTATCTCTTCAAAAACTTATTGAGCAGCTTAGAGGTGAAATCAATGAGAAAGCCAACATAATAACAGAATTGGAGGGAAAACTAAAGGCACAGGTAAAGAACTATCAAGAAAAAAAATTATTTTGGACAGGTGTGATTAAACCTTATTGCCATAATAATAAATTAAACTGGAGGATAATCTCCATTCTCATCCATTCTACAAGTTTCAGAAGAGGGAAGGGGATACTCCTACTTAATATATTATAAGGAGACACTTGATGTAAACATGATAAACAAAAATACACAAATCTAAATATTTGGTTATCTCATTGCCGCCTATTCACTAGTATAAGAGTTATCCAGGTGTTAACGTTGCTCTATTATCCTTGATTTTTGGCTTAAAAAATACATAGATTTGTAAATTTTGGAAGGTTGTCCCTTAGAGTGTCTACTAAAACAGAAATTATTTTCTACAAGTTATAGTAAACTTGGCTGGATCTCACTGACAATTTGCTTATAGGAAGTACAGGCTCAAAGTCTAGTTGTTAATATTTTTTATAAGTAAAAGTTTTGCTTAGAATTTAGCCAGTTGGAGCATGTCACACACCTAGCCATACAATAACATTGTTATGAAGTGATCAATGATCTTACACAGATACTATGTTTACTTAACAGGCGGCTGAGTATGAAGAACAAATTAAGAAATTAAAGGCTATTATTAGTGAAAAAGAGTTAGAAATAGAGGAAAAGAAGAAGATTTTGAAATCCAAAGATGTGGAAATTAGTGAAATGAAAGAAAGTTTTGAAAAAGAAAAGGAAGTCATGAGAACAGAGGTAAGGACATGAATGTTATTGTGAATATTAAGTGAAAGCAGTGCATGGACCAGATCCCCCAGGGCATGAAAAAAACTTGCCTGGACAGTTGCTTGTTTGTCTTAAACCTGCCACCACTAACTGCTTTTTTTATCGTAGAACAGGACATTTTTTTATTGGGGTCAAATTGGGTCCAAATTTGTCGAGCCGTCAGCTTGCTGCACACTAGCAAATTTTTTGTCACTACCTACTGTGTCAAGGCTTAATTGGGGCCAACTCATCCAAAATCAAGATGGCAACAACAATACTTTCTAATTGGTTTCAACGTGCTGGAGCCCTGACAAATTGTCGTGATCCACTGCACACTAGCCAGCAAGCCCAAACAAGATCTTACACACATCTTCAAGTGAACATCTAGCACTGCCACATCCAGATATTGCAGACATGGCCTGATCTTGTCATAGACTTACAAGTCTAAATTCACTGCACACTAGCTGATCATGACAAGTGAAGATTTTTTGAAGGCCAGTGAAAAATCGGCTAGAGTCTCGCAGGCTTCAGTTTTCTTTTCAGTATGATTTAGTTGGTAGGTGACTTGCCTGATGAGTTCCCAGCACTTGCTATAAAATGATGCCTAACTTATTTTGTACATCTTCTTTTTTTAGTTTGATCGTGAATTAGAGGAGTTAAAAGCCCAGCATCTCAAAGAACTCACTGATCGTGATGGGAAAATGAAAATCTTGAAAATGCATATGGCTGATGCTCTAAAGGATAATTCAAGGTGATCTTCTGGTCTTGTTTAAAATACTGACCCTTCGGGCCCAGGAGCACGAAAGTGTAAAATCGGAATTAAATTTTCACTTTCCAAAAAAGTTGAAAAGCGAAAAGCTTACATTTCAATGGTTACATACAAGAGTTTTATCCACAGACATACTAGTTACAGCCCCTTTTAATTGTCTTCGGACCTTGTCTATCAATAAGTTAATAATACTGACAATGGTTTGAGAACTACATCTTGCTTTCTAAAGCTTAAATCCCTCCACGATTGCTGTATAATTTGGCAGGTGATAAACTTCATGTTTGTTTCATATTTAAATTGATTTGCAAGTTGATTTGCAACCAGGTACAACTTGTACATAATAATAATAAAGATATATTAGCAGGGAGCCCATGTCACAAAAGGGTGTTTTTCGGGGGGGCCCTAAAAAAAATAAAAAAAAAAATAAAAAAAATTGTTTTTTAAAGTTATATTTGATTCTTTGCAGAGAGAGACAGCTGCAGCTTGAAGAGCTGACCAAGGAACTTAAAAGAGTAACAGAAGAAACAGATGTATTGAAATCTAAACTACAGTCTATGAAATCATCAAACCAGGTATTCGGAGTAGTAGGGAGATATTTTAAATTCTTGAATGTTTTCATTGGTATCTAATTAACAGAGAGTACAAATGTAGTTTGTAATTTGTACAACATAATCAATGAACCTGTAATATTAATGACAAGAGAGGTGCCACCAATGCAAGAATACAGCTTCCATTGGAGAAAGTATTTTTATTAGCCAGAGAGGAAAACCTGCTTCGTTTTTTTCGTTTTTTTCGTGGTTTTTGTTGTTGTTGTTGTTTGAACTCGTGTTTCAGTTTTTTCAGCCCAAACTGCCTCCCTTTTTTGTCAGTGACTTGTACCAGACCCCACTCATCACAGGATTTGCTCAGTCTAGACTAGTAGGTCACATAACTAAGGTGCTTGTTGGGGGGGGGGGTTTAAGCTGCTGAACATGTAAAGGAGCTCCCAGGAATAAGCCCTACAAATGTATTTTTAACCAGGCATTTGTGCATGAGCTACCTTTTATAACCTTTCCAGCAGTCATGGTTAACTTGTTTGCCATTATTTGCAGGGCAAGTGTCCAAATTGTTTTGTTATGGAGAAACAACTTCAATCGAAAATTGTTGAACTTAGAGACAAAGAAGCTGTAACCATTGAAATGCAGCAGTTGTGTGCAAAAATGGAAAAGCAACTTGTCCAACAGGTAAGAGAAGATGTAAATAGCTAATTTTATTAAAGGAATACTAAATGCATCTGAGTGCATTATTGAGTTGTAAAGCACACAGGAATTTTTAGAAACACCAAAGCTGTGTATGTAGAAGCGTGAGGTACGGTAATCCAAACTCCATGCATCTCATTCTTGTCATGACAAGTGGTTTTAGAAATTTCCAAGTGTTTATATAACTAGTATAACCATGAGAAACAAGTTTGCTATTTCCTTAAGTTTAGAAGTGTTGTAGGAATTGCATGCTCTCAAACTTGTGGTATCATAAATCTTATGCATTGTAACTTAATTATTAATGCAAGTACATGATGTAGGTACATGCTTTATCAAGCTTTTATGAACTTGAACTGACCAATAATTTATTTGTAGTGTGAGCAACTCCTTAAACATCTTATAAACATCTGTAAAAAGTTGCTGCCCTACTAGTCAGTTTTAATTGAAGCAGACAAACTGTCTTTGTCTCAATCAAAACTCTCTATTTTTTTCCTTCACTGCTTACAAAATTTATTTTACTGGTATCTGAACACCCCTCTGTAACAGACCTGGTGAAAGATATTTTAAGCTAGGACAGACTTAGATAAGTAGACCCTTTTCAGGCCATTTCCTAAGGTTATTTAGCGATATCCCTGTATTTGAAAGAAAAGAAGCTTTAAGTTTTGTATTTCATTATTAAATTCTGGTCGATTAAACACAAGTAACCAATCAACCATCACTAGATTTTGGTTGATTGCTGAAGGCAATGTTAAACTGATTTTTCCTTTGTATATTGATCTTTTATCTTTTAAAATTACCAAAGGTGATAAAAGCTTTTTAAGCTAAAATAGACCGTGTTAATTAAATTTCTTTCAAGCCATTTCAAAAGGCAATTTGTAATGTTCACTTCATTTGAAAATAAAAATGGTCATCTTTTGTATTTCAATATTGAATTCTTTCTGATTGTCTGCAAAGTGGCTAGACAACCATCAAGGTGTGATTATTGACCCGTTTCTGTGGATAAGCAGTTTGTTTTGCAAAGAAGGTCAGTCTATAGATATGTTAACTTGAGCTCCAGAGATTTAATATCAACTTCCAATTGTTTATTTGTTATTCTCTGACAGCACTGTGTACATGTACATTGGACTAAATTCACACTTGACAAAACTGGTGAGAGATATTTGAGTTTAGTTTTAATTCCAAAGTGCTATAAAAAATTAATTTTACTACTTGTTTACAGGCCACCAACCAACAAATATATTTTAAGATCTAAAGTACAATGAACTACCAGACTTCTAGTCTATCAAAGGGTTAGCTATAATAAGCACATCTGGTGAAAAAAAGTGTTTGAACTGAAAAACATTGTGCTGGCTGCACTGATCTGAATTATATACTTCTGGCTGACTGCAAAGTACTATTTGAGCCGATCCTTTGACTCCAGTATATGCTGAGGATCAATATTGCAGACACTTTAATTGTGCCGTCCCAATAGATTATTCTAAACAAGCATCGATGGCTTCTGTACAAGGCAGTGCTCAAAGCTCAAGGTCAAGGAGAAAAGAACAGAAATTCGACTGTCATTCTTATCCTTATCCAATGGCAGTAAAAACGAGGTCTTGCTCTTGGACTCTTCGCTTAGGGACACACTCTGGTTTTCATGCATTTCAGTGCTTTTCTGTTTTCCTTTTATTTTTCTAACCTGACTTTTTTTGCGCTTTTTCATTTCAATCATGTTGGAAGAATTCGATGAATATTTGGCCTCAGAGGCCCAGGGGGGTACTCCGGCTTGTAAATGACGAGGATGATCGAAGGATTTTTTGGTTTGAATTTCATCCGGGACTTTTGGGTTGGAAAATTTGGTAGTATTTTTTGGGTGACTTGATTTAAATAGGGATTTTTGGGGATTACAAACGAACTAAAGTGCCTTGGTACGGCCTTGGCATATTTATGGTATGATGAATAAAAAACCAAGCGTTGGGTCCTGAGTTTGCCTCCATTCAATCATCCCCGTCATTTACAACCCGGAGTACCCCCCCTGTGCTCAGAGGAAAGCAAGGAAAATCAAGAAGTTTCACTGTTGTTAGTGCTTGAGCTGTTATCAGATTCTCCATGATCACATTTTTCATCCGCTGACCCATCCGCCATTTTCCTTTACAATCAATTGTCATAGCACACATGATTTTGACCAAAGGGAACCAATGTAAAGAGGAAAACTGCATACGTTTCTTAGGAGCGCTTCCAAAGCCAGCAATCATTTGCACAACAGCATGCCTGATCCTTTAAGAAGTTTTCATGTAACTGAAGGAACAACAATGGAATTCAAAACTTGTAATTTCTTCTCTGGGAACACTCAATGCGAGGGAAACTTAACTTTAAAACAGGGAGAAATAAATTTGACCGAGGATTTTTTCCAAAAAAACATAGACAGCAGGGGCCAGGGAAGTCAAAATTCCACCAGGTAGGGCAAAATAACCCACCAGGTCAGGTTTCACCAGGTCTGTTACAGAGGCTAGGGGTGAAGTTGAGCAAGTACATGTATTGGTTGGAATTCCTTTTCAGGATGAGCTTTTACGGCAGTGGGCCAAAAATAAAGGAAAGCCAGTTAGATGATAAAGAAGGTAAGATCTTTCATTGCATAATCCTTTGAAAAGGAATGGAAATGATTATTCATAGATAACAATATAGTAATTGATAACTTGTTTTACACCAGAACATAACTAAGCCCACTGTTAGTTGCACTCAGTTTTATGGCCTTAAAAAAAGTTTAAAAAATAACATTTTTTTATATATATTTTTCTAACAGGTCACATGTGATGTATATACAAGTGACAGCCACCAAGAAAATTTCACCGTCCATTAAAAATGTCTTACTCAAGTTAATTATTTAGAATAGTCAATTTTACAACAGGAATAATAAATTCAGAATTCTTTAACTTATAACTCATTACAGAACTAATAAGAGAGGACTGTTGCTACATGAACATTAAGTCTATGATAAATTATACTTATTTTAATAGTAAATTAAAACAGTAAAATGTAAGTCCAAGAATAACTTTTGAGTGTTTGGATAAAAGAAAAGAAACTTCTAAGAGACGAGAGAAACCCTGAGAAGGTAATGATTTTTCGTGAAAGTCTGTGACAGTACAATATTTCATATTGTACACATATTTCATATAGCACTGAACCCAGTTGATCCACAGGTAACCAACTGGCCACTGAAATCTTTCTGTACATGGCCATATTTAAGGGATTTTAAAATAAGAAAAGAAAGGACTGAGCATCAGTTTGGAACAGAAGAGAGTTGTAATAGAGAGGTAGCCATATTCATGTGGTGGTTGTACAGCAGTGTTCTCAGACTGCAGAAAGCAGGGCTTGAAAAAACTCCTGTCCACTCATCCAGGACACATGGATTATTATGCTGGGCAAGCAACTTAAATGCTTTGGGCAAAGGCCCAAGCAAGTCCTCTGATGACTATTGTTAACAAAAAAGGTAACAACGGCAAACATGTATTTGCCCAGGTCAGGCAAAATTTAAGAGTTGCTTCTGGAATTCCATTTTTTAAGCCCTGAGTAGGATACCAGCTTTCTATTAAATGGCAAGACAGGATCGGAGAGAGTTTAACATAGTTGTTGTTGTTTTTTTTTTTTTTTTTAAAAAAACAGTGCTCAGAACTTATTTAAGACAAATAGGACTGGGGTGGGAGTATTCTCCTCAACTGCCATTTGCCCTTCCCCCCCTCCCCCCCCCCCCCCCATTTAACCATGTATCATCATATGATATGGGGTAAAGGGGCAAAGTAAATAATCGGGTAGCTTCGCTTTTAGGCTTGGCTAAATCTATTCAATAAATTGTGTGAATGAGAATTGAATCAGAAGGATTAAAGGATTGAAGGTGTAGTTTTACTCAAAACGGATTATTCATCTTCTGTCACAATTTGCATTTTGTTGAAAACTAATCCTAAGAGAAGTGTGGGTCTATTTTAATTACTGTGTGACTCAGTTGTTCGAGTCCTGACACTCAAGGTAGTTAAGCATTTGTTTTGGTCAGCTGTCACAGAGGGGTTTGAAAATGTGAGAAAGAAGTGTAAATTTTTTCCAAAAGTGACAATAAACCATGGGTTTTCTATTTGTTTGTTATGTTGTGTTTATTTCCTATGGTGATTTCTAACCTTTTTATAAAATACTCTGTTCTTTAATATATACGCGGCTGATGGCATAATTTACATGTCAGTGGGATTAAAAAGAATAATTTGGTGTTATTAAACCTGTTTTAAAATGTCATTCTTGGTAAGGCAAAACAAACAAAAATCGACATTGAAGACTAAAATTGCTTTCCTGTTGATCATGTGGGCTTATTACAGGAGTATAAAAATAGCATTAGTACATAAAAGAGTACATTCCATTCCACAAAAAAGTAAAAGACTCCAATAGTTTAAGAGCGCACAGAAGTGAATTTTTTCAACTAACCAACGAGCAGGGATTTTTAAAAAGAAAGTGATTTGTTGGATGTTTGCACACGCTTTTCAGCTCCCAAGCGTTCCTATGGTAACAGTAATTGTGATATCGGTTCTTGTGTGTATGAAGTTGTGATCCTTTTGTGTAGAACTGTATTCATCGTTCTTTGTACTCGGAATTCTTAATTGCAAAGGTAACCCGACAAGTCTTTTGTGCCTTTGTCAACAATAAGGTAAGATAATTTTCGAGCATTTATGTTGTCCCAAGGGAGTGATTATTTTGCTGTTATTTTGGCACGTGAAAATCGAGCTGCTAATTTACGTCCAGGGATATCGTTTCCTTTTTTGTCACCAACTAGCTAGTTAATCTGCGTTTTATGTGAGAGTTTGGCAATCTGTTATCACTTTGCAGGCATTGTGTTGGACTGCATCATTCTAAGAAAAGTGATGTTTCTAAGGAGATAGACTCAAACGAAGTTGTCGACGGCCTCGAGTTGCACACGAAACAAGATCGAGGAATTGACACGACCTGCTTCGCCCGTCACGCTTGCAGAATTCAGTTTTGACGTCAATATTTCAAGTTAACTGAAGCTGAAAATTTCAATTTAACAAGCAAAGTAAACAAAAAACTTAACCTCTGCTTCGCCGGTAAAACAACAGACAAACTCTACGAACAAAGGGCGAAACACTCGACAGTACGAAGCGCTGGAAACAAACAAGTGATCATATTTCAAGCATCACAGCGCCGCAAAAACCTGCGGAAACCCACGTTGAAATCTTCCCAGTTGGCTTCCAAGATAAATTGATCTTATTCCCGTGTTTAATGGGCCGTACTAATTGTTATAATCGTTCATGAAGTGGCATGGCGAAAAGCCATGAGATGGAACAGTTTAATTCGACAAGTTCCCGCAAAAATCGAGGCGAGTTGTACACAAATTCCGCGGGAGAAAGGTCACCATTCTACGATTCGGACTCGCCAAGCGACACTCCATCGGTTAACGGGTAGGATAATCAAGTTTAGAAAAGTTTATGTGCTAAGTAAAAACATGTTTATTAAGTAGTCGTTTTATTAATCACAGAACCCTTAATTTCTGTTTGCGATCAATCTTGTAAACTTGTCAGATAAAAATGGCTTTCCTTATAAAAATGATACGAATTTTTGCTGGATTACAAACATTTTTTGCCCGCAGGATTTCTCAAAGTGATTAAATTTTTAAACCCATCGAGTTGTAAATAGTGTCAAATTCTATCGAAAAATTACAGAATTATTTTCTTGAAAGAAGCGTTGGTTTGCAGCTGCATAAGCTTAAGTTGTGTTTATCGAGAAATGATTGCTTACACTGTGAAAAGCAGCTGGGCTTCTTTTAAAACAACAGTGGCGCTCTCCAAAACTAAAATTTATTTAAGGCTAATTTTAGTACATCCAACTGGTCTCGAAATATACGCCTGGACGCCTACTCTTTTATTTGCCCCTCCTGTGTGCAGGAAATTAACCGAATAGCTAAGAAATTCTGCAATTTATTAATGCCTCATTTACAAGCAATGAAATGAAAAAATATGACAGCAATGTTTACATTTGTTTCCGACAGAAGCGCTGCGAGCGAATCGACATCGGCAAGATCTTCCCGTTCTTCTACTTTGGGTTCGGGATTTTCCAGCCGTTCAGCAACAACTACAGAAAGCGATGGCGAAATTGAGGCGCTGGACAGCGTTCGAGTTGTAGCGAGGTTGGTAAATTGAGATCGGATGTTTACATTTGCTTAATATCTTTGGGTGGTTAATTATTTTGCAGTTGTCGTGACTGTCTCCTTTATATTTGATTTGGTTGATTGTAGCGGCCTATCAAAAGTCGCGCCGCTGGGCTTCAAAGCACGCGAAGATCAATTTAGTTTTGATTAAATCATGTAGATTGACGATAAAATTATAATTTATTGGATGAGGTTTGAGCATGATATGGAGAATTATCAAGACCCTGGATTGTGTTATCTGCCAAATCATGTCATAATGTATCAGCGGAGGTTGAGGCAGATAACACAATTTTTATGCAAAACCAAATCCAATAAGTCAATTGTTTCATTGTAGATGTACAATACATTTTTTTTTTAATTCAAAGCATTTTGCTAAAATTAACATAGTATTTTGAGTTGTCATTTAATTTTATTGGACTGTTGGCCACCTGCAATTACATAATTTCACTCCAAAAGTACACTGCTGGTCTAGAGGGAAGGGAGAATGAAGGAACAAAGAGCTCTCTATTTTAGTGGTCAACTTAGAGACCCTATCAAAAATGGCTTTCACGGAAATTGCATGTGTCTATCTATCAACATTTTCTCAGTCAAATCAGGGTCGGTCAGGGGTTTTAGGTATACGGTATACATGAAGGGCATTTTAAACTGGGTATACTGTATTTTTACCTCAAATTGGGCCTTTTGGGGTATATTGTATACTGTGTTATTCCAAATTTTGGTATTTTGCATGATTTTGAGGGGAAATTTTGGGTATACCGGGTACATGCTTTTCAGGTATACAGGTATACCGCTTACCCCCCTGGCCGACCCTGTCAAATGCGTCAGATATTTTTGATCTAAGGCCATATGGTTGCTGAACCCTCCCAACCTATAATGGAACAAGAAAGCATTAACCCTCCAGGGGCCTCCTCTTATTTCACTTCACCTCTCCTCCTCCTTCCTTGTTGAGTTAAACTTGATTTCTGGTCATGTAACATTTATTCCTACTTATCGGTTGATCGCGCGCAACAGACTAAAAGATCCTGTCCACTCGCCCGATAACATTAAGCAATGACATCATCACTTAAAAAGAAGCCAATCTTGTCCATCTTGTTAGAGGGTGGGGCAGAGTGTTCTCCCCATTTGTTGCGGGCCCAAGAGAGGCCCGCAACCCTAATCTCGACAGTGACCAGTGGATTGCGTTTTACGCGTGCGCGCCACGTTTATAAACCGAATAGAGAAGCGGAAGTTGAAAATTTTTGTTCTTCCACTAAGCACGATCGGAATGCGAAAATGTGTCAATCACAACAGTTTGTCGTAACACCGGAAGAGAAAAATCTGTTCTCCAAGAACGAATGCGAAAAATAAGTTAATCTCTCAACAACTTGTCACATAAGATCTAAACTTTCTGTCACATGGAAGGCGTTATGTGTTGCTTATTGTCGAGAAATTCGTTATAACACTGACAACATAGCGAGTTTACCGACTGAGAACAATTCACATTCCGATCAGTTCACACCGCGTGCTCGATTACAATTCCCAAATCGACAATCAAAAGATAACTTTGATCGGTTCGCGGCAATAAGCAAAATTATAAACATGCATTCCCGTTACTCGGAATAATTGTCTTTTGTCCATTTTATCATTTATTTATCGACACAGATAAGTTACGGGAAAGCGAATGATTCCAACAACGGTTATTGTCGAGAAATTCGTTATAACACTTACAACCATAGTACCTTGCCTTCTATGTGCGTCAAGGCCCGCACTTTTTAACCTGTGGTTACCACTAGTAAGGTATATGCATTCCTGGAGCACTCCTAATTTTTTGGGTGGGGGTGTGCTGCTGGGACTCTGAAACCCTTACCCTATACCAGACCATGTTCAGCTGATTTTGCAACCCTATTCTAGACCTCACACCGAAAATCCCTACCCTATCCCAGACTTACTGTTTTTAGAGCTGTATCACTATTAGTGTTTTTAAAGGAAAACCATCTGCCAGCAAGGTTGCCGTGATGACTTTATTTACATTTAGGAAAGCTTTTTTCTTGTTTGAGTTTCTATTCCTATTCTGGAATTAATTCTTCGTACTACTGATTAGTTCTCAGCAATTGATACCCCATTCTAGTCCAAAGGTCTCTGATTTCTATACCCTATCCCTGAATAAACTTCTTGAAAACTATACCCTTTGACAAAGCAGCACATACTTATATAGCTCATAATTATATGGAAGTACCCCCCCCCCAGGTATTAAGGCACATGCCAATTAGCCATGTTCGAAACGAGCAGGGGACTGGGTTTCGAATATTCAATATCTAATGAATTGAAAAATAAACCCTGTCATCTGAAAGAGCATCTAAAAATTAGTAACTTAGCCAAATTTGAGAGTTATTGGTTTAAACGGAAAGGCATGGTTAAAATAAGAGAGCTTAGTATGGATTGGAGGGACAGCTGTCCCTCCAATCCATACTAAGCTCTCTTATTTTAACGATTTCTAAAAGTGAACCATACCTATGCGTTTAAACCAATAACAAGCAAATTTTGTAAATGAACTAATTTTTGGATGCTCTTTTAGATGATCCAGGGTTCATTTTTAAGAAGTTCGCCGATAAAATTTATGGAAAAATCTTTAACAAAGTATATCACATAACCAGTATATGAGTCTGGATAAACCTGTTTTCGCTATTTATTTAGAGCACGTCCTTTAAATGATTTTGAAAAGATAAGAGGAGACAAGAACATTATCAAGCTGCCAGGAGATGGAGCAGTTTGGGTGAGTCATATAAACTCTAATTTATTATCAGTGACTGGTGGTGCTGGTGCCAGAGAGGACATATTATGTATTGTCTAACCAGAAACCCATAAGGGTTGAAACGTGTAACTACCTATGATTCGCACTGTACAAAGCGTTTACACATTCGTTTCCATTAAGTACCATATTTGGAAAATCAGGAGAAAAAAACTAACCAATCAGAATTGCAATATTTGGATTAAATCCACAGCGCGCACTAGCTTGCGCTTGATGGCGTAATCTTGTTTTTGAACAAGCTTGGTTGAATAAAGTTAAATGTGGTTAAATTCTCCTTTTATCTTCATGAACTAGTCTGGGGAACTTCGCTTCGATACAGTTAATGAATTGTTTAGTTTCTGTAGGAAATTTACGGCGTTTAGGTCGAAATTCAAGCAACTTGCCGCAAAAACAAAAATTATGTTGCGTGTGTCATTACGTGTATAAAGCATTCGCGTACAAATTCTTCGTGTTTCCAAATATGGTACTTAACAAAATGAATTTTCAAACGCTGTGCGCGCGTTACACATTTCAACCCTTATGGGTTTCTGGTCTAACTTAATATAAGGTCATGAAAATGGTGGAGTGTTAGGCATCAAGTTTTATGCCCTATGACTGTGGGCTAAAAAAGAAGCTCTTATTAGTCACCGTAGTATTTTAGATGAATATATAAACCATTTACTGTCAAAACTTGATTTTCTGGCACTTTTTTATTATCCAGACTTGTCAAGCATTCATCTCAAATGAAATGGTTTCTTTACATTCACATTCGTGATTTCCCAAACTCTCATTTATTATCCAGACAATTACTGTGAGTAATAATTAGACTGGAGAAACTTCTAACCTCGTTACACAAAATATTTTGTTGTTCATTTGATTCATAATTTTGTAATCTTAGGTTGCATTATTATTTCACATTAAGTACACAGAAAGTCAGCAAAACATCCACAACAATAATTTAAAGGGGGAGTGAGAATTTCTTAGCCGTGGAAAAGAAATTGAGACTCCAAGACAGCTTTGCAGAAAAAAATGTGACTTAGAGACCTATGAAATATTTTTACTAGAAAACTCTACAAGATTCTTATTTTTCAAGAGACCATTTTGCCATCCCTATTTTAGTATTAACAGTAAGAAGTGTTAATTGCAGATTGACAACAGTTTTGGCCAGATCAAGCCTTTTACCTTCAATGCAGCATTTGGAGAAGAAACATCACAGCAGGAGATGTTTGAAGCTTGTGGTATCAAACATTTGGTGGAGATGGCTGTAGAAGGGTTGGTATCAAAAAAAAAAGTTTTGTACTTTTTTGGTAAAAACTTGCTGAACTTCAGTTTTTTCCTTTGCCCCTTTCTTCTATAAGGTAGATTCTCACAAAAGGAAAATGATTTCAGAAAAGATAAAATTTATATTTTTGTTGTTGTTTCAGGTATTCTTGTACAGCTTTTGCATATGGTCAGACTGGATCAGGGAAAACCTACACAATCACTGGCCCTCTTAATCTGGTAACAGTTTTTTTTGTAACTTCTATGATAAAATGGTAAAAATGTAAATATAGTACAGCAGTTTCAAAAATAAAGTTATAATGTCCATTGAGAAGTACAACCCCTTGAACTGAATTGGAAGGGCATGCTACAAATAGTACAAGAGTTTGGCATATGCCCTAATAAACTCTTTTATACCCTGGATTGACACAGGCTTGCCAGTAAATTTAAATTCTTTTAAAATCCTCAGGCTTAATTTTGTTGTGTCTAGTGCAAAGCGCAGACACAATGCTATAACGCTAAAATTTTGGGTAAGTGCTTCATATACGGCAAATTATGACATCATACTATAACCAAGATACACTGAGGTTTCTCTTTCGTGTCAGCGTACACGAAGTATTTTGTGGTATTCTTCTCTTGGTAATAGTAATCGATAATCACTAGTTATTGCTTTATAACTCAAAGTAAACAACCAATGACAACATAGAACAAATGGAACAAGTCTTATTTGAGATAATTAATACATTGTTAACTACGTCAACAAACGTCATTGAACACAATGTGCTCTTGTGCTGTCTGTTACCCATGGGCAAATAGTAGATGCTAAATCTGCTAATCAGAGCACATGCTTTACTTAGGCTGTGCTACAAAAAATTACACTTTGTCTACTCCAGAAAGCCTTCCTAGATCACCTTGCACCTATTTATTATTTCTACCCATTTTCTCTGCTACACTGTTGAATCTTGATATTTTGACACTTTCTCCACACCTCTAGTCTATGCCAACAAAATCCTAATTAATGCGCTACTGTGACCGAGCAATACATATATGCACAAAGCTCAATAAAGCTCAGCACTAGACACATGTACGCAGTGCGGACCTATTTTTGAAACATTTCTTTAGCTACAACTAAGATAAAATGAAACTGTGTTTTAATATTACAGGAAGGCCCATCAGACAAGGACAAGTTTATACCTGATCCAGACATGCAAGGGTTGATTGAAAGGTTTGTATCTCAAAATAAAGATGTAAGTGTCTCTGTGCCCCTGGGGTCATCTAACTATTTTAAGGGTTATCTAAGTGAAAAGATTAGAAAATAGATGCAGCATCCCTACTGTAGGTATATGTGAACAGGGAGCCATTTTCTATCAAAGGTAAATCAAGGGTTACCTTTTATATCAAAAATGGTATAAAAAAGAATAAGGGGTAAGACATCTGGGCAGAGCCTCTTCGAAAAAAATTTTTTTGAATAGCCCCCACACCCTCAATAGGGCAAAATGAGGAAGAAATAGATTTTCCTCACATATTTGTATTGGCAATTGCCCATTTTGAAATTATCATCAATAAAAAATGTATGAAAAATATACACATACATGCAATTATGTGGTTGTCAAAGTATAATGGTGGAGAAGCAGGACCTGGTAGTTGCCGATTCCAGATTGATTGGTACAGGTTCAAAAGATGGCTGGGATGATTTCTTTGTGTTCTTGGAGGAGTCACTTGAGTTCACAGTTCCTGTTTCCAGGTGACTGAAAGTATACCAACAAATTTAATACTTGGCGGGGGGGGGGGGGACCCTGCTGTGGTCAAGCATCCTGTCAAGGGAGGAGTAAAACTCAGTTGTTTAATGCTACATAACTCCACACCCATTAGCTCCAGCAATATTGAACACCTTAATAATAATAATAATAATAATAATAATAATAATAATAATAATAATAATAATCTTTTATTAGGCCCAAGCCTTCAATTCATGTTTTACATGTAAGTTACCACTCAGTCTGAAGCCAGAATTATTTCAATGTTGTTTTAGGTGTTTCCAGTATTTATTTGAGCTGATAGATAATCATTCAAATGTCGAGTATACCCTCAGAGCGTCTTATTTGGAAGTGTACAATGAAAAGGTATGAAATAGAGCAGACCTCTTAGACATCCCAAGTTATTTGAAACTGTGTGTGTTAGTTTAGCACATTGACTTCAAAACTAGCCAAAACAAGCCTTGAGTGAGTGTGGTCATATTGCACTGCCTGTGAACTCGTCACATTTGCACCAGATGTTTTTAATAATCAGCTGCTAAAATGGGAAAATTTAAAGCATGCCAAAACAGGTATATTAGTGTGAATTAGACTAGAGATACACACAATAAACCTATGAATTTGACCTCTCAAAATCGGAGAAAAACTTGTTTAACTCTACCATCACTTTCACTTTACTTAATAAGGCTCAAATACAGACTTCTGCCTTTTTAACAGGTGCAGGATTTGCTCAACCCCTCCAAAGCAAGAGACTCTCTCCCTGTACGTTGGGCCAGGGACAGGGGCTTCTACGTAGAAAACTTGTTTTTCGTTGAGTGTGACACTTTGGACGATCTTACAGCTGTATTAGAGGAAGGTATGGCTACACCAGAGAACCATTAACCCAAGCAGGATCAAAATCTGACTTCTCTTGGCATAATAACACGTGAGAATGTAGATCATGATCAACGCAGCAAAATTGTTTTAAAATACCATTAATACTGCTATCGGTTATTTGTATTATAAGAAATGTATTGCAGACCTGTAAAAAGAATTTGTATGTTGTTATTAATTCTGATCACTGCTACAGTATCAGGCTCTTTTAGTCTTTTGGCTTGGGGATGAGTATTTCAAAGCAAGAAAATAGGCTAAGGGAGGAGGGGGGAGGGTGATAACCTTTTTCCCCCTTCTGTTTCTATCTCAATGTTACAAATCATGTTTATGATTTTAGAGTAAGTAGTTCAGGCTTTTTTGTTGTTTTTGTTTGTTTTTCCTGCTTCCTTTATGGAATTTTTTCTTTGTTCTCTATGTTTGATAAACGCACAAATCAGTATTGTCAGGTGTTAACATTTGTTTTTCCTTTGACCTTTCTTTTCAGGTTTAAGCAATCGGCAAGTTGGATCGCATCTAATGAATGATCATTCCAGCAGAAGCCACAGTATGCTTACAGTTTACATTGATATTGAATCGGCAAGTATTACATTACGTTGATTTTGTTATTAGCATAAATCGAGGGGATGAACGAGTTCGCGGATTGACGGATTTGGCTTTAAAAAGCGCACGGATTGTCCCTCCGGATTATACTCGCGGATTTCGAGAAAACAGCGAATCGGGGATTAGCTAAGATTTTGGGCCCGTATTCCTTACTTTTCATGTCAGGAATTTCGGATCGTAGATACTAAACGAAGTTCGGATCACTTTGGTCGGTCTTCGTCGGCATGTTGGCGAAATTGTCACAAAAACAAGCAATGAAACGAAACTTCTTAAAAAATTGGATAAAACACCATCTATTGTCCGTTGCAGTGAAACTGTACCGCACAAGTTTTCAAGTAATGGGGATTCGGATTTGAACGAAAATAGTGGCAGATTGATGGATTTGGCCAAAAAAAATAGCGCGGATCGGCGGATCTGCGCACCCTTAAGCTTATTCACCCCCCTTTATAAATATATCTAAAATGTTATTTAGTCTGACAAACATATAAAGTTGTGAAGTGAAGGGACTGCCAAATAGTTACTGGTAAATATGAGAGGAATACGTTGAATATTACAGAGATTTTTCCTCAATTTTACATACTCTTGCTGAATGCTCAATTTAATATTCTGGATTTGTATTGTATGATTGAGCATAAAAATCATTTTAAATTAAACAATTAGCTGGGTCACGTGAAAATACATTTTATTAATTTTTTTCGTACGCATTTTTGGTTATCATTATTCATTTGTTTTAAAAAACAATTTTTACAAGTTTAAAAACGAAACTGCCGTTCTTTTTCAAAGTTTGAATCGCGTCTTTATATTCGTATATGTAAGTAACTTGGACTGACAAAACGTCAGTAGCACTTGGAAAATGAAGTTTATTAAAATTGTTTTCTTTGCAGACGACATAAGTAAATTACAGTCGTCAAAAAGAGACATTTTGCATACAATTTCCAACGTAATGTAACAACGCATAATTAAGACCAAACTTGAGCAAATATAGATGAATCGATTTTATGTGGATCTACGACACAAAAGACCGTGAACGAGCCATTTTATTCTTTTGACTGAAATTGAATTATTTGTCTGCCAGTCTGCTAATCTTGAGTTTTGAAGTAAGGCTTTTGTGCAAACCGTCGCAGAAAGTAAGTGAATATGTATGTTTCAATTGAAAACCTGAAATTTGAAACCAAAATTTAAGTGCATTCAAGTCGAATACAAATCGCAAAAAGGTAGTGCATTTAAAAAAGGTTAAAAAGTTCAAAGTTTCTTGAAAACGTAGCTTTGGATCCCCTGGCGATCGTTAATAAAATGAGCGGAGATTTGACTAGCAAAGAAACTCTTGCCGTTGCATCTATTTTTAAAATGGGTGCAAAGCCAAGAATTTCTTTGCTTGTCTACATCAATCAATTTCTGCGTGGATTACGTATTTTCTCGATTAAACGCCGGGTCCCGAATAAACGCCGGGTCTCCAAGATGTATTTGAAAAAAAAACCCATAAACAATTATTAAAGGTCACATGCTTTAAAAATAATGTCTAAATATATTGCTGTCAAAAATAATGAATAAAAATCATTTCTGAGAAACATAGGGCTTGAACAAACTCCTGGAATCAAATAAACGCCGGCTCTATCAGGCCAAGTTTGAAATAAACGCCGGGGGCGTTTGGTATCTGTGATTTTTTGCTAAGTGCATCGGGGATTTTTTCGCCTTGTTTTACTTAACCCGACGTCTGCTGCGTTGTTTTTCTTATAGAACGACCCCGAAGACGAATCTGGTTATCCCGTTGTTAAACACGGCAAGTTAAGTCTGGTGGATTTAGCAGGTAAGGCAACGAAAACAGCAACAAGGAAACTGTTAATCTTGCTTCCGAAAACTACTTTAATTTGCGTCACCTTTGAAGTGACCTCTTGTCGTGTTTTCTTGTTAGAAGGAAGGATAAAAAATTCCCGCTTTTCCGTGCAGTCGGGTGTTGAAGCAATTTTTTTGGTTGTAAGCGGGAATTCGATTTATTTCGACTTTGTTATTCACGCGTAAAAGTCTGATGGTCCAATAATTTGTTTGTATTATACAAATATTACAGCAAACATGTAAGATTTTGGTCACAAGTTCTATAAACAACTTCGATATAACTCGCCGACGTGCGTGTGTTGAAACATTTGATCGTTACATCCGATGCATCCAAGTGGTTTCCGAAAGATATGGACGCCATATACCGGAGGGGAAATGACGTTTTTCCTTGAAACTTCAGTCGCACGAAACCCCACATAAAAAGAGTGGTGTTATCGATTAGTTTAGTAAAACAATAGGATTTTAACGAAGAGGAGATCGCTACAGCACGATTCAAACTGTAGAATATTTCACATGGTATTTCTTATAGCGGACTGAAGAATCTTGTCACAGAAGTAAGTAAACCGAGACATTGTAGCTGTTTTCAATACAATAGTTAGTAGAGGGAACTTACTATGGTGCGATGATCTAACAACAGTTCTCTCACCCGGACAATCACACTGTACGACTGTACAACTGATATTCCTGGGTTTAAAACATTTGGGAGGCGCGGGGCCTAATGGTAGCGCGCCGACGAGGAACGGCCGGGTTCGAGTCGCCGGGGCGCTGCGTTGTGTCTGGGCAAGACACACCTCACAGTGCCCCCCACCCAGGGAAAATGGGTACCGGCGAAACTGGGGGGGAACCCGCGAGGACAAGCATCCCATCCAGGGGTGAGAGCAAACCCTAGTCGCAAGCACGGAAACCGGGATAAGCTCCGGCTGTATAGCCTCATGGCTCGGAGATAGACTTTACGTACTTTTAAAATCTTTTCATTGAGTTTTAATGGCCTTAAGGCATAAGTTTATGTGTTTATTCGGTTGTGCATGCTCATGTTTTCGAAATCGAAAAATCTGAATACTTTCAATTAGCTAAAACGATATCAATTAAGTCTCAAAATAATGTACTGAAATGACGAGAAATCGTGGAAAAAATAGTAGCAAGCCACGAGAAGTGCGGATGGCCAAAACTGTACAAGGTTGAACAGATTAATACGAAAAGCGTTACTTGATAACAATCTCGGGTCAATTTGTGTATCTACAGTTATGATTTCACCATTTACTCCTGCATTCACGGAATAGTTCATTCTGAATTCTAAGTTGAAAGCAACAAACCTTCAAGCAAAGCGAAAGAGAAAAGAATGAAAAGAAAGCGAAAAAAGCTTGACCTAACCCTTTTCATTTACATTTATTACACGATTACACGATTTTGATTTCAGTTATCTATCATACAACGAACATCGTTCTTCAGTATTACCAGTAATGAACTGTACTTACCAGGGTAATTACCCAAGGTTTTCTCGCGGTATTGGAGTTTTTGATTGGATAGTAAAGTGGGAAAAAGAGTTTTGATACATGTTTGAGGATTTTTAAACGCGCCTTGTCGAGCAGGAGGCGAAAATTGCGCGGAAAATGAAAAGCCTGAGCAAAAACCGGAGGGATCAGGTCCTAATTTGGTGTACTTTGTTTCTCGCAGTTTTTTAAGAGTAAAAAGGTACTGTACTATATTGAGATACTTTTTTTGAAACAAGCCTTTGTTAGCCTTAAAATAGCAGCGATAAAAAATGTTGTGAGTTATTTTTGAAAGTTAAATCGTACAAAAATCCCTGTCATTTAGTTATGTATCCAGCTTTTATAGAACATAGAGCAAAAGTATTCAGAAAGCTTTTTTCCCTGTGCATAGCCAAAGGTAATTTATACAGCGGCGTGTTTGGTCTCCTTGTGTAATAAAGTGACAGCCAATACAATTTAGTGTTGTTTATAAATAAACCTGATAAGAATATTCGTTGACACTGTACGTTTTGTTTGAGTCTGCGTTTAATAATGCAAGTTAATTAAGTCAGCTTCTACGGTCGATTGATTGCTTTGTCAAATATGTAAAATTCGTTTATTCTTGTCAGAGCACCGCAAACAGTGAACAAATTGGTGTTGGTTCTTTAATCCTAAGTCTATTTTCGCTTTAAAGCATCAAATTATCAAGCACAGAAGTTAACTTGTAAGTATTTAGCTTACCGTAAATCGATTGAATTGAAATCAAGCTTCGAACGAAAATGAACAACTTTCGCGCAAAGTTTTTCAAACTTTATTATGTTTCTAGTTTTCTTTTATCGACAACTTCGCAAATGTAAATTTAAACGACTAAGGACTCTTTATAAACTGTGTTAACGTTTACTTTTTGTAATAGTTTATGCCACTTTTAAAAGTAGTTTTAGCTTTTTAGTGAGTTTATTTCGAAGGGGAAAATGTTCGTGCACACGCTGGTTGAAGTGGTTTGATGACATTCTAAAACAACACTTGTCACCGCTTAGAATGATACCCTTCAGTTCCTTTGTTGCTTGACAACCACAAATGTCGTCGAAACGCTGTTCGCCTCGTCGCTTATTTTATTTTTTTAACGTTTTTCGTACAGGGAGCGAACGGGTCAAGGAAACCAAGTCTGTTGGAGGCACGTTCACGGAGTCACAGAACATCAACAAGAGTTTGTTGACTTTAGGTTAGTTTGCTTTACATTTTAATGTCACCTTCTTCGGCCTGTCTCGAGTAGGATTGTAATTTTAGGCAAACAAATCTCTCTGGTGTGTAAAGGAGTTATGAAATTTAGTTTGTGTACATGTGGATTTGCACGTTTATAGTTTTTTGTGATGTTGAATGTGTTTGTTTCTATGACAGTGTTTTGCCATAAAACTTGAACGGATTTGCCATTTTGACGTGTAGGATGTCCGTGTTCTTTGCTCGCTTTGTATACATTTGTAAGTCGCTATGACAAGAGGCACGCAATAATAATTTTAATATTCGCACCCTTGTAGTTATTGCTACAATTGCTAATATTTATCGCGTAAATGCATTCGTTCGTACGCTTCGCCAAGAACGCGTCATGACATAGATGAAAGCTTATTTTATACTTCTAGCATTTGCTTTTGTTGAGCACTGCTATTCAATAAGTCAAAGTGGAGCTTTCTCTTCAAAATTGCGGCCGGGATTTATGTGGTCGTATTACGGTTCTAAAGCACAACTTTACATGTAACTTTCACAAAGTTCCTCGATAAGATCTAGAAAATGAACCACACAAAATCGATTGCTATGCCGTGATTAGCATATAAAGTATCACTAAGTTATATTTCTTTGTTTTCATAAGGACTCGGAATTCGTATAAATTGTTCAAATTGTTTGAATGTTTTTTGCGTTGCGACTTTTTACCATCTGTCCGAATACCTTTACCAATCACGATTCGCGTCCTAAGGTTTCTTATGATGAAATAAATTCTAGTAATGTCTATGTTTAAGGTCAAAATAACGTTAACCCCAGCTGTTTCTGTTGTCGTTATTGAGCCTCAGAATGCCGAATTTGGGCGATTTGAGGGGTGACGTGCTCCGGCAACAGTCAATCGATCATAAGACCCTTAAAATCCCCATACATTTCTTTATATTTCGAACATACAAACAGTCACGCCGCTTGTATGGGCCCCCTGTGGTTTCTTATGCTTGTTCTAGTCCCATTACCTCAAAGTGTTTATAATTTACAAGAAACATTGTCTTGTCAGTGCAGCATATCCAAAATTGAATATGTTTCAGAACGTTTTCTATGCCGTAATCGTTGCGAGTTCAGAAGCACGCTACTCCACAAATTGCGGCAACGCTACGACAAATTGTTTTAGCGGTTTTTGTTCAACTTGTCTTGCAATGGCGCGACTAAATTGCAAGAACAGTCAGTGTAACAGCGGCTTAGGGTTTCCTTTGTTTTACGCTTCTGGCACTTAGTATTGTTGCTGTTTGTTGTTATTGTTGCTTTTGTTGTTGTTAATAATATTGTTGACTACTGCAACCACAGGGAGCCTATACAAGAGACGTGTCTGTTTGTATGTTCGAAATAAAAAAGAAATGTATAGCAATATTGAAAGGGTCTTATTATCGTAAACTTATTCCGAATAATGTCTATGTTTAAGCTCAAAATAAACGTAAACCTAAGTACGGCGGAGAGAAACGACAGCCGGAAATACGTTTGCGTGCACAGGCTATCTTAAGACGTGTAGTGGGGAGAGTCGCAAAAAAATAAAATGAAGATAATGTCATGCAGCATTTATTTCTCTTTGTGTTAATTTTTTTCTTTTGAATATTGTAACAGGGAATTGTATTTCTGCCTTGAGTGACCCAAGGAAGAAAAACGGTCACATTCCGTACCGTGACAGCAAACTTACCAAGCTTCTGGCAGACAGCCTGGGTGGAGATGGTATCACTCTCATGGTGAGTCCAACAGTGCCTTGCTTAAATTTAGTTTTAATTAAATTTTCGAACACAAAGGTGGGTTCGCATTGGTAGCATTTCAACATTTTCAATTTCTTGTCTTTGGCGTTTCGTATTTCCAACCATCCTTTTCTTGGTGGTTGAATAGTGATACAGTTTGACGACCTATACAATGAAAATTGCAAAAAAGAATAAAGAACTTCAATTCAGGTTTAAGTTGAAGTGTTGTGTTGTACTGTGACTTTAATGGCTCGAACAACTGAAGTTAACATTGTTTGTTTTCATCCTGTAAAGTGGACTGATTTTCCTTTTCTAAGAGGCCAAGGGATAATGGTATAGTTGCATTGTGAGACAGTTTTTTTTTTTAAGTAATAGACTTCTTTATTGGTAAGGTTTATCGGCACAATTAACTACCTTATTATAAGAAATTAACGATAAATTTTATTAACGCGTATTTCAAAATTTCTCTTTTTTTTTTTTTTTTTTTTTTTTTTTTTTTTTTTTTTTTTCTTTTTTTTTTTTTTTTTTCTTTTTTTTTTTTTTTCCTTTTTTTTTTTTTTTTTTTTTAAATATCCCTTTATTTTTCTTTAAAAAATACTGTGGATTTCAATACGAGAAGTTTATGTAAAACATTGAGCTGAATTGATTTCCAAGCTTTTTATACTGGACTGTCCCGCCTTCAGGCTTCTACTCTTCAGTACATCCCTCCCGTGCGCGTAAGAAGTTCTAATTCGTTCTCGTGTTTATTTCAGATCGCATGTATTTCGCCATCTTCTTATGTGGTGCAGGACACCTTAAACACGTTAAGATACGCTCACCGAGCAAAGAGAATCAAGAACAAGCCTGTGGTGCACATGGTAAGCTCTTGTCAACATCAAAATGTTCTTTCCTGTTCCACATAAATTTTATAGTTCTAGATGGAAGAATTTTAACATACATCAATAGAATTTCGCTTGATGAACCGTGTATTAATATTTTAAGGAGAAATTGTTGAAATGCTGATCACCTTATTTATTTTCCTTGTTTTTTTCTAAGGACCCCAAAGAAAAACTGATTCTTAGTCTAAAGCGAGAAATCAAGTTGCTGAGGACTGAAAACGCTTACTTCCGACAGCAGGTAATTATACCAAAATTCCTTTTACGAACGTGAAACTTTCTTTCCGCTTGACGCTTATAAGCAGAAGTCGAGGCTGTTGTATGATTCTGACTCGGTTGCGCTGAAGTGTCATTGACGAATGAGAACTGGAAGCGAAAAAGTCCAGCCGGTGGTAAGCGCGGGAAAACATGTAACCAACGGAAAGGGCGGGAAAACATGCAACCAGTGGAAAACGCCGGAGTTGACTAGTTTAAAATCTGCACCTGATTGGACAAAACGACGATATCTTTGCTCTGATTGGCTCAGCAAAAATCTAAAAACATATATACTCACAGAACCACCCATCAATTTCACATCATCCTAACTGTTCGCTATTTTTTTCTCATTAAGCTGGGATTACCAAGCAGTGAGTCGCAAACATCATTGACAAGCAATGCCAGTAAAACAACGAATGGGTCAGAGAATGGCAGCACGCCAAAAATTGATCCTCCCTCACCCAAAACAGGTAAGTACACTGTTATTAATCTTCTCGTGTACGATAAACCATTTATTAACCGTTGACAAATCGTTGATTTTCTGTCCCATTCCGGACTCAAGTGGTGAGAAAGAGTTGATGACGACCTCGACCACGACGACAGACACGAGGACAACGACAACGACAACGAGACGACGACAAGACGACAACGAATGATGAAGATAACGACGAGACGTCGAAGACGATGACAAATAAAAATAAGACGACGACGAGTAATGACGAGACTGCAACAACGGCGAAGACGATGACGAATAACGACAAGACGACGACGACAATAACGAAGAGACGATGACGAATAACGAATAGACGACGAAGACGATGATAAATAACGACGAGACGACGACAAGTCACTGCTCTTGTTGCAATGTATAGGATTATATTGCTGACATTTGTACGAGTGATTGGGAAGATAAATCTCAGTTTCGCGTTGCTGTGTGGTTGGATGTGTATTACCTTTAGCTAGGAATAGATTGATAGCTAATTAGGGTTGGTAGAATAGCTGGGAACAGCTGGGGCAATTACCTGCCGACAGGAATTAACGCTTGATGCTTGATACGGCTAAGTAAAGGTCAACGTCTTTAAGCACTGAGCTTTTCTGAGCCGTTTCAAGTGTTAAAAACACGTGCGTATCATAAGCTCTGGCGAACGAGAGGGAGACCCATTTTGACATGGAGGTGCCGTGTTCATATGGCCGAGTTGAAGGGGAAGAATGCGTCATGGGCTGTTGCCAAGAAAACAGCCCAAGCCCCTGAACAGGATCAGGTGGAATGCAATGGTTAGAGGCTTCTGTTCCGCAAGGATCAAAGAAAACTGAAAGGATCGTAAGGTCTACTTAATAGTAACTCGGTCTAACTTGCACCTTGTGTGCCATATTTTATACCACTGAGTATAAATAAAGCTTTTGTTGTTGTTAGTTCCATACGCCGTTTCCGACGGACGTGGAGTATATCGCTAAATGAGGTCGCGGCTTCTGAATAGTTCAGAACGTCACTTTTGTTTCTTCATTGAGTTCCTATCTGCGTTTGTCTCCTTTCAGTGAAAAAACTGCAAGGTCCTGAAGATTCGCAGCAAAGACTCACAACTGCCACGTAAGAGAGTGACTTTTGTTATAAAAGGAAGTGTTTAAAAATTTTGCATATATTTGTCATTTCAAAAGTATAGATAGAGCAAATTGCAATGCTATTGATTGAGAAATACGCCAAAAATGGCTTGTACACTACTTAAGTTCACGTGTTCTGCCATCCCCGTGTAATTTTCTTCGTCAAGCTTTCCAGCTATTGTCGTTGTTGATAAGGGTTGGTGTTGAGATTCGCTTCCTTTCTTGTTACTAATCCTGGCTTTGTTGTTGTTCGTAGTATCGCTGCTGGAGCAAATTCTGGTCTGTACGACATGCTGCAAGAATACATGTTAGAAAACGAGCATCTTAGGTAAAAAAATGCATGATGCATTATCCATCTATCCACTCACCCACTCCTCTCTCGTAAAACAGACTCTACTGAGCTATCAAATTTATTATTCTTTCAAGGAAATATGTTTAGTTGGTGTGAAAGAAATATTGGTTGCATTGAGATAGTAAACAAAGTTTCTAAAGTGGCGCCGTTTGGCTCACTTTTCGAGAGGTGTCAGGACCTTCATTAAGAGTAGATACGGTACAATTTATTTTGTCTCAGAAGGTTATAATTGAAGTGTCACGTTTTCTTTTTCTCTCAGAACAACAAACGTAGAACTTGTTCAAAGTCGCGAAGAAGTCTCAAGACAGCAAATGGTAAGCAGTAACTGCCACGCATATCTACACTCGCTGTGATGCAGGGCTTTTCTCCGTCTAAAACGTGGATAAATTTAATATTAATCCCTTTTGTCTCTTTAACTGTTAGGTTTTGTCAAGAGAGAATGATCGACTGTCCAAGAAACTAGAAGAGTTAGAAAGGTTAGTAGAATGGACATTACTATTGCCCAAATTCTCTTTAAACTTTCCAGAGACCAAACCACTGATCAAGAGTCCAAATAAAAGTCTGTGTGGAAACAAATCGACTTGCACTAAGTCCTAAAGGTTTATTTTTCATTACACTCCCCCAACTCGGGTTTTCTTTTCTAAAATGGAGAGTAATCGTTTTGAATGTTTTCCGCTCGATACGATCAAAGATTAGTTTCTAAAGTTTATCATAAACAAGTTGCCAAATGTAATTTCTGACGTTTGAATGAATGAATTAGACAGAAATTACTGGATGCCTAGGTATATATAGGTTTTGGCGGGAGATTTAGGTCATTCTACGTCGTCAGTCCTCGTCTTCGCTTGCTTTTCTTTTTTCTTTAAAGCTAGTCTATTGAAAAATGCTCTAGATTATTTAGTACCCTTTCTCTCGGGATATCGTGCTGCTGCATTAGATGAGGAATACGTTTCCACTTATTTTTGGCCACTTCTAAAGGGTGGTTTTTAGTGGTTTTCGTATCTGGCGTAGCACACAACTTTTAAAATACTCTTAGAACGAACTGTTGTTTTTTGCTAGATTCAAGATTGTAATCAGGATACATTTTGTACCAGATGACTGTATTAGGATACATTTTGCATCAGATGACTGTATCAGGATACATTTTGCATCAGATGACTGTATCAGGATACATTTTGCATCAGATGACTGACTGAGCATCCTCAATAAACTCTTCACATTGAATGTCTCGTGTTAGTGTAGTCAGAATTTCTTATTTTCTGTTAGAAGAGAGAAACATTTCTGTCTCATGCGTACATGAGCATTTCAGGAAATTGCTGTGAAATTCTACATTTTTCTTGAACACTAAATGCAAGTTGCCCACATTTCACTGGAACTTCATGTTGCTTTCAGTATCTTGGAAATGATTAAAATAATCTTTTCCATCCCTGCAGAGTGATCGTATCATCGCCGATGTCCCTCAGGACCTTATCTGGTGTGGAGTCGTTGCGAGGTGTTGAACGTACCAGTTCTCTCCCAGAGGAGCGCTTTATGAACACGTTCCCAGGCCACTCTGCTGGTGCGCGGCCCTCGCCTTTCGCAGCGGAACCAAACCACCTTGAAAGAAGGAATTCTGTGCCAAGTAAGAAAAACTTCCTTTTCGTAGCCTTGTGTACAGCCAGAGTAAACGCACAAGGAAGATTGTGAGCTAAAATATAATTATCTGCGTACAGATGATTAAAAAATTCAGTCCAGGCAAGTTTCCACGCATACGTCTCTCGTCTTCATCTTTATATTTCCTTCTGTTTCAGTGCAATCCAAGGATCGTCGTCGATCTACTTCAGACCCAGTCCCTCCAATTGTGGTGAAATTCCCGCCAATACAAAACGGACCTTACCCGAACTACGTTGGGCAAGGCAACTGGCAACAAATATCAGAGGCTCAACCGACACGTCAAGAACTGGCTTCTGGTAAGATTAGACTTGTGATGGTAGTAATGACTTCAAATTTTTAATTCATCTTGCTCTGGCCATGTTAATGAAACAAGTGCGCTTTGTTTCAGTTTTATTTACTTTCGTGATGTATCTTAAGATTCCTAACTTTTATTAACCCATATGTTATGTTCATTACGTAAGCTTTACGTCATACGAATACGTCATGTTGCTTCAGGTTGCTTAGCTATTTCTTTGTCAAAGCTGTGGGCTCAGTCGATTAACAGCGACAGACCGCAAAAAGGTCTTGTTCTGTTGGTTCCTAGACTTTAGTCATCCAGTGATGAAATGTTCACGATTAAAGTGCACTGCATGCAGTTCTCCTCTTTTCCGCGCATTCTCCACGCGATGGAAACCTTTTCTCCCGCAGTTGTCCCTTGATTGAATTCGAGAGACCATAATATTAACACGCATAATTCCCGATTCCCTCTATAGCGCGCGCCTGCAGGGAATCACGGTAGTTGTATTCATCAAACCATGCGCGAGACTTAGCAATACGCATTGTTGCTGAGTCTCGCGCATGGTTTGATGAATACAACTACCGTGATTCCCTGCAGGCGCGCGCTATAGAAGGAATCGGGTATTGACATAATTGCTCTCGAAGATTCCAAGAGTACATAAATTCCCTTGATTGGGTTATTTTCTTATCACAAGTGCAGCTCTCTTCCAATTGTTCATGTTGGGTTTGATTCATTCTTAGATTCGAACAACGTTCACCACAAAGCACCGCAGGCTCACTCCGTTCCAGACCCTTCGCACAAGCAAAAACCTGTAGTCAGCACGTAAGTACCGTACGGGAAATACCTTAAACTATAAAAAAGCTCAGCATTATTATCAAGATTACGTGCAAGTGACACGGCGTCACTTGAAGCCGACTTGAAAGATGTAACCGGTAACGGAACATTCCAAGAAATAATGGAAGAGTTCGTTATCGAGGATGCGTCTTGCCAGTGAAGTCGCAGTTACCAAACGCAATGCGTCATGTTGCAAAAGTCAATTCTCTATCCCAGGACACCTGAAAGGAGGCACTGAGTCATGTTGTCGGCAACATAGAATTATCACATTTGTAGCCTCACGGATTATACACTCTCCCTAAGATGTCCCAGTTTTGAAGCTTTGAGTTTGCAATATTGATAAACATTTGACACTCATGATATTGGTATTTTCCGTTTATCAACAGAAAAAAGAGATCCGTTCCTGTCAGCGAGCGTCCTCAAAAAGCCGCTAACAGTTATGCTCGCATGTTCGCCGCTCAAAAAGAAAAGAAAGCTAAAGAAGCCAAGGACAACGAAGTGAAACACTTGAACAACAATGATGTGAATCACAAAAGTGGCGCGATAGAACACATGCAGCCTCAAACACACATAAATACTCAAGCACACGTGGATGCCATGAGTTACGGCGGCTATCCAAATGCTGGGTGGCCTGTGGACAACGGAATGCACTCCACATACGATCCAGCACTGGGTATGTAGAACAAAACGAAATGGATGCCAATGAAATGATTTCCCAGGTTGATAACAGTAGTCTATTTTTAACGCGTTCTTCGCCACTGTTGATGTTTAATCGGAAAAAAAAAGAAAACGCCCTCTTCCTCCAAAAATTCTTAGCTTTGTCGGCGTTGTTGCTATAAATCAGTTAAATCCTGATAACTCGAACCTTTTTCGATTTCCCTTGAATGTTTGAGTTATCGGGATTCAACTGGAACAAAATACCGAAACTTGCCCTGTAGACCATCTTATAAGGCCTAGTAAAAAAAACGATTTTACTTCCCAGTAAGTAAGCAAATAGGGAATGCGGAGGATAAAATTTAGAAATTAGCTGTTGCGTGAGTAACAAAATTCAGCGACTCTTTGTCTGTCACGGTGTAATGACGTTACATTAATGTTTCTCTTCGCAGGTGGTAATTATCAGCTAGCTGAACGTACGAGGCATGAACTGGAGCAGCTGGACTCTCAAATAGAATACCACAGATTTATGGCTCAAAATAGATACAACAATAACCCACCCAGATGACGACCGTCCCTCCCCTCCCCCCAGAACGCCTTCACATTCATCATTCGTGGAATGTCTTGATACAATCAAGTTGGGACTGACAGTCAATCATTGCATAAAGAAAATTTAAGACTGTTTGTCATCAACAAGTGTAAATTTATTTTAGGTGGATAGGAAGTATTATCAATAGAAGAAAAAGGAGGAACTTGAGCATTTTGCGTTTAGGATAGTTATTTGATTTATTCTGTACATAAAATTATTTACTATAAAGCTATTTCCAGTCATTTCTTCACTGTTGTAAAAAAATCAAATGAAGATATTACGTTTATATCAAATTTATATGGAAATTAAAGTTATACGCATGCGTTGTGTTAAAAATGCGTTTTTTGTTGTCGCTGTCCCACAGACCCACCCCAACTCTCTCCCCCATTATATGTGGAAGTATACGGAAGGCCAAAAACCCTGCGAAAGTTTTTGTTTTCCGGATGAAAACGCACACTTGTAGGCGAGCCCTGAATACTTAGTTATTCTAAATTATCAAAAGTATGCGTTCATGACACTCACTTCCCGTTTTGCAACTTTGGCCGTTATTTAATTGCAAGGAATGCTAGTCGTTCGCAGTTGTTGAGACACAAATGTAAGCAACTGAGTCGACCAAATAAGTTTGTAAAAATACTACTTATTTCTAAAGATTTTTGAATGAATATAAAAATGCGAATGCAGTTCTACTTGTCGATACTTGATATTAAGGTGGTAACATTTCAAAAGTCATAAAAGCTGCTTAGAAAATCCGTAAGCGTTTTGGAGTACGTATAACCTATGTTCCAAAGTTTTGTGGGAACTGTGCAGGTGAGACTTCGCTGAAAAAGTGCGACAATGTCTATCGCTAAGAGTCGAGGGTATGAGCTCTTTATTTCTTCTAATCATGTCTGTGAAACTGTGTTGTAAGGCCACTAGAGACCACTTAATGTAGCGTTCACTGACATTTTGAGAGCTGGTATGGTTTCATTTTGAGAGTTGGTATGGTTAAAGTTAACTGTCTGAAGGCGAAGATGTTAAGTTTACTCCAGAATTGTTAAAGCCATTTCATTCCTATACGATGTCATTACTTTTCACTTTTGTGAATACGGAGGTGTTTAGACAGAGCACTTCAGACACTAAACGCGTTGTCGCTTTGTGTACACGGCTTTTAACCCGTGTGAGCACGAAGGTGTTTGGTCAGATCCTAGTCAGACTTGTTAAACGCCTTGTTACCTGACATTAAGTACACTTACATGGCTTTTTACCTGTGTGAGTATGGAGGTGCGTGGTCAGATTACAAAGTTGGTTAAACGCCTTGTTACATTAAGTACACTTATATGGCTTTTCACCTGTGTGAGTACGGAGGTGCCTGGACAGATCAATATGCTGCTTAAACGCCTTGTTACATTGAGTACACTGATATGGCTTTTCACCTGTGTGAGTACGAAGGTGTTTGGTCAGATCACCAGAGTAACTAAACGCCTTGTTACATTGAGTACACTGATATGGCTTTTCACCTGTGTGAGTACGGAGGTGCGTGGTCAGAGCACCAAGCTGGTTAAACGCCTTGTTACATTGAGTACACTGATATGGCTTTTCACCTGTGTGAGTACGGAGGTGCGTGGTCAGATTACCAAGCTGCTTAAACGCCTTGTTACATTGAGTACACTGATATGGCTTTTCACCTGTGTGAGTACGGAGGTGCTTGGTCAGATTACCAAGCTGCTTAAACGCCTTGTTACATTGAGTACACTGATATGGCTTTTCACCTGTGTGAGTACGGAGGTGCCTGGTCAGATGATGAGGCATGTTAAACGCCTTGTTACATTGAGTACACTGATATGGCTTTTCACCTGTGTGAGTATGGAGGTGCCTGGTCAGATTACCAAGCTCGGTAAACGCCTTGTTACATTGAGTACACTGATATGGCTTTTCACCTGTGTGAGTACGAAGGTGTTTGGTCAGATTACCAAGCTGGTCAAACGCCTTGTTACATTGAGTACACTGATATGGCTTTTCACCTGTGTGAGTACGGAGGTGCTCGGTCAGATGACTTCCCAGGTGAAATGCCTTGTCACACTGTGTATACTTGTATTGCTTTTTACCAGTGTGATTGCGAAGGTGTGTGACCAGAGACCTAGAGTCACTAAACCCTTTATTACATTGCGTGCACTGGTATTGCTTTTCATCTGCATGAACCTGATGTATGTGGGTGTTAAGATGATTGACTGACAGGAACTTTTTCTGACACTTTCCACATTCCCAGTTTAAAGTCCTGGATGAACAGCGCTTCTTGTGTCTTTGAAGAAAGTTTACGGAAGTGTACATTCTTTTACAGTGCTCGCACGTGTACGCATTTCCTGAAAAGAAAAGTAGAAATTTTTTTATGCAAAATAAACTCGAAAATGTGGAGGCAACCAGACCCGAACGTCCCAAAATTTATATTTTAGATGCCATACCGCAAATGGGTGAAACTAAATTATGTTTGATAACTGAAATAAAAATCTGTAAAGCTGAAGAAATTTTCGTAGCAAGTAGCTGTTTTAGTTGACTGATTTATGTTTGGCACTGACTTTTGACACAGTGTTTTATTGTTGCTAACAACAAAATCAATTTTAATAGCTGTTTTACTTACTCGTGTCAACTTTGAGAACTGATATTGCTTTCTAGTATGGTTTCGAGTAATTCAGTACTAAAAATGTTTTGCCTAGATCGCGATTGATTTCAACCGTGATACACCAACGCCTTGACTTTCGAAAGTAAAGGACTAGGACGGAGATAAATGATTACAACGAAATTTAATGTAGAAATACCCCCACGCTATGCATTCCTCTCCCATCTATAAAGAAACTGCCGTCTGTTGCCTGGTCCTAGCACTTTGCTTCGACGAAGGTCTTACGCTCGAAACGTCAGCTTTTAAAAAATTCACTTGCAATTAGGCGTTTATTCACCATTGTCAACTTTCAGTTACATAATCAACCAAGTGTCTCACTTGCCCGTCGACGCAGCACAAAAGTTTATTTAGAAACCAATAACTTTGTCCAGCAAAACAAATTCCACTTATGACGACCCAATGGTCAATTCCATCTATGAGACGCGCCAACAGGAAATCGTGGTAGTTTTATATTCAGTTCGATTGATCTAAGACTTGGGAACGACAAATACAGCTACCAGGTTTTCCTCCAGGTGTATCTTAGAAAGGGAATTGGGCCTTGTAGGCTTCCAGTGTATTCAAGATTTGAAAATGAAGTGTGTGTAAATAAATATTCAGCTGTCTGTATATCTAAGATAGAAAATTTAATGTAAAAACAGTCAATTGATGTTATCAATGTACCTTTTCTTTCGTTTTCTTGGTCATCGAAAATAGATATCCCCAAATCTCTAGCGTAACTCTCTCCATACCATACCAGTAGTTCTTGTCCTGGGTTTACAGGCTTGTAAGTTCTGTAGTAGATCTCGCCTCTAAACTGATAGGCTACCAAGTTCTGCTCGTCCTCGCAGCGAGAGCAATTCACAAAGCGCATCCAGTTGCTCTGACTTTCATCTCGACCATCCAAGAAATGACTGAACTTGCCATCTTTTACAATCTACAATTAAGTAAAATTGGCATTGCGATTTTAACTGCTTTGATCCCTCGGAAAAGTGTTAACCTCGTAATCAGCTTATGTATTTCTCATTTATTTGAGGGTTATGAAATTAAGTTTGTGGGTCTAAGTCCTTGTGATTTTTTTGACTGCTGGCATGCAACAAAATAAACTTAAAATTAGAACATTATAACAGGTGTATCACGTTTTCACCAACCCCTTTGGCGTTTACCATTTGTTTATTGGAAAGTTGTCGTTCACTGCCGGACTGGAAATACCTCCATTAAACTTTAACAATATAATATACAATAAACTTTTATTTGGATCGATCGTCATATTTTTGTGATACACTACCTCCCACATATAACTTGTATTTGTTTCATCTGTTATGTGCTGCCATCCTACTTTTCTTCCTTTATATGGACCAAATCGTACTCCTTTGGGAATTTCAGCTGTACTGAAAACGCCTAAACCTGCTCCAGGAATTGACGAGTTGCTTATTTTAAGGTCTGCGGGCAGTGAAGCCACTGCGGATGACAAATTAGAATTTTCCTCCTGAGTTCTGTCTTCTATGATCACAGGGAGACCACAACAGTAAAAAAAAATTAAATTAATAAATAAAAGAATATTATTCACGTGGTTTCGTTCGTTTTCTGCGTTGTTTTTCTTTATGCGTAGTCGATAGACACGACAGCACTGTTGTCGTATGCTGAGCTGTCTTGTGCGCGAGCGGATTTCAGATATGCAAATTTTCTCTTTTCTTAATAATAATTGACAAGGGTGGCAACTCTTTCACCAAACGATTTGAACACGCTTTACAAAATCACTTTGAACTCTTTCCTTTCTCGCCTTTTTGCGACAAAAATCGACACAAAAGAATGCTGGATAAATTTTGAATACGCTCACCTGTCTGTTTCCTGAAAAGAAGCGTTTTCCAGAGAGAATTTGAGCTCCCTTTTAGATGTTTTCCTCGGAGTTTTTTTCGTTATAGCTGCGGCCAGTTACCTTGGCACATTCGTCACCGATTTACGCGCCATCAAGGGCGAATCAACTACGCTCTCTCCCTCGCAGAGATTTTTTGCGCGAACACTTACTTTTCCCGCTCGGTTCAAAATTGTACACGATCGAACAAACGATCTATTTAATCGTTTGTTTTGTCCATTAGTAAAATAAATATATAAAAAATAAAAGCTTTGATCGTGTAGTTCTTAAGTTATTAGCCTCGAATGGTTCGCGCAAAAAATCTCTGCGAGGGAGAGAGCGTAGTTGATTCGCCCTTGATGGCGCGTAAATCGGTGACGAATGTGCCAAGGTAACTGGCCGCAGCTATAACGAAAAAAAACTCCGAGGAAAACATCTAAAAGGGAGCTCAAATTCTCTCTGGAAAACGCTTCTTTTCAGGAAACAGACAGGTGAGCGTATTCAAAATTTATCCAGCATTCTTTTGTGTCGATTTTTGTCGCAAAAAGGCGAGAAAGGAAAGAGTTCAAAGTGATTTTGTAAAGCGTGTTCAAATCGTTTGGTGAAAGAGTTGCCACCCTTGTCAATTATTATTAAGAAAAGAGAAAATTTGCATATCTGAAATCCGCTCGCGCACAAGACAGCTCAGCATACGACAACAGTGCTGTCGTGTCTATCGACTACGCATAAAGAAAAACAACGCAGAAAACGAACGAAACCACGTGAATAATATTCTTTTATTTATTTAATTTTTTTTACTGTTGTGGTTTCCCTGTGCTATGATTTGCAAAGGCCCATGTTCTGGACAGTCACCATAGTGGAGGTCTTGACACTCCTCACAGACTATAAAACGCGCAAATGTAATATTACAAAGAAATCAACGACAAATCATAAGGGACGGTTCATGTTTTATGGTGGAGGGGGTGCTTGTCGGATTTGATAGACGGTGCCTGTAATATTTCATAAACCCCCCTCATCATCACAAATTTTTTTCCTGCCCTCCCCCACCTCAAAATCGCTTTATGCCATGGGCCGTCGACCGGTTCTGTTGACCGCAATCGACCGATTAACAGAACCGAATAGGACTTGGGACTAACTACAGTGAACAAAGGTCAAGTTTAAGGTGGCTCCATAGGGTTTCTTGACCGCGCGAAGAATGGGTACGAAGGGGCGAGCTTGAAATGCCGGCAAATCAAAACAAACATGGCGGCTTCACGCGAGCGTGAAATTTTCGGCGAGAAAACGCGAGACTTGCTTCCTGCCAATGAAACAACACCCGTGCTTTCCTGTGTTGAGCAGATAAAAGAGTTTACAACACCCTAAAAAGGTGTTTACAACGTCCGCGGTGCTTCTGGCCGCTTTTGTGAAGTTCGTACGATCGAAAGCAAAATAGAAAATAAAGAATAGTCGCGATTGTGAGATACTTCCAGCAGAATTTCAGAGATTCTGCTATATAAAGGATTAAGGTATGTCTCTAACTAACCTTGGGGTTAACAGATATTCGCACAAAAACCGACAACAACGGGTAACGCTCGTCTTTACACATCAACTGGTATGGTTCAAAAGTTCGCGCATGCTCAAATAGCGATCTTGGACAATTTCTATTCTGATGACGTAACTGTTATTCGGGCGAAAATAGAAATTTTCCCCTTGTATTTACTAGAGTTTCCTTCGGTGAAATTCCTTAAAATTTGGCATAGATGTTATACCTTTTCAACTGCCCTTTTTGCCGTTTTTTTAAAAAAATTTATAAGCCAATTTTTTTGCTTAGTCAAAAAAACACAAAATAACCAAAAACGCAAAACCGACCTGGACAACCCCTACTTTTTTTGTTTTTAAAAGTTATTTCTCATCAGATTCAATCCGTTGGGGGAATTTCAAAAATTTTCACCGAAGAAAATTAAAGAAATTTAAGATCAAAGCCATAAAAACACCAAAAAATAGGTCTTTTTGAGTAGCTGTAGCTCAAAAACAAAGGCCGTTATTTTAAAAAAAGAATAATGCACAACATATTTTAGTCCTTGTTTTTAATATTTCGGCAGCTTTTATTTAACTAGTTTAAAAAATAACGCGAAAATGATCTCTTGATGGGTATCACTTGTGCGCGCGCCGTAATATCTCAAAACCCTATGGAGCCACCTTAACTCAACAAGAAATCGCCGCGAAAAACACAAAGCAAAATACTCCTGTGAAGTTAGAAACGACTAATACAAAGTTAAGTTTGCACAGTCCCTAAGTCTCGAAAAGAAAAAAAAACAGAAAGAAATTATAGGTTTTCTGTCAGAAATGAGTGAGTACTTTTCCCGAGAGTGACTTGTTATCTTTCAACTTTCTTCAGTCTTTCTTTATATTACGCTATATATGTTGTGTTTGTAACTATAGTACAACCCGTAATTTGCGATTGTGTAAAATAATCAGTCAAGGTCTCTTTAGCCTATCGGATATTCCTTATATCCGAGATGTTTATATCAAAGGTGCGCGCGTTATATATAATGAACAAAAAAGCAAGTTACACTCATCGTCTATAAACTTACAGATGTAGTGGTCATCATCGGGAACTTCAGCCTCGCAATAGGAATGCTTTTTTCCTCGAGTAGTGTACCGAGTATGTTGCTCTGTTGACTTTTTCTTTCCACTCTTTGCCCCTTGCTTTCCAGAGATCAAATCATTTTCTACTGAAATGAAGTCCAGTTCTTCTCCCAATTTACCAAGCTCATCAAATGCGCTAGAGTCATTCTCTTCGTTCTCCACCTGTATTGTAAACCACAGAAACGGCCAATAATTTAGCGAATGACAGTCGAACGTCTACTATATAAACGGACACCTCTAGAAAACGGACACAGACCGGCAATTGCTCCTCTTAAATCCCACATTTTGTATCGTACAGTAAACGGACAACCCCCATGGAATGGGAAGAGACAAAAATACTTTAAAAATAGGCTTCATTGAACAGTGTACGTGACCTAACAAAAAAGGAAGGAGTGACTCTGAAAAGTAAAGTTAACTAAAGTACGTTGTCCTTTCGATAACAGTTAACCGTCAAAAAAACCCTAAGATTTCTCCTTATTTAACTTTTTTTTTGCGACAGTATACAAACATTACTGACTTAAAAATTGCGCATTATACGCCTTCTATTGCTCAATGTTTTCTTCTAGCCTTCCGTAGGCGGACCCTAACGCGAGACAATTTGAACATAAATGTTGCCCGTATTACCGGGCCTTTAGACTTGCTCCAAGTCGCTCGTTAGATTCGCAGGCGACTGCTGGATACGGAAACGGAGGGCGCGCTCGGGCTTGAAAAACAAAATGGCGGCTGATCGTGGTTCGTTTCGAGCTGTTCCTCAATTTAGTGTGGCATTCAGTGTGCTTTGTGCATTACCCACGGACAAATAAATTCCGCGCGGTCACTCGAGCGCGATTTTAAAGCGATCTTTTACCCGAGTAACTCTATCGACACGAAACGAGCGACTTGGGGCAGGTCTACGACTCTATTTGCAGGCCAGCAATGTTGCAGTCAGAAGGCGTGTCGAATTTCAGGCTTTGCGCGCAATACAAATGTCTGAGCAGTTATAGCTACTTGTAACAAGTAAATTATAATTACCACTTTACTTGGTTTCTTTCTTTCTTTTTGGGTAGGGACGGTCTGGGGTTTAGGTCTAAAATCTGCAAGGATAGCAACAGTCACCTTGTAACTTCTGAACAAACTATTTCTTTTCCTTTTGATGCATTTTTACAAAAGTAAAACTAGCTAAGCTACCTGGAATAAACCGTTTTATCATTTTCTTTCGTCTTCTAACTTCTTCTGATCCTGGAACCCAATCTTCATCACTGTCATCGCTGCTTTCATTTGAACTTTCGCCCTCACGGTCAACGGATAAGGTCTTGCGCTTTTTAGCAGGTGTTTTTCGAGGACGACTTGGGAGTCCAGCTGGAATCGCGGGGACTGGAAGTCCTGTAAAATGAGCAAAGTGCGAGAATTTAGTCTTTTCTGGTCTTTGCCGATACGCTTCCGTACAGGTCTTCTAAAAGTAATTATTGGCAAGATCTTGTGACAAAGTTCATTCATTAATTTAAAAATTGGCTTCCCGTTAAATTTCGTATAGATTTTAAAATACTTCTTCTTACTTTGAAAGCTAACTATGGTCATGCACTTGGGTACTTAAATGAGTTAATGGTTTAATCAGTCTTAAACTAGTTTAAAACTGAACAGAAAAGACTTTAAGGGATCGCGCCTTTTCATCTGCGGCCCCCTTATGAAACGATCTGCCCCTTCACAACCGTCGTGTGGACAATTTTGAAGGTTTTAAATCTTTACATATGTAATGTTTCTAACCTATCTTGCTATTACGTAATCTATCACGTACTTTATTTAAATTTAAATTAATTTTGAAACTAATTACTATGAACATTCCAGTTTTTATTTGACTTTAATATCAGGAGCTTCTGTTTATATTTAAAGCATTGTAACGCACTTTTTTCATGAGCACATTTGCATGGAAAAGGCGCGTAATACCTTAAGTCGCGTTAATTTTTGTTAACGTTAATTTACGCTCCGTTAATTAATTGGAGCGTTAATTTCCGAGACCTTAGTTGCCGCTCATGTTTTCTACATTTCCCTCATTAATTTCGAAAAACCTTTAAGATGGTTTCCACCGAATATTCGAGCAATACAGGCAAAAATAAAGTTACCATAGAGATTTCATAGCATCGTAACAGTTGAATGTCAATGAGGCAAATCAATTTCAGTGAGATGTTTCAAATAGCATATAAAATTTTACTGTTCGATGAGTAGATTTTTGGTAATTAATTTTTGCACTTATTGCTCGAACTTTCAACGGAATCTGTCTTAAATTTTCCTATAATTAGATAAATTTTTAACTATAATTATTATTATTATTTAAAAATTCAAAACCACATAGAAGATGGTAAGGCTTAGCTTTTTATACTGAGTGTTTTTACTGAACAGTACATTTAAAAGTTCTACTTGTTTTAAAAAACTCACCCAGGCTTTTCATGAATTCATGGTTTCTCTTTATATTTCTCAGTCGCAAAAGTTCGTATTCAGACAATGTTCCACTCATCTCAGCTTCTTGCTTCTTCCACCAATATCTGAACTCAGTATGAACAAAACAAAGCGTTTCAGCTTAAATGATACGAAAACTCAGAGAATCAATGCAAGACTATCCCTGAAGACTGATTTGAAATAATCAAAAACTTTAGCTCAATAACATTCATTCGGCTTTAAAAATAAAAGCTATTCCTGGTCTTGAATAGGGCATTGCAAACATTTTCCAAACCAAGTTATGGAAATTACCCTCTGTCACAAAACTTCTCGAATTTTTTTAGAGAATCGGATAAAATTTTGAACCTCAAGGAGAAAAAAAACTTTATAATTGGTGGTTTGGAAAAGTTTTTGAAATGTCTCGATAACTACTTTTACTGAACTTACATTTCTTTAGCTTACATCATCCAATGCAAGTTTGATAAAATACAACATTTCAGAAGCTATTTTTTACCCCTCTTTGACATCATATTTCCTATTATTAAAAACGACTGGTTCGAAAAAGCTGCCATTGCCAAAGTTCGACTTTCCGCACAGCCTTCCTTGCACTTGGGTGAGAAAATAAACACGACGAAATTATTATTGGGGGGGGGGAAACTGCACTGATTAGAAAATGTCACTAGATTGAATAAATACACCGTAGTACACTGTGTATTTTACTTTGTTTGGCGAAGCATGTTACGCTTAAAGATTTCCCTTTTTGAGCTGTAGTCGAATGAGCTTTCCATTTTGAACTTGTTTAGCAAGCTTACCTTTTTCCCAGTACTGGCAAACTTTCAGTGTCCAAAGCCGAGTGATATTCCAAGCTTCAGTTAACCGGCGTTACGGTTTTGAATGAGAACAGCCTCACTTTTTAGTGATTTTCGCAGGAGAAAATTGCAAAACCACAAAGAAAAAATTCTCCGAACTCAACTCGAAGAAAAAAAATTTCCGTCAAACAACGTCATCGGCTACAAAACCTCTGATTGGTCCACTACATGCAAGAAGAAGAAAGGGCGGGAAAATGAATCCGCGGCCGCGGGAGGCATTTACAACATTTTTGTCTTCTCTGGGGTGGAGTGGGGAAGATGGCATTGAATTTCATCACAGAAGATTCTTAGGGACGGATCATTATTTGTTTGGAGGGGGATCAAACATCCAAAATAAAATTGTTTGCAAAGAAGGTAAAGCTCAAATAATCTGTTTGCAGACATAAGAAGGGGAGAATAAAACGTTTGCAGCCAGTAGATAGTATAGTAAGTTTGGCACAACAAGATGATTTGCAAAATTCTGAATTCCGCTGTTAGTAGACCTTAGTGGTCAGATTTGTCTTGTCAAATCAGTCAATGCATAAATATTGCAAAATGTGGAACATGTCGCTAAAACTTGCAACTGCACGACACCTTCCAACTTGCGCTGCAACATTGTTACGCGGCAAGTTGCGAGGAAACGTTGTCCGTATTACCCTCCCAGATATGTCCAAAGGCGAAGGAACAGCCTTTTCCGGGATGGACTAGAAAATATATCCGAAATTTCCTAAAAAGAAGACGACTTCTCGAACTGTACTCAAATGTTATAAAATGTCGCCCTGGAAATTTCCGTTCCACTCGATTTCACTATAGGATTCCGGAATTTTTGCAGAGTGCAGAATGGTTCGCATTTCGGAAAATTATACAGTTTGATAACTTTTTGCCAAATTCCTAACCATTCGTTCCCGTTCCAGAAATTCCGTAATTTTAGGTCGAAAGGAAAGCGCCCTATATTTTTGTTAAGTTGTCTGTGTTTGCAAAGTTTGCAGGGAAAAATAAGGAAATTTAAAGAAAGAAAATGAATGTTGAAGCAAATTTGTCTGAAAAAAAAAATTGAAGGAAAAGTTTTTTGTGAAAGTAATAAATTGATTTTTCATTCTAATAGAAGTTGCACACATTTTAGGCATCCTACTGATGAACGGTTACGGCAATTAGATATCTTCAGGAGCGCCATTACGTTCTGGGCCCTCTACTAGAATACGTAGATTGAAAAAGAACGAGCGCGCGCGGTACAAAAGTTTCTAGGAATAAAATGGTAGCAAAATACCACATACCAATACAACTTATTTTTGCAAAAATCTCTTGTTTGTTGACTATCTTACATCAAATTTAGCGGAAGAAACTTTTCTTAAAAGACATTTTTTTAAAGACTTCTCTTATTTTCAAAGCTTGCGAGCAGCACTGATCAGTCAACAAAACCGCGCGCGCAACATTTGAAACCCGCTATGACGAATGCTGTGATTATGACGTTATCTCAGTGACACAACAAATGGAAATTAAGGCAAACCACCGAAGATAGCATCTTGAAGCTGGTTTAAAACCGCACCTAAACGCAACTATTTAAAAGTTCCTTTTGGTTTGGTTATATAACAACTTCACAGCATAAAGACTTCTTCCAAGAAACTTTGGATCTATCTGCTATAAAAGAAGACCAACGAAGGTAAATTGTTTCTCGTATTTTAAAGCTGATCGGAACCTGATCTAGACCAAGACACTTTAAAACTTCTTTCCTACCAGGGAATATGAATGAGGACCAACAAATTGACGGTAATTCTTGACAAAATTCTGGGGGTGGTGTTTTAAAAAATCTTGTTGGACTTGCACCTCATTTTGAGGCAGTTGTAATGCTCCAAGCCAATTTTAGATATGCAAAGAGGAGAAAGCGTATAAATTTAGTCCGTAACAAACGGATAGGGGCAAAGGATAGAGTGATTTTCACTTAAGTGTCAAAACTATTAGACCTAAGCGTTTGCTTTGTTTTTGCATGACTAAGTTTGGTGATCAGTTGGTGTAAAAAAAAAACTCGCACCCCCATCTAAGCCAGTCAAAAGTAAAACCAAAACCAATCGTGACTTACACACGTTTCCCGCGCTTTATACCGGCAATATGCATTTGCTTCAAGTTTTGATTGGTTCACTGCACTGCCGGCGTCTTTTGTGATTGGTTAGAACGCACGGGGATTGAGAGGGGGACACACAGCGTCATGGACGGACGAATGGATGGGACTACCAGGGAACGCCTCGGAAACTCATAGTGGGACGCACGTTTCAACAACAAGAGCTGTGAAATATACATGTTTATTACAAGCTGGCCAATCTTGGAGCATCAGCTTTACATGCGTAAGATGATCGGCCAGTATATACATATGTACAGCTAAAAGTTGGCCCTTTAAAACAAAAAGCATCTTGTCAAAAAGTCCCCTGATAAAATAAAGGAGGTACAAGAGTTTACAAGAACCATAATAGGATTGTGTTGTGATAACAGGATGGTTACACAGCTGCTAAAAACCCATTTTTTAAATTACAATTGAGGTTTTGTTTTTTCTTTAAATCAATTGCGCTGATCACTCCATTCCAGGAACTTGTGTTTTGTTACAAGAACGCGAGGAGCTTTCCGAAAGTATGGCAAACACTTCACATTTTTAAAGCATTTTTAACTCCTAAACTTCTAAAAAAATAAATAAACCTCGTCCTCCACGCCTTTAAAACGTCTAAACTTATAACAAATTTTCGATATAAAAAGAAAACCTAGCTAGTGGGAGTAGCCGTTCCTTCAGTAACGAAACCCAAGACTTGCGCCGCAAAGTTGTCAGCGGTAATGTTCTCCGGAAGATATTCTTTGAGCAACTCGCTTGCATTAGAGGCGTCGTAAGTTCCAGTCTCTGCGCTGCCACCTAGTTCTCCTAGACCCAGTAATGTGGTCATGTACTCGGCCAGTTCGGCCTCTGTCATATGTTCACCTAGGAAGAGAAACCACGGTGATTACGGGTAAAATGCGCGTATCGACGGGTAGAGAGGGTAACGAAAGAGGCCCGGGCCTTTTTGGGGCAAAAATTACCCCCCCCGGGTTGGGTGTGGGGGAATGTAGTCCCACCAAAGGAAATCCACCTTTACTTCATTCAGATAAGAGATATGATAACATCATTTCAATACGGTGACTTCCACTAAGTTTATAATAGGGAGACAACAAGCAGACCTTATTTCTTCGCAGTGTCCGTCGAGCGTGAAGCGAAAATGAAAAAAAATGACCGCGAAAAAATGGGGACATTTTTCGCGCACACCTATATAGCCCATTTATGGGAGTACTTCCCAAACCCCAAAACCACCCCATTGGTTATACCTTTGTTCTGCAGAAGTGTCAAGAGTCTGTCACGATCAATGGCGAACCCCTCGTCACCTGGTGTACCAAGCTTGGTAAATCCTTCATGTAAGTCAAACGGTGAGAGACCAAAGGCAGGACGATGGTTAACATAAACTGTTAAAGAACAACAGAACAACCATTAATCTTTTTTAGTTCGCCTGTAGCTTTTTAGTTCTAGTTCTAGCAGTGCTCATTTTTCGAATTTCTCTTTACCACTAAGGCAGCAATGTAAAGTAGGTAAGTTTTAAGAATTGAGGAACTGACCATATATGTTTACAACTTTGTCAGGAATTTCTAATGACTGTTGTTAAACCAAGACAAGTAATCACATCTGACCAATCATAACAAAGAAAAAAATTTAACGAGCCAACCAGAACTTAAAGTTGAGTGTAGAGGGAATTAAGCTCGGGAAAACGAACATAAGCCAAATCACGTGTGGTTGTAGTTTTGTATCTGATTGGTTGAGAACAACAACTTCATTCTGATTGATTGGACTTTGAACGAGGACTTTTTAACCAGCTGTAAAGCTTGACAAACACAAAATTAAACGAAAACGAAAACCTAAAACAATTCTATATTAAATGTTATTATTTAAATTATTCGAAAAGGATTTTTGGAAAATTAAAGCTGCCTGACAACCTCTTATCTGGGGAAAGAGAAGTTTTTTGTGTCAGAATAAAACAGAAACACCAATAAAACAGAAGTTGAAGTTATAAGAGTTTAAAATACTTACGCTTTATAAATTGGCCCAGATCGATCTCGGTAACGTATTTTCCAGTTTCGACATAATTACTAAATTTCAACTCGTTAAGCATATCATCAACCTGGCACAGAGGCAAACAAATTAACATTAGTAAAAGCCAGCACCAAGAAGGAAAAATATGGACTCTTGTAAGTCTTACTTCTTGTTCCGTGGGGTAGAATCCTAGAGCGCGCATGATGTAAGGCACCTGGGTCAAGGGAACCTTTACTGATACTTGTCTTGTATCTGTGGTGTCCACACCTTGGCTGAAAAAAAAAAGGCATACATAAGAACCATTTTAGAGGTTTCCCCATAGTATACCGTATTTCTTCGATTAAGCGCTCAACCTCGAATAAGCGCCCACCCAGTAGGTAGGAAAAGAAGCGCCCCTCCCGCCTAAAATGAGGGCACAAGAGGAATTTTGATTATTGTTGAAGTTGAGATTAAAATTGACTACGTGCTACTAAGAGACTATCCCGAAGACCGAGTTTTTTTACTGAAACTTTCAATGAACATTTAATATTCAGCTTTCGTACACCTTCACGTTTAGTAATTACCAGTTATTACACATTGTTTTCTTGCAAAATAAACGTACTACTTGCTAAAAAAGTGACAATGTAATAAGCGCCCAGCCTCGAATAGGCGCCCAACCTCAAAGTCCAAAAATTTAATAAGCGCCCAGGGCGCTTAATCGAATAAATACGGTAAGTCTATAGTAAATAAATTCTCGTTTTAACATTGATTTAGCCCGCGATTTAATGGCAGAGACTTTGCTAAGCAACAAGACTTATTCCAATGACGACGGGCTGATGTGACAACTGTCGGAAGTTCTCGTGCATTTTCGCCAGGAATCGGAAAAGTCCTCGGGTTTTCACTGCGAGGAGTTGCCAAAACGGCTTCTCTTTGCCACTGACTGAACAAATCTTTGCAGAATCGAAAAGTACATCCAAGAAGCACATTCGACATAACAAGACTGAAAGACAAAAAAATATTACCAACCTTCTTATCTGTGCGTAATAAAAGTAGTCCTCAAGCTCAGCGAACAGTTCACCATCACGACCGCCTTCTAGCAAACCATAGAATGGAACCAAGCCCTCTCCGCCAAGTGCTACCGCCGCTTCCAAGGCGCTGAAGAGGAATAAAACAAAGTTATACCGATAATCGAAATGGAAGGGGCGTGATTAATATGGAAAATTTGTTTTCTTTTGACATACAAAAAAAAAAAACATTCCTAGACACGCATAGAAACCATCGTTATCGTCATCCTTGACGTCTTTTTCACTAAGAACAAGTAAACAAGCTAAATAGCGATCGAGATTAATACTTACTCCAGGTTAATCTCCCACATCAATACACTGCGGTCTTCTCCGCCGGCCGTGAACACATATTTACCGTCATAAGAACAAACCAAGTTGGACACCTTGGAGAAAAAAGAAAAAAGAAATAAATTTTTAACTTTGAAGAACGCAAAAGAAACAGCGAGCGTGGAGCACGAGGGGGTGGGGGCGACCCTACACCCTTGCGGCTCCCGTTTTGCGCTAGTGTCCAGTTCTCTCACGATTCTTTTTCCGCGTTCAAGATCGAAGAAAAATACGAGAAAATGGAGGGCTGTGAAACGTCTAAATGTGGAAAACTATCCACGACAATGCATTTTCCATTCACACAAATCACGCTTGTAACGCATCATTTTAGTCCAATTAATTTCCAACTTGAACTGCATGTAATCCAATCACATACAGGTACATGAAAATATAACTGGTTTGAAATAAATACTTACTCCTTCTGGATGTGCAATCAAGGCCATGGTCTTATGTGGATTGCCATCTAACGGCAGACATTGAAGTCCAACCTGAAGACACAAAATATACTTTAAAAATTGGGCTACGAGCTCGATTTTTTACTATCGCTCGTAAAAAACGAGGGCGGGTGGTTTGATTGTTTTAGTAGATACCTATTAGAGCATTACAGTTCAAAGCCTTCATTTTAAGTATTTTTAGGCCAAACGTTAAGAACAATTTTCTCTTTTAGAGCAAGTGTGCGCGATTGTGTTCCATCTGCGAATAGTAAACTATGGGAGAACCAATCAGATTCACGGATTTGCGATAGAGGGTGTTGTGTGTCTTCTAAATAAGATCATTCCATTGTCTAATGAGGGAATTCCACACAAAATTCATTTGAAAAGAAGCCTGTGATTCACGTATCAGGTAATGGGGTATTTCTTGAATTTTGTAACATCTATACTGTATAAAAGAGAAAACTCTTAATTCGTCTGAATGCCATGTTCACCTCCGAGTCCAATGCCATGCTAAATACCACCTTTAGGTGGCCAATTAGATGAAAGAATTTTCAAGCGATACCTATTACAAATAAAGATTTCCTACCTTGTCCACTGTGATATAAGTGAGATAGCGCGTCAATCTTTCCTCGTAAGGTGGTAACACGATAAGCCTGTGAATAACAAACAAACACACAAAGTGATTAAAGCTGTTACGTGGTGCCATACCGACTATTAGAGCGGTTTTCAGCTGAGGTCGTAACCAAAACAAACATTATGACTCTGGCAAAATACAGTGGAACCCCGATAGAACGATCCTCGATATAACGATATTCCCGATATTACGATGAATATTCTATGTCCCGGCAAAAGTTACAGTAAAATGTATGGGACAAAACCCCGATATAACGATCTTCGATATAACGATATTCCCAAATAACGATGAGAATTTAGCGGACCGAACGTAAAATGTTCCCCGATATAACGATACAGTCACAATTTAAGCAAAATATTGAATTTAATCCAGCAAGATAACAGTAATCGAGTAGTCTCTAACGTTTCTGACAACACCTTTGAACAATGATATACGAAAATGATAATGTATTTTAATCCTCCTTGTCCAGTAAAAAACATATTTAGGTTTACCCCGATATGACGATATTTTCGATTATTTTACGGCCATATCGTTATATCGGGAGTTTCGATACAACGATCCCTCGATATAACGATAAAATTTTACTGCTCCTTTGGCATATCGTTATATCGGGGTTCCACTGTATAAAGGAATCAGTCAAAACTCGAAGCAAATACGTGTATCCGGCGCGAAGTGCGGGAAAACGTGTGTAAGTGAGTCATGATTGCTGCTGGTTTTACTTCTGATTGGTGGAGAAAGTGGTGCCATTTTTTTAAAACCAATCACTAATCATAGTAATAGAGCGGTTTTCACTTGAGTATCGAAAGTAAATTGCGTTTGCTTTGGTTTTGCGTTCACTACGCTTAGTGATTGGTTTAAAAATTTCGCGCCACTTTCTCGGCCAATCAGGAGTAAAACCAAAACCAATCGCGACTCGCTCGCGCACGTTTTCCCGCGCTTCGTGCCAGCTACATGTATTTGCTTGAGTTTTGATTGGTTCCCTGGATTGTCTGTGTCGTTTGTGACTGGTCAGAGTAATTACTTTGGTTTTGGTTTTGGTTTTACGACACTCAATTGAAAACTGCTCTAAAACACCAAAGCAAATGCAAACTACTTTGGCACTCAAATAAAAACTGCTGTATTTATCTATACACATCCAATAACCAGTGCAACAACAAAACACTGTCGATATGAGTAGCATTGATGAAGATCTAAGGAGTTATGCATCAACTTACTAGGTTGCAAACAAAGTCTGGAACAAAGAAAGATGAAACAAAACTACCAAGATCTCTTTTCTTTCATTTTACGCGTATAATTTTTTACACTTGTGCATTTAAATGGACTATGTCACGGCTAAGTTAATTGCCAACGAGACAGCCGAGCCGAGAGGCGAGGCTGTCGAGGCGGCAGAATCATAGAGCCGTGTGCGTATGAGTGTATAGGCAGAGAAAATCTTAAAGTGTCTATATAGCCTACAGGTTTTTTGTGGTTTTCGTATCTCTATAATGCATTAACAGGTATTCAAAAAGATTTTTTTGGATTCCGCCACTTTTTCGGTGCAAAATCGAGCTTTAAAGTTCCCGCTTCAGCCACGCCCAAAGAAGTTGACCGCGTAATCGAGGATTGGTGATGAGTGACGTCATGTCAGGAACCGCTCGAAGCGTTTGCATTTGTTTATTTGCTTGACAGCCACTACATAAGGTTTGTTTTTCCCAAGAATTCTTCGAGTTTGGATGAAATACTCGCCTGACAGCGATTTATTATCTGAAGAAGACGAGACTAGTAGTTCATCTGATTCGAACGAAGAGATCGAGTCCGGGGAACTCGAATCGATCGCTTGCACTGCAGTAGAAGATAAGAGTGACAAAGAAGAAGGCGCTTACTCTCAAGAACCTCTGGCGGACAATGCATGGATAGAAGAATATAATCGAGAGAGGCAAATTATTGAAGAGAGGAAACGAGAATTACAAAACTGGCTAAACAGAGTCGTTGAATTGGACACATACCGGTATATAGATACTTTTTCCTAACACTCACTCGCGCGTTTAATTTGCATTTTCAACGCAAATTTTAATATTCCAGAAAGCTTTGAATGGAAACTTGACGTGTCGCAAAACTTACAACGATGGACGGAAATCTATCTACATTCTCAGGCTGTAAAACTTTTAATTTTCATTACAGATGTGAAACGAAAATGAAAACAATATTACGAGTAGACGGTAAGCACTATTATTCCCGAAAAATTGTCCTTGAAACTCACACAGCACATTGAATTTGAATGTTGTATTCTTGCAAGCTTTTGTTTGTTTTGAATCGAAACTTGTCGCGTCGGTAGACTTCAATTTGGCGCGTGGGCTGTTTCTTTAGGCGACCTTTGTATACGACAAAGAATTATAGTCGTCGCATTTGCCTGTTGAATTTTCTATTGCTTTTTAGCTTGAAAACAATAAAAAAATCCAACGGGCAAATATTAATGCGACGGCTATTCGCGTATGTTGCAAATAAATGTGCCCTAAGTTGATACGCACGTGAACAAGCGGAACTCGACTCAAAGATTAATGTTAATAAACATGTTTATAACTTTTATTAGTCCTTCTTATAACAGATTAATAAAAATACGAGCTACTTTAGTCCTTCTTGTTACATGTACAGCCTAATCAAAATACGAGCGACTTTTCACGCGTTTGGAAATGCCGACAACACACGCCTATGATACGTGCGACTGATTGTCTCAAAAACGATTAACAAACAAAGTCAACCTATCGATTTTTTACTTTTATAACTTAGAAAAACCTTTTCTTTTTGTTGTAACAATGCTTACTTTTCATTGTACGCACTTTAAACAAACAATAGCGCTTGCGGAGACCGATCGATAAAATTATAACTTTACATGTATGGGAGTTGAAACCCTGAAAAACTACGTACGAACGCAGAGACTTCGTTTATAAAGATCACATTTTAATAAGACTTTTTGAACAAGACTTACAAGTAATAGAAATAGAAATACAAGCAATATTCGAGGGAGAAATAATTTGCTTCACCTTGCCTGGTCGACAAATCAAACGTCGCTTCAGCTACATGTTATCTTCGGCTTGGCGTCGCTTGCTCGCTTATTATTTCTACATGTATGGTTGACAATAGGTAATAAAAATCTCGTAGAAGTTGGAGACGTTTACTGGTAGTTTTTTAGGCGTTCTGCGTAAGGGACTTTTTTTTTACCATATTTGGGTGTAAGTAAACCCCATATTTGGGTTGTATTGTTCTTCCCAACTGGTTCCCAGTCTCTCACTCCTTACTAGAGAGCTAATGACCAAAATGGCGTCCACGCGGCTCGCTGTTAAAATTTTCAATGTGGTCATTCATTCATTTACCGATAAATACACCTTTAGGGAATTATAAATCGAAAGAGAATACCCTACAGAATATTCGACCGCCGAAAAAATGAACATCAAGGTCTTCAAAGCGATGAAATAATCTTTCGACTTTGGAGTCCTTTGATTTACGATCGAAGAGAGACCACAGGCGGCCCAGGCTCTCTCGTTAATTATTTGCAACGGTCGTTGTCGGTTCGACTCAAGCGATCGAAAAATATGCTTCATAAATTGACGAATTTGAGATCTTTCGTTCCTAAATTACAATAAACTGTAAGCCATATAAATAAAGATCACTTACCTATTGTTAATTGTCTGCTTTTGCGTGATTTTGAGGGGTTTTGGGACGTTTATTCCTCACTTGCCGCTGACGCCCCCTACTAATAATAATAGTAGGGGGCGTCAGCGGCAAGTGGGAAATAAACGTCCCAAAACCCCTCAAAATCACGCAAAAGCAGACAATTAACAATAGGTAAGTGATCTTTATTTATATGGCTTACAGTTTATTGTAATTTAGGAAAGAAAGATCTCAAATTCGTCAATTTTCAAGATACTGCTCTTAACCTACAAAGTGCTTAACGGCCAGGCCCCTGGTTATATTACTGAGATGCTAGAGCCCTATACACCAACCAGGAGTTTACGATCCTCGTCTAAAAACTTACTAAAAATACCATCTGTGAAGTTAGTAAGCTATGGCCAAAGGTGCTTTTCTTTTGTAGCACCTAGCCTATGGAACTCTCTCCCGAACTATATAAGAGAGAGCGGCTCGCTATCAGATTTTAAGACTTGTATAAAGACATATCTTTTTAACAAATTTTATAATTAGACTTTTAGTTAGTCAGTTAACCAGTAGTAGATAGTTCAGTTAGACAATTAGTTAGTCACTTAGTTAATTAGTTAAGTTAGTTAATGAGTTAGTTTTTCAATTCAAAGATTTTAATGATTCTTAGTTTTTATTTCCATTTTTACAGCTCAGCTATTTTATTTGTTAGTATTTCCTTTAATCATCGATGTAAATTTTTTAAAAGTAAGTTTTTCATTTTTTTTTTTTTTTAATAATATTTTTACTGAAAAGCGCCATGAGCCATGGATATGGCGCTATATAAATCTTTTATTATTATTATTATATTATTATCATATCAATCGCTTGAGTCGAACCGACAACGACCGTTGCAAATAATTAACGAGAGAGCCTGGGCTGCCTGTGGAGAGACATGAAAATCAAAGGCGGGCTGTTGACTTCAAATAGAGTTTTCTTGACTTATGAGAATGCTGAAGTCGGGTAAATGCTTCCTTTTAGTGTTGATTGTGTTTATAGTAATTGTTTGACCGATGATTTATTCCAAATCATATACCGTTTTTATTTTATTTGGCACGCATTTTCGCTCCGCGTAGGAATAACATCAATAAGCGACGCTCACTAAAATTACTGCATGTCATACACACAAGAAAGTCAAAAGTTTTTTGCTTCTAACGGCAAATGTAATGTTAACTTGAATACAAATTTTGTCTCCAAATAATCCTTGACCGTTCAAGTTTTGTTTTCTGTTCAAATTTTTCAAGTTTTGCGTAACTGAACTGTCTGAACATGACAGACTGAAATCTGACCCGTGCATTACTGTCTCTGATTACTGAAAATTATTTTTAAAAAATCATCTTAGCAGTTTTGATTTTGGGATTTGATTTATAAGAAGTTCTTGAAATGCAACTATCCCTATTGTGGACGGAAACATTTTAACCATCGCGTGTTGTATTTAACAAACAGTGATTAAACAGTGATTAATAATTAATTATTGCCTATTCCTTCACTGTTTTAAAAGGTTATTTTATACATTCAAACAAATTTGATGGTCATTTCCTATGCCTAAGTTTGGCTAAAATCCGTGACACGGTCCGTTTAAGACCTATTGAAAAGCGGGGAAGCAGGGGTACGAGATGTTTCACACAGGTTACGTCATTTTCATGGTCTATACTCTCATTGACTATAAATTTCGACCAATGTTCGCGCGAATGTTAGTTACTGTTGTTTGTGTATTACTTACCTTCTTAGCGGAGTGCCATATGTTGGTCCCAGTAACGTTTGCCTACACATCTTTGTAGTTGAGTTATAAAGTTTTAATTTGAACTGTTAAGAAAAGAAAATGAAAAATCACGACCACGAAAAAGTCAAAAGCCATATCTTTACAACCCAAAACTATCGAAATGATGAATATAACGCTAACAAAATAACACTCAAAACACGACAACTCGACATAACAAAATCCCATTTACAACCCAAATAGTTGTTTGCAACTTCTTGTGGGGCATATGAGCGATATGTAATCTTACCGAACCCAAATTCGCAAGTAGCCAATCAGGAGCGCGATCTACTGTCCTGATATCCTACGATATCAAGTCACTGACCTGATATGCCACCATATCATGGTCACTTTGAAGTAAAGTAGTGTTACTGTACGATGATTTGAAAAGTGGTTTTACCTATCAAATAGAACTTCGTAAATTAAATTTTGCGGTGTTTAGCTGTCGTAAAAAGAGAAAGACTTTCCCGCCCAAACTAAAATTGAGCGCGCTCGAGCGATGTTTGCCGACGAGTACTGAAACATTCAGACTAAAACAATGGAGTCGGAGTTTCCAAATTTTTCGCTAAATTTGGATTTTGAAAATGTAGAGAATGAAACTCCAAACAAACGAGTAAAACAATGTGAGAAGAGAACTTGATAAAAGTGTTGAAGACCGAAAAAAGTAGGTCAATACATTTAAAACTACGTACCTGTCAAGCATTGCTTCAACAGAGCGAATAATATCACCGGATGTTTGGCTGAATTTGGGTACGGTAAATACCTAATCGTACCTTTTTGGTACGCTTCGGCGGCATATCAGGCGAGTTTGGTCTCGCCATGGGTATTTTGGCTCGACTGCGTCTCGCCAAAATACAAACCATGGCTCGACCAAACTCGCCTGATATGCCCCCGAAGCGTACCAAAAAGGTACGATTAGGTATAAAAATTCATTTTTGATCACGCAGTATGTTTTTACCTCTCAAGACATCTTACACTAAATCAGACTAGTCTGCAAACAAATTACGCGCTTTTTCTCTTTACCATTGATTCTACACACGTTCTAAACTTCGTTTTTCAATAGTACCTGATCGTTTGCTACAACAAGAAAGTTCTCTTTGACAATTGGTGGATACCAAGCAAAGCACTGTGGCACCGCGCTTTGTTCGATTCTCTCCGAACTGATTAGACGTAGATCATCCGTGCTGCTGTTCAGCAGATCATATTCCACCTGGCACAAGCAAAAGACAAAGAAAAATGCTTAACCATTACATACTGAGGCATAAACTACTGTATGAGAGCTACAGAATAAGTAACGTTTAGCGGCATAAGTGCTATATAGAGTAGTTTTCACTTGAGTGTCGAGAGCAATTCGCATTTGCTTTGATTTTGCAGTACTACGCTTAGTGATTGGTTTAAAAACTCGCGCTACTTTCTCAGCCAATCGGGGGGAAAAACCAATCTCGGCTCGCTTGCACACACGTTCTCGCGCACTTAGCATCGGCTATTTGTATTTGCTTGCAGTTTTTGTTGGTTCACTAGACTGTCTGTGTCCTTTGTGATTGGCCAGAGTGATTACTTTGGTTTTGGTTTTATGACACTCAAACAAAAATCACTCTATATGAAGACCAGGACATTTCTTGACTTTTTTTCCCGTTTTAAACTTATTTCTATCAAAGCTATAACTAGCTTCATATTTTTTGTTGATGCGACTGAAGACTGATCAGTACCATTCAAACTGTGTATGAGAAATAGTAAGAAGTTAGATGCTAATTAACAGTGAGTGGTGTGTACATACCAATACTCTGTCCTGACCCAGTGAAAGCAGTCGAGGAATGTTACTGTCGAGAGCTATCCCAAAGGCAATGTCTGCAAACAAGATGTAAACAAATCTGTACTTTACAGTAATGGACAAAAGCATCACTCAACAAGTACAAACGTCTGCTTTTGCTTGCTTTACTCTATTGTATAGCGTTTACTAAAATCAAAGCGAGCCTTTCTCACTTTTAGGGTAGATCTGCTTCAAATCTAGTAGGGATTCTATTCTATTTTACCTATCATTATTTATTCAGATATTGTAAATAAATTTTGGATTATGTATTATATAGGATCTTATTGTAATTTATTATTTTAGATAGTGCAGGTCCACATCAGGACTTAACGTCTTGCCAATTATTTTGTAACCTGCTTTATCAAATAAACCATGTATGTATGTATGTATGTATGTATGTATGTATGTATGGACTCATCAGTGCTTAGACTGTACTGCGGACTTGTATGCGTTTTTGATGAAAATCAGCGATCGACGAAACATTTGTGGGGAAACAGACAAATGCACTAACAACTAGAACTAACTGCTAAACGTACTAACCTTGTATTGTTTTGTAGTGTGCTCTCTGTTTACCAATGTAAACCCACGGTTGGTCTGAGTCACCTTCTTGTGCCTTGAAAACTGTTACACAGCGGTCTAGATCCTGTTTGGGAGAAAACCAGTGATCATAAAGTAAAGCAACAGATCTGCAACCAGTTCTTACATTTCTTCTAGGTTACAGCCAACTCTTCTAATGGACACCTCTAAAGGACGGACACAAGGTATTGGTCTCCCCCCTGCAGTTTTTCAGTCATTTCACTGTAACTAGACTCCCTATAAGACGGGAGAGTAAAGTTTTTATGAGTCAAATGAGTCAATAAGTCATGAGTCATGAGTCAATGAGTCAAATCTTAAATTAGAGTTACAAATTTGAAAATAGTGCTACCCTTACTAACAAATTAAAGCTAACCGCAAGCAAACCAGAGTGGAACTAACCGCAAGCAAACCGGAGTGGAACTAACCGCAAGCAAACCGGAGTGCAACTAACCGCAAGCAAACGGGAGTGCAACTAACCGCAAGCAAACCAGAGTAGAACTAACCCTAAGCAATGTGAAGTGCTTGTAAGGTTACTTGTATAAAGGTAAACCATGGTTCAATAGATAATATCCTACTTTGTGTAAAAATCAGCTTGACTCATTGACTCATGACTCATGACTCATAGTCTCATTTGACTCATAAAACAGGGGACCTCATAAGACGGACACCTCTCTAAGACAGACAGTTGGAGCCATTCACAGCAGTGTCCATCTTTGAGAGCGTTGACTGTATATGGGTATAAGGTACTGAATGTCTTTCTGTTGAGCAAGGTGATTATCAGTTTACTTACAGTAGTGGCCAAATAGCTGGAGTCATGAGAGAATTTGATGTTAGTGACACAGTCATGACAGTGGTTGAATACAGCAAGTCCATCACCACGCCCTTCTTCCTTTAGCATCAAGCCATCCAAGATTCGTACACTGCCATTTGTAAATCCAACAGCTAAGAATACAGGAAAAGACATAAGATATTTCTCTTACACTTAAACATGCAGATTCCTAAGACCAATGACTGCCAACCGAGTACACATTCCAAGGCTCTTACAGTAAAATTCATTGATTTGAGACTCCCAAGGATTGTGGTTCATTAGAAGGAGGTGGCGTCCCTTTTGACTTTTGCATGTATATTTTTGTAGGCCTATAGGATATCTAGCCTCCTGCACAGACGCTCTTTTGACACGTCACACATTTCTCCCGTGACAAGTCCAAAGAAGGTCTGTGTAAGAGGCTATAGGAAATCAAGAAATGCAGCAAAAAATTGCTTAAAACACAAAATAAAAATTTTACCAACCTAAGAGATCTCCTGTTGGGTTGAATGTCATGCACTGGATCATCAGTTGACGCTGGTCAAATACTCGACTTGTCAGCAATTCTCTGTCAGATAGCAATGTAATCAGATCATACCGGTAAGTAACATACTGTAAATGTTTCAATACAGAACACCACTCAACCCTCCAAAAAATTACAGCAATGTTTGTACGTAGAGTCTTCATATTTGATACAACTACCTTCAGTAAGTAAAATGAATTTGAGCCAGACCTGATTGAAACACAAGATTCTGGTACTTCTGGGGGACTACTTTTAGAGTTTTCACGAGCATTTCATTGAACCCCCTTCAAGGTATGTCATCCTTCACCCGCTTGTTGTGTAGATTTGCCAACCTCCTTAAAGGGGCTGCAGTAACTATATGTTTGCTGCATAATTTGCGTGGAAATGATTTTGCAGCTTTAAGCAAGCATTGGGTTTAGCTCTAGTGGGACCTCTGCCTGATATCTCTGCTATTTACAATATACAGTAGAATCCTGATAACTCGAACCTTCAAGGGAAATCGAAAAAGGTTCGAGATATCAGGAGTTCAAGTTATCGAGGGTAAAATTAGTAAGAAAATGACCTGAAGGTAAATCAAAAAAGGTTCGAGTTAGCGGCAGTTCGAGTTACTGAGGGTTGGAGTTATCGGGATTCAACTGTATTTGCATCAACCTACTTTTTTTCATAATCCCAAAGCTGAAGTAGGCCTGAGTAACTTCCAATGCAAAGTCTTGGCCTGGAAAATAACAAAATAAAACAAAGATACATAATTTGAAAGTTAATGCCCTTTAACTTTGAGAAAAAGAATTGTCATTTGCTGTGAATTACAGGATATATACCTGTATTTTAAAAAGACAGTACCTGGAATTGAAATGTAGTGTTAATCAAAATTATTAACTGGCTTGCTTTAGTTGCAAAAATTTGTTTTAGTTGCCCACTGTTAAAAGACCATCGAAAAAGCCCCACTTTTCATCTAGAAAATTTTCTATTTATCACTGATTTAGACTGTGGCAAATTTACGAGAAAACATTGTTGCAGACAAAAATGTTTCTATGTTTGCCCACGGGGACAAAAAAACACTGCAAGTGCAAGTTTAAAGCAAAAAAGTATAATCTTTAAATAAAGGCGATAACATATCTAGCAGTCAAATAACATACTCAGAGGGGTGGCATGCTATGGCATGTGTGTCACTGTCATGCTCTTTACGTACAAACTGCAATTCAAAACAGATCAAATAGCGAGATAAGTTAAACCAACAAACAATAACTTTGCATTCTTGTAAATGAATTCTAAAGCAGAAGTAACATGCAATGGGGTGTGAAGTAAGTTCTCCCAAGTTTTAATTGTCATGCAACTGTCAATTTTCCATGACTTTTCTTTAAAATGTCAATTTTCCCTGACTCAAAATAAAATTCCCTGACCTTGAAGAATTTTATTTTGCCCTGACCATTTCCTGACCTGTGGCAACCCTGCACTGGAGGATCATAAACTACTGTCACTGATAGATTGATATCTATTTGCCAAGTTATCACAGTAACTTAAACATTAATAATTATAATGATACCTTAAGTTCACTTCCATCTGTAGCAAAATGTGCAATGTTGGCTGTGGACGTACTGATCACAAAGTCATTCACCATGAATGGACTGGCATCTAAAGTGGAGCTGGCAGGAAAATTTCTTTTCTCTGGAGAAGTTCTAAATAAGCAAAATTGATACTTTAATTTGTTACTTGACTGAGCAGCTTAACTGGAAGAAAGAAAGTAAAACAACCAGAATTCTAAAAGAACATGAAAATACCAAGGAAACCGAACCAACCAATCTACTAAGAGCTCACAAGAGTTCTTCAATTTGCTCGTTTTTCTTGTGCTTCCATCCAATTTGAACCTGCTCAATTCTTTCTTGAGCGCGAGCATCATCAAGAGTTTCTCTCATGTGGTCCATGCCACATAAGAGTTAAAGAAACTCTTGAGCAGCTCTCATCCTTCAGTGTTTGGTAAATCAACAGAGGGAAGCAGGGAAAGAGAAGGAGGGAGGGGGTAGGGGTGAGGGAAGGAGGCAGGCAGAGAGGGAAGGAAAGAGGTAGGAAGGAAGGGAGGGATTGAGATTGTCATTCTTATTTGGCCCAGGCCTTGACTCAGATTGAAGTTTTCACTGGTGATTTGACACCCCACTAAACGATGCCCTGAGCGTGTTCACTATAACGAGAGTTGTCTTTTTGTACTAACTATTTACAGAACAGTTGGACTTCTGTTACGCATTTAATTAAGAATATGTCAGTGTGTGATAATATTCTTTAAAACTTACTCTGTATCAACTGTCTTTGGTGAATATGAAAATGATACTGCATTGATAGGTCCTGCATTGAAGTGTTTGTACCTGCAAGGCAGATCAAGTAAAAGTTATTGTATTTATTCGATTAAACGCCTCCCTTGAATAAATGCCGCCCTCAAATAAATGCCGCATTTTAGAGCAGAAATATTGATGCGGCTTTTATTCGAATAAAAGACTCAAAAAGTAAATGCAGTAATAATCAAGTTTAAGCAAGCATAAAAAATATTTTCCTTGATAAAAAAGACTTTTCAGACAAACACAAAAACATGTTTCTGTTTTTTAAAATTCAAATGTTCAGTTACCATACTATTGTTTGCAAGAAATAAATTGAATTTTAAATTAACACCACCCTCGTATAAAACCCCCTTTCAAATAAACGCCACACTCGAATCACGAAAAAATAAAATAAACCCTGCAGCGTTTGATAGAATAAATGAAGGGTTTCGGTGCAAAAAGGGCGGAAGTGATTTTGGACTGAAAAGAACTTTGACAAAAAGACTCCAAATTTCCCACATGGGTTTGTTTACGTATGTGACATTGTACTGTCAGTATTTATTTTCCCTGGTTTTTGCTTCCTTTTCAAGAAATAACATATGCAAAAAGTTCGCTTTTTCAAGTCGGTGTTTTAGAAGTATCTTTGTTCCATTTTTAACAAAGAAACTACTAAAGATGCCGACTGGAAAAACCTAGTTTTTTTGCATGTGTTATTTCTCAGAAATGGACCAAAAGCCCACAAAAAATAAATTCCTTACAATGTTTCACTTGTGTAAAGAAACCTCCATGCGAATTTTGGAGTTGTTTTGGCCATGTTCATTTCAAGCCAAAATCACTTCAATCTGCCCTTTTTGCATCAAGCCCTTCAAATACAGTATAGTTGATGACGATGTTGAGGATGATAACAATGACAATGATGATAATGACATCACATGTACAGTGTAGTTGATTAAAAATAAACTCAGCAAGATTTTTTGATTTCCTACCAGTTTGCAAGTCTAAGCTGTTGATCAAGAAATCGCACGTGACCAGCCACATCACCTGTCACAATGTACCTATTATTGTAAAACAATATTGAAGAACATTTAATGCTGTTCATCTTAAAATGACTATGTCACCTATTTTAACAGATCTTTGAACAGGCCAAATTCATATCTGTGTTGTAGGAAACCTAAAAGTAATGGTCCATTTTTATTAACAATTGCTATTTTAGAGCACTAAAACTGTTTAAAAGCGCGTTTGGCTGCGGATGGCATCGGATGGAAATGGATTGCAGTTTGAAAACATTAGCCAACGTTTTCAAGTTGTTTTTGCGCACCTTCCAGGGTTCAAAATAAAATTTCGTTTTTAGCCTGAATTTGTCGGCCTTATTTGTCAAGGCTCATTTTTTCCCGGCTGTTAAAGAGCCATGCATTTTTAAGGGACACAATCCATATGCATATATTACGTACCAGGTTTGCAATGCATTCTGGGGCGATTTTAAACAGAGTCGGCCATCAGTTGCAAGTTTTACGGCAAAACGCAGTGTAACTTTTTTCTTATTTTGAATAAGATATTCCAATATAATTTTCTGGAGGGACACAATACCTGAGAAGGGCAGCCCGTTATTCATCTTAACACAAAAATGAACTAAACCGTAAAACCAGAAGTTTTAGTCGCCAGAAGTTTATATCGCACTTTCTAGCCCTGTAGCTGCTTTATTTTCTGAAACGAAATGTTTACTTCAACATTACAGCAACTTTGATTTCAGTTGGCCGATCAAGGCAAGATATTTTCTATTTCTTTCGTGAAAAGTAGCCGATCGTAGCCGGCAAGTGTCGTGAAAATGTCGGCGACCGCCGACAGCCGGCTTCTATTTTGAACCCTGCCTTCAAAAAAATTGATATTTATTGCAGACATTTCATTTCTATCCCCAAATAAAGGTTATATCTTCCATTAAATGTTCAAGGACAATGTTTTCATTGGTAAAGATGCCTACCACTTATTTCAGAACAGTTTAGACCAAACAATTGCAATTGTACGTGTATGATAATGTCTGATGTTATAATATCAGTTTTTGCATTAGAAAATAAGTTCCACAAATATGTACTGGGTATAAATTCATATTATAATAAAGACAAAATTTTTCACTCAGTGAAAGACAGTTTCTATGAATTAATTAAACAATTAATACAATCATACAAATACAATAAGTGCTTCTTACCTGTCAGTAGTTGTGAGAACTGTAAGAGCTTTCTCCTGTAATTTAACAATCTTGAATGCCTTTCTGTTACACTTCAGGTCCCCTCCTGCATGTTCCCAGACCACTATGTTACCACAACTTGTGGCTGTAAGTGCTCTGGGGGACTGAAGTTGGAAAATGGACTGGCTGTATTGACCCACGCTACGATTGAAATCCTACAAAAAAGAAAATTAACAAAATTCAATTTTATTTTGGACCAAATCACAGACCTGTTTTCGTAATTTTTACCTCTTGAATAAAAAATCTAAAGGCAAACTGACTGTTGCTCAAGGCCAGTTAAGAACTGCTTGAATTGTCCCTGATTTAAATTTGCAGCCTCAGAAAACCTACTTTTAAAAAGTTATCATGGTTATTGTAATTTTAATGTGTTGCAGTGACAAATGCCTTGAAATGAAATTTAAAACATATTTTCATACCTTGTCTGTGAGCGGTGGGGCAACATACTCCAGTGTTGTGTCATTCTATAAATTTGATAAAGAATTTCTAAATATTAATTTATACGCATTGAGGCTTTCAATTGGCAGAAACCAAGAACATTTGCATACAATTGTATGATTACCCATAATGCGTATGTTGCCATGGCAACAAAGGACATGGCAACAAAGGACAACACAAAACATTGTGGATTACCAAAATGTCAGTAGATATTGACAATGCCATTCAAGTATAGGTACATAACAATAAAAAACAGAAAAATGTGAAATACCATGAGAAAAAGTTTAATTGAGCTGTTGTGAGTGTGGGACAAAGATGTTTCCAATGGGCATTGAACCCATGTGGCCTATGTCATTCAAATTAACAACAGTACTGTCTTTTGTTGTTCTCTATCTATCTGAGACTTAAGATTGTTTAACAGTATGATTATTTTGTTCACATACCCGGTGATAAAACACCACTTGAGATTCACTGTTGCTGACAAGTTCATTTGTGTCCTCTGGGTTGAAGGTGATGTATGTCTGTCAAGAAGAAACAAATAGAATATAGTATTTTTAAAGACATTTGCTGTTGATCACGTAAAAAATAGATTACTACGCTTATAAGTTGAGTATGCAACGAGGGAAGTTTCGCGCCCAAGTTTTACCGTTAAAACTCGGCTGTTGTCAGGGGTGACAGAGCTAGTTTCCATTGGAAACATCTTGTGCTTTGACGTCAGCAGTCTGTCACACTTTTCAGTGATTCAACTTTCGCAAACTCAAACAGGACTGCTAACGTCAATAGCACGAGATGTTTCCAATGGAAACTAGCTCTGTCACCCTAACAACAACAGAGTTTTAATGGTAAAGCTTGGGCACAAAACTTTTCTTGTTGCATAAGCATAGTAACATATTAAGTACAGTACAAAAATTTCCTTGCAGTACACATAGAAGTCAATAGTTATTCTTTGTTTTCACAGCCTACCTGTTTTCCAAAGTTGTCGTCCAATACAACAGAACACATGGGCATATCACCATTGGTAGTCCAATCCCACACAGATACAGTCTAAAAAAACAAATGAAACAATTAGATGCTTATTATTTTTTAGCCAATTTGATGATTTTCTTTCCTTTCGTTACATGTCTGAAAGACATTTGCATTTGATACAAAGGAGAATTCAGATATTGATCACCCTTAAGAATTAAGTATTTGATTCATACCTGTGGAAGAGTGCTGCTTATTGTTGCAATGTACTTGGCGTCAGGTGACATGGCTATAGCAGCACAGCCATCAGGATGTGCTTCAAATATTGTCTGTACTGGAATCCTGTCAGGCAATCAACAAGAAAATGATATTTTAGGACACACTCACTGCGTACATTTGAACCTATTCCAGGCTCTCAGATTGCAGTCTCGTACAGTAAGGATAATGGTTTCAGCTTCAACATTATCTTAAATACAAAGTGTACTGAAAATTAGCTTCCATACAAAAAGGGGTGTTGAATGATTTTCAAAAAAATTTCTCACAGAATTTTAGTAAAATTTTATGGGTCTCACCGTTTCCTTTTTTACTAAGCTGTCTCAGAGCCATGATTTCTTTTGCAAGGCTTAGAGATTCTCGGGCTCACAAAAAAGATATTACTAAATGTAGTTAAATTGCCATCTTGCAAAGTCTCAAATTTACCATTTGCCACCCCTACAAAATGTACAGTGTTACAATCTTACGTTGTGTATGAGTCCCAGATGATGACCATGCTGTCCTTGCCACTGTCTGCTGTGGCAACCCACCTTCTGTCTTCACTGACACAGGAACAGGTAATGGCATTACACTGTAAAATTAATAACAGTTGCGTTTGCACAATACACTAATGGTACATCAGTATTGATTCTGGGAGCTTTTAAGTTTGGGCTTAGCTACTTAACTTTCTTACTCTTCCCAGGTGTTTAAATCACTTACAATTATGCATGGGGAGGGGAAACCTGGAAACCTGTAACAAATACATGTAAGCAACACAACTGGGGAGGTAGAGGTTGTGGCCAGAGACAGGGTGGCTTGGAGGACAAGAATCAATGGCCTTATTCTCCATTTGATGATGATAACGATAAACACAACTAGGCAAGAAGTAATACTCGCTTCATGTTACAGTTACATGTCATAAGTGTTTTGTTGCATGAGATGGACTGTTTGGCTATTAGAAGATTTGTTGCTTGGAGAAACTAATCACTTCCCCATGATTTTACATGAATGGGTTTGTTATACAGACAATGTCATTGACAGTCTATGACTGGTATTTTTCTTATGTCAAAGGGATGTGAGGCACAAACATTTACAAAAAAGGACAATCACACTTTGATTTGATATCATCTCACAACATACATGTATTCCTCATTTTTATTCAACACATTCGCGCTGCCCATATATGGTCAAAATGTTAATGTTATCTGTCATCCGTACATAACAGATATCCTGCAATATACGTAGATTGCAAAGATTCGTCCGAAATCTTGTAAAGCGCTGCATAAATACAGTTCTTCTATCTGCAAAATGTGTTTTGTTGACAATTTGTTGAATAACAAAACATTTATCAGGTGCTCAATCTTGCGGAATATCATCTGATTTTAGCCAACTCGGCCTATGGCCTCAACGGCTAAGTATCAGGCGATATTCCACATGATTTTGCAGGATAATTGTTAGATATAGACCAGTTAAAATTGTGCAGTTCCAGAAAGTATCCATATCCACCCCCATGTAAGGTCATAATTAGAAATTCTGAAGGGGAGGGGGGAGGGGGGCTCAAAAGCCAACATTTTTAAAGGAAAGTATGGAGCATAATTGAAGAGCGGCGGGAATAAACGGCCCCTGGACTTTCTGACTAAATCGAACATTATCGAAACAGCTCCAAATTGCGCATGCAGGTTTGTTTACGTGTGCTAAACACTGTCCTGTGTTGCATTCGGCTGGTCTTTTCTTCGTTTTTCAGAAATTATGTATGCAAAAAAAAAAAAAAAGGCATTTTGCAAGCTTACGTGCTCCCAGTCAGCTAGCAGTCTGAGTTTTCCAACGCATCGCGTGTACATCTTTCCCTGTAGGGTTTTCTAAGCGTCTACGGAAGACGAGAAACCATTTAACAAGCATTTCTTCGACTCGCTGCGCATGTCTTTTGTTGATTTGAGTAGCGTAGGACTGGATACTGCATTGTGACGTAAGGTCACATGTTAGAGGCGGAAGAGTTTGAATTAAGCGAAATGGCGTGTCTGTGAAAGTAAAACGGAAAAGTTTATAGTTTAAGCTCGATTGCGGCTGCCAGGTGGTTGAAGGACATCATTAAGTCTGAATACCCGTAAGTTTACAGCATCGCTCGAAGAACTGAGTGATGTTTCTGCCTTTGTTTTGTACAACAGCGCTGTTTAGCGCTTCGGAAAAAACGTTGCAAACAAGGTAGTTTGAGCCTGGCCGCATAGAAGGCCTAAAACAAGAGGTTTCATGCCGGGAACTTCGTCAACGCGAGTTTTACAGGGTCCGCTTGGGTTCTGCCGCGACAAAGTTGCCGAGAAGTGACCTGGTTTTAGACTTTAAAAAAATTCTTTATAGGTTTGGGGGGGGACCTCCCCTTGCAAAATTATTTTCTGTGCCTCATTAAATATTCATCAATCAATAAATCAATCAATCAATCGATTCGTGCCTTAGTTTATCTTGTTTTCGCGGGATTTTGTAGATGTGTGATGATGTAAGGAGTGGAAATAGAAGTGAGAGCAAGCCGGCGGCACTTAACTGAAAGCAAAACTAGTATAATGTGACAACACGAGCAAACGTATTCAATCAACAATCAGTCTTTATTTCACTTTCACCTCAAAATTACAGCTAACGGTAACAGATTACAATAGTCTTGCCCGAAACAACAAAAAGAAGCTAACCGCAAGCAGACTGCAGTGAAAGCTAGCCGCTTGAAACGCTAACGCTAACCCTAACCCTTAAACTTGGGTTTAGCTTTTTAACCCTAAATTTGAAATGAAACCCTAGCGTCAGACCCTAACCCTAACCCTTGGGGTTTAGGGTTAAGCTTTTTTTCGCTAGGGTTAAGCTAAGGGGTTGGGGCTAGGCCTGTAATCCCAAAACTTTAGCTGACTTCATCGTTTTGAGAAACAAAAGGTTTCCTTTGTTTATCGTTTGTAAAAGAAAAGACAAAAGAAGCCGCGCGAGCAAAAACCTTGTCTTTTTGCATGTGTAATTTTTCAAAAACGAAACAAAGACCAGTGAAATGAAAGACAGGACATTGTTAAGCACACGTAAACAAACCTGCATGCGCAATTTGGAGCTGTTTCGATAATGTTCGATTTAGTCAGAAAGTCCAGGGGCCGTTTATTCCCGCCGCTCTTCAATTGGAATTTCCAAAGGGGGATTCAAACTTAACCTCAGGTGGGAGGGGTATGGATATTTTCTGGAAGAACACATTGATGGAACTTATAGGGTCCCTGTGACAAGACATTTTGATTAAGTTGGTAATCTAAATGAAGAAACTTGTCCCAGCCCGGACATTGTCTTCATGTCGTCTCTTCAAGTTGTCCCTCTTACGTCCTTGTGTGCATACCAACATTTAAAGTTGCTACAAGTATGTATACAATGTCATAACAGGTTAAGAATCGTGAGATCTCTATGTAACAGCTTACATGTCCTTGGAGAAGTTGCTGTTTATTTGCTTCCCAGTCAAACATGACACCAACATGTGCACACACAAACAATGCCACCTAGAGGGAACAGAAATACAGTTACATTGTAATTAGGTCCAGATCTTTTGTGCAGCTACATGTACCTTTTTTCTCAAAGCACTTCCCACCAAACAAGTTCATCTCTCCACAAGCTAAAGTAGCTACTAAGGTGGCCATATTCCCGGTGGAGGACTTAAAATCTTTTTGTGTAAAAATAAGATAGCTCAGAACTTATTATTAGACATTTATAGTATGTCTGACCTCCGGCTTTTTTTTTTTTTTTTGGGGGTTGTGGTCTGAATTTGTTCTGCACTTTTGGGTTTAGGCTTAATGTTTTTTAAACCACGTTGATTCCTGTTGTTGATTTTTTGCCTCAGATTAAAGACTGGTCGATTCAATTTTAAACCAAAAACAAATTTAAACCACAATACACAAGCTTATGTTCTCAAATCAAAATTAAAGCAAGCTCACCTTTCGACTTCCATTCGACAAATTCTGCACTGGGACATGTTTGTTTACACCGAATGACCAGCACATATTCTAACAAAATAACAACAGCCTTGTTTAGAAACAAAAAAAATCAATGAAATGAATTCTCGATGGACAAAACAAAACCTAAATAAGCATAAAAACTAACCAAAGATGTCGGAGAAGCTTTCACTTCATCTGCTTCTTCTTCATCGTTGATTTGCGAAGAAGCTGCACTTGATACACGCGATTCCGCGCCGGATCTCTGTTCTAACTCTGTTTGATCTCCTTCCATGCTTATGCGTTATGCACAAAATAACAATTTACCACAGGAACTGGAGTAAAATTCAAGAAAACATATGAACTAGCTGATAGTTTTCCGAGCTGGAAATTCCCGCTCTTGTTATCGGAACCCTGTAAGTTACTATGGTGAATCTGAGCCCCAAGTACGTGCCGCTGACTAACACTGGAAAATACGTTTTGTTAGCAACCGTAGAGTGTCCAACCAGTTCGTTTTCGTTTTCCTTCCAGTGCATAAGGTTGTGTAACCTCGTGTAACCTATTTTATAACTCGTGCGGATATACACAAAATCCTCAACCCTGAAGGTTTTTTTCGCTCTAACAACAGACTTTTTAAATAAGGCTTTCCAACCCGAGGTGAGACAAAACAAAATTGACCGGCCAGGAATGGACTGGACACTGGGAGAAAGGAAAGGGATCGGGAATGTGAGGGAGGGTATGGCCAGACTGACGAAGGCAGGGGGTGAATTTAGAGATCATACAAAACATATCCCAGGAGGAAAACGAAGAAAATAAGTAGTCACTTTTTTTGCCCGGGGGGTATTTTTCGCAAAGATATTTAGTGTGACACGTTTAGTGAGATCCAAGTTTGATACCACAAATCGTGTCACACAATAAATATCTTATCGAACAATATAACTTTGTGTAGCGCCTTTAATATTTAATTTCAGATTTTAATAATTTTGATGTTGAAGCACAAACTCTCAAGGTTTTAACCGTTTTCTTACACTTCCAAACTGTTGTCTACTGATTTGGAATAATCTCAAATATAGGGCAAGCCATTCCCTTGGCACGACTTCCCTTGGTTCAGTAGTCACAGAAAAGAATATCACAAGAAAAAAAGGAACAGTGAAAACAGGGTTTAAGAGAAAAATTAAAACATTAACTCTCCCAGAATCACCTCAAACATTTTTCCCTCTACCTCCATCCTGTCATTTCAAAATTGGAGAGCAATCAACTGAGACTGGAGAGTTATCGTCAGATTTAATTCCTCTCCAAGAAAACCCTCTATCGACACCAAGTGATAATAAATGTTGTGTTGCATGACTGCAAAGTCCGGTCACCTACGTGACAGGGTGGGGGGGGGGGAGGGGGGCATTTGGTTATTCCAGGGTGAAACGCATTCAGTATGTACCCTCCTTTGGATGAAAAAGCCAGCATGAAACAATTACACAGGGGGACCAATGCCATCTCCTCCATATTACCTCAAAATAGAAGCTCCATCTAGACCACTTAATTCATGCATTATTCCTTTCTTTATAAGATTGACTGTCAAGGATTAGAATCTGTACCCTTGTGTAATGTTGTCTCAAAAAGTCCTTTCAGGGGTTGAAAGGCAAATAAAGGCAATATTTAGGGATTTAATGCAACACAAATCAGACACAGAACATGTTCAGCACATAAAATAATATTACTCTGAGCTACTAAAAACATCCAATGGTATTCACATCTTTTTAATTAGGTCATATTACAGATTGTTTAGCAATGTTTTCATCAGAAGGGCACTAGAATAGTTCACAACATCCTGTCATTCCACTTACAGAAAAATAAAATAACTTGTTTTTCTGAGGGTGAAAACAAGCGGATGCTCTCTTGCAAACATATTCAAGCAACCCCAAATAAAATATCTTACCAAAAGGTTTCAATAAGGTAAAGTTCAACTGGTCTTACACGAAGCCTCGTATCCAGGCTCTTTCTACTTCCCACCTTCCAGAGCAAAGGACCCTGGGAATGGGATTGTCCTACACTCTTGTTATCTATTGTGAGATTACCATAACTTGTCATAAGCCGTTGCCAAGGTAACTGATGGCTTTTGTACCTTTTGAAATCAAATTTGACATCAAAGACTACTATTTTATTTAGCACACCGTGATTCCCAGATCTAGACCTAGCAACATTTAAAGTTAATAAGACCTTTATAAACTGAAATTACCCTTCAAAATAAGCCTTTGCTTAATAGACTTCACTGTGCGGAAAAGTGATGTTCATTGTAGCTTCAGCAAAATGGAAAATGCCTTTGAGTTCAGTTCTGGCAATTTACATTTATTTTGATTTACAACTAATGATACATAAAATACTTTTTCACTTTCCATTTTTTGAAGCTAGGACTTGCCTAATTTCCTACTCCCTAAAGGTTAACAGAAAGCCCTAAAATATGTACTACAGATATATTAGTTATCAAACTTATTTCCATGGCCTTTTCAAACCCTGTGCCTCAGGGCATAGGAAAGCCTCAGAAACAAAACTGAAAAGTCATTAGATTCCAGTTTTTGTTGGCTTTCTCTTGAGCAGTTCTGCAGCCTTGAAGTTACTTCTGCTGCAATTTTGTTAGACACGAAGCCTTCTGCCAACAACTGACATCCTACAAACACAGTAGAGCCCAGAGCTTGTGAAGAACCATCATAAATACCACAAAACTCTAAATCACAATAATCAGCAAGCACCACCTTGTCTCCAACAACGGCTATAAACAACTCCTTACCACGACCCGTAGTAAATGCACAGAAGAAATTTTTAAAACTTTCCAAAATACAAAATATAATATTGACTTTTCTCTTTAAACAAGACTTGCTCTTCTGCGAGATCAGCTCAGCATAGTTCTACTCTCTTCCGAGAAACACTAATCAAGAATGCTCCAGTTGGGTGGCTTGGGAGTCTCTTCCTCTATACACAGCACTAGTCCTGCAAGTTTCCTTGAATTAAAATAACATTTTCCACATGGATGCTAATTGGTGATTTAAGTTTGAGTTCAAGTCTGGCAAATTGTCAACGACATTCCCACACTTTGATTGTCATGTCAACACTTCCAGTTATAACAAATGGTGCTGACTTGTGGAAATCTGAAACAGAGATCAACAAGAATAACTGTTAGTGCTGCACTGTTCATGGATGCACCAGTGAACCGCAACATTTTTTGTTACAATACCAATATTGATATTTGAACAAAATATCCCAGCATAGCAAAACAACAAAATATTCTTTGTCAACATTCAGAAATTACTGTTTTATTGACTCCTTACCCAAGTCCAGCCCTAAAGGACTTAAAAACAAATGAACAAGAAAGTTGCTTTCTTGCTTTGCTTCTGATCACGTTTAAAAGATGCAACACAAATGCATGCCTAATTCCAATTAGTTGTCTGCTGACACAGTCTTGTGTGCTCACAAGCAAAAACACACGCCTTATGAGAACTTCAATTTGCAAAAATGTTTTCTGTGCTGAAAAAGGTGGAAAAAAATTAACTGTCAAGTAAACTTTGTCAAGATTACAGCAACAGCACTAATTTGAGCAAAAATGTCTGGCTTTGCACCCTCTTTCTTGATGAAAATGACTATATTTCTTTTCTTTGGCTTCTGTTTCGTTTTCGAGAAATCGGCGATGTTGATTTTCATTCAAAAAACACTACCACCTTTTTCCACCAAGTCCTTCAATTGAAAGTAACTTACCTAAGGTTGTTGCAAAATGTTCATGAGCTGCTAGAGTCTTGGCACATCGTTTATTTTTGTAGTCCCATATTCTAAGAGTTTTGTCATCTGAACAGCTAACTAAATATTTGCCTCCAGGATGAAACAACACACCTCGCACCCAATTATCATGCCCGACCTGTAATGAGAGGAAAAAGGAATCTATACAAAAGAACAATGTAAATCTCCAAGGTTCTCTCTTCATCCAGAAAGATTAGTCAAATAAGAAAATGAAAATAAAATATTATTTGATTCAAATCAGGCCAAAGGCAGCTTACCAAAGTCATTAGACACATTCCAGTGCTAACGTCCCACATTCTGATTGATTTATCTCGTGACGCTGATACTAAATACGGTCCAGGATTTCCTCCCCTTTTTGCACCCTACGACAGAGGAAACCAAACAAATGCATGACAGATGTCCTTTAACCAATTGCTAAACATATTTAGTCTATCCAACAGAGCTGTCATAAAGGGCCATAACCTGTAACACCAGAAACCCATACGGGTCGAAACACGTGCGCACAGCGTTTGAATATTCACTTTGCTAAGTACCATATTTGGAAACACGAACAGTTTGTATGCGAATGCTTTATACACGTAATGACACATGCAACATAATTTTTGGTTTTGCAGTAAGTTGCTTGAATTTCGACCTAAATGCCGTAAATTTCTTACAGAAACTAAAAAAATAAATTAAGTGTATCGAAGTGAAGTTCTCCAGACTACTTTAAGAAAATGAAACAGGAGAATTTAACCAAATTTAACTTTATTCAACCAAGCTTGTTAAAAAACAAGATTACGCCACCAAGCGCGAGCTAGCGCGCGATGTTAATTTAATCCAAATATAGTAATTCTGATTGGTTAAATGTTTCTCCTGATTTTCCAAATATGGTACTTAGTGTAAACGAATGTGCTAACGCTTTGTACAATGCGAATCATAGGGAGTTACACGTTTCAACCCTTATGGGTTTCTGGTAACACCTGTTACAGCTGAGTTCACTCAATGTTACGGGTGAAGACATAGATTGGTTGTTTACACTTGCATACAGAGCAAAATGCTATGGGTGATAACTTCAATGTTACAGCTGCATAAAAACTTTATGACAGCCCTGATATAACCTATCTACCAAACAAATATCATAGCTTCTTGATTATTTCATCTTTACGGAAAAGTAAAGGCAGCTCTCCCCTCCCCTCCCTCCCTCCCCTCACCACACTGTGTTCCCACAATGGGTTATTAGTACTTTGTCACCTAACAGGGCATCATACCTCAATTCCTGCAGCATCAGCAACATATGGGTTGGCTGATTCTGGGGCCCAGTTCACATCCTCTACTACATGCTCATGGTCCCGCAGGTCACATTTACATTCCTTTGTTGACACAACCCACACACGGATTGTCTGCAAGCAAAATATTTACATTAGACGAAAATATCTACACTTTAAAGCCTAAAATAAGGTCTGAGTTTACAACATTAACAAGTTCTGTTTATGTTAAAGGTAAAGTTTGTATACGAGCCTAGTGGCCCATCAGGTCGGAGCTTATCCTGGTTTCCGTAGCATGAAGTGACTAGGAGTATTTCTACTCTCCCCTGGATGGGATGCTAGTCCATTGCAGGGTTACCCCCCAGCATTAAATTTGCTGGTGCCGATTTAAACACCTGGGTGAAGAGAGGCACTATGAGAGTAAAGTGTCTTGCCAAGAACACAACGCAGTGCCCAAGCCAGGGCTCGAACCTGGGCCACCGGATCTGGAGTCCAGTGAGCTCACCATTAGGCCACTGCGCCTCCCAAATCATGTTACAGTGCAACCCCGATATAACGATATGCCAAGGGAGGAGTGAAATTATATCGTTATATCGAGGTATCGTTATATCGAGACTCCCGATATAACGATATGGCCGTAAAATAGCCGAAAATATTGTTATATCGGGGTAAAATCAAAAAGTACTTTTTTACTGCACATTATTTCAAATAATTAAAGTTACAGGAAAGGGACGTATATGTTTGGTCACAGGAAGGAGTCCAAGATACTAAAATTGAGAGAACTAGGAGGATAAAGAGGCATCCTCAACTGAAAGCTTTGTATTGTAGTACTGATATACTATAATATTGTTATATCGGGAAAGATTTTACGCTTGGTCCGCTAAATTCTCATCGTTATATCGGGAATATCGTTCTATCGAAGATCGTTATATCGGGGTTCTGTCCCATACATTTCACTGTAACTTTTGCCGGGACATAGCATATTCATCGTTATACCGGGGATATCATTATATCGAGGATCGTTATATCTGGGTTCCACTGTAGCTTGAAATAGCATCGTTTTCACAAAAACAGAGTGAGCAACAATGTCACTATTATGTGGTGTGATAACATTGCAGAAATATGAACTTAATTTTCTTGGGACAGTATAAAAACTTATTTCCTACCTGGTCATTTGAACAACTTGCTATCAAAGAACCTGAGGAAGCAATGAAAAAAAATATATTTTAATCTTACTTCACATAGCTTAGCTAAGTCTCGCTAAGACTTCAACTGTTAAGAGACATCACATTACACAACAACTGCACCACACTAGTCAGCAGCACCTTCACAAATGTCAATAAAATCTTGTGTATGAGATAAATGTAAAACACTCCATACATATCTACAGTTACGGTGTGTAACTGAATATTTATGAATTTTCTGGGTTCCCTGTACAATAAGAAAGTGTATATGTTAAACTGTAATAGGAGTACCCACCATCATTGCTAACTCGTACTCTTCTGACCCACTCTCTGTGCCCTTGGAATGTCTTTACACAAAAACTGTAGTGTACAAAAAACAACAACAGCACAATCAATTTCAAGAGGTTGCCAGTGCTCGACACTAACGCTAGTACACTAGCCCGGGACTAGTAAAACTTCATGCTGGGCTAGTAAAAGTACGCTCCTACTAGCCCGTAGACTAGTAAGTTTCGTGAAAAAAGAATTACGTACAACTCTTTTACTTGGGAAGTTTTTCTCCTAGAAACCTTCATGAGGATCTAGTTTCCATGGCTTGAGTAATTTAAACCAGAGGGCGTACGATCCATCGTACGATGGACTCGCAAACCTGATGCCATCTTGGAAAAGGCCCCCCATACTCGCTTCCATATTACCGTAAAGTTCCGTGTATAAGCCGCACCCGTAGATAAGCTGCACCCCCGATTTGGAAGCTCAAATTTTGGAAAAAAAAATATACAGACCATAAAGTTTGAAGTTCAAGTGAAGTTCTATTGGTAAACAATCAAGGGAAAACAAGCACAGTTTCGAGACACTGACACGGTGGTCGTTGCAATGTTTAATATAAATTTAGTCTTACGAAAGCTAAATTTTTACTTGTCATACCTCCTTTTTAGTTTGAGTTCACAATATCTTAAACTTGGATGCTCTCTTGATATCATTTTTTCGAGATTATCACTTCTAAACACTCCTGAAACACTTGTAATTCGTACGAATCGTTCGCGAATGATGAATGCTTAGTAGCCAAGCTCTGAATTGTAGAGAGGAGTCTGGGCATTAAAAACAAACATGGCGGCATTTTCTTCGGAAGAAACCATGTTTTTATTTCAAGATTCTTGGAAACTGCTACCCGCAACAGGATAAAAACTTCATACAGAATAAGAGTTTGTTAATCCAGCAGATGTATTTGCTGTGAAGGTCAATAAAAAACCGAAGCGGTCGGCAATTTGCCTTGTGAGTATTTGCGTTTATCTTTGTGCCTTCTCGCACACGGCGGAAAGACATGATTCGAAGTGTCCGACAGGCTTCACTGCAAACAGCTTTGCAGAGGAACTAAAAGGTAGTGAACAACAACAAAGTTTTCAGGTTGTTATATGTTTATTCAATGACGTCTTGAGAAGTTTTATGAATATTAATTAGGCCTTTGAGAACTCCAACCAGAGATGTTTCCGTAGATAAGCCGCACCCCAGATTTTTGACTTGAATTTAGAGGAAAAAGGTGCGGCTTATACACGGAACTTTACGGTACTCAAAAGGGGCCTGGGAGAGAGCTACCATTAAGGTCCGCCATCTTGGTTTTTTTCGCACGAGCAGTCACTGCGTAGGAGATTTCAAGATTTCAAAAAAGAAGTGCAATCAAGGGTCAACAAATTTTCAACCGAGTTGACAGAAAGCATATTCGTTGCTGCGATTCAGTGAAGGAAGGATGTACTTGTGTGGACTCAAAAAAATATAGCGCTGAGTGATTAGCTGATTCAAACTCGGATTTTTAAATTTAATTTTTTAGGGGGGGGGGAAGGTGGAGGGGGGCTAGTGACCTGTCCTTTTTGGCTAGTGATTATTTGTACTTACTAGCCCACTGCCTAGTATCCAAAAAAGTTAGTGTCGAGCACTGGTTGCGATCAAGGATTCCATGCTTAACTTCTTACAAACCTTGCCTCTTATTTGAGGTAAAGTGACTTGCATGCATGGTCAAGCAAACAGACAAAGGAATAAAATTGGTTTAAAACGCTTAGCAAGAACTCGTTGAGATACAGATCCACACTGTAAGTTGAGATAGCATGAGAAATATGAAGCACAATCTCAACTTACTCCAAGTTTTCAATCACATCCCAACCCCCCAGAATGTGTGTGTGTGCAAACAGTCACAGCCAGATAACCCTCTGCACACATTGCATGCCTATTATCATGACAAAAAACCAACCATGTTTACAAAAGATGATATTTACCCAGTAGCTACTTCCCACATTTTTATAGTTTTATCTCTAGACGATGACACCAAATAGTCTCCAGATGGCAAAAACGTCACTGAAGAAACATTATGGTCATGCCCTGGTTAAAAACAAAAAAAATATGTCTTCAACATTGTACAGGTATAAAGAAAGCTCAAGCCGATTGCCGGGAAATAGTAGGGTTTTTTTTTTTTTGGGGGGGGGGGGGAGGTAATGATTGTAACCAGCAAACAAACCAGCTTGCATTTTCCTACATTTTTTAAAGAGAATGTACATTGTAAACATGTTCCCCAAAATATAACAATTCCACTAAAACTTGATTTATCAAATTTTACAGTCAGCTCAGTTAAGATACTCAACAAAATATTTTATAGATCAAAATGAGGGATGTAATTCATGAAATTTTCTGGCAGGCAAGAGGTTGCATTTTTAGTCTTCTACACACTTATTTATAAGTCAAAGTCAAAACCCACAGGAGACTGCACAATCATTAAAACCTGCAATAGCACCTTAGTGACCAAGTAATACGATGAAAACTTAACCAACCTGTTAATGTTTTCACACACTCAAATTCATGAAAGTCCCATAGTTTAATGGACATGTCAGCTGAACATGAGGCTGAAATGATAATTAAAATAAAAAAAAATAAGTGTGTGTGCCCACAGGAGATGGTGAGACAATAAGGTATATAAATTTTTTCCTTGCATAATATCAACCACATAATTCAAACTTCACAACCAAATAAACAAATCATTCAGGGCTCGAGACTAACTTGTTTGCTAACTAGCCAAGTGGCTAGTGAGAGCTTTAATTTCACTAGCCAAAACTGATTTTCTACTAGCCACAATTTTTAAGCATAGTTCTCCTTTTAGGATGGGGGGAAGAGTGAAAAATGGGGTATGATGAAACCTTTAACCGTAAAATGTTCCTTAAATCTTCATGTTTTTTCCCCTTAAAAAATTGGGCTTTGACGAGTTTTTCTTCACTATAGAATTTACATGTAAATGCGTTTTTGTCAACTAGAATTTTTTTTAAGCTTCACATTCTATAATGTCAACAGTTTACTTGTTAGTTATATTCTCTGAAAGACGATTTTATAAATGCGGTTTCTTGCCACTAATGCCTGATTTTTTCACTAGCCATTTTTGCTGGTGAAAGGCCAAAACCTACTAGCCAAAACTGCTTTTTACTAGCCTTTGGCTAGTTGGCTACCATAAGTCTTGAGCCCTGTCATTGGGGTTTCAAAATGGTTTGAAGGAGGCCCCAGCAACTGTGAGAGTAGGTGGTTGTGACAGTTTGTAACTTGTTTGTCGTGAGCTGATTGCTATGACCAAAGTAACCAGCAACATACAATCAAGTAGCCAGCAGAACTCCGGCAGTTGCTGCCTCATTTTGAAAAAACTGAATCAAGAGGTTTCTTTCTGCCCAACAAAACCTCACCTAAAATTTTTCCAGTATGATCAAATGAGAGATCCTGTACTGCATCTGTATGACCCTTAAGAGTCCGTTCAAAGTCTCCAGTCTCATAGTCCCACACTTTGACTGTCGCATCCTCTGATGCTGTTACCATGACACTGAAGGAAGGAGAGGGAGAAAAAGTAAATTCATCACAATCAATGTTACATGTATATTCTACCTTCATCGAAGTACATGTGACAAATTTCAGTGGATGTCTTTACTGGAGCAATGGTCAACTACAGATGTTGACGAGATACATAGTTTACAAGGATAATAATCTTACCTATATACTGGATGAAATAACACTCGCGTAACTGGGCTTCTGTGACCAGTTAATGCATATCTGCCAGAAAAAATAATGAGGAACTTTATTAGATTATCCTTCTATAACATACAATTTCATAAATGACTTTGAAATGTCACACAATGTAACATTGGTAAAATAAAGGTGTACAAAACAATCCTCTAAAATACAATTTGGGCATACCGTTCTGGTGGCCTGGGCATCCAATCCTCTGGAGAACGATTTTTCTTTAATGAAGAACCTACAAACACGCAAAACGTACTAAGCATAAGTGTTATAGCTTAAATGTAGACACACTCAAGAGAAAAAGTATATCGCATTTTTAGCATTATTGTTGTCTGCCTTGTTCAATAAGACTTTCAAACAAATATTATATGGGGCTAAATGAAATTTAGGCAATGTTAAACTCGATACAATTGCTGGCCAGTGGTGGCTCTCCCAAATTTGAGGCGGTCTCAGGGTTTTCATCAGGGCTTCAGTTAATTTACAGCTCTTCCACGGAGGTCAAACTATTTTACTCATATTGCCTTTCAAGCAAGCTTTCAATTGCCTTTTGTTCCAACCCTCCATGCATAGTAATAATATTGTTTAACTCATCTATTGGTGATGAGTTCAACAATTATTTCTATGCATGGAGTATGGTACCCTAGTCATTTAAGAGTAATAAGTCAAAAAGCAGAGACCTAACAGGTCACCTTACAGTCCCTGGAACTATGTTTCAAGTACAGTTGAACGTTTTCTGTTGTTGCTGCCAGTACACTATAACTGGGAGCTCTAGAAAAGGTGTATGCTTTCAGACTAAAGATATAATACCCAAAGAGATAACAAAGAACATCTTACCTGTATGGGCTTCTTTCTCTGCCTCTGATAACCTGGATTCAAGATCCATTACCTAAAAATATATTTCCAAACAAATTAGATTTAACACAACTGTGCAAATGGTGCTTCCTCCTTAATATATTCCAGAGTAGTGCTCAGAATGACTGTCTGTTAACTAGACACTATGCATGTTAAAAAGAAGAATCATTCTCCTCCCCAGAGCCCCTTTTCCCTCTTAGCACACATGATAACACATGATTTGATTGGCTAGATCTTTAACAAAGGAAATTTATATTAAGCAAATCAAATCAACCGTTATAAAATCCCTTTGTTGTAAGGGATTTTACTACAGTTGATTTGATTGGCTAGATTTAAATTTTCTTTGTTAAAAATTTACCCAATTAAATCATTTGGCCCAGAGCCACTTGTTTCTTGTGCCCCAGGCTCTGTGGGAAAAGCGGCTCTGGGGACGAGAATGCAGATGAATAAATTTAAAAATTTTGTCTCATCTGCCATGTTATGAAACATGAGGTTTTAGCCCTTGTAAAATCTGTTAACTCTAATATTCTTCTACTTGATATTATTAAAAGAAGACAATCAGCTGTGTTCTATTGGAAATCTTCCAATTCAATTTCTTCCAATTCAATTGGTTTTTCCATTGTTTCTATTCCCTGACAGAACACAATTATGTGCCCATTGCTCTTAAAATGGGAAATCATTGGCCTTTTTTGGCTAAAAAAAACACAAAACTGTACAGAGTGGCTAAAACAAAACTACTAAAATGATAAGAATGCTTGCCCTTGTTTTTAATTCACTCTTAGAAAACTTGGGCTAATAGTCTAAACACTAAATATAATGATTTTGCTGGAGATATTGGCTGTCAGTAAATATTGAGAACTAAAGGGTTTAATTGTATAATATTACTGTACATGGATACTAATGACAAATTAATTGAGAGCTGCCTTTATGTGGGGGTTGTCAAGGCAGAACACTTTCACAAAATATTTTGTAAAACAAAACACTCATAAAAATATATTTATGAGCACAACCAGACTTGCTTAAAAAATATTTCCCAAGTTTATCAAAGATGGATTATGCATCTCCAATAAAGAAAGGGTCATTGATAACGATATAACAATAAAACACCATCAACCCTAGCTTCGATTTCATAAGACAAGGACAAATTTTGATCAGCCATTGTCTAACAGGCTTTTAGCCAGGATTTAAAGTGGCCATCCAAAATTTCTTTAAGGCCTAACTACAACCTGCTAGGAGGGTCTGCAGGGTTTTCATTAAGAATTGTAATAGCAGGAGAATAGTGTAAAGTAACCGGAGAATGATTTTAAAAGGTTGCGCATCTTTATAAAAAAAAATAGTTACAGGCCTTTGAAATTTAGCCGGAGAGTTCTACATAGTAGAAGGAGAATTCTCCGATCTCCGATGCCTAATGAACACCCTGCGGTCTGATGACAAAATTTAAGCAAGTACGATGTATTTCTACAGTTTTGATTTCTTAAATTTGCTAAAAAAATAACTCTTAATACAGGAATTCATATTAATTTTTTCTAAGAAGTGAGCATTCATAGGACAGCTGGTTAAAAGCCTACTGTCCAATGAACGACTGCTATTTGCAGCTGTGCTTAAAGTTTAACTTCCATCAGAATTGTTGCTCAAAATGACAGTAATAATTGTTAACACTTTGAGATAATTTGCTGGAAGTTCAACAACCTATGGTTTTGAAATCAACTAAATTGCTTTCTTTGTAAAGTGATACCTCAGTTACAACCTGAACAAAGGGTTCTCTACTTTAAACAAACCCCATTAATGCAGCCACCAAGTAAAGAAAGCCAGTGCTAGGCAGCTGTTTGGTGGCTGGATTGATGGGATCCCACTGCATTTCAAATGACAAAAAGAAAAACAAACTACCATACATTTCTGTACTTGTGAAACAAGTACAGGCGAAACTTTACACCATCGTTATATTTATGTTATATATTTTTTATACCATTGTTATATTTCCGTTATTGTTATATTTTTGTGAGGGCCACAAGTTTATCAGTTTGATTACTGTCAGGTGTCACCCTCGTTAAATAAAGTCCTACTTACTTACTTACTTACTTACTTACTTACTTACTTACTTACGTACTGTCCCTTGCATCTAAGCATGAACACATGCCAACGAAAAATGATCTTATTGGATATCAACATTGCATGATTGGTCATCAAACATTCAACACATGCTGGTTTTGAAATGGCAATAGGATTGGATATAGAAGACTTTTCCGAGAAATTGATCCTGATCTGTGTCGATATACATACCCCGGTTCACTTGAATCACTTCTAGTGTAAAGTTTCCACCATACTCAGTGCTTACGATGAGCAATTTGAGTGCGAAAGTTCACGTAACAGTCTGCTAAACTTCAAATGTTTCACAACAAATCTTGCAGTGTTTATACCCAATAATAATGTTTCGGCAGCACGTGTCACGCTTAGATGCAAGCAACGGTATTGAACAGCAACCAGTGAACAGCACCAGAAACCTTGTTTATTAGAAGCAAAGTTGTGAGAATGTACATGTATACACAAACCTTTTTCTGAAGACGGATTACAGATGTCCATTTCTTTTCTAGCAAGCCACTATACTTTTTGTCAAGTTCTCCAGGCTAGAGAAGAAAAAAATCACAATAAATTTATGATCCGCTTGCTTTACAGAGCTAAATATAGTTATTTACAATCCTCGTCCTTATCTAGTTGATTAGCCATCTTGGAACCGATCAGTGCATAGCTGCTATCAATACAACAGTGACTATGAATTTTTCTTTTACCAGGTTTATTTTAGCTGACGATGACAAACTTGATTTAAGATCAAAAAGGCAATATTTGAGGTTTATTTTGTGAAGGCAGAAGTTCAGTGCAGGCAAGGCAGCCAAATATAAGTTAACACAAACAAAGAAGGGGCAAAAAAGTCTTTTACAGAAAACTACTTGACTGATTCGCATTCTCCACGAAAGCGCCAAAAAAATGGAACAGTTAGGGATACCACCCATGGAGAAGACACCAATTCCCTGATTCCCAGAAAAGAATTTGAAATGAGCAAATGAAAAGTGACAATTTTTTTTTGCTGAAAACACTTTTCCTTTACCATAATAACACGAACATTACATTACAAGCAACACTTTTAATCAAAACCCTAAACAACCTTAACTAAGATTCCCTGACTTGAACAAAAAAATTTTCCCTGACTTTTTCCTAATGTGACAACTCTGACAGCTTTGGTTCATTATGACGGCCATTTTTAGCGTTTCAGAGCTGGCCCATTGAAATTTTTAAAAATGAAAATCCTCTGAGAAAGGTTTATTTTTCACATAGCATCAAAACACTTAAATAGAATGATAGTTAATTATTAACTATCAAATGAATTATCAAAGCTGTAGAGTTCTTTGAACATGCTTTTCTTTGTTTATTTCCCAGCATTATGATGACCCCCTGACGTTCCTGTAACAGTTGTTAACTGAAACATGAATTGAAGTATTCACAAAGCCTACATACCAAAAGTAACAGTGCTGTTACAACACAATGAAAATTTATGGGGAACCCACTTACAGGCATGTTAAAATTAAATTTTTTATAACTAGGCAAGATCAATTACTATTCTGCAAGAACATAAAAGGAGGGCAAATAATGGATGCGACAATGGTGACAGCTCTATTGAAATTCAGGGCTAGATTTAGCACATTTAGCTATTTTGTTGACTTTGTACAAATTCATATTGATTATCAAAGTAACTTGACACCACAAAAGAACCTAGCTGACAATAAAATTAAGTGCAACTTAAACACGGAAAGTACAGACGAACAGCTTTAGAACTTACCATGCTTGCATCCTTCTTGAAAGCATTGAGGGCATCTTCGAAGCCACATTGGAAAAGATAATCCGCTATGGCTTTGTGACTAAGGAATCAAATAAAACGAAGAACTATCAGAAAAGTAAACTTAACTCCTTCCCTATGCATGAGGAGAGGTTGCTGTGTTCGAACGGAAACCTGCAAGATTCCACTTTTGTTTCGATGTTTATGACTTGCTACAATGCGTTAATCCGTCCTGATCCGGCAGGCTTTGAAAATCTATCAAGTTAATTTGCGATTAACGACATTTTACAGATAACAGGTAGCAAGATCGAGGTACGATCTCGCTTTACCGCATCGATTTTCTATTGAACAGGGAATTAAGAATCATGTGAACCGGCGATCTCATTCTCGATCTAGAAAGTACAATTTATACATCAGTTAATTTTAAATCGAAAGCATGACTTACAGTTCTTCTTTTTGTCTGGGGGTCAAAACCATGGCTCAAGATTTTTGTAGTCTTTTCAGTCAACTTTTATTAAAATCACGAGCATCTACGATCTTGAATTGCACTGAAAACATTCCTTTCTGGGCGACTTGTGTACAGTAACATCACATTTACTCCATGTTGGTAGTGACACCCTCTTCTTTCCTAAAGAAACATTAAACAACAAATGAGGAAAATGTAAAACGTTTTTATCAAGGGGCACTGGCACGCGAGAGAATGCATTTCAATTACACCGGTTAGGATATCGTAATATCGTTTAATAAAAGTAGATCATTGAACAAAGTCACCTAACATGATCAGCAGTCTGCGAAACTTCACGGGCCTTGGTTGAAAGATCGTTTTCGCTTCAGACGCATGACTTGTTGGGTTAAAGAGAGACTACGGTTGAAATTAATAAAAAGGGCACTTTATAGTTGAAAGTTAAGTGAATGTCAGATTGCCACACAGTCATAATATTACGCATATTTTAACTGAAGCAGGCTAAACCCACCCATGCTCTGAACTAACTATGCGCTGGCTAGCCAACAAGAATTACGTCAGTTCTCGCGTTTACACAGGTTTCAACACAAAGAAAGCCCTACCTTGTATTTGATTCGCCTTCTGTGGTCCTTGTCACCTTCACAAGCGGCTATTCGACCGCATAAAACGCCACAGAATCGCCAATTTCTCTTTCACAGTCTATCAATTTTGAAACTCAAACACCGCTCGATTTCAAGCACTTCGTAAAAACGGCCAGCCCATGATGCAAAGCGACTACAATGCGCATGAGCAGCCAGCCAAAGGCGCGGTGTTTTCTGGGTAGTATTCAACATGGCGGACGCGAGCTCACAGACTTTTAGGAATGTAACGCCATCCTGCGACCATCAGGCCTTAAAAGAATGCCTGGATAGAAATAACGGTGACAGATCTAAATGTATGAAGGAATGGGAAGATTTCCAACGTTCCTGTGCTGAAAATAAAAGGTAACTTTACTTAGCGCAAGAAACCTGCACATTGTCTTTCTGATATGGCTGCCAGAAAAGGTCAGGAGAAACTGACTGGGCCAGTCGGGGGGTTAGAGGATTTGTGGTAGAGAGAACTTTTCTTCGGGTACTCTAATGACAGGTACAAAGGAGACTGAAGCTGATAACATGACTCACTTTGTTTTGCAGAAAGTTACAGGAAAAACAAGAAACAGCATCCTGTGGTTGTGATTAAGGTATCAACATTTTTTCTTAAGGTAGTAGAACTGCTATAAACATGTCCAATTTGAAAATTAATAACTCAAACATTAAATCATTTTTCAAAATAAAAGTTACATAGGCTTATTAAACAAGACCTGGACATTCAGGAAGATGATATACGAGGTGTCAATTTTCACACCTTAGGTGTGAATTCACGGTTAAATCGCAGGCTCATAAAATTAAAGATTGCCGATTTACGGCTTTCCTTTAAAAGATACAGAGATAATTTCAACTGGAGCCGATTTATGATAGAAACGTTTAATTACCTACAAATACCCGGAGTAATATTATACATATTATATTATTATATTATTATACATATTTATTATATAATACATATTTACATATTTACATAGATAATTATATTTTTTTTTCCTTTAATTTTATACAGTTTTGCGTTCACGCACACGTTTTAACGAGCGCTTGCGCTCCTAGGTGTCGCGTGGGTAAATAAAGTATTGTTGTTGTTGTTGTTGTTGTATGCCAGCATTTACTTCTGGAGATAGAGCATTCTAGTTATTTTTATGTGTGCCTCAACTTTGAACAGCCATAATTTTGTGAAAAATGTCTGGGCCGCTCCGGGTATTCACACACAGTTTCCTCGACATTACACAAATAAACAGTGCAAATTTCACCGAGATCTGACAATTCTACACCTTTAAATTGCAAGTACCTTTCGAGGCGGTCTGTTACAGCGGCGAAATTAGCGAATGTAAGCAGCGAAATATGCATTCGACGCTCTGTTTTTTTCGACGCCATATTGAATTCTCAGAGGTAGACCGCTGTTCATTGTGTTTAAGGCCGCATTGTTACAATTGCTACACGAACAAGCACGAAAAAATACGGATTTTTTCGATTACTGTCGGAGAAAACATGGCGGCGTAAACAAATATGATACACATAGCAACGCCAAATTTCGCAATTGCATTACGGAACTCATGCTGCGTCTTCTCTGGGCTCTGCGAGGGTAGGATATCAAGACAGCTTCTTTGTGAGCTTTAAAGGGCTTAAAAAGAGGCATAGATTTAGTCGATGCTTTTGAATTATATTTGAAGATGAAATACGAAAGAATTTTGCTGTCTTTTACTAAAATTTCGCTCGAACTGCGTAGATACGATCGCATGTTGTAAAGCCGATTCATGTAATATTGCTGTCAACGCGAGGTCATATCGACTGGGATGGCAGAGCGCTAATCATTAACATTGCAAAATGGCGCTTATAGCAACCAAATTTCGCCTTTTTTTCTCCACTTCTAAGCTAAAAGAAGCCCCCATCTCTTGTATTTGTGTTAACTTTATTAATATCTTTGAAAAGAGCGAGTTTTTAGGTATGGTTTATTTTTGACCTTATAGCAGTTCTAATACCTTAAAGCGGAGCTCGACCCAAAGGGTCGCAGAGCAGAGCCCCATACCCATAGAAAATTAACAGACCCATGCTTTTGGTTTTTCATGGTCATCATGGCTAGCGGCGTAGTTCGCGGGCGCATGCGCCTTAGCAGCGACATCGCCCCAACATGGCGGCAGTACTTCAGAAATAGGTTTAAGGTTATGGTTAACGTCAGCTTACATCTTTGATATTGGATATCCATGTCATGGTCAATTGACAGCTGTCAAAACAAGTTATCCGCTGACCAGAATCAGATGACCATATTACAGGCTCAGATATAGAACTCATCAAGGTCAAATGTTTTTATGAAGTTTACCGCTGATCAAGTAATGGTTTACATTGGATTGCGGGATCAATTGCTAATTTTTTTCTGTTAATGGTCAGTAAATTTGGATTTACAAAAAGGGCGATGTAAATAACCCTGGGAGCTCTGCTTTTAGGCGTGGCCAAATCTATTTAATACTATAAACCAATGATTGTTTATCCTAGAGCATCGCTTATCTTGAATTTGTGAGATTCATAAGAGGCCCTGCCAGGGGGGGGGGATCCCGTATCACTTGTCTTAATTTAAAAATGTCCCGTGTCACTGTTTTATCCCCAGGGGGGTACTCCGGCTTGTAAATGACGGGGATGATCGAATGAAGGCAAAACTCAGGACCCAAAAAAATCCCTGGCCAAAAATAACCCCCCAAAAAATCCCTTGTCAAATTACCCCTAAATTGCCAGGAGGGGCATTAACGCTCGAGTTTGATTATTCATCATACCATAAATACGCCAAAGGCCGCGCCAAAGCACTTTAGTTCGTTTTTAATACCCAAAAAAATCCCGTATTTGAATCAAGTCACCCAAAAAAATACTTGCCAAATTTTCCAACCCCAAAAAATCCCGGAATCGAAAATTTGAAACCCAAAAAAGCCTTCGATCATCCCCGTCATTTACAAGCCAAAGTACCTTATCAAAGTACCTTATCACACTTCCCATTCCTGTCAGTAGTTGAATTGAAGGAAAACTGCTTGTCCATGTCTTTCGTCACCATTGCTTGGGTTCACAACACTCAGACAACATGAAGATTTCAATAATTATACAAGACACAACACTTGTAGATAAAATGTATTTTATTCTGAATATAGAAGAGTAGTTTTTCTTTAAATACACTGTCTGCCTATACTTTGTTTACATAAAAAATAAAGATAAATAATAAAAATGTAACTTATGTGGTCAGTGGATATCGTGACTGGACTTGTCTACAGCACAGTTATCTTAGACATGCTACACACACATCAAGTAGTTAACATTGCACCTGAGTGAGCATGAAAATTTAATGTTTATCTTTGTTTGTGAACTTTGTGTTCTTTTAACAATGTTTTTGGGAGATAACTAATAACAGAAAATACTTGAAAGTGGGTCACTTCAAGACTCAGAAAATCATAACATACAAATAGTCGAGGAGATGTCAGAATTTGAAACTGATTGATTTAGAATATAATTTCCAGAATTTGGCACACAGTGCTTGTGACTTAGGAGTCAATATTTGTTATATTCTGCCCACTGCATGTAGTTGCCCTACTTTGTGGCTCTTCCATGGATACAATATATATTTTGGCCATGTTTCATTTGACTTATAAATGATTTTAAATTATGCCATTGCCAAAAGATAATGGGTTTCCTGTATTGGTACCCTTCTCCATCTAACTTGTAAGCTATCATGCCTAATTCCTGCATGGCCTTATCACAGGCGCTGACTTCCATTTTGTTTGTAATAACACACTTCGTCACCTGAAATGCATTGACTGCAGCAAAAACTAGTGACTTAGGAGCTACAACCCTAGACAGAAGTAGTTAGAACGCTTTTCTTATCTGACACTTAAACCCATCATTGATTAGTTCATTATCGTTTCATTCACTTGTTTGTGCTTACAGGATGAGCTCAGGTTACCCCCTCCCGCCTTTCAATGTTGAAAAGTCCCTTGATAGTGTTTTACACAAACTATATTTGATGTGGCAACATTGTAAGGGGGGAGGGGGAAATAGAGGTATTATTGAATATCGTGCCAACAGTTCTGACGATGGTTGTAGGCAGTGAACTAATGTGAAAAATTGCAGACATATGATATTTAAAATGGATTTGTGCTCTAAAGTGTTTAAGATGGCACATTGTATTCTCATCACTTATGATGGCTAAGATGTCTTTTTAACACAGTCACTGGCAATCCGTGTGCCGCAGTTGTTCCATTTTGTCCCTCTGATAGTTGTTTTGAAGGTTTCATAATGAGGAATTGTCTATAAACAACTGGAATAACTGTTGTTCTTGCAAACTATACAGCATCTGATGTCTGGTTGACTCTGTGCAGAGTAAACCTGAAACAAAAATAAGCTTTAGTGCAACTTTTCTTCCCAAGAACCTTGTTTCCAAAATGTAAATGATCAGTAAGCGTTCAAGTCCCTACATGCATTTCATGTACGTGCTTACATATTTTTTGCTTTGAAAAGCATTAAGTTACCAAAATCTATCCTTATCAAGCATTTTATTTTTCTTTCTTTTGCAAACATCTCATTTGTAAAAGTCAATCAGTGAAACCAAATTTGGATCTCCCTTTCATTAACTGTCAGCAGTGTTTTATTTTCCAAAAGGACCTCAAGGGGTTTTTACAGACCCTTGATGATCTAATAAATGTCTGTGCCATCTATTTAAATTTAAGGGGTTAGAGAGAGGCATTTATCTCACTTTAACAGTAACAACGTCAACAAAACAAATAAGACGCGTAGTTTGGTCACAGAGTAAGATAGAAAACAGAGTTTATGAGTAAGGGACTAATCTAATTTGACCTAATGCAAAGCCTAGATATGTCGTTTATAGATCGATATCAATGTCTTCATGGTCATCAGGGTCAATCATGTTGGCCTCTTTGATGTCTAAATCAAGCAAAAAACTAACTATATTGTGTGATTTTACTCTGGAGGGTTTCCCTGGTTTTTGAGGCGATTCTTGGGGGGACTGGGGGGTTGTCTATTAGACACGGGGCGTTTATTAGAGGGGCATCTAATACAAACTTTACACCTCAGGGGAGGCGTTTTAGAGATACGAGGCGTTTATATGAGAGTGGGCGTTTATTAGATCATTTATGGTAGTAGACAAGCTATGTGTGAAGAGACTACAACCCATGTGTACTTGGCCATCCCCGAACAGAACTGACATTTTCTAGGTTCATCTCGACTTTGTTTTTCCGTTATTTGCAGGTAGACAGAAACGTGATAAGAAATATTGAAGCGTGACAAGAAATGTTGAAGAAATGTCCCTACCTGTCACACCATCCACATGTTTTGAAGCAGTGATATCGAACAAACTTCCCATTTCTTCCTGGCTTGGAGCAGTAGTGTTCAAACAGTCTGCACAACCGGTTATACGAATCCTCGCAAACTGAAATTATGAAAAATGAACTGTAAGTGGACTCGATTGCGTGACTAACTAATACTAATAATAGATGCTGTGGATAATCACGCAACCTTTGTCAAGGAGAAGTATTGCGTTACTTCCAGCTTTACAGTCGATCTTATGGCCTGTCACGAATTGGGAAAAGCTGCGTTACTTCCACCACTGTAGCTGTTGTTATGGCATATCAAAGATTCGAAACTGCTGCGTTATATTCAAGTTTAAACCATTCTCATGGCACGGAGTAGAAACGGAGAAATGTTGCGTGACTGATAAAAGAGCTTTCCTGCAGTTGTCACACAGCCTTAATGATAATCAGATGAAAACGTATAGTGGACAGTGGGACCATTGCAATGAAGAATATTGTGGGACAAACCAAAACTCTGTTCTTCTTAGACTTCTTAGGAGAATCGAGAAATAAAAAATACAAGTTTCCCTTTTCATAAGGAAAGCGTTGCATATTCGCACATTGCTTGTTGTTAATTGTCTTCTACGTACTTACCTGGGCATCCGCGTAAATTTTGACCTCTGGCTGCGTAATTATTCCAGCAACAACCATATTTGCTCGACTGGCATCCTGGAGGGCTGAATTGTTCTGCAGGTCCAAAATATCGTTTCAGAATGACTAGGTCTGAGAACGCGGCTAGGGCGTTAAACCCTTATTCACGGGAAAGATTGACGTATGATATTTCTAACATTCTCTCCCACCCTAGCCCGATTCTGTGACGGTCAAAGGTCGCTCGTTTTCTGGCCGTCTGAGATTCGGGATCGTGCCACCCAGAATCGACTTTGCAGTCTCAGGACCCTTGGTACCTTTCCCCGTTATAAGAGAACGCTAGCTCGCAGATGACTTTGTAATATTTTATTCTCTCCGTTAACAAGACTTGAAACGCAAAAACTATACCCTTTCACGTACAGTGGAACCTCGATTTAACGATTGACTAAAGGACTGGAAAAATATGTTCGTTATATCGAGGTTTCGTTCCATAGGGGTATTTTACTATTACTGGGGCGAAGAAGATCGTTCCGTTATACCAAGGACTTCACAATACACTGCATAGAGGTTCGTTAAATCGAGGTTCCACGGTAGAAACAGCAGACGGCAAACGTAATGTTTTTGCCGATCGCGGGAGAAACCAACATGGCGCTGTAATATCTCTATTTCTACTCACTGGCCGTTTCAACCACTTAAATTGGGTGGACGAAAATGCGTATATACTGGGAAATTAAAACTTGCTGAAAAAAGGGATAACAACTAAAATATCAGGCTGACAGATTATTGCAGGGAACTTCGTGTTAATGAAACCCCCAGGGCCCAAGGTGAAACCCTGATGGAAAGCTACAGAATGAACCTGGCTTTATTCAAATCTCTTGCTGTTTTTTTAATTTGTGTCTTTTTCAGTTCAGGCGTTCTTCTTATGGGCCACTACTATTAACGCGACCGAAAAAGACGCAAGCAATGTAGTTTTAAACTTGTTTTATTCATTTATACAGAAAGAAGCGACTTCAGGTCTGCTCTCATTTTTGCACGCACCGTTAAAAAGGACTTGAATTAACAAACCAAAATTAAAGGCTTTGAAAGCTGTTGACAAATAAAATTTGGTGCACGAAAGTCAAAACATTGAAACTCTGGCCTTTCCGTCAAATGAACCCACTACATTTCCGCCGTGTTCTTTACCACACACAAGAGAAGAGAACGTGAATGCATACTTTGATATTCCCCGAGAAAGAAAAAGAATTTTTCTTCGGTACTACGTGATTTTAAGTTACAGAATATATTTCTGTTTTTATCCAACCCCACTTAGCATAGTGCAAACAAATGCGAAATTGGTACAAATATCCCACAGGTTTTAAAATAATTGTTTTCGAAAAACATTCTTTTAACGCACTTAAAACGGTCAAGGCAACAAGGGCCTGCTAAGCACGAGAAATATAACTTGCCCAGATTAACTTGTCTTGTTTTACACCAGACTGGCATTAAACACATGCAATCTTTGCTTTCGGATTGAGCACCGTGCAAGCGTTTTAAGTCGGAGAATGAAATTCCCTCTTTGAAGCACTTGAAGAGTTTGCAATTTTTATTATCCAATCAAAAACTAGCACGAGCCCTCGTGCGGATACTTCATCATATTTCATGTTGCTCTATGTTGCTTAGCAACTTCAGGAAGGTAAACCGCGGGCTCTTTAACTCCAGCAGCCCCTATCATCGAACTAGTACTAGTACTTGCTAACTGTTTCCTAAGCTACGGCCGTGCTTTGAGGAAGAGGGCAAGAAATTTTTTTGTCCTTCGTCCATACAGTTGTGTCCGTCTAAATTAAAGAAGGAGTTTTTACACCTAAAATCCTGTCCCATTTCATCTACAAGCATCCAGCAGACCAAAATATTTTTAGTAAAGTTCTAATTACAAAAGGAACTATTTCTCATTAAGAAACAATTTATTGCAACTAAGTTGTTACAATTAACAGTGGCGGATCCAGGGGAGGGGCCCGGGGGGCCGGGCCCCTACCTTATTTTTCGGAAACGGCGCATTTTCTTTGAAGTGCCGGAATTATCTTAGCAGAATTCAACATTTATAGACAAGCTTTTGAAAGCGGACCCCCTCCTTAGCTGAAGGTCTGGATCCACCACTGCAATATCATCAAAGTCTAGTCTAAGTTTCAATGGCTAATTTTGCCCTTTTTTCTCTGACTTTACTTACAGAGTTAATCGGAACTTCATAATAAAAGAATTATTTCGTATAAATTTTTTTTTGGGGGGGGGGGGCAACGTAACAGTAAACCCAGAGAAAAAAAACGCGTCAAACTTTTTAAATTTTTTTTGGGTAAACTGCTTAAGCACCAGTGAACCTCGTCCCAAAGCGGAAAAGACCCTGGAGACGAAGTTGCCACATTTCCTTGCTTCTCGTCCCTCTTTTTTTTTTCGTATGTTCCCGCCTCGTCCCCAGGCGTCTCTCCTTGGTTGGAGCACAGTGCGCGCTGAATTGTGGGACTGCTGCATTCGCAACCATTCACCTGTTTCCCGCTTTTCATGGACGAAATGTAACGCTGGCTGGTGACGTAATGTACCCATAGTTCAATCCAGATCTAACTCTGGAATTGTGATGTAGTCAAGTTTACGTGTTAATATGTCTTTAGCATGCAAGAATATGTGTGCAACATAGCTAACAGTAAGGGTTATGATGTAATTCTCGGGGATCAATAGCAGATACTGCTCGATGCGTTGTTTGAAGAGAGCAAGGCCTTTATCACTTCCTTCCCTTGTGGTTACATCCTCAACGTCACGAAAGAAGCCAGTTGGGCTGAACTCGGGAGGAATTGCTTTGTGTAGATTTGCCCAGGATGAGTTTTCCTCTTCTACGTAACATTCAGCAAGATCTTCAAACAACTCGAAGGCAAGTTGACGTAAGGGAATCTGCTCGACTTTACTGTTGAGCAGGCCTTTGTGCTCAAGCTCGAATTTCTTTTTCTTCTCACAGGTTCTGATGTAGAACTTCTGAGCCAACAAGTTCAGTTCTCCTTTAACCGTGGCGAGTAACTGCTTAAAGGCATCTTCTACCCAGCTCCACATTTCAACTAACCTTCTGTAAGGGACCATTCATTTTTTAGAAGGGGGGAGGGCCGGAGGAATCCCTGTGTGTATTCAGTTGAAACTTTTTGGCCCTCCCCCTATAGTAGAGTAAAAAAAGGAAGGCCCTCCCCAAAGTGCAATATTAAATTTTGCGACCCCCCCCCCCCACACACACACACACATGCACCTAAAAAAAATTCACATCAAACCTCTTTTTTTGACAGAGCTCCATTCTGCTGTGTTGCACAAGATTATCTTTGATCGCAAAAAAATCTATGCTACAGTCAAACGTACGCCGTGCTATATACACGAATTGAAGCCCTTCTTCATTATGTGGAACACTACTCTTGCACTCTTTAGCATCAGAAGTGACCTTTAACGGTCAAAAATGCGAAAAATAGCCTTATAAACAAACACACTTAGGCACGAACAACTACATAACACAATTGTCCATTTACGTGAGCCATAAAACAATTCGATCCTGCAGACAAGTACAAATATGGCAAATCGATGATTTCAAATCACAATGAGATGAATAGGAACAGGAGTCGAGGACGACTGATTAGATAAAACATTGCAGAAGAGATGTTGCGGCAACAGAGACAAATGCAGTACACGCAGTTTTTTGTGGATGAAGAAGCAACAAAACAGATCAACAATAATGGAGTTAAAGTTATTCTTAGCTCCCAGAGCGCACACAACAACTCAACTAGGGAGCAACAACTCAAAGAAACCATGCTCCAATGTTAGAGACGCAGTAGCCCAAAGACCGGAATAGACCCTCACAACTGTGGTCGAAACGTTATCCTACGAACTACCGCCACTTTAGAACGAGGACAGTTAGAAATCCACTGATCCGATACACAATATATACTACAACATTCCTTTAAAGGCTTTTAAGAATCTTCAACAAACATGAGCCGATAAACCTAACAAAATATGCCACAGAGCAGCAAACACAATGGCATAAAGATCATCACTGAAAGCGTTAATCAAATCAAATAGAGAGCGTTAATCAAATCATCCATAACAGACTGAAGGCTAACATTTAGCAACCAGCGGGAGTCGTGCTTGGCCTGTCACATTTTATATCACTTAATATTTATTGAAAATAAAAGATTTTGATTTGGATTAAAATGCAGTGTTTTTCTACGCGACCCCCCCCTTTTCAAAAACGAAAATAACGATGACCCTCCCCTTTTGCCACTGTAAAAAATTAGTGACCCCCCCAAGATTCCTCCGGCCCTCCCCCCTTCTAAAAAATGAATGGTCCCTAAGCTTCTTCATCCAGCTCTGTCGTATTGAGGTCAGTAAATTGATTCCAAAACCAGCCAAACTTGCTCGAACCAGGAACGTTGCCGATGTTGACAAACATTTTATTCCAAAGAGCGGTTGGATTTTTTCCACCAAGACTGCTTGAGATCATGAACTCCAGCAAATCAATCGCCTCTAAAACCCGGATCTGTCGTTTTGTTTCCTTGGCATCTTCCGCTGTGTACGCCATTTCCAAACCCTTCATCTGATGCAACATCTCTCCCACGATAAAATGGCGTAGCTTGTTTTCGCGGTCTCCCTCGGACAACAGATTGTACCTTGGTATGAAAAAGCTCTGAATTGCCTCCCGTGTCACGCCTTGTAAAACGAGCTCTAAGGCTTGAATTATCTTCTGCGATCGAAGATCCTTTTCCCAGAAATGGTCCGGCGTTGCGAACAGCTGAGACAAAAGGACAGTCTTGAACATGTACGATGGAACCAAGGACGGATCCAACCCCAGCCTGTCCGAGACGCCATCTCTGACGATTTTCAGGATCCGGTAGCATGCTTTAAAACCGTCAGGCGAAGAGGACAGAATCTCTTTTTCGGCCATGGAAAATGAGATACGCCAGACATCAAATCCAGCGGGAACGACGTGAAATCCACTTTTCTGCATAATGACTTCTAATTCCTGTGGATGCTTTGCCAACTGAACAGGAATCTTGGATGTAGGGTACTCCAAAGTAAGGGTCAAGTCGACGCTTATACTTAAATTGCTGTAACTCTCTCCTCCCTGCCAATCAATGTAAAGCGTTGTAGCCGGGCCGTGCGTTTCTGAGTACATCACGCCAGATGGATTTTCTTGGCCACTGCTGTTTCCAAGCAGGTCTGAAAACACAGGCCCCCATGACCCATCTAGCAATTCTTGACTAGCTCGTTGGATGCGGAGACCTTCAGGCACTTCAACATCACTTAGCGATTCATTGACAAGCTTCTTAAAATGGCGACAAAGCAGATTTGGACTGAAGAGGCCTTGTTCATCATTAAATTCCATCCAACCGTGCTCATTCAGGGTGAGCTTGGCGTAGCCTTCACCTTTGTCGCAGGGATGGAATAAAGGTTTGTCCATGAGCGAGTCAATTCTGATCATAAAGTCGAACTCATCTGGCTGGCGAACTTTCACTCCTTCGTAGACACTTCCGCTATGAATCAGCGTGCTCTGAAATCGCTTGTCTTTCTTCTCTACTTGTGCCAGAATGTTGCTTACGAGTCGTTCGAGTTTATCTCGAATTAGATCTGCTTCTTTTTCGTCGTCAAACTTTGCTTTCCTCTCGAAATGATCGACGATTTCAGACATTATGCGTTATCACTTTCAATTCCACCTTCTTTGTCGTGAACTGCTAACCAAGCACTTTCACTTTAGTAGTGGTTTTAGGTTACTGGTCTTGCGTATAATTCACGCAATGTCTGGCTTTCGTAGAATGAGGGAAATTCAAAACATCCTTTGTTTCTTAGAAGATATGTTAAACATCAGCTGTTGTTTTGATCTGATAGCATAATTCCTTCTGCGGTGCTGTAAAAACGGTTTTAAAGGGGGGTGTTCTTTGAGGGAACTAGCTAACTGAAACAATCTGAACGTGAACTAAACAAGAAAATTGAAAATATTCCAAAACTTCAAATGGCTGACCTCTAGACGGGACCCTTGTAAATATATACCAAGCGAGTCTCGTCACGCTATATTACTGAAATATTCAAAGGCTATCACATCACACATACCGCGAAGCGCGCGAGTGACGTCACGACTCAGACAAGACTAATGAAACAAACCGAAATGGCGGACGATTATCCCAAAACGCTTTTAATAATTGTTTTCAAACAAAATTCTTTTTGAGCACTTAAAACAGTCAAGGCAACAAGGGCCTGCTGAGCACGAGGATTATAACTTGCCTAGATTATCTTGTCTTGTTTTACACCAGACTGGCAACACACCCATGCCATCTTTGCTTCGGATAGCTCCGAGTCCAAACGTTTTAAGTTGGAGAAGAAAATTTCCTTTTCTTGAAATTTTCTATCGTAAACTGGGTCTAAACTAGCCTGAGCTCCCGCACCAACTAATTTTTGGGGATACTTCATCTTTCTTAATGTTGCTTAGCAACTACAAAGACAAAAACCGCGGGCTCATTGACTCCAACAGTTCTCGGAGACCGGAAGTCCTCATCAACTAGTACTTGTTCCCACGCAACTGTTTTTGTCCATCGTCCCATACAGTTGTGTCCGTCTGAAGAAGGAATTTTACTAAGAAACTGTTGCTTTTTCTGCCATGTTAAAAACGGAAGAAGACCGAAGGTTCTCGGTCAAAACGTCTTGAAAAAATACATTAGGAGCGTTGTTTTACGTTCACTAAGTTAGCGTCAGAATTTTAAAAGAGTATTTATTTAATCTGTTTCTTATTGACAACAAAATATACTTCAACTCAGTTGTTACAAATTTAGTCTAAGTTTTATTGGCTTATTTTTGCCCTTCTTTCTCTGAAAGACATTTAGTTTTTTTTTTTTTTTTTGGGGGGGGGGGGGGGATTTTTTTTTTTTTTGGGGTTTTTTTTCCCGTCCCTCCTTGGTTGGAGCACGGTGCGCGCTGAATTGTGGGACTACTGCACTCGCCACCTGTTTCCCGCTTTTCATCGCCAAAGTGCAACGGTGGCTTGTGAACTAAAATGTAATCACAGTTTAATCCAAATCTAGCTCTGGAATTGTGATGTAGGCAAGTTGACGTGTTAATACGCCTTTAGCGTGCAAAACATTGTGTGCAACATAACCAGCAAAAAAGGTCGTGAGGCAATTCTCGGGGATCAATAGCAGATACTGTTCGATGTGTTGTTTGAAGAGTGCAAGGCCTTTATCGCTTCCTTCCCTCGTGGTTACATCCGCAACGTCACGAAAGAAGCCAGTTGGGCTGAACTCGGGAGGAATTGCTTTGTGTAGATTTGCCCAGGATGAATTTTTCTCCTCGAGGTAACATTCAGCAAGATCTTGAGACATCTCGATGGCCATTTGACGAGAGGGAATCTGTTTTACTTTACTCTCGGACAGGCCTTTGTGCTCAAGCTCGAATTTCTCTTTCTTCTCGCAGGTTCTAATGTAGAACTTCTGAGCCAACAAGTTCAGTTCTCCTTTAAGTATGGCGAATAACTGCTTGAAGAGATCTTCAACCCAGCTCCATATTTCGATCAACTGTATGTAGGCGTCTTCGTCCAACTCTGTCGTATAGAGGTCAGTGAATTGATTCCAAAACCAGCCAAACTTGCGCGAACCAGGAACGTTGCCAGTGTTGACAAACATTTTATTCCAGAGAGCGGTCGGACTTTTTCCACCAATGCTGCTTGAGATCATGAACTCCAGCAAATCAACCGCCTCCAAAACCCTGATCTGTTTTTTCGTTTCTTTAGCGTCTTCCGCTGTGAAGGCCATTTCCAAACCCTCAATCTGGCGCAACATCTCTCCCACGATAATTTGGCGTAGCATGTTCTCGCGATCCCCTATGGAGAGCAGATTATATCTTGGCATGAAGAAGCCCTGAATTTCTTCCCGCACCAAGCCTTGCAAAACGAGCTCTAGGGTTTGAATTATCGTCTGCGACCGAAGATCCTTTTCCCAAAAGTGGTCCGGCGTTGCGAGGAACTGAGACAAAAGGACGGTCTTGAAAATGTATGATGGAACCAAGGACGGATCCAACCCCAGCCTGTCCGAGACGCCCTCTCTCACGATTTTCAGAACTCGGTAGCATGCTTTGAAACCGCCAGGCGAAGAGGACAATATCTCTTTTTCGGCCATGGAAAATGAGATGCGCCAGACATCAAATCCAGCGGGAACCACGTGAAATCCGCTCTTCTGGAGAATCAGATCTATTTCCTGTGGAAGATTGGCCAACTGAACTGGGAGCTTGAATGTAGGGTACTCCAGAGTCAGGGTCAAGTCGACGCTAATACGCAAATTGCTGTAACTCTCTCCGCCTTGCCAATCAATGTAGAGCGTTGTAGCCGGGCCGTGCGTTTCTGAGTACATCACGCCAGATGGATTTTCTTGGCCACTGCTGTTTCCAAGTAGGTCTAAATACACAGGTCCCCATGAATTCGAATCATCAAGCAAATTTTGACTAGCCCGTTGGATGCGGAGACCTCCAGGCACTTCGACATCACTTAACGATTCATTGACAAGCTTCTTAAAATGGCGACGAAGCAGATTTGGACTGAAGAAGCCTTGTTCATCATTAAATTCCTTCCACCCGTGTTCATTCAGCGCGAGCTTGAAGTAGCCTTCACCTTTGTCACAAGAATGGAATGATGGCTTGTCCATGAGCGAGTCAACTCTGATCATAAAGTCGAACTCATCTGGCTGGCCAACTTTCACTCCTTCGTAGACACTTCCGCTATGAATCAGCGTGCTCTGAAATCGCTCGTCTCTATTCTCCACTTGTGCCAAAATGTTGCTCACGAGTCGCTCGAGTTTCTCTCGAATTAGTTCTGCTTCACTTTCGTCCTCGAACCTTGCTTTCCTCTCGAAATGATCGACAATTTCAGACATTTCAATGCAGTTATCTGTTTCAATTCCACTTTTTTTAGTTTCTTTGCCGTGAACTGCTAACGAAGCGCTTTCACTTTAGTTGTGGCTTTGGGTTTTTTGGACTTGCGTAGAATTTACTATCTCTGCCGGCCTTAGGGGAAATTTATAACATCCTTTGTTTCTTAGACAAAATGTTAAACATCAGCTGTTGTTTTGGTTTGATAGCTTATTAATTCATTCTGCGGTGCTGTGAAAACATTTTCCCCTTTTTAAAGGGGTTTAAAGGGGGTGTTCTTCAAGGGAACTGGCTAAACAAGCAGAACTAAACAGAACAGATAATAAAAATATCCCAATACTTCAAATGGCTAAGCTCTAGACGGGAACCTTGTAATCATATGCCAATATTCTGAAGCGAGTGTTGTCACGCTTTATTAAATATTCAAAGACCATCAAGCTCTAATCGCTACTAAGTTTTTAGCAAAACAAGATAGGCATAATTTAAACGAAATAGTCTTTTTTGTCAGTTTTCAGAACTACTGAAAACTTTTGAAACTTGCACAGTACTGCATAATAATCTTTTCAGTGCATACATATCACAAATTTTCTAGTAAGGTGTCCTTGAAAATGGATAGAGGCCTTAGTTGTTGTAAGTTTTTGAACTTTTAAGTCAAACACGGGGCGCAGTGCTAGAGAAACCAAACGGAAGGCAGCGCTCGAAATAGAAAAAGGGAGAAAAAAAATGCGAAGACGACATTCTGAGAGAGCCTAGAGCAAGCTACTGGAAAAAAAAAACTAATGCAGAGTGAACAACAAATACAGAAAGAGAGAAAAAGACGGAGTCGTCATTCGCAGAGAGCCTGCTACAGAAGCTCATGAAAAATAAACAATATTTACTTACTGCAAAATTTGCACTCCTTCGGGCAGTATCTCGACATTATGTACTTGACCTTCTCGCAGTAACCAGACTTTGCCCATGATTTGCACATGCCACTTTTTGATTCCCGTTCAGCATCCTTACACACTACAATATAAAGTAAAAACAAACAATTTACATTAGCATAACCCAGTTCTGACCTCTGACAAAGTCGCAACTGATTGGCTACACAGGCACTTAATTTGTCGCCGACCGCGGAACATGTGCGCGGTTTTTGCGCATCATGGCCAAAAAGTTTTTAAACAAAACCGTCCACTGAATCAGTTTTATTCATAGAGCGGTTTTGAATTGAATGTCGTAAAACCAAAACCAAAGTAATCACTCTGGCCAATCACAAAGGACAAATACATACGGCGAAAAGCGCGGAAAACGTGTGAAGCGTGCCACGATTGTTTTTTTTTTTTTTTTGCTACATGTGACTGAATTGCTTAAAAAAGAGGCGCCCGGAGTTTTTAAAGCCAATTACAGAGCGTGGTAATACAAAAACAAAGCAAATGTGAATCCTCAAGGCTATGCTAAAACAGATAGATGCCCGCTTTCGGTCATTCCATCGACTTTGAAAGCTGACTCAGCGATTTGCCCTCTGCCAACTTTCAGTCATTTCAGTAGATAGAATTTTCAAGCTCATAGTTTACTTGCTAAAGATAAAATATGTCGCTCAATTTTGTCATCCAAACAGAAGTAAAAAACAAAACCAAACGCCACTCGCCTTGCACGCGGTTCCCCGGTTGCATGTTTTTCCTTACAGTTCTTATCGGTTCAGTGTATTTTTTTAATACGCATTGTGATTGGGTGCCATCATTGCGACCACTTTCGTTCAGTTGGTTTTACAGCAGTTATTAGAAAACCAAAGTGATCACATCTGGCCAAACAAAACGCGCTCAAATATTGCAAAGAACCAATCAGAGGTCACAGTAAAACCTTCCAACCGGTGCAAAGCGCGAGCGCGGGAAATGTTTCGAGCAATCTCGTCGCCGGGGTGCTCTTCCCTTTTGAAGACCCCGTGGAAACGAGGTTGTGTCTTAAAAATCCAATTCACGATAAGTTTGGGTTTTTACTCCTGATTTGCTGAGAAAACGACATGTTTGTTCTGGACTCCTGATCAATAACAAAGCTTAGCAAAGGAAACATGAAAGAAAGAAGAATTACCTGATCTATAAACAGGAAAAACTGATCAATAAACAGGTATTGTAAGGTTGTAATGTCGCAACCAAACACTACTACGGTTTTGGCAGTAGGTGTATTGCAATGTTTGCGTGGAAATACAATGTAAATTTTTTGGACTTTTTCAAAAGTGGCTCAAGCTAAATGACTATTAGTTGGAAAGACTACATCTCCGTTCTGATTGGTTAGCCGTTCGTGCGGGGTTCAGAAAAGGAAAACCAAGGGAAAACCAAAGAATTTCATTCTCTGTAGACAGCAGAGAATTGTTCTCTGATTATCTTACAATAAGCTTTCGAGTCCTCGTATGCCGCGAATATTGAGAGCAGTAGAGGCTGCCTCATCCCCAGTTGCCGCGCGCTAAAATAAAACGAAAAGAACCGCTAGCCCCAGGCGATTCCAAAGGAATCTGTAAAGCCGGAAGTTGAAACAAAGGAAGTCTCTAATTGTACCGGATTAATAAGCGGGTTTAATAAAACCGCTTTAACCGCAGATAACGCAGTGAAGAGTTCATTTGGGAGCCTATTCAGAAAACGGTCAGTCAGTGGGACTCAATTCACCTTTTCACCTTGCGTCTTGAAAGCAAAACAAAAAGATATCTCCGTTTATTAAATATAACGTTTTCTAGAACAAATACAAGTCAATGCCGCAAAACCAAAGCAAATATGCCAACACATTACTCATGCTAAGGAGCCCATTGGCAAGCTACGAAACCAGTAAAAGCTGTTTTCCAGCTGAAGACTTCATGGCTTCCCAGCCAACTAAGTTGCAAAAAAATCGCTTATTGCACCATATTTTCCGCGGAATAACATCGAAATTGTTTGTTGAGTTACGATGCCGCGTTTATTAGCTACCAAACAGTTTTGCTATTTTTATTTTTTAACGTTATTATATAAAGATAAAAAAATTTAAGGTTAGAGCTGTCATCTGAACCTCTATAGTTCTCGAAAAGGTGGCCTAACGTTCGAGAAGTAATCTTACTTGAAGCATCTTGAGTTAGTTTTTTTCAGCTGTTAGAGCAGTTTTCAATTGAGTGTCGTAAAACCAAAACCAAAGTAATTACTCTGGCCAATCACAAAGGACACAGACAATCCAGTGAACCAATCAAAACTCGAAGCAAATACATGTAGCTGGCACGAAGCGCGGGAAAACGTGCGTGAGCGCGTCATGATTGGTTTTGGTTTTAGTTCTAATTGGCTGAGAAAGTGACGCGAGATTTTTAAGCCAATCACCGGGCGTAGTAATGCAAAATCAAAGCAAACGCAATTTACTTTCGACACTCAAGTGAAAACCGCTCTATAGTACTTGACTTTGCATTGCGTTCCACAACAGTGCACGTTTTCAGTAGGCGGTGGTCGGGACATGTTAATTTAAGTGAGCGTGAAACTCCAACTTTCGAAATCGATCGGTAATCATTGTTTTACCGCCAAAACGCCCCTAGCAATGAACGAATGAAATCGCAGGAAAAGAGAACAAGATCACTTTCCCTGTAAAAGGAAGAAAAAATGTTTTCAAAAGAACTAAATTTGCTGGAGGATTTGACTACAAGAAGTTTGATTTGTGAAAGAATCGAATCTTTGTAATTATATAGTAAATTTGTTTTTAATTGTCTTTGCGTGATTTGTTTGTAATATTTGAGACATTTTAGTTCATTACCGGATATTATTAATCAGATTTGACTTATCTACAGTCTCCAATGTTCTGCATGGCAGTATACTATGTTCAGACCGCACGTGAAAAAAATCTTTGGAATGAGAACACAAATTGAGCCTCGCAGTATATATAACATAGCTAACTACGAGCATAAGTAACTATGGGCCTGCAGTGTGCAATTCACCGCCATGATCATTTTTCCTGCGGTAAAACCTGCATAATAGGTATGAGTACCAAACGTTGAAAAGCATTCAAGGACCTGTTTCCCTTTTATGTCAAATTCACGTGCTAAGAAACTTGTTTGAGCATTCCTTCGATGTTTTTTCAATGGACTGTTGACGAGTTTAAGAAGATTTATGGCTAATACTTATCGAGTTTTGTTCTCACGTTTTTGCGTGCTATAGAGAGAAAGGAACATTGTTACGAACTTTTTATCTCTGCACCCCTAACAGTGAGTCGATTAAATCGTGAGAATAATGCTGATGTGTTCAATCCATTTTGCGAATTAAGGTTTTAAAAATACTCGCTTTTACGTTTGTTGCTTTGTAAGGACCCTGCAATGTCTCCATGAAATGCATCGGACGATTTATTTCTTGAATTGTTTTTAAATAGACTTATCACAGTGTGACGACACTGATATGCTATTAGCACCAGAAGATAAAACCAATATCACACCTTTTCATAAAATCTAATCCTCTTCTCATTTGTCCTTTTCTGTGAGCTCTTGAGCAATTTGTGGAAATGAAGAGCGAGTAAATTAAAGGCTCACTCTAAACAACCCAGAAAGATTTCTACAAGGATCAGAAAACGGTCTAATTTAAGATTTCTTTTCCTTTTCATCTAGATTTTGTAATACTGGATGTCCACAGCTGTAAATATAAATCTCCAAGAGGTTGAGCACTGCATCGAAGTGACTTTAGAACTATCGAGACGTTTTGGTGCGGCATTTCCCTTTGATCTTTGAGTAGTACATGTTGGAAAGCACAGTTTGTAAGATCATTCGACAGATCAAGCTCAAAATCCGGAAAATTACTAAATAACATTTAGAAAGGTAATTATACAGCGAAAATGTTAAGTGAAGATAATTGTTTGCTTTATAACGTATCGATGAGTAAATGACCAAGGAATCTTTTCTTAGTCACTTGAAGTGTTCATGATACCTATATTAGCTGTAGCTGTATCAGCCACGAGATGCAGTCCCTGCACTTAGCACAAGTTTTTTTGTTTTATCTAACACATTAGTTATGCACCTACCTGGCATGTCTATTTGATAAAGCGGAAAATACGGCAAACGAAATTTCGAGATTCTCCTTCTTGACTTTGTTTGTCGTTTAGACCTCCGAGGGGTCTCTCTCTCTGACTCCATCCAAGCGTGTAACAGCAACTGCCGCTGTAGTCTATCGATCTTTTTGTCAAGAGCTGCGAGCTCTGAAAAGCAGAGTAAATAGATTCGTTGTTCATAGATCTTTACACTACTTGCCCCAAAAAAGGATGTGGCGTATTTAACGGCAGGAAGTCTTTGGCACAAAGGCAGTGCAAAGGGAAGTGAATAAAATGGTACATTCGGTTCGAAAAATCGTGTGCGAGTGTATTTTATACAGTACTAATTAATCTTACCTTTATTCTTCCTTGCTCTTGTGAAAGCCAACAAAAAGGCTAAAAAAAGGCACAAAGCGATTTCTTTTAGCCCAACCATAGCCTTTGCGTAAATTTAAAGAACAGTGTGTGTTTCAACGTATATCTCTTTCGTTTCACAATTTGTTGACTCTATCCCTGTTTACGTGTGTACAATCTTGTGTCGCAAGATTTGCTCAAGCTCTTTCCTTTTATGCAAAGTTGACAAGTGCGTCACGATTTCTGGGGGTGGATCAGAGCATTCGATTTCGATGATAAGAATGTTGTGACATTTGGCAGTGTTTACGTGAAATCGCAGTGATCGGTTGCAGCTATTAATAACTGAGAACAATGAAGAGTTAGTTATTTTTTTAAATGTTTTTACAATGCTTGACATACTTCATAGGTTTGAGAAGAATTTTACCACGAAACTTGAGATTAGTGCTAATCTCAAACCTGGTGAGTTCATGTTTACAATCCATAGAAACCATATCCAAGACAATTGCAAATATTTATTATTTTTCGAGTTAAACAGAGCATCATGTTTTTATAGAACCCATTTTCCGTCTTTTGTGTTACCTTGTCGGATTCCGTCGGATTCCGATGACTCCACGAAGATCGCACGATCGGTTTTTTATGGTGGATCGTTTTTCCGAAGACGTACGAAGCATCAACGATGTAAAGATTAGCCTGTTTTAAGCTGTTAATTTTGTGTATGGTATGTATCTGTTTGAAGTGGTTATTAAGCACGCATTTCCGCCTCTAGGCACGTCTGTCAAAGAGCCAACAAAAGTAATTACTTCTCTCACCAACCGTGCCTCGCTTGTGTCTTTCTTAAACAAATATTTACTTAAACTCCACTCGTATATTGAAAGCTTTTAGTCAATAGGCTGACCGAATCAAAAGGTCAGTTACAGACAAGAACATCGCCACCTCAAATGATTCTGTCTCGTGAAAGATAAATCTTTAAAAAAGTTGTTTTTAAACAATTAAAATAACAACCTTAAAGATTTAAACCTGTATTCCTCCATTCTGCAGGAACATTCCAACATCTTAGCACCATTGATAGAGCGGTTTTTAGGGGAAATAGAAGGGAATAAAGTCAGGGCTATACTAGGAAAGCTTTAGACTGCTAAAAGAAATAGCCCTCGTTTTGTATCAATTAACAGCCTTAGAAAAGTAGGACACTTTCGCGGTCTAGAAAACTTGAAACAGATGCAAAATGGCAGTGGAAAATGCTTAAAAAAAAATTTGCATTGCAGCAGAAGTGAGCTGAAAAACTGCTTCTTACAATAAAGTAAAACTTAACTTTCTACATTTTTGTACTAAATAAATACATAACAACTTTATTTAACCACGGTAAAAAGGTAAAGTAAGGTTGGGGGGCGGCTTGTATTTTTCATTATCTTTGGTTTTATTTTTCTCTTGGAATTCTCGTATCTGTTATTTCACTCAACACAGCACGAGTTTGAAATTTCTCCAAGAATTTGTTTTCGCCTTTCTCACGTGAGCGATTTGTTCATTGACCCAGGCAAGTCCAGCAGACCGACACACAACGATAACATCTTGTTCCAACTTATTGCAGGCGTTATTAAAATATGTTTTTTAATAAAAGACTCTCAAAATAACTGTCTGGTTCAAGGATTTGTGGCGCCATTTCATGTTTATTTAACATTTGCACAGTAAGGAACTTTAAATTACTTTTTCGAGACCTTTACACCAAAAAATTATATTGCGTGCGAAGGAAGTTGTAAATCAAGGGGGCGGTAATAATCGATCCTTAATATTAATTATCAAATTTTTAATTTGAGAACCTTTAAAGAATTATTTTAACCCAAGGTGTTTTACATTTATATGCATATATGCTCTGTTTTCTGACAAGTCAACTAATACGGGGCTAGAAAAAAACATGTTTGAAAGCTATTTAGCTATTTTCATATTCCGGAAAAAATGAAAGGTTTTAATTTTTTATCAATAATTTTAAAAAATGTACAACAACTTTTAGTTTGCAAGACATGTTTCGATCGTTCCAACGATCATCTTCAGTTGTGGGATCGTTTACAGTTGAAGTTGAATTTTTTACAAGCAATGGCGTAACATGCGTGATACGCAACATTCGTGATACATTTTAAATTTAACAATCCTCTTTATCTCCAGACTTCAGTTTTCCGTAAGAAAACGTTCACAGGGCTCCTTATGAACTATTTTAGTTTTACTGCATTCTCTTACAAAATCGGTCTTGTAAGAACACTGGTTGACAGGGTCTACAAAATCAACAATTCCTGGTTTGGCTTTCATGATGATATTAAGAACCTCACTCGTATCCTACGTAAAAAACCTTTTCCCTGTTCATATTATAGATAAGGTTGTCAACCAATACGTAAGCAGAGCTCAAGTCCGCCCATCAGATAGCTCTCGGGTTCAACAACCCGTTTCATCTTATTATTTTAAGTTACCTTATATAGGATCCTTTTCTGCAGAAGCTCAGAAGAGATTGCGTAAACTTGTCCACCGTTATTGTACTAACATTGAAATTAAGTTAGTTTTTTCGTCTTTTAAAGTGAGTAGTATACACCCCTCTGTAACAGACCTGGTGAAACCCGACCTGGTGGGTTATTTTGCCCTCCCTGGTGGAAATTTGACCTCCCTGGTCCCTGGTGAAAATCTGAAAAATCCCTGGTCAATATTATTTCTCCCCGGTCAGGAAAACTGATCCAACCAAAATCTTTCCGCTAGTTTTAATAAACAGAAGAAAACGACGCGCGGCAAAAAGATAATTTAATAATTGACTATAACTTGACGTAAATATAGCAAAAAGTAATTGTTAACTTTTTTCTATTGTTTTTGTCGCTTATTCCGTTGTCAAGCACGTCACTGAAGAGACAAAACAGATCTGTTTCCTTTTCTGTGGGTAATACGAGCTTGTGAATGATTTAGAGCGATTTGAGATTTGAACAGCGCGCGCGGCCCAAAACAAATGTGTGGAAGTATTTTTGACCCGGCTATCTAAAGCGTTTTATAGAATAACTACGCAGAGGATAACCAGCTTGACCGACATAATTCTTGGTAAGTATTAAGCGGTTTTTTTCGTCGATTAAGCAGCCTTGAGCAGTTTGAGAGGCGTTTGATGTAAATATCGTGTTTAACTTTGCAGTCCGCCGGCACAATGTGATGTAAAAAATACGCAAGTTATTCAAGTACATTCAAGATCATTCAAGTGGCGTATTACGGTAAATCTTAATTAGGATGCCTCAGATTGTAAGGACTGTGTAAGTAGTACCGCTTTGTGTAGCTTTCACCTGCATGAAACTATTGATGCCCACCTGGAGGACAGCAGTCATTAACACGTACTTTTCATTGCTCGCTAAATCCGAAAAAAAGAGACAATTTATTCGACCTGTTAAAGATATAAGCAGACGGCTTTCTTTATTTGATTTTTTATGCTTTGACCTTCCAAAAATGGATCAACGAATAAGAGCAGGCATTTTGAACATTTTGCAACTGTAACGGTAAACGGACGACACAGTTTAAATTTAGGCGCGCCCGTACTAGGCAACCCCTGGATCTGTCTCTTGGTGCACGGCTTTTTGATAATAAATCTTTATGTCAGTTACCTTCTGGAAAAGTACTCAAACTTGTATTTAGATTAGCAGGGCTTGAGAGACGTTCAAACTCTAAGGGAGTCGAGAAAATGATCCCACGATACGTTCTCCAATCTCTTTGAAACAGTATCGAATATCAGGCTAAAATAAAATTAACCTAGACTTTCTCAAAGTCCTTCGACGCGCGGTTTAGGAATTTTAAGTCGTAAACTGGGTTTTGGTGGTGTAATCCGTCAAGCGCAAAGTTGGTTGCCTGGTGAGGCGCGTTCCCTTTCCAAAAATAAGGAACTTTGATTTTAACTGAAAAGATCTAGAAATAATCGTGTTTTTTTAAGTTTACTTTAAGCTGCCTGGTTGCATATAAACTCCCTTCAAAACGCACGAAATGTGGTTTCGGGCTGTCTAATCTTTCAAAATTTCCCGGGGAGGCATGCCCCTGGATCCCCAGTAGCTGACATCTTCGGCGTTCACACGATTGCATATTTCAGATCTTTGTCGCTCTAAAGAACCGTCGTTTTAAATCCTGCCCACAGGCCTGCTAAGAACTGGAAAAGTAACATGCATCTAAAGCAAGTTTAATCATTTTTTAAGGCGATATCGTTAGTCACCATCGCCTTATATCATAAGGCGGTCGGCGGAATTTGTTCTTCTGTTCGTTATCGCTTCTGCATGCATTGCGTGCCGTTTATGATACCTCAGAGGATTTTAGGAATATATCCCCGGCGACTGATTCAGGTCCAAGTGCGAACTGACAGTGTCAATAGTAGGGTGACTTATTGGCTCACTGTTACAATGATTTGCTAAATTTGACCCATTGCGGATCTCGTGGCGGTAGGTAATGCACTGTTCGATACAAAGAACGCTCGGGGATCGCAAAATCGGCCCGTTTGCCGTATAACGCGAAGGCCTTAAAGGACTTCTTATACAAGAAATTAAGTCCGATGCCTTTATTCGATTCCGTTTCTCCTTTGCCACTTTTCTCTGTGTAAGAGCAGGATACAAAGAGGGCATTACTTCAGTTGTTTACGTACAGTGCGAAAAAAAAAAACACGGTGTCATCTACAGCCGTTAGGCGACATCGGTGCGGAAAAGTGTACACGATTACCCCGCTAAGTTTATTGCATACTGGGTTACAAAGTTTTGCATGTATATACATCAAGGTTAGATTTAATAAATCATCGCCCTCTGTGAAAAAATAATCAACCTGGTGGATTTTTGACTGCCCTGGTCGATTTTGTGTTGAAAACCTGGTGGAAAATCAGGTGTCACCAGGTCTGTTACAGAGGGGTGTTAGTATGTTCAGTGTGAAGGATCCTGTTCCTCTCGATCTCCGTTCGCGCGTTGTCTACAAATTTTCTTGTGCAGGATGTAATGCCTGTTACATCGGCGAAACTAGCCGTCATCTTTCAACGCGCATTCGTGAGCATCTGAGTAGGGACAGGAACTCACACATTTACCAACATCTGCAGCAGTCTGAGGCATGCCGTAGGCTTGCATCTAAGAACTGCTTTTCTATTGTAGATTCCGCACCCAATAGACTACAACTAATTTTAAAAGAGGCTGTCCACATCCGCTGGGAAAACCCCACGTTAAATAAACAGCTCAAACATGCTGACTTAACTCTTTCATTTTAGTATTATGTTATTTTCTTATAAATAAGTGTCGTTTAATTTAATTTAATTTTTTTGCATCATTTTGTGTGATAATTGTAATTTACTTAGTTATTTTTGCTGTTTAATTTCTTTGCCGTGTATTTATACTCGCGCGCATTGTTCCATGTCTCGCGTATTTAAATGCTGCACGTTAAATTTAAAATGTATCACGAATGTTGCGTATCACGCATGTTACGCCATTGCTTGTAAAAAATTCAACTTCAACTGTAAACGATCCCACAACTGAAGATGATCGTTGGAACGATCGAAACATGTCTTGCAAACTAAAAGTTGTTGTACATTTTTTAAAAATAGTAGTTTGTCTGCTTTTATCCAGACCATTTGAATATTTTTAAACTTTTATAACTAAAAATTTGTTTTAACCAGGAAAAAATAATATTTATTATTTATTTACCACTTATTCTGTCAACTTTGTTTTAATCAATCAACTTTAGTGCTTTGGTCCGGTGGTTTGGTTTTCGATGAAGTTAACCACACTGCCAGGGGCTGATCTGCGAGCAATTTTATTTAGGCACTGGCCTGGTTGACCTGTGGAATGTGGTAATACTGTGATACTAGTAACATGACACGATTTTAGAATATAGTGACAAAACAATAAAAATAAGTAAGCAAGCTAGGCTGTAATCCAGTCCCTGAACTCTCTCTTCCGCGCGCGTTTTATAGGGGCTGAACCCAGGCGCGCGAAGAGAGAGTCCAGGATAACCTGCATGCGCATGCGCCAGTTTTCCCCCCAAAATTGAGGGAAAAACCATATTTGGCAGCCCTTTTGAAAACGCGCGCGCACAGATGGCGAGTTCAACTACGCGACCGTGTACTAAAGCAGGATCACCGGAATAACTTTAAAAAGCCTAGCTTTGCAGTCAGTGTCTGCTAAAAGCTAACGACCAAAACAAAAATCGCTATCCGTCAACCATTCCTAGTATTTTGTAGCTGTTTATTGAATTGGTTTTGGATGCAATAGCCGATTCCCTCTATAGCGCGCGCCTGCAGGGAATCACGGTAGTTGTATTCATCAAACCGTGCGCGAGACTCAGCAACAATGCGCGTTGCTGAGTCTCGCGCATGGTTTGATGAATACAACTACCGTGATTTCCTGCAGGCGCACGCTATAGAGGGAATCGGCTATTGAGCACAGTTTTTTTTCTTGCATTTATTCGCGCGCTCGGTTGCGTAGTTGAATTCTTCATTTGAGCGAGCCAGTTTTAGCCTAGCGCGCACGTCTCAAACAAGTGACGCCACACTCCTCGCTTGTGATTGGTTCGTTCTGAGCATGCGCATGCAAGTTATCCTGGACTCTCTCTTCGCGCGCCTGGGTTCAGCCCCTATAAAACGTGCGCGGAACAGAGAGTTCAGGGACTGGACTAGCTAGGCTGCGAATACAGCCGCCTCTCCGCGCTCCGGCCGCTTGCCGCGAAACGGCCGGGAGTGTTGAGAGGCGGCTGTATTCGCAGGCTACAAGCAAGCAAGCAAGTACTCGTTATTTTAAAGACGTCAAATTCGTACTACAATTTAAACACCGAATCTACTAACAGTAGGCTCATAAAAGGGCTAAAAATTAATTATTATCACCATTTGCATAGTTCCTTCCAGCCCCAGTTCTTGAAGCTGTAGAGAAAACAGGCCCCCGCCTGTTGATGTTATATCTGTCCTCGGTTGGAGTCACTAAATGCACTACCTCCACCCCCTCCACTACCCCCACAGTAACTCAGCCGTGACTCAAGGTCGATATTGCCAAATTGAGGTCCACCTTGAAAAAATAATCACAAAAACGTTTTTATTCGCATTCACTTTATCAATACGTCACTGGTAAAAGGATCATAAAATTATTGACTGCCTCGCCAACGAGCAAATACCGTGAAAACCAGCCGTTTTCGTACTAACAATCGTACATTGGTATGCACAAATATGTATGGAAAGACAGCGGGTCTGTTATTAAGTTAAAACAAAAGTAAACAGTTTACCTCCTCCTCCTCCACCACCAAAACTACCACCACAAGAATCACCTACAAAAAAAGCAAGATTAACGTTTTAAAGAAATGTGATCAACCCTAAATGGCATTGGAGCATTTATTTCTTTTTGGGGATTAATTTTGGGCTTGTAATCTATATAATAGAATTAAGACAAGAATTATCTAATACCATACATTTTTCCCTATATTTTCTCTCTGTTTATAAGTGTACATACGTATAATATTAATGTTTGTTTTATCTCTTGACACCACAACTTTATACTAACTTATTCACCCTTCTGGTGCTTTTTTCAAGTAACATTTTCCCATAATAAGTTACAAGTAAACCTAATTTATTATATTTATTATTTTATCGTTATTGTTGAAAGGCGCGGTGACCTTATGGTTAGCACGCTTTATTTCGGATCGAGGATCGAGCGGTCCGGTTTCTAGCCCTGGCCGGGTTATTGGGCTGTGTTCTTGGATAAGGCATTTAACTCTCACAGGGCCCCTCTCCAGTCTAGGACCCTTCCGATTATGCTAGTAAAACTGGCATTTTATGCTCCTAGCAATGCTCGATTTTTGTCCACAAAATGCTGAAATTATGCTCATTTTTCAAAATTGTGCTCCTTTGATTGAAAAATCGAAATGCTTTGTTTTATTTGGAGATATCTACACTCATTTGACAAAAGATGAACTCCGGGATCCGTACTTGAAGGGCGACGGTAGCTTTAAGATACGTGGTGGTATTATAACGCAAAACCCGAATGTGAAACTTTCTTATTCGGCTCTTTCGAAACTGTAGTGAACATTAGGCTGAATCCACGTGTTGTCATTTTTCCAAAAAAGCCCAAACGGTAAGTTTCATGTTTCAAATTGGCTGGTTTCTGTGGATCTGAAGAGAATAAAGGCTTTAATATAGGGAGTGGTATTTCGACGCAAGGGCCGAAAATCTTCATTTTCAGTGCCTCTTGTGACACTTTCCTATTCTGTTCTTTTGGACCTGGAGTAAAAATTAGACTGAATCCACGTGTTGACATTTTTCCAAAAAGGACCAAACTATACGTCGCAAGTTTCATACTGGCTGGTCTTGCTGGATCTGGAGAGAAAATAAACTTCACGGTACGTGGTGGTATTATAACGCAAGGACCAAGAATCTTCGTTTTTAGTGCCAGATCTGACACTTCCTCATTTGGCGCTTTCGAACCATGAGTGAATGTTAGGCTGAATCCACGTATCAGCATTATTCAAAAAAAACCCGAACAGCTTCAAACTGCCTGGTTTTGCAGGATCTGGAGAGAAACGACGCTTTTAGATACGTGGTGGTATATCAACTGAAGAGCCGAAAATCTTGGTTTTCAGTGCCTCAAGTGACACTTTTTTATTTCGTTCTTAAAAACCAGGAGTGAATATTAGGCTGCATCCACGTCTTGACATTTTTCCAAAAAAGACCAAACTGTACGTTGCAAGTTTCATACTGGCTGGTTTTTCTGGATCTGGAGAAAAAACAAGATTTTAGATACGTGGTGGTATTTCAACAAAAGGGCCAAAAATCTTCGTTTTTAGTGCCTCATGTCGCACTTTCTTATTCGGTTCTTTTAAACCTGGAGGGAACACGATACTGGATGCACGTGTTGCCATTTTTCCAAAAGGAACCAAACTGTACGTTTCAAGTTTTTAAACTGGCTGGTTTTGCTGGATATGGCGAGAAAATAAAATTTAAGATACTTGGTGGTATATCAACACAATGGCCGAAAATCTTCGTTTTCAATGCCTGATGTAACACTTTCTTGTTCCGCTCTTTTGAACCTGGAGTGAAAATTAGGCTGAATCCACGTGTTGGCGTTTTTTCCAAAAAGTGCCAACCTGTACGTTTTAAGTTTCAAACTGCCTGGTTTTGCTGGATCTGGAGAGAAAATTAGATTTAAGATACGTGGTGGTATTTCAACAAAAGGTCCAAAAATCTTCATTTGCAATGGCTCAAGTGACTTATTCTTAGTGTGTTCTTTTGAACCTGAAGTGAACATTAGGCTGAATCCACGTGTTGGCATTTTTTCAAAAAGAGCCAACCTGTACGTTTTAAGTTTCAAATTACCTGGTTTCGATGGATCTGGAGACAAAATAAGCTTTAAGATACGTGGTGGTATTATAAAGCAAGGACCGAGAATCTTCGTTTTCATAGCCTCGTGTATCACTTTCTTATTCGGCTCTTTCTAACCAGAAGTAAATGTTAGGCTGAATCTACGTGTTGGCATGTTTTCAAATAGGCCCTAACTGTACGTTTCAAGTTTCAAACTGGCTGGTTTTGCTGGATCCAGAGAGAAAATAAGCTTTAATATACGAGGTGGTTTTTCAACGCTAGCGCCGAAAATCTTCGTTTTCAGTGCCTCAAGTGGCACTTTCTTATTCAGTTCTTTTGAACCTGGAGGGAACATGAGGCTGGATGCACGTGTTGGCATTTTTCCAAAAGGAACCAAACTGTACGTTTCAAGTTTTTAAACTGCCTGGTTTTGCTGGATCTGGAAAGAAAATAAAATTTAAGATATGTGGTGGTATATCAACACAATGGCCGAAAATCTTCGTTTTCAATGCCTGATGTAACACTTTCTTGTTCCGCTCTTTTGAACCTGGAGTGAAAATAAGGCTGAATCCACGTGTTGGCGTTTTTTCCAAAAAGTGCCGACCTGTACGTTTGAAGTTTCAAACTGGCTGGTTTTGCTGGATCTGGAGAGAAAATAAGCTTTATACCAGGTGGTTCTTCAACGCTATCGCCGAATATCGTCATTTTCAGTGCCTCGTGTGACGCTTTTTTATTCTCTTCTTTTGAACCTGGAATGAACATTATGGCAAGTCCACGTGTTGGCATTTTTCCAAAAAGGCCTAAACTGTACGTTTAAAGTTTCAAACTGGCTGTTTTTGCCAAATACTGAGAGAAAATAAGCTTTACTATACAAGGTGGTTTTTCAACGCTAGCGCCGAAAATCTTCAATTTCGGTGCCTCATGTGACACTTTCTTATTCGGTTCTTTTGAACTGGAGTGAACATAAAGCTGAAACCACGTGCTGGCATTTTTCCAAAAAGACCCGAACTGTACGTTGTAAGTTTGAAATTGTCTGGTTTTACCTCATCTGGAGAGAAAATAAACTTTACGATACGTTGTGGTATTAGAACGCAAGGACCGAGAATCTTTGTTCCAGTGCCTGATGAGACACTTTCTGATTAGGTTGTTTTAAAACCGGAGTAAATATTAGGCTGAATGCATGTGTTGGCAGTTTTCCACAAAGGCCCAAACTGTACGTTTCATGTTTCAAATTGGCTGGTTTTGTTAGATCTGGTGAGAATAAAGGCTTTCATATAGGGCATGGTATTTCGACCCAAGGGCTGAAAATCTTCATTTTCAGTGACCCTTGTGACACTTTCATATTAGTTTCTTTTCAACCTGGAGTGAACATTAGACTGAATCCACGTGTTGGCCTTTCTTTAGAAAGGCCTAAACTATTCGTTTCAAGTTTCAAACTGGCTGGTTTTGCCTTATCTGGAGAGAAAATAAACTTTACGATATGTGGTTGTATTAAAAAGCATGGACCGAGAATTTTCGTTTTCAGTGCATCGGATGTGACATTTTCTTATTCGGTTCTTTTGAAGCAGGAGTGAACATTAGGCTGAATCCACGTGTTGACGTTTTTCCAAAAAGGACCAAAGGATACGTTTCAAGTTTCATACTGGCTGGTTTGGCTGGATCTGGTGAGAAAATAAGCTTTATGTTACATTGTGGTATTTCAACGCAAGGGCCGAAAATCTTCGTTTCTTTAATGCCTGATGTAATACTTTCTTATTCGGTTCTTTTGAACCTGGAGTGAAAATTAGGCTGAATCCAGCCTAATTTTCTTTTCTATGACTAATCCAGCCCGTGTTGGGGTTTTTCTAAAAAGAAACTGTGACGTTTCAAGTTTCAAACTGCCTGTTTTTGCTTGATCTGGAGAGAAAATAAGCTTAAATATATGTGGTGGTATTTCAACCCAAAGACCGAAAATCTTCATTTTCGGTCATTTTCATTCGGTACTTCGAACTTGGAGTGAACATTAGGCTGAATCCACGTGTTGGCATTTTTCCAAAGAAGCCCAACCTGTACGTTCCATGTTTCAAATTGGCTGGTTTTGCTGGATCTGAAGAGAATAAAGGCTTTAATATAGGGAGTGGTATATCCATTCGACGCAAGGGCCGAAAATCTTCATTTTCAGTGCCTCATTTGACACTTTCTTAATCGGTTCTTTTAAACCTGGAATGAACATTAGGCTGGATCTACGTTTTTGTATTTTTCCAAAAAGGCTTAAGGTCAACTTTTCATGTTTCAAACAGGCTGGTTTTGCAGGATCTGGAGTGAAGATAAGCTTTAAGATTAGTGGTGGGTTTCAACGCAAGGGCCTAAAAGCTTTATTTTCAGTGCCTCAATACGTAACAGCCCCAGGGAGCCCAGGGTCAGGCATTGATTTGCTGTCTTGCTTGGGGGAGGGGATGGACATAGTCAAGTTTTGGGTCAATTTCACCAGACTTTGCCAGTCAGAGCAACGCCATGGTATTTTACTATTGAATATCATATTTGTGGCAGCTGGCTGCAGCCCTGTGGCATCTTGGCTGTTATCGGGGGTCACTAGGCACTCCACCTTGCCCCCCCCCGGTTGAGCCAGGGGGAGAGAGGTTGGCTGTTAGTGAATTTCAGGCCTTTCTGTCAGCCTGCTGGGCACCTTTTGTTGAAACAATGCAGATATACATACAAAATAAGGCACCATGCATGTTTCACGTGAACTGAATAAAGTGAAAAACATCTTTGTTTTTTTAGACTTGTTAACCCTTGTCTATGTTCCTCAAATGTGTCTGGTATTTTATAGCATAACGTTAGCGAATTGTTTCACTCGGTCATGTAAGGCAATTTTCCTGGTAGCACCGTACCCTCACCGCGCTTACATGTACCAGCAGTGTATCTCAAAGATCGCTCTCGAGCTATTTGTGTAGGAGCTGGCCCACTTTCTGCTTCGCAACAAGTACCAAGGACTGGGTACAACTTCTGAAAACAGCTTATGGCAAGGCCTTCTTTAAAGTCACAAATGTAAAAGAGAGAGAGTATTTATGTGGAGAATTGGAGTATCCTGAAGATCTTTAGAAATGTTAGAACACCACAAAACAAGCAAAGTCATGCTTTTGACAACAAAAATGTAGATAAAATTGATATAGATAAAAGCCAGATTAAATTATGCTGAAAAAATGCTATTGTGTGTCACCCTCCCTTTGATTCATGGATCAGACTGAAAACAATGAATGATTTGCCAGTAATCGCATCCTGTGTAATGCGTAAAGGATTCTGGGATCGCCAGGGGGAAACATTGCAAGTCGCTCTCAAAACTTATATCCCCACTTCGGGTTAAGTTTAATTACTACCTCAGAGTTGAGAAAAGAAATTAGACCATTGGCCTTGTGTCCTTCACCTTTATAATGTACATTTTCAACTTAAAATGGGCATTCCCATTTACGTTACATCACAGTTAACGTATTAAAGAGCACCGCGTTAACCCAGAGGGAGTAAAAGTGACCTGCGCGCATTATTCGATCGGTTATTGTGTTCTGCTGCTATTATGCCAGATGGCATAATGCCAAGCAGAACATATTGCTATCGAAGGAGGGAATGGAATGTCTAGAACAATAGAAAGATGTAACAATGGAAGTCCGTAACAATAGAATGTGGTAACAATGGAAAGTATGTAACAATAGATAGCAGATACTTTCTTTTTTATAGACTTAGTAAAAAGGTATATCTATCAGTTGAATTTGCTATCTTAACAATCAACTAGTCTACATCATAAAAATAAACAAAAATCAAAAAAATTCTCGGTTTCTGATATAAAAAATAGGGCCCTAATGGGTCCGTGTGTTCTGCTGGCATAACGTATCAACATTGATAACTGTCTTCGATTTTTCGCTTACACCTAGATAATTCGTCACGCAAGTTATTATGACATTTGAAACCTTTAAAAGTCGTAACCCTTGTGCATGCAAAGCAACATACCAGCTACCGCTGCGTACGTCACAAACCACAAGAAGGTCTGTTTCAGCGCTTATAAATAGCAAAAACTCAAATATATATTTTTTTGTTGATAGTTCATTTCATTACGCTTTCACTCGGACGTATACAGGAAGGGATTTCCGTTATTCTTATTTCACGTTAGCTAAAGGGCCGTAAGCGTTTATTTTTCCCCACGGAAAAAGGGATGCGTATTCCTCGTCAATCCAATATCTTTTAGAATGCGTGATCGTACGTCGCGGTTAGCTACCGCTACCTACGTCAGAAACCACAAAAAGATCTGTTTCAGCGCGTATAAATACCAAACGTGCAAAAACAATCCAATATCTTTTTTTTGTCGATCGTTCGTTTTCTTTAACTCGAACCTATAAAGAATGAGATCTCGGTTTTTTTTATTTGACCTTAACTAACGGGCGAGTAAATGCGTGTAAATACAAAATTTGTAACAAAAGAGCGTAACAATGGGGAGCCCAGGCTCCTGCTAAGAGCTCTCTGTCCCGCTATATTAGAACGTGTGTGTACGACGGGTTTCAGCTGCTTTCAGAGTTGTGGTTCGTGACGTACGCAGTGGTCGCTAACGTATAACGACGACGAATACGCGATCAGCCTTTTTTTCCTTGGAGTGAAAAAAAAAAATAAACCCTCACAAACCGTAAGCTAACGTGAAATAAAAAATAAACAAAGATCCCATCCTGTATACGTCCGAGTAAATGCATAACGAGCTACCGACAGAAAAAAGTATTGGATTCTTTTCAGTTTGCACGTTTGCTATTTATACGCGCTGAAACAGACCTTATTGTGGTTTGTGACGTACGCAGCGGTAGCTGTCATGTTGCTTTGCATGCACAAGGGTTACGACTTTTAAAGGTTTCAAATGTCATAATAACTTGCGTGACGAATTATCTTGGTGCAAGCCGAAAAACCGAAGACAGTTATCAATGTTGATACGTTATGCGAGCAGAACACACGGACCCATTAGGGCCCTATTTTTCGATGTGTCGTAATATATTAAACTAATCCAATTGCGACATGGGAACCTTCCGTCAATTTAACTTCTACCCAAAATTGGCCTTGGACAACGATCCACGCTTGGTTAAAAACATCTAACGAAGCGCAAATGACGCGTATGACGCGCAAAGGTCACATTTGATTTCGTTTTACAGATTTCCCATTTCAGAGACTCCCCGTTTTAAGAGATTCCTGAATTTAAAGATTCCCCATTCCATTTTCCGTATTCCCCGTTCCCCGTTCCACACTTTAATCATGTCACGCACCGTGTACGTGTTTGTTGTGCAGTGCTGATTGCGTTACGTTACGTAACTCGCCAAACGTTGATCATGAATGTATGCACGTTGTGACGAGATTGCTCGCTGCGATCTCTTGTTAGTAATTATTGTAGCGTCGTTTATCGTCTAAAATACCGAGAAGCCATGTTAAACTGGTTGAAAGGCGAGGAAAAACCGAAGGTAGACACAAGCCAATTTCACACGCCTGAAAGTTACCGAGGTTCTGAGGGTCCGCGTTTCAAAGTTCTCGAATCCAGAGATGGTTATGAAGTTCGCTTGTATGAAGATTCTCATTGGGTCAAGACAAGATTTGAGGAAGGGAACTTAGAAAATTGCTCGAGCACTGGATTCTGGCGGCTGTTTAACTACATCAGGGGCGAAAACGAAGGTGGGAAGAAGATAGCCATGACTGTCCCCGTTGAATCCCGAGTCGAACTCGACGATGAAGGCAAATGCAAGGTTTTCACTATGGCGTTCTACACCCCAGCCGAAAATCAAGCCAATCCCCCAGTTCCCAAAGATGAAACGGTGTTTCACGAGAAGGTCGAAGGGCGTGTAATGTACGCGCTGCATTTTGGTGGCTTCGCGAATGATAAAGATTGGCGGGAAAACGAAAAGAAGTTGAAAGAGCTACTTGACCGAGACGGCATGGGGTACGTAAAGAACATGTACGTTTCTGCCGGCCATGATCCGCCATTCAGGCTATTTGGCCGTCATAATGAAATCTTGTTAGTGGCGGACCCTCAGCCTTCTTTAGAAGACACAAACCCCAAAGAAGAAGGAGAAACAGAAGCAGCAAAGGAATAAAGATTACGTAACTAAACCGAGAACGCGACCCTGGCTACACGCTTGAATGATCACTCATCTTACTTCAGATGACAGATGGTTTGATTTTGTAAGCATTTTCGATTTGAGAACTGTGTAGAAAAAACGAATGCCCATGGAAAGCTAGACTTTTAAAATCAGGAAAGGTAGTAAATGTCTTTGAATTTTTTATAGCCATCTTCATTTCATTTTTGTTATAAAAGTAAATATTTGTTTGACGCCGAGAGAATATTGTATCCATTTGGAATAGCAGCAATATGCAGAAAAAGGCTTCATTTGCTTTTGATGTATTATTAAAAAGAGAGAAAAACTAGTATGTATTAAAATTATTAATAATGGCAAGAAAACGTATTGAACGATTATCTTATTCACAAAGATACAAAAGCTATGCATGCAAATGTAAACGAAATTATAGTAAATACATAAATAGGATGGAGTACAATAAAAAATTTCCATACACATGCATTGATGTAGCTTTTCTTTCAAGACCAACCGCATTTTTATGAAAACCAAATACTAGACAAAACATAATCACTGAAGTATAGGACAATATTAAAAACGATATCATGTGTTACTTTATATGAGAAAAAATCTCGTTCATTTTTCAGAAGTTTAAAAAAATCAGTTCATTTTTTCATCAAATTTTAATTTGATAAAAACACCTTTCTAATAACAGCGAAAAATATTTTGTCCTGTAGTGTACTGATTAGATTTATTCAAACAAGTTTTTTCGAAAAATGAATAAAAATCACGTCGCAAAGTCTGACAGTCTGTTTTCGAAATTATGAAACCTCGCCGAAGTTTAATACGACAAAAGCTGCACTCAGCTAGGAGTCGTAAGAATGCCTTCAAGATATTTAGGTCGTATTTTTCACGTTCAGCGCTAGCGATCACAATATATTCGCGTGTCTCAAGCTGACAATTGTGATAAGAAAGTGAGATAAAACCACGGGAAACCCAAAGACTACATATTTTAGTAGCCAGAATTGCGACGACTGGTGCGTTTTGATTCAATTAAACCAAACCACGATCAAGCCTAACAGATAAGTAGTACGAACGGCTTGTTTTTATTGCTTTCTTGTGGTACATAGTCCGACAGACTCGCAATAAATTCGACCTATATAAATTTTAAATACTGGTATGTCTATGTTTTCTCGATATCTGTTACTCGTTTTCACAGCGTTCCAGCAATATCAAGGCAAAACTTAAATAATTATTTTCGTTTTAGAGGGAAAACATGTGTTTCACAGCATGTGTTAAAAATCTTTCCAATTCCTTTTTAAGGCAAGTTCAAGAAAATGAATTGATCTATATTATATAAAGAAAAACGTGATTATGTGTGGTAAACAATTATGGATTCACGAGAAAAAAGAAATGGCTCGATGTATCGAAAATGCCCAATTAAAACCTAATTCGTTGGGTGACAAAGCAGAGATTTTTATAGACACAACACAGCTTCAAAAACATGAACATATAGATTACTTGATAATGCATCGTCAATATTTCTTCAATTTGCACTCGGCGCCCTTTGCTGTGGCCTGAGAAAAAATTGTCCCGAATCTCTTCACTAGCTATTTTGAGTCCCAGCAGGGCGCACTCCATTTGTAAAATTTTTTCGGAGCCAAAATAACTTCTCTCCAGTTTAATTTTTGTTGTATTTTTTAGAAATAATTATTTTTATGCTAATTGCATCCAACAAGACGTCTTCTAGTTGTTCCCACTAAGAATATTTTGACGAATAGCCCCTGTAATCATTATCTCGCTTTTGATAAGAAGATAAGAACAAAGAAAGTGTCTCGCTGTGATCTCAAAGTTTTGAAAACCGTAAATAAAGATGATGCCACACCCAAGTTTCTTATAGAAAGATTAAGGCTGATAACTATTCTATTCTCCTGAAAAGTGAACGAAAATGCTGCGAATAGACGTCTCATTAAGATTTCCATAAAATTCTTTCTCATATTGGTGGATGTGAGCATTGTGAATATATATACTGTGGCTAGCTTTCGTCCCGCAGTCGGTAAAAGAAAACTTTGGTAGTCGGTGTTAGCCCGCCGTTGCTGGCCTGCAGTTTTCGGCAGGGGGGTTGCTAAGTAACATGACGTCATATCCTTATAGTGACAAGCGGTTCAAGCGGACACGACGTTCTCACTAATTACTGATTGGTCGAAAAAAATCGGAAACTCTTCGATACGTTCCCGAAGAGTTGCCGGAACCCGGGTGCACCAGGTACCAGGGACCTTCTGTCTAATTGCATTTTGGCGGCTTCTTCGCAACGCCGTGCTCGCGATAAAACTTGAGTAAGAAGCGGATTGTTCACATTAATCAGTGGAGCTTTGCGCTATCTGCTGTGTAGATCTACCGATACGTTCATTTTGTTAATCTTTTGAGAACGTAATTTTTTGTACGAACATATTTAGACCATTCAATTAAAAGATCCAAAGTTGAAACTTTAATTGTCAAGTTTTTGATAACGTTCTGCACGCAACAAATCTTTAATCATCTTTGGAACAAAACTTCCACGACGTTAAAGCTAAACTGGATTTCTTGTTTTCGTTTAACAACTGGCGTTATAAAGTGCTCCTATTAAAAGACGTTATCTTAGATTTCACCGATGCAGCTTCACATAATTCACTTGAGATTTCATTAAACCTTACCGAGACAAAAATGTGCCTGTTATGGTTGGCGGAAAGGAGAAAGTAAAGCGTCTTGTAGTCTACGAACGTCATTGCGTTAAAATGAACCAGAATGAATTATATTTGGTAAGAAGCAAATGTTAAAGATAATCACAAGAACAACGGAAAGAAAAAAGACAAGTAGGAACTCCCGTTTCCCATTACATTAAGTTGAAGTACTTATTTTTAAAAAGTTCAAAAAAACACCCACGCCGAAAGCGAAGGCAAATTATTAAGCAAGTATGCGATCAAACGTCAATGAATTTGACTAATGACGTCCGTAGACTCGAAGACGCTTATCTTGTCTTCGGTTACTTACCTTTATCTAGCTTGTATAATGGTAGCCCTGGTTAATCGTGCCTGTCTCACAAAGTTTTAACATTGTTTGAAGTAGTTAATGTGTCGCGGTGTATAGGAAATAGAAAGGTAGATGAACTCGGAGATAAGCTTTATTTCCTATGTATCACCAGTACAGTAGAAACTGTAGTCCATAATCGCATTACTTTTTAGAGTTTTTCTTTCACGTCTTCTTAAGAGGATCAAAAAGACAGTTTACAAAGGTTGTGATGCTACAAACAAGTTTGCGTATAGAATTTGATTGAAAAATTGTCACCTAAAAATTTAACTTTGGAAATTTATTTTAGATTTTTCTCTTTTCACAAAACAACCTGGCAATTCACTTCACTTTATTCAGACATTTTTAATTACGCCTAGCGAACCTTATCTCTGCTGCCACTATTAAAATTAGAAGCCGATGATATCAGGGCCTATCGGTGCAGCTTTAAACCCAGGCCTTCACAGAGAAATTCGCTTTGGTGACGACCCACCGTGAAGACGTGAGGAAAATTACAAATGGCCACGCTGAAATTTGATTGTACCCCGCGCAAACCACGTGTCTCAGTGTTCGGGTGGCAATTCCCCCCTTTTTCCGCTTTTTAGCATAGAGCAACAGCAATCAATTTTTTAATTTCTGATTTCTTATGATTCAGTTGTTCGTCGAAGAAGCACTATAGTTTATAAACTAAAATTCAACGAAGACAATAGAACAACAAGTCAACAAGCAAACAAACAAAAATTAATATTGTAACATGAATTTTGTTACTCAGAAATATTTAATTGTTATATCCTAATACTTAAATACCTTCTATGTGTGAAAATACTTTCCCTTGAAAGGACCAATTGTGACATTCTAAGACATTTAGATTATGATTTCCTTGACATAAATTAATTAAATGAAATCCTCTTTAGAATAGAGTACTTTTCCAATGACTATTGAAAGTAACCGTGTCAATTTTGTAATGTTTGATTGGTCCAAACAACATTTAATTTTCATATATCGATTGTTTGAAAAGTTCTTGGTTTTGTAGGGAGTCCTTTGAAACTTTGCAAAAATTCTTGTTGCATAATCTAGCTGAAAGAAAGATGTAAATAAATTACAGAAGGCTTTCGACACACGTCTCTGAAATGAAAGAAAAATTACATGCCCCGAGCAGGATTCGAACCCGCGTCTCCCTGTTTCTAGTCAGGCGTGATATCCACTACACCATCGGGTCACCACGCTGGATACGTGGCAACTTATAGGTGTGTATTAGATCGAACACGGTCAATCCACAGGGCATTTTTCTTTCGAGACATTTGTGTGTATCATGGCTAAACCCCCAACTTAATTGGGTTAGGCGACAGACAGAAACTTTTATTTTGCCATGAAAACCTATTTTTTTGAGTTTCTCATAGTATAAAGAACTTATTACAGCGCCCCTTTAAATATACGCTCTAGACACGTTTTTTTTTTTGAGAAAAGAAGGGACGATAACCTATCTACAGTAACATCTACTGGTCCAATAACACTGTTATCAACTGAGATACTCCTTGTAGACTGCAAGCGGATCCAAATCCTGATGCTTGTGGAAAGACACGGGGGTCTGGTGCGCTAGCAGTGAAGGTACATATTCCTTTGGCTTGGCCTGAAACCGAATCAGAGGTGACGAAAAAATAATGAAGAAGAAGAAGTGCAAAGTGAATTTACTTAGTATACTGAGACGGTAAAATATCTTAAATAATTTAATAATAATAATGCCTAATAATATGTCTAAGGCCCTATTCTCCCAGAGGAGACTTAGGATTCAGATGATGAATAATATGTCTTTTCAAAGAGGCTTTGTCACGGATTGTAACAGATTTTTGAAAGCCAAAATTTATATTTGTGTCATTGGAAACCCAACAATAATTGTCCATTTTCATTAACAATTGCTATATTAGAGCACTGAAACTGTTAACAAGCGTCTTTGGCTGCGGATGGCTAGGATGGAAATGGATTGTAACTTGAAAAGTTAAGGCTAAACTTTACAAGTTGTTTCCACGCGTCTTTAACTGAAACACCGATATTTATAGCCAAAATTTGATTTCTATTCACAAATGAAGGTTATATTTTCCTTTAGATTTTTTTTATAGGTTTAGTTGCCTAGCACTAATTTCAGAACAGTTTAGACCAAAATCTGCGAAGTCCCCGTCACGTAGCTCCTTTAAGGTATGCTAGTCTCGTTGTTTTTTGCCTATCATTTTAAAATATTTAAAAGAGCTGCAAGAAATTTAAGATACATTACGAACCTAGATGATTTCTGAGTTCACATTTTCGTGGAAATTCAGCTGTGCGTTGCATATTGCAGTCCATTTTAGTCACCCGTTAAATTGGATCCGACAGGAGTTCTGTCGGATCCAATTTAACGGGTTTTTATAACGTCAACATATTCAGCATGCAGAATTACCTAAAATATCAATTCCAAGTCGCTAACTAGAAAAAAGACGGTAAACTGAAAGCTTCACGTACTTGGTGAAATGCAGAATTGTGCGTAAGAGGAACGCCCAGTCTTCGGAAACAATTCCCCAGCCACATGTCGTCGGGAGAGTCTGGTTCCCAACACTTGCAGCCGCTCTTTAGCAGGGCATCAATACCAGCTCGGCTTAGAATCATACTGAAACAACACAAACATCAGTGAAATTCCAAAGGAGGGTTGGCCCTTAGATAATAATTGAGTTCTGAAAAAAGGGAAAAGTGTGACAATTGCTTCTCTCTATGAATTACAATCAGAACGTTCCTGTGGTGTTCAGGGGCACCCAACGAGAAAATTTTACTATAGGTGTCGGAACACCGTTTTTACGTTACAAGTGTCCTATCCATGCGTTTTAAAGCCTTATTATATTTTAAACGCTTAGAAAAGTGTATCTTTTCGGAAACGCTAGCTGAACTTTCAACTTTCTGGAAATTTTAGGGAACGAAATATAATTACCCGAATTAACGAGCCGCTGTTGCGTTCTCGAAAATCGTAGCTGGCCTTTTTTCACGCCCAAAACGACATTTTTCTCTTTTAGGAAACAGTAGGCATTACTTAGCCCATGTCATGAAAAGTGAGCTGTAGAAATCTCCAGTCTTTTCATCGCACTTTAATCCAAAAATCGTAAGCTATTAAAGGTCTTCCGAACAGATATTCACCGAAACGGTCTGAATGCGAGCGCAACTCCGTTAAGGTGAATTATATTCTATCTATTCTGACGACTAAAGTTCAACTAAAACTAACGTAAGCACAAAACCAATTGAATTACTGGTTGTGATTGCGATGAGAAAGTTCGCAAATTACAATGAAAACCAATTTGAACTTAAAGCGAAAGATAAAACCATGTAACCAGTGGCCAGTGCCGGAGGACACGTGACCAGTGGGAAGCGCGGGAAGACCAGTGACCCTTGGCAAGCACGGTAAAAGTCACTCGAAGGAAATTAGGTGGGGTAACGGGCTAAGAACGAATGGTTAGAACAAAAAGCACGATTTTTTTGAAAGAAAATATAAAGCTTGGGAAACACAACAATACACTGATTAAGGTGGGGTTCTACCTGAATTTGAATGAAATTTAAAGAAGGAATTGAAGAAAGAAAAATTTCAACCTGACAGTTGAACCCCCAAGCAAGAGCACTACAGGTTGCAGCAAAACAGTTGCCATGGCAACGGTACGACAGGTGTCATTTTGTGTCTTTTGTGGTGTACATTAATCGTGCCAAGTTTGAAGAACACAGCTCAAATATTCCAAGAGATATTCTTAATGCAATGCTTCATCATTTTTGTGGAACAATTAATGACGTCATCACTTTCCTCATTTGCATAATATAAAAACGTAAATATCTCTAAAACGAAAAAAGATATTGCAAAAAGGAAAACGCCATTCTTCTTTATTTTGAAAAGCCTTTAAAATAAACAGCAATTATTTTTTTACTTTATATGCACTTTAACTTCAAATTCTAATTTTAAAATCACATTTTATTTTCAACATTTCTTATTTTTCTAAATTTTCCTAATCCTTTGAGAAAAACTATCTCCTAGTGTTCCCAACATCCTCAAAAATGTATAAAACGCCGCAAAATATAGATAGATGAGAGGAGCGAAGCGTTTTTGGATTCCTTGAAACGCGAACGAGATATTTTGGTTAAAGCCCATGTTAAGCGGCAAAAAAACGGCCTTCAGGTGGATTCCCCCTAAAGCAAAATCACTTAAAAGAATGCATTCAAGTAATTTAGGCACATGCATCATGGTTAGAGAAAAAAGCTAATAAGCGATAATAGCGCACCATCTAGACTTACCTTCCTCCCCCAGTGATGTACTCGTACCCATACCCTCCCGTTAGTCCGTAACCATACCGCTCACCAAGGAGTGTCACTTCCTTTGGATCATAGCACGCTAACAACTTTTGCAATCGAGGCACGCTGTGGGAAAAAAAAAGGGGTTTAAACAAAGTAAACTTCTAAACCCTTTTAGATGAATTATAAACCCTCATGGCTACTCAACTTGAGCAATAATTTATATAGAGGGTCCTTAAGGGGGAGGGGTATTAATCCCATTTGCCAGCCTTAATCTTGCCCAAATCCCAGCCTATTCTTTGACCAATTCCCCGTCCCATTCCATTTTAATTCCAATTCTCAGTAAGGCCTAAATCTTATATTCCCTATGAAAAAAAAAATAGGCAAGTACCAGTTTCTACATTACCCTTTCACGCACCTCACGGATCGCATGTTGAAAAATTTCGCCTAAATCTGAAAAGGTCGTCGTTTGCAATCTGTCCAAAATCTTCCCCAGTTCTAACCATTCTTGTTTTTGCTGGGCTTATTATCACCTCGTTGTGTTTTTTTCTACCTAAGTGAACTTGCAACAACAACATCCTTCCCATCCTTTCCTCGATTTCAAAGAAAGTAACATTACCAATAGATTCGTAATATAACGCAACACAGTTGCTCTAAAGTATTTGATCGCAAATCAAATTAACCATCAATTCAAAAACATTCTCTCCTCGTTATCTCCTCGTTGAGGGTATACAATGCTGTCGGAGGCGCGGTGGCAAGGTGGCCTATATTTCAACGAGTCACACTCGAGTTGACCATTGTCTTCTTGTGTTTTTGAGCGAGATCACAGTGCCTCTTTCTGTAGGAATGGGTATTGGCAAATTGCTGGCGCAGATTCACGGTAGATATTAAAAACTAGCCATGATATATTGCATTGGTTTTGGTAAATATAGCTTGGGATAATTTGTGATTGTCTAATATGCCATCCAGGAAGAGTGGAAATACTCTGCGGAAACTGTAGTTCTAGAGACAGGCTTATTTATTCTTATTGTCTGTAAGTTACCTCATTATTGTATCGTCATCAAGAATCACTAGCCAGGGTTTGTCCGCTGCTCTTGGGTCAGTGGCTGATCTGTTAATGATGGCCTGGAGCTTGGCACAGTGTCCTGAAATAAGGATTCATATTACTTTTATTACGAGCAGCGATGAGACTTTGTCCCTCTTACAAACTTTTATAATATGGCTGGCTCCTCGAGCGGGCACGATGAGGTAAACCCAGCGTTTTATGTTTGGCTACCCGAGCAGGCAAGATGGGCCGGATTGCCAGTGATTTTCCCGCAAATTTGTTGCCACCGGGTCTCGCAATGAAATGTTGCGCGAAGAAAATCATTTTCATTCTTCAAACTTGTCAATCAATTTATCGTTTAATCCAATCGCGACAAAGACGTTCGTGCGGTCGTTGGTGACTTGAACTGGCTTCCTTCAGGTTATAATAAAGAAAATCATTCCAGTTCTTAATTCATGACATTATTGCCCAGAAAATTAATCCTTACTTGACCACTTTGACCAAACTTGTTCGGTCCATAAACACGAAAAAAAAGAACTTGGCCAATATCCCGCCATCTTGACCGAACAGGCTTGGTCAAAGTGCCCTTGTGGGGCCGTGACTTGATGTCCGTTTCTAGACCGCGACATGGTGTTCCGTTACTAGACCACACTTCAGGGTCACTTCATGGGACCATGACTCAGTGTTCCCCTAAAGGACAACAGCTGAGTAAAGTAAAATAATTCGCATCGATGAGAGGTGTCCCAATGGAGTAGAAAGATCCTAATGTAGTAACATTAAAACCTGGCGAGACGTAAAAAATGGTGTAATCAGCTGTCCGAGGCTGCTGATTGATCAGGCATTTTTTCGTTAGAGCAGTTTTTAATTGAGTATCGTAAAACTAAAACCAAAGTAATTACTCTGGCCAATCACAAAGGACCCAGACAACGCAGTGAACCAATCAAAACTTGGAGTAAATACATGTAGCCGGCACGAAGCGCGGGAAAACGTGCGCGAGCGAGTCACGATTGGTTTTGGTTTAACTCCTGATTGGCTGAGAAAGTGGCGCGAAATTTTTAAGCCAATCACTAAGCGTAGTAATGCAAAACCAAAGCAAACGCAATTAACTATTATAAAGAATAACCCAAAACTGGCCTATCGACCGTTTTGAGGTTGCCATTGTGCACAGGTTCCATAAATAAGGGAGACAGACGCTTTAAACTGAGGACGCAATATTAACAAGAGTCTCTAACAAGTAAGCGGTAAATATCTTCAATTACAACGATGCGAGAACGAAACTTTTTTTTTATTATAGTTAATTAATTCATTGACTGCAAACATAAATAAATTTCCGCCTTCTGTCTTGTTAACCTGAAACCGCTTAGCGCATTTTATTAATTAAGACGAAGTCTACAAGGCTAAGCTAAAAAAAAGAGAAAAAAAAACGCCGCGCCTTTGGTTAACTATAACCAATTAAAATAGGGTAAATGTTTATTTTAACCCTTGCTGGTCATTTTAAATACACCACTGCCCCTTTTTAATTGTAAAAGGGCTGAATGTTGTGCGAATCTTGTTCAAATTTACCACAATATGCTAGTTCGCCCCATAGCAAATTCCATTGTCACAAAAAAAGAGTGCAATTGTTTTGAAATTATCCCATAGCTTACAAAGGTACATTAACAGCTTTGTTTTAATGTTTTCTTTTCTTATTATTGCCACAACAAAAAGTGATTTCCTTCCTGTTTCTTAAATCCTTGGAATTACATTCACATTTTACGTAGATTTTTTTCTTCTCTGTCAAAGTCAAAGGCGCAATTACTTCGCCAAAGTCCGGTTTGTAGGTAGTCTATGCTATTTCAGCGACTACAAGGTCAAAGATATCGCTACGATCAGATGTATGTCTGGACGTATCGGTGTTACGTCTACAAGCGTGCTAATTGCTCCTTTCCAATCCAAGGTCACCCTGGTCATTGCCACTGCTTTAGTTGAAAAACATCTAGCTTTCAAATGTAGTCGCCACACATCACGGTAACCGCAAACCCGAGCATTCTGCGAGAGCAAAACTTTCATAGCGAGAGTAAGCGATGAAACAATCGAAAACAAGGAAACAAAAATGAAGAATTTGTTGCTATTAGTGTTCTTTATTCTTTTATATAAAATTCATGGAATTTAAAGCAACAATTATTCACTTTTTGAAGTCTACTTAATACCTTTTAAGCTGCTTTCTTTCGCTTAATTTGTCTTCCGTTCCGCCCGCTATTTTGTGTCACGTGCAAACGTCTTTGCACCCAAAATTTGAAGCTTTTTTTAAATTTCAAACAGAGACACCAGTTACAGGTTACAATTTTCGAAAACAAAATTTGAAGTTGCTGAAGTTGGGCCTAAATTCTCCCAGATAACGATTCCAGGTTTTGTATCGATCGAAGTAATAAGGCTAGGAGGCATACGCAAAGGAAACAAAAAGAAGGGAAAAAAGGCTAATTTATTGTTCCGGAAGATTTACATCTAAGACGCGTGTGAAAGATTCGATTTACTCTCGGAAGAAAACAAGGTCTGCTATTGTCTGTCCACATCACTGCAGAGAGATTACTGTTAAGTATCTGAAAGTCACGCGTTTACATATATTGATTGTTTGTTTAGAAGCAAGTGACGATGTCTGTTTAGAAGTAGACAGGCGGTTAAGTCTTTAAACAATGTAAATTTGGAAGTAGAGACGGATTATCTGTCAAAGAAGATATGTTACTAGACGAATCAAGCGCGTAGACGGATTATACGCCCGCTTTTAGTCTAAAAAAAGACCTATATATAATTGGTCTCTATTGTCAACTATTAAAACAGTTTCAAACGCTCACAGAGTAAGAGTTCAATGAAATTCCTACAGCATAAAGTTGCTAAAATGCGGCGAACATTAAGCTGCGATAGTGGAAAATTGGTGCTACCGAGAATCTACGGTGGTGACCTGAATATTCCAATTACAGGGATGAATTCGTCAAGCCCAAGGGAAGAAAAGGATAAGAAGAAAAATATGGCCCAAGGACGGTTGATTCGCGGCAATACTAGGGATAAACTGCAAGTTAAAATCAACGAACCTGTTGATATACCAAAGCTAACATTGCCTCCGATTCCACTGAGAAATGGCCCAGTGAACAACGAAGAAAACAAAAGAAGGCGAAGAATACATTGCTACGATTTTTCCCTTCAAGTTCAACGAGTTATACCTGAACAAGGTAAATCAAAGAAGTCGTCAACATCAACAACTGGTTACCAGGGCTTGGACGTTCCTGCCAAACGACTGCCTTATGTCATGTACGATCAAAATTACGCAGGATACAGCAGAGGCGAGAAATCCGATTTGAGAGACAAGAGAAACTTTCTGCCGCTTCCATGTGGGATTCTGCAGGGACAGCGAATAAATTTACTTGAGAAAGAGCAGTTAAATAAACAGCGGAAACGTTATAAGCCTTCAGAGGCCGCACGCCGTAAGAAACACCAAGGACAGCCTCTTATGTGGTTCTTTTAAAGCCCGGGATACAGACACGCGCCCCGGTGGTATTTCACCTTCCAAAGGCTGATAAATCCCGTATCAGACCTAGAAATAATAGCAACGGAAAACTGAAGCTTGTTCGGTGATGAGAACTTCGTGTGCCATTGGCGCGATTGAAAACCGAGTTGTATCTCATTTTCTTTAACTCCACCACGTGTTATAAACTTGTGAACTCTTCATTTGGTAAACCAAAAAACTAATGAATATTTTTAAATAGCTGTAAATAGCTGCCTAGTCCACCCTCCACCAGGTAGAATTCGGAATACATTTATGTTCTTCACAACTGGAAAGATTATGTTTCCTTACAAATTCATGTTCTATGAGCAATATTTGTTTCTTAATTTACAGTGTCTTCAATCTACTCCAGGGCCTTGAGTACGTCTACTCTCATAAAATTTATTTATTTTGTTTTAATTTATTTTTGTAGCTAAGCAACAACAGTTGTCATGGCGACAAAGCTGACATCACGAGCCTTTGGAATGCTCGTGTTTTTTTGGATGATGCGAATATTGAATTTTTCCTTCGCTTGTAAAATAGGAATTTTCCAAAACTGAAACGTGGCGCTTCTATTTCCGTGGGCGTTTCCTCAGGATGACGCGAAATGGTGTCTTGCACCTTCTCAAACATTAGTTCAGTAGTCTGATCAATATCCATTTTCTCTATTAAGTGTAACTGAAAATGATCTTTGCAGTTATGAGGCTTCTTCAGCAGTCGAAAAAAGTCAAAGAGATGCGAAATCACGATCTTTGCAAATACCAGTGCAAAATGCTCAACTGACAAAATTATGAAGCCGCCGGGACAGGGAGCCTAGAACGCTATCTTGTTTTCATTCGAAATATCCACGCTCAAATTAGCGGAAGATACAAAGCAGCGACCAATGCATTTCTACTTGATATTTTCACGTCGCGCTTCGCCTAACGAACTAACGCTGAAATATAGTCTTCTTGACAGTCTTTTATGGGGTTTGAGCAAAACTAATAAATGGACTGTTTACCAGCCTTTTGGGTGTATGTGAGCTAGTGAGCTTTTATGTGCAGTTATAAATTTATATGAATATAAATGAACTAAATAATTTTTAATTCCCTTGTACATACTGCCACAACAAGTTGTAAATAAAACAAGTAAACTGTGGGTAAGCATGCAACACGAGTAAAAAGTGTTCTTGAATAGTTGCTGAGAAAATCCAGGAATTTTGCAAATACACGCGCGAACGCAGAACGTACCAACTCAGCTGTAAAGGTCTGTAAAGCTGTTGAAAACTGGTAAACAGCGAGTTTTCTTCATTTCTACCCGTTTAAAAGACGAGGCAGAGTAAAACCTAACAAAAGCTGAAAACCTAAGGACAATCGAGCAAGATTAACCCTTTAGTCCCAATATCCACATACAAATTCTCCTGACTGATCTTCATGTACATTTTGTTAGAGTATTAGTTGGGAAAATTTGTTAAAAGATCGAGTCAATTTCCCATTGTCACGGTATATTAAGTCATTTTTCTGATTCCTTTCAAACTGAAGGAAACCTCAAAAGAATAGTTTTCTTACATAGAAAAACAACAAAGGAGTAATGAAAAGGTGAAAATAACCAAGAATGGTTTCCACTAATAAAGATTAAGACAAATCTCGAACGAAAAATTTGAAAAACGTGGCCAATTTTTTCAAAATGTGTTGTCCGTGACGTAGCTCCTTTAATTCTCTTAACCTTTTCTCTTGTTTATGTATTGATAACGTGATGAGAAATTTGATTTTGGTCACTCTTAGGACCAAGAGAGGATGCATTCTCTCTTTTAAGGGTCGAGTGTCTCTTTACTGAAGCTATTGTGGCAAAGGAAAGAGGAAAAATGGCAACGAAAAACCCCGAATAACTCTATGCTGTTTCCAAAAGATGGAGTTTCAATTTCCCTTTTTGTGATGGAAGTAAGCGCCCGCAAAATATGGGAAGATCAAACTAGATTAAAGCGGATTTTTTAAAGAATACGAGAATTTGTAAAGAAATGCGGCGTTTTAGCGGTGGTTCGGTAAATATCAAAGGAGCATTGTCACCAAGATTTTGTGCTCTCTCGTCAGGGGGGATACAGGGGGGGGGGGTTGGAAAGGGTTGATATCCACCCCCCCATTTTCAGTAAAAAAAATTCGAAATGTCACTTTATTTGAAATAGAAAATAAATAAAGAAAGAAAAATTAGCTCTCGCTCATGTCTGGTTGTTGTTACGCCACGTTTCGCCATCTGCCGTCACTTAGGGTGGGAGGGAGAGTTAGGGTTAGGCCCTAGTGGTCTGCCATCCACCCCTCCTTTGAAATCCTGGATCCGCTCCTGCTCGTGATACAACCCCTTTAATTGTTTAGCAGAAAACTGAGATGACAAAAACGGAAATAATTAATTAGGGGATATAGTCTTCGCTTAACACCAATTAGAACAATCAAAACTAACATTGAAAGAAATGTATTACAGTCTGTAAGGAGGATTACAGTGTAATACTTCGAGCATAAGACTGATGGAAGTTAAGAGATGGGGCTGTTTATCATCCTTCTTTCAAAACCAGGAGTCGACAAAAAATTGAAACAACATGTTATAACTTAAATTTTGCAAATTAACAACAAACCTCTTTCTGTATTTGGGACTCCTATGTTCTCTGTTGGTATGGAAGGATCTTCTGTTTCACTGTAATACACGATGTGCTTGGCGTGTTGGCCAACAGTTTTCTGTACAATGGGAACTGTAAGGAAAAAACCTTGGTTGATGCTAGCCATTGTTTAAAGTTTGCAAATGTCTTTATAACTTGACTTGGGGGAGAAAGAGTATGAAGTGAAACTATCTGCGCAGTTGAGACTCGCTTACGCTTTTGACGAATTTTTGACACTTTTTCGACGACTCAATTAACCAAATAGCTAAAAGGTGAATGTGAAGCACGTTTGTTCGTTATGTAGGAGTAAAACTAGTTTAAAACTAAGTCGCGTTGGTAACGTTTTTACTTGAAACCTCGACTACAACAAAATTACCGCAAAATTCCACCGATGATATGCCCTGAGCTTATCAAATTTGTTCAAAAGCTTTTTTGTGGGCTAATTTTTGGGGATGGGCTCCTTTTTGATGGGGCTTATTATCGAAAGGAATTCTGCGTTTTGAAAATTTACTTGCAAGAGCTTGATGGTCTGAAACATGACTGTAAATAAGATACTGTTAGGGCTTCTGTTTTTTTTACTACTGTATGTTAAAAACGTTGAAACTCTGCCGATGTGTAACACTGAAAACAAGTTCTACAATCATCACATGAACAGTAAACGTCTGTGAAATATTGTAATGACATAAAAAGAAACAAACAAAGAAAACAGTAAAGGGCTTTATGTAAGCCCATGGCTTATATTTGGGAGGATTATAAGGACTTCTGTGTCTGAGATTTGGTGAGGGAGCTTATCTTCGAGCGGGCTTACTTTAGGAAAGGGCGCTTCTATTAGGTTACGATATGTATGAAGTATACCTCGATCCTTGTGGTACTTCTTTGTAGTCTTGACAGCAAAGAAAATGTTGTCTACAGATAGCTCACCCTGCGAAAAAATAAAACAAATTGATTAGCAATGCAGTGCGAAAAAGCAATCTTAAATCTGGTAATCTTCTTTCTACAAAAGGAGATTCCAGTTGTCATCATGTTCTAATATAATTGTGTTACCGTGAACTGCTAATAAGAAAAATTCTTTGTTCCTTGAATTAAAAGGTGGAGTGTTGAATAACTGGTAAATTGCAAAGTTTTAAATGTGTGCGCAGGAAAAGCTCACATTTGCGTAGATGTTTGTAAACAGAGTTTGTTTTTTCTTGGTTTCACTTTAAGGTGAAAACTATGGCAAACTATGGTTGAAAGTCAGTTTTTTAAATTTCTTTCTTCAAGTGATAATCACCAATGTAAAAAAAAATAGTTAATTAACAACTTCTTCGATCATTCTTCTAGCCCTACCCCTCTCCCTGCATAAATCGAATTTTTACTGAACTCACGCAATCAGGGCCTCCACTTTTCAAAGACGTCACGCATTCCTGCTTGTCCGTTGGTTCGCTAGTGCAGAACTCGGGTACATCAGTGAGTAGCGTGCCTTGGCCCTCGTCGCGAATGAACATTGCAACCTGCAAGAAAACGAAGTTTTCTGACATGTAAAAAGTGAGTTGTGGTAGACATGGTAGTGATAGTCTAATGATTTGCGCTTTTTATTTTGTATTTTTTTTTTTTGTTTGTGGGGTGTTGTACTCCGGATCGAGCGGTCTGGGTTCAAGGAATGGGCGGGGTCACCGTGTCGTGTTCCCGCTTTTTCCCGCTTGGGTAAGACACTTCACTCTCACAGTGCATCTCTCCACCCTAGAGTATAATGGGTACCTAGGAAAATTCTCCGGCTTAAAAGCACCCCAAGGAGTTCCGATTTTTTCAGCTAGTCGCCAACAACCACCCTGCCGAAAACCGCGGGCTCAAAGACGCCACCCAAAAGATAAGATAGCCTGCAAGCATGCTCTCTTCCGAGGCAAGCGCGAGCGAAGCGGTTAGATAAGAGATAAGGAAGGAGTTTGAAAATGAAAAAAAAAGAACTTTAGTTAACGTTATTGTTCTTAATCTCTTAAATTGGAAGCAAGAATACAAAAAATGACAGAAGTAAGCAACTGAAATACTGTGATATTTGTGCTTAGCCTATTAAAACCCCAGTGTTTTCAAAACTAAAAGGTTTTTGATTTTCAAAGTTTCGTAAAAAATTTAGCCGATTATTAACGCAAAAAGGTTCCTATGCTTTTTCCACGTCCTTTATGCACTGACGCGCTAATAAACAATGATTTCTTGTTATTTGTAAGAGTGGAATTCGAAATCTTATTGCTCAAGTCGGTCTTTGCTAAATTCGGCGAATGGTAAAAGAAAATTATCGTGTTTATGTTCCTCAGTGTATTTGTGAAACAAAGTCCGTAAATATTTTTTCTACGTTCTTTGATATTTGACTACCACCGACATGCAATAACACAAGCAAAGCTGCAATTGTTCACGATGGTGCGATTTCTCCGTGCCCTTAGCACGTTTGCCACAAAAATGGCCAATGAAACAGCGTAGATTTCGATCCGCTTGCAAATTAGGCACCACAAATTTTCCCATAAATTGCGAGACCGACAAAATTTCTGCACGTAGAACAACTTCAAGCCGGTTCAGAAGAGAAACATAGAAGATGCCGCCAAAAGGTTCTGGAAAGAAGAAAGAGGAGAAGGCTGCAGCAGGAAAAGTCAAGAGCGGCGGCGGCGACAAAGGAAAGCGAAGCAGGAGACGAAGAGAAAGCTACTTCATCTACATTTACAAAGTTCTGAAGCAAGTTCATCCCGACACCGGCATCTCAGGCAAGGCCATGAGCATTATGAACTCGTTCGTCAACGACATCTTCGAGCGAATTGCAACAGAAGCTTCTCGACTCGCTTCGTACAACAAGAAGTCGACCATTAGTTCCCGCGAAATTCAGACCGCGATACGACTGCTTCTACCCGGTGAATTGGCCAAACACGCCGTCAGTGAAGGCACCAAGGCCGTGACGAAGTACACAAGCAACAAGTAGACGAAATGAAAACAATTGGACGACTTTTTGACTTCGAGAAGTACGCAAAAACAAAACGACTCGACTTGACTACTGAGACGGCGCTACATGGAAGCAGTTGGAACACTTTTTGACTGAGAAGTACGCAAAAGAATAACGACTCGACACGACTTGACTGAGGTAAAAGGAACTTGTTTTCTCTCTTCAACAACATTTAATTTTTTCGCTGAATTCACGTGTAATTGTACGACATTATGATATGAAACACAGTTGAAAGACTTTGTATTTTCACTCGACATGTATGAACATTGACGGTAAACTGGACAAGGACGTTGGGTTTCTCTTCTTACGAACAGGAAGGACAGTTTATTTTCTCGTTGAATTTACATGTAATATAATTATTGTACATATTGTAAAGATTTAAATTGTTACCTCGTGTTGTACATCGATGGTGAAGTCCGACTTGGGAGGATCGGCTTGAAGTCTTTTACCCAGTCTGTTAAAAAGAAAGTAAGTATGTAAGATATTGAAGGATGTAAATTGTTTCTTTTATTTGTGATTATTTTCCGTTTATTTTAAAGATTCATTATAGTTATTTTTCTGTACATAGAATTGTAAATAATTAAATTAAATGATTAGTAAACCAAATGAATGAGTAGTGTCTTGTTTATCAGGGAAGCCGCTCAAAAGCGCGCGCGATACCGTTCCCTTCCGTTCCGTTCCCGTTTTTTTTTTCCCGTTTTCGTTTCGATAACGTTCCCTTTGCATTTGTTCAACATTTTTTTCCGACCTGCGTATTACCTTCCGTGTTGCGAGTGCGGCGACATGTTGCGCGAAGTAGACATGAGTTCAACTTTGAGCAACCTAAAATACGCGCAACAACAGTTTACAACTTGCAATGCATGTTACACCACACGTACCCACAACACGAAGGTCTTTTTAGGCGCCAATGACGGGATTTTGCATTCCAAGGAAGCGCCTGTCCTCTGCAGTTTTGATTGTTTTTACATTTGTTTTCACAAAGCCAACGACTGTAAAGACTATTTGTTAAGTTTCTATTCTAATATCTTCTCTCTATAAACTCCTTTTTTTCTCACACTTTCTAAATAAAAAGGTAGAAAATTCAAAATAGGCTTTTTTGTATCAGAACTCGGGGTAAAATAGATCCGACTTTTGGCGGGCAAACGTTTGTAAGCCAAATCACTTTTTTTCGCAGCCGATTGGTTAAGAAAACAGCATACTTTTTGTGATGCACGATGCACGATTTTATTAACCAATTAGAGAGCCAGGAGCCCATTGGAGAGCTCAGTAATGGAAACCAAAGTAAACGGTGCAAGCGTTTGGGGAATTGAAAAAAGTGTATAAACAGTCTTGCAATAGAGTTTAACTTTTTATTACTTTTCTAGCAAACTTCGCACACAGTTTATGATGACAAGCATGTTGTACAAAGCCTTAATACTAAATTATTCTTCTCCGTGCTTGAAAAGTTGCTTTAAGAAATGTTTTTTGTGCAAAAATTAACAACTTTAATTCCCCAGATCAAAAAAGACACACGAATGAAATAAAGGTTGGTCTGTTTCTTCAATGCTTCCAGTCCCTTTTAAATACAATTACTCGGCTTATATCTACAACGTAAATAGCAAGCGCAATCACTTTCCGTTGGTTGGCTGATTTTGAAAATAAAAAACTTTGCCATTCTTTAAAGGCAACTCGAACTGGGCTTTCATCAAATGGCGAGCATCGGATCTCTCGTACTCAAGCCCTGAGTTATATCCTCGTGTTGCATTCTTAAGCAAGAAACTTCCACTGCGATGGGCAAGCCCCAACAGGAGAAGAAGTACTAGTTCAAGTTTCTTGATCTTGTGCCATGGGAATAACGGCTAAAGGACCCTAGTCAGGCTCCGCCATTTTCAATGTCATCAAAATTTTGAAAATTGTTCGGTGAAGCGGAATCTTATTGCATTGCTGTAAGTTGTGTTACTGGAAGTCTGGTTCATTACCTTTTAATTAACAGTTTTACAATGATCTCTTTCATTAAGACACGCTCCCTGTAAAATATAATACCGAAACTCTCGTTTGTAAACAAAAACAAAGGCGTGCCTGACTAGGGTCCTTTTAGTATATGGCCTCATAAATCACTATGGTTGAGTCCTAACTTCTTTCATTGGAGAAAAATTTAATGTTAGTTAGTAACTAAAAAATTTAACAGGTGTAAGCAGCAAGAACAAAAGATCGTTTCTGGAATCCTTGCACTATTAGCTTTCTTGGACAAAAACTCTGTAAATGAAAGGGCGCCCTTCCCAAGGGTTTACGCATCACTGGTTGCCTCCCTAGGGGGCAGCAAACAATATCGTCCCAGCTTATTAGAATTCTGTGAATCTCGTGAAATCGTCATTTCCTGAAGAAGACTGCAGAAGGCGGTCAAAAATTTAGAGACAATTTAACTTTTTTAGATCTGTTTTAAACGTTTTTAAATTTCTAACTATGAACACAGATCGCTCCAACATTTTTATAAAAAATTAAGGGGAGTTTACTTAGTTGTTGTAACTTGCCTGTTTAGCAATGGGACAGACAAAGCCCAGCCAGCTGCAAAATCAGGAAATGAAAACTGAGATGGATCCTGATAGAAAGCAAAGTGATGAATGATTGCTGCCTGTTGATCTTGTATTGCATGTCCAAGAAACAGCTCCTGATGATGAATAACAAAGAATAAACTATGAGTTTAAAATGTAAGAATGATTCATTTTTTTCCTTAAAAAACAAAACAAATACTATAGAACGAAAGGTTGATTAAGACCAAGATGGACCAGTTCAGGAGAAAGAGTAGCACCTAGAAAAAACCCTCATTAAATTTCCTCTTTATTTGTGGGGGCAGAGAATGTGGGGTGGGGGGGGGGGGTGGAAGGAGAGGGGAGAGGGGAGAAAGGTGAGGGGAGAGGGGAGAGGGCAGAGGGCAGATAACCCCTTCTTGTTGCAGTTTTTCAAAGGCTACTACAGGTGTATACCAGAACTTTCACTTAAATTTCTTCATAAAACCTTTCTCTCTCTTTCTTGCATTTTAATAATTTTCCTTGGTAGAATTTTGGTTCAAAATCAAGATGCCTTCCAGAGATGAAAAGGTCGTCAATCATGTCTGACTTCAGGCGCGTAGGAGGCGGGGTTCGAGGGGTTCGAACGCACCCCCTTTGGAGGTCAATAATGGAGGAATGAAAACACAATTGTTGATTTTCAGCTTTTGGCAAATAGTGGGGGAATGAAAAACAAACTTTGAATGTTGCAGCTTTTAAATTAACCTGCACGAAACCGGTAAAAGTATCGGGGAAGTATTACATTGTTAAGAGAAAGGGCTCTCCCCTCTTTCTCAAGCATATTAAGTATGATACACCTGTTGATCTGGACGAAATTGTCAATCTATTTCAAGGCCTCCACCCGAGGATGATGCAATTGTTAAGTTTGCTTTACGAATAGTCCTGTAGTGAATGAGTAAGTAAGTGGCCTCAATATATCCTAGTGACCTAGTATTATATGTAGTCAAAATAATCCCGTCGTTGAAAAAGATTTCCTTAACAAGCGTTCGGGATTTGATAAATGGAACATCAATAGACGAAAGGCGGGGGAACACAACTTCGGGGGACCCAGGTGATAGTTGTATTTAGTGCATATTGACGCTTTGACGCTGCTTTTAGTACATTGACGGTGGAGCCGGGGGCTGGGGGCTTAAGCTTTTTACCCTGAGATGCCTTTGCAGCACACATCAAGCTTTTGTAAAACGTTTAGTGTACTAAGCCGGTTTGTATGTATGAATGTATCAAGTTAACAAAACGCCGGAAATATTGTTGTTATGACTAAAAATACCTGTTATTTTACACTCCATCGAGTTTGAAATATTGACGTGCACAATGCTGAAAATAGCATTTCCGGGCCTCTAGATTTCAAAATATTCTGGGGGATAAGCTACCAGACCCCCCTGGAGGCTCGCGCCTTTGGCGCTCGTATTTAATAACCCCCTTATAAATATTCCTGTCAATACGAACACCCTTCCAAAAACCCCAGCTACGCGCCTGGACTTTGACCACTCTTCTCAAACTGTAAATTGGCAATAAATCAATGGCCAATGTCATAGGCATGCAATGCATGCAGAGAGCTCTTTTGTTAGTAACGAGAATGAATTATAATTATAAATTTCATTGACATCGCTACAGGGCTCTCTGCAAGCATTGCATGCCTAAGACGTTAGCCAATGATTTATTGAAAATTTACAGTTTGAAAAGAGTGGTCAGAGTTAAATATGTATTTATTTAACAAATTTTGAAAGCTAATGTCATCATTCTTCAGTTAGACAAAAGTTATTGACAACATTTTTTTTACAACACACCTTTCTTGCATCAAATTTATTTAAAACTTGTACAAGTCCTGGCAGGTTGATGATGGTCTTGTCTTCACAGAAAAATATCCATCTCTTGTTGTCACCATAATCTTCAACCAAGCTACAAATATAAAATGTCATTCGTTTCTTAAAGTCCCACCTTCAACTGATATTCTTTGCAACCTTTCATTTTTGTTTTGAAAAGCTTGCTCTTGTCCCAAAACACTTAAAACTGGAAAATTACTAATACAAATTGATGGTAAAAGGGTGAATGAGGGCCTTTAAGAAAAACATGCAAAAAAGCCCATATCATGTTACAGCAAGGCGCCCAAAAGTGTGACCACTTTTAATTTATTCACATTCTTTCGTGCAGATTTAATCCAATCAAAAGTCGTGGATAGCTTGCAGTTGACTTCTGATTGGATTAAATCTGCACGAAAGAATGTGAATAAATTAAAAGTGGTCACACTTTTGGGCGCCTTGCTGTAAATTATTTCTTGTATGCACTGGAAAGTCCTTCTTCGTACAATACAGAATGTTTAAAGGTATGTTTGTATACACAGTAGTATATTAAATGAAACTCAGAACTTAAATCTTACCTGTTTATAATGGGAAGAATTGTCCATGCACCCAGTGGTGCCCAATCCTCATGCATCATCTTAAGTTCTAAGTGACCCTAACAAAATTAACATGAATGGAATACATCGGTTCTGTAATGGTACATGTATTTGATGCACTACATGTACTTTACAATGAATTTTCCATTAGAGACTCTTATCTAAACTGGGTTTTTATGGCCCTTGCATAGCCAGTGCTTGAAAAAAGAGCTGCCTAGTTGTCAAGAGCAGCTGGTAGATTTTTCTGCCAGGCAAGTAACTTTTCATTCTCAGTTTCTCACTTGCCCAATGGGAAAGGGCCCAAGCACGTCATCTGCTAACTAAATTATAAAAAGTAAACTAAGACTAGCATGGAGCTGTTCCGGGCAAGCAAAATTTTAGGGCTGTTTATCCGAAGGGCGCGCTGTAACTTATAGTAATAGTTATAGTGCATTGAACTGTGAATCCAGCAGTACAGATTTGGCCCTGATTGTTCATGTTTTGGAACAAGATAGTTAAGTTTTGCATGTCCTCTCTCCACTTTTATAAACTTTATACCTTTTCTCCCATTGCTTCTGCCTGTTCAGTGAGGGCTTGCCTAAGAGCTTTTGCTTTCTTCACATGAAATGCATTGTGTTGACTTCTAACAATTATTACTATATCCTTTAATCCTAAAGAAAACAACAAGAACAATAATTTTGTTATACACAATTGTATAATGAATTTTTTATAACTGCCTGAAATGAAGAAGTACCGGTAGCACCTAATATTAAGTTTTACTTGAAAAATAACAACAATACAAGTATTTTCAAATTTTATGGAATGTCTTTAAAACTAACACCGACTTAGTGCCTTACTTTAGATAATTGAAAATAACAAAAATTAATTATGTCTTAGTTTGTACTTATCCTTCAATAGAGCACGCTGTCCATTATGCACATTTTACAGAATATTTTTATTATTTTCATTGTTATGGAAAGACAAACGATAATAGAATTAAGGCATGATTGAAAAAGGATAAATCACTAGACAATAAACTATTTAATATATTACCTATGGGGGAAATATCTGTTTCATTTTCAACTTTTGAATCCTGAAAAAGAGTTTATTTGGTTAAAACACTGACATGTAAATTGAAATCGAATTTCAATTTATGATAAATTGTATTTTACTGTGTCTTTCAAAAACACCCATTAAACCCTGCTCAATCAATGGTTGTGTTTTTTTGCTGCTGTCAGTCATCTTAGCAAACCCGTCAGGAAACAGAAGTTCACTATAGTGAGTTCAAAGGGTCACATCTGTAAGTTGTGATTGGTAGATTTTCAAATATTTTGTTTGTTTCTTTTTTGCAAGATACATTGATTGTCATTACAAATTATTATGATTGACTGCACCAGGGGCAGATCTTGGGTGTTGGTGCAAGGGGTGCACATCCCCCCCCCCCTGAGATGATCTGTGGTTTTCTAATACAACTTGTCAGTTATGCCATTCCTTAGTGGTGCACCCCCTCCTTAAAAAAAATCCTGGATTCGCCCCTGTACACTGAAAAACAGAATCCTTCAGAGTTTGTGCATTACTGAAAGGCACAGTAAAAATAAAAAAATAAAACAAAATTCTAGTAAAATATTAAGTAAATTCTAGCTTATAATAAGTCAGAGTAAAATATTAAACATTCATCTTGATCGTCTAAAGGGGTTATTATTACATTTATGTATGACCTATCTTATTGCATGTCAGCAGGGTACAAATAAGTACACGTAAGCGCTTATTAAATTATTGACCTAATAAGAAGGCCAGACTGTGATATTTTTAGTGAGGGCAATGTGCAGAGGACACGACCAAAACTTTATCTGTCTGAGCACGGAAGAATTACGTTCGTGGGGTAGTACTGTTTTACTACAGCTGGGTGTAATATTGATATTACATATGTCCCACGCTTATAACAATATTTACGTTGCATGAATAGTCATGAATGAATGTACTATCCATATTTTATTGTGGGACAACAAAGGATCTATATCAGAACAATACCCCACCGTGTGTGCTCTAAGAGAAATAAGGTAATGCAAAAATAAGTTAATTTCTGTCACGGCGATGTTATTAGAAATGGTGATATATATTGAAAGATAAATTAAACTAAGCAGAAAATTAAGATCGGGCTTACCACAACAGCGCCAAATTCGAATCTTGTCTGTGGATCATCGGGTCCAAAATCTTCAAAATCGCTGGCAAGGTTCGGTACTGTTAAAGGACAAAAACACACGTATTATGAATCACTAAGCGCTTCATACCAAAAAGGAAAGCTATTAATACTAACCAAACAGAAGAATCGAAAAGACAGCCCCAAATAGGCCACTCATTATGCTAAACAATCTGTTTTTCCCACGAATTTCACGAAATGAATCAAAAGTGTTTTAGAGAGAGGCCTGGAAACTACTCATTGTTATTGTATCGCGGGCTCAGGGTAGATTCAAAATGGCGGAGGTTGTGTTTGTGGAAGAAGATGAGGACATCAGAGTCTTGGTAACAAAATGGGAATTATTCCAAATTTACTGTTCAGTTATCTACTTAAACCTACTCTCAAGTAAACTGTTATGTTTTTTCCATCGATAAAGAGGCTGGAATTTGAGTGGTTGCTGAGAGAACATGTACCCAAAGTTTTGACCCAGCTGGGGACCATTCTACAGGTAGAACTTTATGGCTTAATAAAATTGCTGCTTCTCGAAAACGTTTAAAGCTTTAGCAATATGAATGGATTGTTTCATTTAAAATCATTCTGTTGCTTATGTTGTTATTGGTACTGATTTATTTCCAAGGAATGTTCAAAATGTTTAAAACTCACAAGTATGCCAACAAAAGCACCAACAGGTGAAATACAAGGTAGGGAGAAGATTTCACTGATTTTAGTGTCAGTCAATCCAGTATTTCTTTTTTTATAATGTGATAATGTGTTTTTCCAGAAGATATTCATGCCTTCCACCACCCCCACCCCCACAATTCCAACCTAGTTCCCAGGGTCTCTCTTCTTTCCACCTCACTGGAGTGAGCGAGTGAGGAAAAGAGACCCTGTTTGGGTCTGGTCACATGTCTCCAGAACAAAATTATGCCTGGTGGAGGACCTGTGAGAGGATCTCTTTGTTTTCCCAATTTTTGCCTTCTTTCTTTTCTCTCTTTTTCTCTCTCTCACTCTCTTTTTATTCCTACTTTTTTGAAAATGATAATGTTCACTATTACTTGTATTCCAGGGGAAGTAAAGCCACAAGATTACTTCATGCTCTCTACACCAAAGTAAGTTGAAAATATATACAACAGTAAGCATATTCTTTATTTCTATAGAGTTATAAAAAACAAGTGGAAGTCATGGAGAATGTTAAGAAGAAGAGACTAAGCATTTTCAACATAATATTACCTGAAATTCTCCCAAATTTTCATTAATTGGTACAACTGTAACTCTTCATTTAATATGAAGGATCAGTAATGTCCAGTTCATAGCAGTATGCAGGATGCATGTCAGATATAAACCTTGTAAGGGGAGGGAGGAACAGACTGTCCACAGCCTCTCTAGTTTTCAATGCAAAAAAGCAAGAGAATTGGTGTGCGCGAGCGCTGGAGTCCAATTCTCTCGCCAATCTTTTTCCATGCTTATCAATCGAAAAAATAAGAAAAAATAGAGGGCTGTGAACAGTCTACCCGTACCTTTTACTCCCCGTTTCCTGCCCCATTCTGTCATGGTTCCCTTCTCTTTGTCTCATATCTATTGCGAAAATATTGATTGCAGAAATGTTACGTAATTTTACTCGTGTTAAGCTGGTTCCTGCCACCTCAGGAATCCCGCTTCCTGCCCTCTCTTCTCCTGCCTCCGGCTACTTTCCTGGGCTCCCGCCCTCCTGACTCCCACCACTAGTAAATGGGCTTGCTCACCATGTGTCTTTCTGTAGCTATGCAGTGTTCTCCCTAGGATTTTGGGAAAGCCAGGCGGTATTTGGACTGTGGTTTTCAAATGTCAAAACCGGAGTAAAAAGATAACTAATTTTGCTTTGAGAAGCTTTTAGTTTCTGTTCTGAGCAACCCGAGTCGACCTAGTTCTCCATTCTTTACACAAACGCGAGAATTTCGTTTCGTATTCCATGTTACGACACCTTGAAGTGCAGTTGTGTTCCTGTGTCAATTTGATAAAGGTAGCTTCCGTTCAAGGAAACAAATGCGTCACGCTCACAGGTTTGAACATAGTAATTCAAGGGTAAATCACTTTATTAATGACATTAATGGTGAGAAAACACAGTAAAAAAATAATAAGTGATATATTGTTTGCTTATGGATAGGAATTCCCAGTTCCAGATCTCAAACAGTAAGGTAACGTTGTGTTATATCTTCAATTTTAAGCCAGGCGGCAACTATTTTCCTGTGAATCAAACTATGCGGCCCGCCTGGCCTTAAATACCTAGGGAGAACACTGCTATGTGGATAGAGTGCCTGCCCAGTGTTTGGGAGTCACAGGTTTAGAACCTGTTGGGGCCTTGGATTTTTTCTTTGTCTTGTGCTCATGACATGATAAGCATTACATCTTTCTCATTACATTATTTTGGTAAATATATCAATTTTATGATTATCATAGTTGTCTTGTATTGCAGCAGTGATACCCTTAAAGGTTATGTTGCTGTGGAAGGAGAAAATATTTCAAAAGCTGTAAGTTATCTGACGACATTTTTCAATTTTTGTCTCTTTTGTCCAGAAATTCAACATATTAAGTAATTATATTTTGCAAGTTAAACTATATTCATGTTGTAACAATTAAGCTACTTAGTGCAATTACCCCTGGTACCTCTGGTATCTCTGAGGCCTGGTACTAATCCTTTCCTTCAAAAGCAAGTTTAATTCACATATTCTTGTCCTGTGCAAATCAACTTCATTCTCTTTCAAAAGGTGTTTTGCACCAAGTTGTATAATTTTTTAAACAGAGGAACACAGCAACTCGAAAATAACTTGTTTTGCTTTTTACAGGACCTCAAATTTAAACTTCCCAAAGTCTCAAGTTCTGGTTTTCGGGTATTTATAAGAGAACGTCTTCCATGGAAATTAAAACAGGTAATATGCATATTAAATGTGTTGGACACAAGTTTTATTTTCTAAAGGTCAAAATCTTACTAAGTGTGGTAGGGTAAATTTCAATGTTTGTTTTATTTCTGAGTTATGTTATTTTATTGTAATTATGTTATCGAATATTTAAATTGTTGTTATAGTTAGTGAATTTTGTTATCTTTTTTAATATTTTTAGGATATCTTTTTACATGTATTTTTAAATTTTAATTTGTACACGGTCCCACAAGCTTTTAGCTTTAAACTTTTTACCGTGGTTAAATAAAGTTATTATTATTATTATTATTATTGTTATTATTATTATTATCATTATTGTTATTATTATTTGTTATGGTTATAAAAAAACACTTGTTACAAGTTTTTCATTTTGATACATTCCACCACCAAAAAAACACTTGTTTAAAGTTTTTCATTTTGATAAATTCCACCATAATCCTGTAGTAAAAGATTTGTTTTATTTACAGAAATTATCAGACAGAGATTGACACCAGTTGTTATTGTTATAGCGTTATCTTTTTTTATTTCATTTTTTTTGTTTCTGAAGATTCAAGATGCCATTAACTACTTGCAACTTGCCATAGAAAAAGTTGAAGAAACTAAAGCAAACTGTAATTTCTCTTCAGGACGAGAAGTCAGTAAGGTAAAAAGAGTGTTTTTGTACTATAATAATTTGAGTTAATCTGCTAAGTAACATTTTAGCTAAAAAACATAGCTTAAACAGTTTTAAAAACTATGTGACTGATTGCATTGAGCGAATTTTGGGGAGAGTACAATCGTGTACTTGAAAAGACTATGAATTTCTTCATGTAGGCTTGAGAATGTCCTGAATGTGTGATCAAAATTTTGAAGAAAGTTAATATTTAGCAATGTGGGTGTTAAAGATTTGAAAATTCAATTAAGCTGAAAATCAATAAATAAATCTAATTAGTATATACCACACAAGTACATAGTGCTTTTTGTACAAAGTGAATAGTGCTTTTTGCGTGTGCTGATTGGTTAACTCGGAGGTGATTAGCAAAGTATAATTCACCTCCGAGCAGGCTCCGAGCAGCTTAAGAGAAACAAACAGCCTTTGCGCGTCGCTTTGTTTACCGAAAGTGATGTTTTGGTCCACTAGTTATTCAACTTGTGTAGTATATACTAAAACAATTCTTCACCTCAGTGTCGGTGAATGTGGTGGATATTTACCTCGTCGCTTTGCGACTCGGTAAATATCCACCACATTCACTGACACTGAGGTGAAGAATTGATTGAATGAATGAAATACTTTATTAAAGTGTCTGAGGTATTTAGCTTAAAAAAAACTACTTGTGGACACTATTTACATTATTATATATCTAAGCAATTTAAAATATTTACACTTAAATTCTAAGAAGAAAAAAAAAAGAATCGTACTACATAAATAAATAGATAAATAAATGAATAAATAAAAAAATGACAATAGAATATAAAATTTTATAATAAAAGTAGGTTAAAGATAAAAATTGCAGTTAAGAATTAAAATTAAAAATTTAAAAATGTATATCGGCTAGCTGCATATGTCACATTTTCACTCAGTTTGTATAAGACGTGTGAGGTCTTTCCTCCCAATACTGTTTTTAAAACTCGCGATTGTTAAAAATATAGTACTGTAAAAAGTAAATATTTTTCTTCTTGTTCTTTAAGACAGAAGCTGCCATTACCGTGTTTTGTTTTCACTTGATAGTAAAAACTTTCTTGCTGAAATTCACCAACAGGTTGTGGAAGAAATAACAAGTTTTTTGACCAAAGGAAAGTCAAGACTGTCTTTGCCTGATAAAACGCCTGTTTTAGATATGTTAACATCTGGAAACCAGGTACCTAATTGGGAATTAATTTTATTCTAAGTTTTAAGTTTGTACTTTGTATTAGTATTAACTGTTATGCAAAGGAAAACCTGCCATTGAAACAACTGCAGGTTTTACTGTCTTGCCGACTACATGTAGCAAAATTATGACACTTAAGCGCAAGATCAAGGAGGGGACGTTGTGTTGAACAGCACATTCTTCCAAATTGTGTTATATGAAATGTTTGAAGCCCAGTGAAGGGAATTTGTCTGCCGACCTTGAGAGTTGATGGTTTAGCCACTCTCTCTTTAGAAAATTTGAACAGTACATGAAATAAACTTTGTATAATGAAAGCACTTTCTTGGAAAAATGTCAGTGCTTTTTAAAATGCCAAGGTATAAAGGTGTAATAGTGTTGACTACAAAAATGTGCAAAAAATTTAGTTTGAATTAGCAAAGGTTTTGAGTTATTCAAGTTTGAGTTAACTGAGTAAAAATGACTTTAAAGTCTAGGGTCAAAACCAAGGGAAATGGAAGTACGTTCGAGTTAGCGGGGTGTTCCAGTTAACCGAGTTAGAGTTACCAGGGTTCTACTGTATTTATATTGAACATTTCTTTTTCTTTCAGCGGGTGTTCAAGCCTGGTCTACCAGACGATGTGGTTGCTTACTTTTGTCTTAACAGTGACAAACTTGTTCTGTCAATCTACACTTTAACAACACTTCCTGTACCACCTCAAAGTTCTGTAAGTTGATTTCAGCACTGCTTCCTCACACCTATATCTGATATCTGGTAACAAAAAAAAAAGATTTTGATAATGATTAAATGTTGTTTGCTACACAGAAGCAGCCCCAGGAGAATGACCCAGTTGGACAAACATTGTAAGCACTTTTTAAATCAAGGCTGTTAAGTCAACAATTTTTGAGTGTCAAATTTAATTTAGGTAGACATGATTTAAACATAAGCTTTTTACAGGTTCTCAGGTTTTTAAATTATTGCCAGTGGCAATTAATGTGGGAGGTGTGGTGGACCCCAGGGGGGTACTCTGGCTTGTAAATGACGGGGATGATCAAAGGATTTTTTGGGGTTTGAAATTTTCGATTCCGGGATTTTTTTGGGTTGGAAAATTTGGCAAGTTTTTTTTTGGGTGACTTGATTAAAATAGGGGATTTTTTTGGGGTATTAAAAACAAACTAATAAAAGTGCCTTGGCGAATTTATGGTATGATGAATAATCAAACTCGAGCGTTATTGCCCCTCCTGGCAATTTAGGGGTAATTTGACAAGGGATTTTTTGGGGGGTTATTTTTGGTCCAGGGATTTTTTTGGGTAATGTCGGAAGACTTAGGGATTTTTTTGGGTCACAGATATTGCCTTCATTCGATCATCCCCGTCATTTACAAGCCGCAGTACCCCCCCTGGGTGGTGAACTAATGGTTAGTGCACTGGACTCTGGATTGACTGGTCTGGGTTCAAGCTCTGGCCAGGTTCATTGTGTTGTGTTTCCTGGGCAAGAAACTTTTATTGTCATAGTGCCTCTCTCCACCCAGGTGTACAAATGGTTACTGCCGAATTTAATGCTGGGGGGCGGGGGGGGGGGTAACCCTGCGATGGACTAGCATCCCATCCCGCTTCATGCTACTAAAACTGGAATAAGCTGATCTGGCCTGATGGGCCACTGGATTGAACACAGATTTTTCCTTTTACACAAAATGCATTTCAGTCACTTTTAGTATTTCTTTGTTTGTTTGAGTGCACGTCAATTTTTGAATTTCTTTTATTGACCTCTTGATATGAGGCACTTAAATGAATAATATAAAATAAGAAGCAGTTAAACAAGAATATAGTAGAAGAAGAGAGCCTACATGCTAAATTCTGTAGGAAAATCCCCATCTTGTAATATGGCAAATATAGTTTCTAGTATGTTTCTATATGATTTCTTTTATAAATGTTCTTTCTGATCATGCATACAGTGAATACAACAACAAATGGATGGAAATCACAAGTCACTTTGAGGTAAAGTAAACTTATATTTAATCATCAGTGAAGCGTGACTGAGTCTTACCGGTAGATATAATCTTTGCAACAAATACATAATCTTTATAGTTTCCTTAATGAGTTAAACTATATGTTGCTGAAATTTATGGAAGATTATTGTGTTAGATTGTTGCCATTCTTAATAGTCAGGTTTGTAATATTTTTACTTTTTTCTGTTTCAGGTTGATTGTTCGATTCCACGGCTCAGTGATTCAGTTTTACTCATTGGAGCAGCACTTAGATTATGTCAACAGTTGAAAGATAAGGTAAGAATGTTGAACATCTTAGATTTGTCATTTCATAATATTATTAAAAAGATGATGATGCAGGAGGCACCATGGCCTAATGGTTGGCGCACTGGACTCTGGGTTCGAGCCCTGGCCAGGATCATTGTGTTATGTCTTTGGGTAATACACTTTACTCTCATAGTGCCTTCTCCCCCCCCCCCCCCCCACCCCCCGGTGTATAAATGGGTACTGGCAAATTCAGTGCTGGGGGTAACCCTGTGATGGACTAGCATCCCATCCAGGGGGGAGCAGAAATACTCCTAGTTGCTTAATGTTATGGAAACCTTGATAAGCTCTGGCCTGGTGGGCCACTAAGCTCAAATACAGACTTTTTTTTGTCATTTATTATTATCTTTTGTTAAAAATAGTTTGAAATTAACATCAAGTTGGTTGGGTAAAATTTATTGCCAGCATCTTGTGATAAATGAAATTTTGTTTTCTTAGTTTGCAGTTTTTTCTGTGCTTGTCTCAAGGTGACCAAGTTATTATTAAGTATTATGCTGGATTTTTAAAGTCCCGTATGGAACACAGTAGATTATTTAATTTATTTTATAAGATTTAACAAATATATTAATTACAACCCCCAAAGATTACGCCAGTCAAATAATGTGGAATATACTGATAATGAAACTATTGTAAAAGTAGTATACCTTTGTCAATGACAAAGCAGCGGGGATTAGCTTATTTATATGCTGTCTCTGCTTTAATGAGCCAAATAGAATTTTTTACATCATTCAAAACTGAAAATGGATTTTAAGTCTCTTACACAAAATAAAATCATTTTTGACTTTATTAATCAAGTAAATTACATTCTGAATGCACAACTTGTTTAAATATGTAGAAAAAAATTCTAGTTAGGTCTTTTAATTGAGAACAGAATTGTTACTATCATAGAATAATCAAACTATTGTTGATGTTAATCAGGAGTTCCTTTTATTGCTTTGCAAATTTATCAGTGCTTTTAAGACTCTTGAAAAGTCTTCTTTTTGTAGTGAAATGGCCTTACATGAAGACCTTTTAAAGAGAGTTAAATTGTGAAAATGTTTGTGTACAATTAAATTCCTTTTAGAAATTTTAGAGGTTTTTTGAAAATTGTGGAGAGATTTTTTCTAAATATATGTACTCTTACTGCAAATATCTTAAAGTATCTAAATCTTGTAACTGTGTCATCATTGTAACAAAGTAATAAATTATTATGAAATATCATAACTACAGGAAGTATGAATTCCTTTTTAGTACAAAATGTTCATTATTTAAGTCTTTAATTAAAACCTGAATAAAGCATATTAACATAATTATATTAAGTTTCCTTGTCATTTTTTTTTTTGCCTGTTAGCTTTGTTTATATCTTATAAAGAATATTGCCCAGTTTTGATGAGCCTGCAAACGCAGAGGCATTTCCGGCTGTCGTTTTTCGGCGGAGAGAAATGGCAGCCGGAAATACGTTTGCAGGCTAAGTTCTGATTGGCTGAAATGAGAATGTCACTTTCTGAAGAATATTTTTTTGAATACGACAGATTGAAGGGATAACAATTATTTTCAAAAATCTTCTGAAGATCCTTGAGATCTCCCAAAGATGCTATGAAAGTAACTGAATGGCTGGGAGTATAACCACTTTATTGAATCTTTTGCCCAGGGGTGGGTGGGGGTTGCTCATTATATATAGTGGACTGTACAGGGGTGTTCTGCCTGAAAGGGATACCTTAATTTTATGCTGAAGGTTTATTAAAGGGTAGTCTCCTACACAGACGTTCTTTAGCCTAAAGAACATCTGCGTAGGAGGCTATTAAAAGGGTAGCTAGGGTTTTTATGAGTTGGAGTACAGAAAAGAGTGGGGAAAAGCTGTCATTTAGGTGTTTAAAAGGGCCATATAGATGCCAAATGGTTGTTTATTCAAGTGAAAAGTTCAGTAAAGAGATTGTGCAGGAAAAGCGCAGTTTCTGTATCAACTCAAACCTTTAATTTCCATGTGTTTACATTTCAGTCCAAGATAGCCTGCGAGCAGGCTCACGTTGGGGCACGCGCGAATATACGTTGGGGCACACGCGAGTGGCGAGCGTAGCGATAAGGCGGGGGAGTGGCGCCAATAAAGTGAGCCTGCTTTGATCTCTCTATATTTTTCATTTCTGCTTTGCCTGAGCAAAGTGAAATACCATTGGCCGAAAGGCGAGAAAGGTGAGAAAACTGTCAATCTGTTTTGTTTGATGAGGTGCGATCAGATCCCCATGGAGTTCAGTTTGCCGCGGGTTGTCGCAAATCAGTCGTCAACAATCAGCAATATTATGGAGAGAGAGTCGAGTGCGTGTATTTCTAATGTTTCAGCGAAGTTCTAGTCTGTTTCTGCTAACCTAAAAAAGGAGCTGGATACGCTGTTAAAAGTTTGTTGATGAACCGAGATGTACTCGCCGTTTTGCTTGAATCGGTTTTCGCTTTCTTCGCATTCGATTTCCCTTTCCGCAGCGCTTTAGCTACAAACGAATACAGCTCGTGCACATTTCTTATTTTCCGTGCACAAGCCTGGCAAACTCCATCGGATTTATTCGAGGAGGCTGTCACTTGTAAACCAACATATTAGCACAGTTAAGCGAGGATAACACCGGCGAAACCTTTCTGCTTTGACGCTTGAAAGGAATTTTCTGTTGCGATCACACGAGCCGACTCTCCATATTGGACTTTTAACGAACACGCACACAGTCGGCAGAAATCTCTAACCGAAGGAAGAAGAGGTTTTTTTCAACGCTTGCTTTATTTCTTCGGTGTAGCATTCACAACCGAGATTATGGAAAGTCTGCATTGGAAATTTTCCCGATAAATCTGAAACTATCAGGCTTATTCGCTGTCAACGTTCCTGTCAAACTTCTATTTCCGGTGAAACTTAATTGACTTATCAGTGTTCCTGCGGTTTCCGGGGTGGAAGTGAAAAATTAGCAGAGATCAATGCAGGCTCACTCGCGGCTGACGCCGCTCGCTTTCGCGGCTTCGCCGCTCACGTGTCGCGGCTTCGCCTCTCTCGTGTAGCTATCGTGCGTGCCCCAAGGTGAGCCTGCTCGCAGGCTAAGTCCAAGAAAAAACTAACCGTATGCAAATATAGTCCTATCCTCATATTTTTAAATACAGTCCCTAAAGGATTACATAACCGCTGGTTACATAACTATTCAACGAATCTGATTATTTCACTAACAGAGATGAAGAAAGCCTCAAAATACTTTCTAAACGTCTTCTGAAAATATGCACAAATTAATTTATTACTGTTTAGCCATTGACCTGTGTCTCTCCTCCCCCAATTCAAATTTAGCACGTGACGTGTCCCCTCTTAGTAAAAAATTTCGTACTCAGTCTTTCGATGTAAACAAGTTGAGTTGGCCATGCTCGGAGGTTCTTGAGTTCGTTATCGCCATTTTCACATCAGAATGGCCTCTAGACTGGAGCGTTCGCCTTCGGTGGAACGTGTTTCGTCGCTTGCAGAAGTAGTGGAGATAATTTTAACGTTTCTGCCCGCAAAAGCACTTTTTATGTGCGCGCAAGTTTGTCGCTTATGGCGAGACACAGCCAGACGAATAATTCGCTCAAGACAAAGATTGGGCTGGCTCAGTTTTGTGTTTCATCATGGAGTTCACGGTACTCCATGCACGTCTAAGGTAAGGAAAATTAAAGTTCATTCATTGAAAGCCATGTATGTAAATTTATCCACCGCAAAAACATTTCCCAAGTAATTCGCATAACTCCAGGAAAAAATGCTTGGGGAAGCTACAATACACTTCTGGTTCTAGAATTAGAATCTACAGGGCCTTTGTATTGTGCTCGTAATTCATTTACTTTTTATTTTGTCCTTTAGTCGGTGCTACGTCGTCCGAAATGGTCATTAACTAGATTAAGTAATCCCTTTTGCGACAAAAACAAACAAAGTCATTTACTGCAGGGTATTTCTTGGAGAAGAAAGCGGACAGCCAGTTTCGTAAGCTTATGTGAATAACAAGCTTAGTATTTCCTTATCTTCATTTTCGTCATATTTAGCATTTTACTTTCGAAGGACAGTATATTACCTAAAATAGCGAGTTTTGAACGTGCAGTTTTTAAGACTGAACATCTCCAAGTTTAATATTGAAGCTAAGGCCAATTGCTATGAGCCCCCCCCCCCCGAAACATTTAAAGGGAAAAAATAAATTATTATAATTATGGTAGTTACAATAATTGAGTAAGTATTAATATTATTAAATGCACATTTTCCATGACATTTAAATCTTATCAGCTTAAAACAAACTGCGGGAATTCAAGACATTACATAATTAATCTAATCTACATACCGTAAAATTCCGGTTATAAGCCCCCCCGCTTATAAGCCCCCCCGGTTATAGGCCCATCAACCTGGAAACAAAAAAATACATCCGGTTATAAGCCCCCCCGGATGTAAGCCCCCCTCTACCGGATGACAGTACTGAACAGGGCTAAATGTTGCCTTTTTTGTGCGTTTTTAACTTAAAAACGTATTTCGATCAACACTCCCGAGGCTCGTTTCGAAACGTTTTTTTCCTTCCGCTTATAAGCCCTCCCGAATATAAGCCCCTCTGCTTATAAGCCCACCCAAAAACCCTTACGAAGTTGTATAAGCCCAGGGCTTATAACCGGAATTCTACGGTATATTAATAGCGGAGCTCTACAGCGGCCCGCAGGGCCGCAGAGCAGAGCACCATACTCATGAAAGAAGGAACACTATCGAAATGAGGTTTCATGGTCAACATGGATAGCGGCATGGTTCGCGGGTGCGTACGGCGTACGGAGTCGCGCAACATGGCCGCCATAGTTTGATGGTAGAAATAGTGAAGCAAGAAGGCCGTATAAAGGCGGCCTTTAAAATTTAAAGAGGTTTGAAAAGAAAAACAAGAAGCAATGAAACAAAATATGGCTGAAAATTAAGTGTAGAAAGTAATCGACCGCCAAAAAAGTGGACATTGAGAGCCATAATCGATCGATGACTTTCGTGTCTATCTGTAAAGCCAGCATCGTACATGTAGGAGTATCAAAAAGCTAAATCGGGTTGATATAATAAACAAACCATTTTATTGCTATGGGGTAAAAAAAAAAAAAAAAAAAAAAAGAAAAAAAAACTTGACCCTCTGGGATCCGCAGACTGGCACCTTACCGATTGAGCTAATCCGACAGACTCAGCGATTCACGTTGAGTATATCCTATATCAATGTAATAGATATTGTGGAGTCTACTAAACTGCTGCGAAACTTTTACAGGATCGCGAAACTATTTTCTATTGCTAGAAAGCAGATAATTTACTGTACTCTAAAGTAATTTTTCGTACCATGAGTAATGATTTTGCCCCGCTTTAAGATTATTATTTTTGTCGTACTGCTGACATTTCGGTTTAACCGTGAGCTATTTAAATTTGTCTTGAACCTATCAACCGCCATAAACATTTAGTACTTTGGCCGCTTATTCACTAGAATGAAAACATTGTAAGCTCCAGTGAAAATTAAATAAATGGGGAGCTCCGCTTTTAGGCTTGCCTAAATCTATATATTAGAATGGTTACAAGTCCCCTGGATAGCCACTCTGGGACACAGTCAAACCTTCTGCAAGCGACCACCTTTGGGACCAGAAAGAGTGTCTACTTAAGAGAGGTGTTGCTTGTAGATGGTTAAAAACATAGTGTTTGTATGCGACTGGGGCAATGACGTAGTGTCTGCCTGCCGATTGGGTACAAAAACTTAAGGGAGGGGGGAGGGGAGCAGTCTCCTTGATCCCTCCCCCCAATTCTGCCCCTGATTATATTAGCTCCATAAATTTACAGTGTTGATGTTGTTACAGTGTTTATGTGTGTTTTGCATTTTAATGTTGCAGTTACAGTTTGTGTTGAATAAATTGAAGACCCTGCAATTATATGTGGTCCATTTTGAGAACTTTTGTGCTAGTTGAGGGTCCCCTCAGGCTACTCCCAAACTCCTTAACTCCTCAGACTGGTCAAAAGCTCACTTTTAACCCTGATGAGCATATAAATAAGCCCAAGGCTTATTTATGGAAGTAAAAGGGCTTTTAACTTTGCATGCAATAATGATGACCCTTATCTTTAGTTTTTTTGGAAGACGAAGAGCCACCCTGTGGAAGCTCTTCCAATAAAGCCATTATTATTATTATAATAATTATTATTATTATTATTATTATTATTATTATTATTATTATTATTGTTATTATTATCCAACATGTTTGTGATGTAATGCATCAGTTATAAGTGCTTACAAAACAAGAAATCTTCAAGCAGTGTATTTGAATGAAAGCTTGCAAATGAGAAAAACTGATTCTTCGAAATGCAGTGAAATTAAATCGGTATATAAAAAGGTAGACTGTTTACATCTCCAGACATACTTCAAATGACCACTGTCTTGGTTTCATTATGGTATGTTTAATCTCTGGAGAATACCAAAATCTACTGACGGGGTGGGGTGGGGTGGGTTTAAGAGACAACCCTCCAAGTTAAGACCATGTTAGTCACCATGGCGACTAAAATTTTGGGCAGGCAAATAATTGGAACCGAAGTCGCCAGCCTGGCGACTAAAATTGAGAAGAAGGATTGAAAGCGTGAGCTTAATTTACTGTAGCGAATAAAATTTTTCACTGGCAACCAAACTTGAGCAGTTGGTGGCCAATGGCCACTAAGGAAAAAAATAAACTTGGAGGGTTGAGAGAGTGTGAAAAATATTGCTCAGCACCCCAACCCTATACACACTGATGTCTACCCCCTTGGTAGATTGTGCTTGCCATATACAGGTTGTAAAATGGAGTTGGCAGGCTTTTGAAGTACCGTAATGATTCGATTTAGCGCCCTCCTTCCAATAAGTGGCCCCTTCCGAATAAGCGCCCCCCTTCGAATGTGTTTTTGTTAATAAGCGCCCCTATTCCAATAAGCGCCCCCATTCTTATAAGCACCCACATTCTTATATGCGCCCCTATTCTTAAAAGCGCTCCTATTGTGGCTAACTGGCCCTACTGAAGTCGTTGACGTTGAAAAGATAAACTCATGAACTTGTAATGAACTGGTAGTGATGAACTTGTAATGAACTGGTAATGATAGTTTTCTAAAAAATGCCAACTGAATGTTTTTAATTAGTAATTTGTAACAAAAAGAAGGTTGGTGTGATATACTTTTTTGCTGATCCAAGTTGTTTAAACAAGTTTTATTTTTTCTTAGCTTTCTATGGAAATCTTAGGCCGAAGAATTGTTGAATTTTTGGATGAGCTTCCTTTGGTTCCAGCAGCATGCATCCTCTTAGTGAGTAGGTGCACAGAATATGCTGATGCAAAAAAAGATGAAATAAAAGGCCTAGTAACGGCAGTGAAGGGCTGCTTACCTGATTCATGTGCACTTATTGGATGCGTTGGAGCAGGCATTATTGGAACAGGAGAGGGTGGGTTTTCGGAAGAAGTGGAAATGGCGGAAGGTGTTGCCTTGCTGTTAATGCCGCAAATAGAGGGTGTTTCAGCTAAAGTGATCAACTTGAACATCACAGAGGTAAAGAACAACAGAACATTCAAATCTCGCTGGGAAAAATCTTTGAAAATTCCTTCTGATGGGACAGTCAAGTGTGCCTTTCTTTTGGCCAAAGGAGACACTTACAACCTTGATGTTATAGGGAAAGTGGCTTCAGGAATTTGGAAGGTAAATAAACTTCATTTGTTTACGAATATATTAGAATTGTGCACTGGAAATGAGTGCTAGTAGTTCACTGGTAAGAAAATGAGAAAGAAATTTTTTAATTGTTTTGCAAGTAAATTGCTTTCTTGCGGCAAAAGGGTACACACAAAAGGTAGGTCTGCAATACATACATACATACATCTGTTGCAGTATTTCCCCCCGTAAGCTATATGCTGTAACTTTATCTTGTTGTGTTTTGTGCCCACTTTTAGTGTTACGTGCATAGCAGCTGTCTTTTGACATGCTAAACAAACAAGACGGATCGAAATACACCAGTCACATGACCTCCTTAACCTGTGGGCTCATTTGCATGAAACAAACACCACCTGGTATGCATCGGTTTCGATTGGCTCATTTCAAACAGCATGTCAAAAGACAATGTCGAAAGATGGATATTTAACAATTATCCTGCGAAATCAGGTGGAATATCGCCTGATACTTAGCCGACGAGGCCGTGGGCCAAGTGGGCTAAAATCAGACGATATTCCGCAAGATTGAGCTGGATAATTGTTTAATTATTCAACGAATTGTCAACGAAACACATTTTGCAGATAGAAAAACTGTTATTATGCAGCACTTTACAAGATTTCGGACGAATCTTCGCAACCTACGTATATCGCAGGATATATGTCATGTACGGATGACAGATAACGTTAACATTTTGATCATATATGGGCAGCACGCGCATGTGTTGAATAATAAAGAAAGATAGCCGCTATGCACATACTGTAATACTGAAAGTGAGTGTAAATGAAGGACTGTGTTTCTGTTTTAGGTTTGCAACAATGAGGAAGATGATAAGTCAGAAGTGGTGATAATTGGTGGACTTGTTGAATCATTCTTGATGGTGGACAATGAAGTAAGGAATGCAGGTGTCGTAGGACTTGCAATAGCAGGCGACGTGGAAGCCATTTCCATGGTTCACCATGGAGAAACTGCGGAAGGGGTGCAACAAAGCTTGAAGCAACTGAAAAAGTCTGGGATTTCATGTGAAAAGAATACAGCTTGTTTCATGGTGACTTGCATTGGTCGTGGTGAAAAGTTTTACAGTGCGAAGAATGTCGAGACTGGGATTTTCCGACAGGAATTTCCTGGTATACCTGTAGTGGGTTTCTTTGGCAATGGAGAGCTGGGGTTGGATCTGCATTCATGCGAGGGAAAGCTTGAGAGAGACGGTCACTTTTTGCACTCTTATTCGTCAGTATTTTGCTTGTGTTCCTTGTCACCACAATCAAATGACAGTTCAACTGATGAAGGCACAGTTACTTTGCGTTCAAAGGCATCTGATTCAAAAGAGAAGCCATGCTCAAGTCATAAGTCTGTGTGACTCAGTAACAGACAGTTTTGTTGATTGTTCAAATTCTGTTGATGAAAATTTAAATGATTTTGTGAGACTGGTAAGGCAGATGATTAATCAGTTGTTAACGGTTAGGTATGTTCAAATGTTTAAGACTAATATTTGATCAGGTCTGACCAATTTAATGAACAGAACTGGTACTGGCTGTTAACGTTGCAGAGTATAAAAACATTCCAACACTTTCTGTGTTCCGAGCATTTTTGAACAAAAGAACTGGAAAGTCTTGCTCTTAGGGTAAGGTGGCATATCATTAACTAAATATATTGACTTGTCTGGCTGGCCACTAGACCTGACAATTTGAAGAATGTTCTTTTGTAGAGTTGTAAAAGTGGAGTCTTAGAATCCCAGAAAGTTCAAATTAGAATTTTGGATGTGTAAGTCCTTGCCCCAAAAAGGTATATTGACAAGCCAGTGGGTGAAAACCTCTTCAGTGGACTACGCTGGCCGTTTGATAGTGATTAATCCAGTGGATAGTTGTATCCATCATTTGGATATTTGGAGCCTGGATTTTACTATTTTGCACCCTTTAGATAAATTAATATCTTATTATAATAATTGTAAATATATTATTATAATTATTGTAAATCTATGATCAGTTAATGTTTTCAACAATAATCACAACATTATCATGATACCGGTAATTATTGTTTTCTCCTTTCATTTAATTTCTTTTATCTGTGAACAGGGTTACTTGGGGTTCGTGTTTTGTAGTTGATAGTTTATTTCTTTTTCATTAATAGCCATGTTCATGTACTAGTCTAATTGTGCATATTCATGTCTGTGTTTCAGTGGTGAGTACCGGGGGGGGGGGGCACTCCCTATAATGGCCTATATGGGGAGGCTCTGCCCAAAAGGGTACCTTTTTTAGGCTTCCGGTATATAAAAGGGTATGGATTTTACCAGTTTAGGTATATGAAAGGTAGAAAATTCTGTCATTAAGATATTTAAAAGGGCCTTTAAATTAAATATTTCGAACAGATGCAACTTATGGCTGTATCATCTTAATTTAGCTCCACATAAAAATGTCAAGAAAACATCCTGTTTTAAGTATTATGTCGTATTGTGTAGGTATATGAAAGGGGTACCTTTTTTTCAATAAAAGGTAAACAAAAGGGGTGACTTTTCTGTCAAAATGGTATATAAAAGGGTTGGACCTTGAGGCAGAGCCTCCCCATATAAAACTTTTTTGAGTACCCCCCCCCCCCTCTGGGGGTGTGTATATGACAGAGGGAGAAGGGCTGTTTGGAGCTAAAACTGAAACAACTTTATAGGCTACCTTCCCCTTCCAGTCACATACCCCATCTTGTCGGCGACCTTTAGTCATTCATCGCTGTCTAGCTGGTTGGGTTTCTGCTCCCACCCTGGGTCTTTGTTCCTCTAATGCAGTCCCTCTGCACCCACCTTAATAAGGAGTTCCAAACAAGAGTCTGTCTGTATGGACACTGCCGTCAGAGCTTCAGGGATTGGGTTGAGGTAATTTCCGGCCCTATCTCCTTCTGTTCTCTCAATTAATTTTTATGGATCTGCCCCTAAGTTGGGCCAATTTTGTCTAAAACCATGTAATACTTCCATAACAAATAAGTTAGTAAATGAAAGCCAGCAGAGTGGTCCTTTACCTTACTTTGGGCTCCAGCTAGCCTAGGAACGCAGACATATTTCTGGCTGTTGCGGCGGAGAGATATGACAGCCAGAAATATGTCTGCGCAGGCTAGGCTCCATCTGGGTAGGGCAGCATTATAGAAGCATTTGTACATGTGTGTCAGACTGTGCTTATATATTTAACAGAATTAAAATAATTTCTTGCCATGAGTAATTAAATTGAATTACTCACAGACATTCAATTTAAAAATAATTTTTGTAGCATTTTTTCATTATCAGCACTTTTAATTTAAAGTAATAAATAGGTCACATTTACAAGATCTTTATTTTTATCTACCATTACCATTATTACCATAATTGAGAGAAGTGTCTTGCCCAAGAATACAACACAGTCACCCCAGGGGGGTACTCCGTCTTGTAAATGACGGGGATGATCGAATGGAAGCAAAACTCAGGACCCAAAAAAATGCCTAAGTCTTCCGACATTACCCAAAAAAATCCCTGGATCAAAAATAACCCCCCAAAAAATCCCTTGTCAAATTACCCCTAAATTGCCAGTAGGGGCAATAACATGACACAAAGAATGTTCCTTTTGTTTATTCATCACGCGAAGGCCGCGCCAAGGCACTTTAGTTCATTTTTAATACCCAAAAAAAATCCCTTATCTAAATCAAGTCACCCAAAAAAATACTTGCCAAATTTTCCAACCCCAAAAAATCCCAGAATTGAAAATTTCAAACCCAAAAAAATCCTTTGATCATCCCCGTCATTAACAAGCTGGAGTACCCCCCCTGGGACAGTGACCCTGGCCAAGGCTCGAACCCTGAACGTCCACTATGGAGTGCGGCACACTGCTTTGTTAGTTTTTCCTTTTGATATAATTTTTCTGTAATTGAGGGTGGTAAGCAATGCTTTAATTGAACTTCCTGTCTGTAACTTGGCATTTAATAATAATAAAAATGTTTTATAATTATATAATGCCAAATTAAAGACAGGAAGCCGTATTAAAGGATTATTTAATAGTCCCACCTCAGGGACAGCGGAGCATTTTTCCAGGTGGGGGGCGACTAGTGACGAAGTGGGGGGCTTAGAGACTCTTCTCTTAGTAAGTCTTTTTTTTTCGGAAAAAGTGGGGGGGCTAAAGCCCCCCAGCCCCCCGGCTCCGCCGTCCCTGCACCTAAATATTTGTTTGGGATTTGTTTGTTTATTATTAGGCCAGTTTTTCACTGACTGGAATAAATAGGGCAGGGTATCGTTTTTACAAATCCGTCGTGTAAGAATTTATGGGCTTAAAAAAATATTTGATCAAGTTTTGAGAAAGTTCAACTGAATAACCCCCTTTGAATCAACATTACTTTTTGTACAATTTAAGATTGTTTAACACATTTGTATGTGGGAGGGCGGTGGCCTAATGGTAAGCGCGCCGACCCGGTCGAACGGCCCGGGTCGAGGCCGACCGGGGCGCTGCGTTGTGTTCTTGGGCAAGACACTTTACCTCACAGGCCTCTCTCCACCCAGGTGTAATGGGTACCGGCGTTTACTGCTGGGGGGTAACCCTGCAATGGACAGCATCCCATCCAGGGGGAGTAGCAACTCCTAGTCGCTAATGCTACGGAAACCGGGATAAGCTCCGGCGTATGGGCCTCATGGCTCGGAGACAGACTTTACCTTTTTTTTTTTACCTAACACATTTGTAGCCATTTATGAATGCTGTTTTGACAATTTTCCTTGTTTCATTCCACACTTCTTCCCTTAGCAAATACAGGTGTTTTCGACTTTCAACTTCCTATATTGTTTTTCATTAATTCTCCTTTGCTTCCTGTTCCCTTTCCAGCCAACTAACTGTATCTGAGCTTAAATTAGAAATCCAGCATTGATAGCTGGAATATTGATGAAAACGTTACCATTTAAACCTCTTTTATTTCAGTCAGTCTTCTGTTTGTGCCCTGCCATTTCTGCTTCTTTTAATCTTCCTGCTCAGCCCCTTTTGCCTGAGTCCTGCCCCCTTTCTTCCCTCTACTAACTATGCCTTAATTCAGTAAAACTTTCTATCCTAAGGCACATGATAGCAAATAACTCTTCTTTCACTATAAGAGATCTCCTTTTTGACAATCTTTTTATGTATGGAGCTGACTTAGACTGTTTAGGATTGTTGGTGAACTGCTCTTCAGCTCCTAATGGGTCTATTACATATAACCTTAACAAAATAACCAGTTACTGGCGAGATTCTTTTGAAATACACACTAAAATAGGATAGAGGAACTTTAATACTTTCTAAATTTAAAATCGTTAAAGCGGAAATGAAATAAAACCTTGCCTTTCACTTTTAAGGGATTTTCAGCGATTTTTCCCTGAAATGGATTTATAAGGAAGTGACTGATCTACTTACAGCTCATGTGGAACGCACGAGAAGTCACGTGATACCGGCTTTTTCACACCAATCGGAAGGCGCGAGTACGCCATGAGCTCATTGTTGCTGGGAATGGCGATAAAGTTTGCGAAATTTTACCCTAGTTTTAGTTAAACTTTACACATTGTTTTTACGCTTTTAATAATTTTAATCAATGCAACAATGGCTGAAGTCTTCCCTTTAGATATAAACGATCAAATAGACGAAGAGGATTTGAGCGACGATGAATTCGAAGAGGTAAGGCCAGTTTTGAATAAGCGGCGGGGATGAAATTGCGTATAACGAAAATATATTCTTTAGGCAATTGTTAACTGCATCGATCGAGTATTAAAGTATTACTATGTTGTTTGTAGGGGCAGGTTTACGATGAGCCGATGGATAATGACGAAAGGTGAATTTATGCCGGCGAACCGGCGTGTATTTTGAAATTTTGGCTCGATCAGTGAAGCATTTCATTGCCGACATGGATGTCGCTGAGCCATAAGATGCTTTAGCTTACAAATCTTTCTCTTTTGTTTAGTTCCCTTGAAATAGAAACAGTGAATATTTCTGAAGAGACTGTTAACCCTAAAGATGAGAAAATAGGCCCAAATAGTTTCGAACTCCTTAAAGTTCTAGGAAAAGGAGGCTATGGGAAGGTAAGAAAGCTTTCAGTTTATAACGCTAATATTAATTGACATTAGCTTATAATATTGCTGAGAAGATCGTTACTGCTGTAGTTATGTTTGTTAAAAAGCTTTGGTTTGATTTCGAAAGAAATAACTAATCGAATACGCTTTATTTTCTTTAGGTTTTTCAAGTCAGGAAAGTGGATGGTCGGAACAAGGGCAAAATTTTCGCAATGAAAGTTCTGAAAAAGGTTCGAGTTTGTGTTGTGTTGATTGCATCGATTATGTTAGATATTAAAGCTTATCAATATAAGGTTAAGAGTTAAGCTCGAATTACTGGTTTGGATCTTGGTATTGATCTGCTTTTGTTTTAGATTTCTCTTGTTAAAATTTATAGCGATATGTTTAAGAATTTTACTCGTGAATGAGAATTTTTAATACCCCCTGGCCAGTATGTGACTGCATCAATACTGGAAAAAAATCTAAATTGTGATCATTCCAGATCAGTGGTTCCACTCCTCTCTTACCTCATGTGTTGCCAAGGTTAAATTGTAGCCATTAAAATATATGCAATTCTAATTTTTTCTGAAAGAAGTGCTTCACATTTTGTAAATGTTTATCCAGGAGGTGATTGGGGAATTTGCCTTTGCAAGTTTGTTGATCATTCTAGTTTATTCCTGGAAATTGTCCTTCACAAAAACCACAAGGGGGGTTTTCAGTGGAGGTTGAGCCAAAATAAGTGTTATGCAATAGTTATGTCAATAAAAGTTCTTTCTAGATCCTTAAGTATACTTGTAGAAAAGGCTCATCTAATTGACCTTAACCTTGGTTTGATTTTAAAACAAATAATTCTGTCACATGATAATGCTGGCCTATGCTGGTATAGGAGGTGAAAGTTGAAAATTAACTTTTTGTAAACATAAACTATTACAAATGGATTTCATTTTGTGGGGTCTCTGTACAATTATAAAGTGACGTTTAGTAAAAACCCGCGTAAAAGAACCTAAAATTTAAGAACTTTTTAGGCTAAAATTTTCATTTTAAACCCCCTTTTCATAAGAACCTATTTAGGCTAAAATTTTCAATAGGTTCTTATTTTACAAAAAAGAAGGCACAGATCAAAATAAAGAAAACAGATTTTAGTCTAGATATGCATGCCTAGTACTTTGGAAAGATAAATTTACTGTATGGTTATCATCTAAACTGTTTAAGAAAAAAAAACCCTGACCAATGAGATAAAGTCAATGATACACTTATCGTTATTCAACTTATGCTTATTGTTTGAACAGATCAAGTGTACATGTTTATGTTGTGGGTTAAATTCATTGGTTTTAAAATCTCCCAAAGCTGATTTATAATTCTTTTTCTTTTTCTTACCATTACCTGAATCTGAGGCAAAAATCAATCTGGTTGATAACAACTTAAACAAAACCAAATATAACCCAAAATGTTTACTAAAGGTATGCTTCTTAAAAGCAGTTTATTGATATAAATATGTAACATCCTAGAGGTGGCCTAAAAGCTTGCAAAATACTCCGATTATTTTGTAGAAAATCTACCATGACTGAAAAAAATAATCTAATCTACATGTATGTATGATATAAGTACTGTACCACTCTCCCTCTTTCTGTAAATTGGTTTAAGAATTATGTTACAAAACATTAAGTTAACTTAAATAACAAGTTAATTCTCAAAAAACCCTGTCCCTTAAAAGGTATTAGTGTATGAACCCAGTGTTGGGGCCCACAGGGTTCAAATATTGCTGTTATGAAGACATGTTTGATTTTCTGTAGGCTGCCATTATAAGAAGTCACAAAGACACCGCCCACACCAAAGCTGAAAGAAATATTTTAGAGGCTGTCAAGGTTTGTTTTTACCTTATTTTCTACATGTATAAGCAAAACAGTAAAATAGTACCATTTACTTGTTTCCCGGGGGGGAGGTTTTTTAAGGGGAGCCCCCCCCGACTTGTTTATGTTAAGGTTCTTAATTTATTTAATAAATACAATTTATTACACTAAAAATATAAGACAGACATTTAACTTTTGGTTGGCATTTTTGTTTGCAGCATCCATTTATTGTTGATTTAATTTATGCCTTTCAAACTGGAGGCAAACTGTACCTTATTTTGGAATATCTCAGTGGTATGTTTTCTCTGTTGTTTGTAATGCTAGTTTTTTGGCCCTAGAATGTTACAAATCAAATTGATCTGTAGCTGTCACTAAAATGCATGACTTGTACATGATATCCAAGACTGTCAACCATATTATCTGTTACAGTTGAGCTCAATCAATGTTAAGGGTTAAGATGCTGATTGGTGTTACGTTACACTTGGATACAGAGCGAAATACTACCGCTATGGGTGATAACTTCTGTTTCGCCCAGTCATGTCTTTCACCAAGGCTTCAAATTGTTCAGTTTCGTTTATTGCTAGGATGTTCAATTCTTGTACAAGTAAAATTGAAGTCTGTATGAAAATAAGTATCCGTTAGTAATAGATCGATCGAAAATTAACATTGAAGTAAGAGAAAAGCAATATTTACCCATTGGCGTCTCTATTTGGTGTGCGGCTAGGCGAAATGTAGTTCAGATCTTATCAATTAGAGAAATTACAGGTTTGTTACGTCATAAGTGATGCAATCTCACAATGAGTTATTATTTTATTCTTGTTTATCACTTCCAACGAAACAACTTTACTGTAACAGCTGCTTAAAAACTGAATGACAGCCCTGGCACCATTGTAATCAGTTTAAAATTTGCTGCCTTGATGTAATTTTTAATTAATGCTCATGATGAGAACAAAGAAACTAAAATTAATACCAAAATATACAAAGATCTCCCTGTTGAAACTTGTGTTGTATTTCATAGGTGGCGAACTGTTCATGCACTTGGAGAGAGAAGGAATTTTCATGGAAGACACAGCTTGGTAAAAGATTAACAGTAGATTTCTTTAATTGACACTGTTTTTAACCATGATTTTACCTTTGTTTTCTAGCAGAAATCCTAAAGTTGAAACATGTAACTCCCTATGATTTGTATTTGCACAAAGGGTTTGCACATTTGTTTCCATTAAGTACCAAATTTGAAAAATAATGAGATAAAATTAACAAATCAAAATTTGGATTAAAATCACGGCGTGCGCTAGCTTGCACTTTATGGCATAATACTGTATTGTTTTTGAACAAGCTTGGTTAAATAAAGTTAAATTTGGTTTAATTCTTCTGTTTCAGCTTCATTCAGTAGTTTATAGAACTTCACTTGGATACACGTAGTGAATTTCTTTAGTTTCTGTAAGAAAATTACTGTGTTTAGGTCTGAGCATTTGCATACAAACTATTAGTTTTTCCAAAATAATATGGTATTTGGCAAAACTGAACATTCAAACGCTGTGAACACCAGAGATTCCAACCCTCCCATTTCGACCGGAAACCTCCTGTTTTCGGCAATCATTTCCTGCCTCTCATTTTCGCTCAATATTCTCCCGTTTATTGCAACTTTCCTCTAGCAAAGTAAGATAACGTTTTCTCTGCTACACTAGCCTTTTTTGTACGATACCTTGTCGTTTCTCTATTGTATTTTGGGAAATCATCGTCTTCTTTTAGTTGTTTGGATGTGGTAATGCGATAGATTGCCTTGACTTTGTGCAACGTTTGCGTTCGTTCGTGGTTTTTCTGGGTTTCCTATGGTTTTTAGTTGGTAAATTTCCATTGACTATGATCTCAAAATATAGGAAATAGCATCTTAAAGGCCTATATTTTTAAAAATTTCCTGGGGTGCATGCCCACGGAACCCTAGAGGCTCGCACCTTCGGTGCTAGAAGCCGTGACCAAAATCTCCCATTTTTTCATCTCTGAGGGTTGGAATCTCTGGAACACACGCTACATGTTTCAACCCCTTATGAGTTTCTTTTTCTAGCAAATGATTGTATTTTTTGTTCCACATAGTTTCTACCTGTCTGAAATAGTGCTGGCCTTGGAACATCTCCACAAGCAAGGAATCATTTACAGGTGGGCAGTTATTAACAAAATAATGATTTCTTGAATCCATTTCTTTGCTCAGATGATTGATTAATCCCTGAATCATACTCCACTTAGTCCAGTTTGTGTTTATGATAATCGTAATGATTGTAGTTATTGTATTTGTTTGCAGAGATCTCAAGCCAGAGAATATCTTACTGGATACACAAGGTAATGCTGATGGTTTCATTTGCAAGTCAATTATTGTAAGTACAATTGATGCGCAGGACCAGTAGGACCAGAGCTGGAATTAACAGTCACTTATCAGTCAACAGCTGACCAAAATTTGTCCAGATATGTCTGATGAAGTTCCAGCTATGGCCCATGTTATTGTTGAGACATACAAAAACATGCAAAAACTTGAGCAAGATTTAAAAGTGCATTTGATTTTGTGTCTTGTCAGAAAGACAGTCAAAAGACAAATGAACTATCTGATTTAGTGCATGGTTCTAAAAGATATTATTTATAATACATATTCATTTTGGATACAGATGCTTATTTCTTTCTGATAACTTTCACTTTACAGGACATGTAGTGTTGACTGATTTTGGTTTGTGCAAAGAAGCAGTATTTGAAAACAGTTTAACACACACCTTCTGTGGAACTATTGAATACATGTAAGTAAACTGACAATGTGCAAGATTTGTACTAGATGTGAGGTCAGTAATGGGGATGGTAATGGCTTAATGATAATGACAATGATAATCTATTTATATAGCGCATTTTTCATATATACCGTAAAGTTCCGTGTATAAGCCGCACCTTTTTCCTCTAATTTCAAGTCAAAAATCGGGGGTGCGGCTTATCTACGGAAACATCTCTGGTTGGAGTTCTCAAAGGCCTAATTAATATTCATAAAAAACTTCTCAAGACGTCATTGAAAAAACATATAACAACCTGAAAACTTTGTTGTTGTTCACTACCTTTTAGTTCCTCTGCAAAGCTGTTTGCAGTGAAGCCTGCCAGTCACTTCGAATCATGTCTTTCCGCTACGTGCGAGAAGGCACCAAGATAAACGCAAATACTGTACTCACAAGGCAAATGGCCGACCGCTTCGGTTTTTTATTGACCTTCACAGCAAATACATCTGCTGGATTAACAAACTCTTATTCTGCATGAAGTTTTTATCCTGTTGCGGGTAGCAGTTTCCAAGAATCTTGAAATAAAAACGTGGATTCTTCCGAAGGAAATGCCGCCATGTTTGTTTTTAATGCCCAGACTCCTCTCTACAATTCAGAGCTTGGCTACTAAGCATTCATCATTCGCGAACGATTCGAACGAATTACAAGTGTTTCAGGAGTGTTTAGAAGTGATAATCTCGAAAAAATGATATCAAGAGAGCATCCAAGTTTAAGATATTGTGAACTCAAACTAAAAAGGAGGTATGACAAGTGAAATTTAGCTTTCGTAAGACTTAATTTATATTAAACATTGCAACAACCACCGTGTCAGTGTCTCGAAACTGTGCTTGTTTGCCCTTGATTGTTTACCAATAGAACTTCACTTGAACTTCAAACTTTATGGTCTTTATATTTTTTTTCCAAAATTTGAGCTTCCAAGTCGGGGGTGCGGCTTATCTACGGGTGCGGCTTATACACGGAACTTTACGGTAATGTTCAAATGCCCTGTACACATACTGTAATTTACTACACAAAGGCCAGACCACAACACCGGGAACTTCGTGCCCTACTCTTTGCGAATAGTGTGTGGATTCTTTAACGTCCCCTGTTATAAGACTGAAGATACAGGAGACGGGACCTACGGTTTATCGTCCTTTTCCGAGAAGACTAGAATGTCTAACCATTTGCAGATGTAATTACAAAGGCAGCACATTCTCCTCAGTTATTTTAAGACCCTGAGTGTTGGTCCGGTCTGGTTCAAGGCCTGGTTGAGGTCACTGCATTGTGTTCTTGGCCAAGACACTTCTCTCACAGTGTCTCTAGATCTCTCCACCCAGGTGTTTAAATGGGTACCGGCAAATTGAAAGCCTGGGCCAAACAAGGATTAGAGTTGATAAGAGTTCAAACTCTCGCTCTTGTTTGGCCCGAAACTCTCATGCTCTCCGTCAACTTTGAACATCTCAAATTTTTCATGAGTGTCAATAAGTGTTTTCTCTAGTTTGACGCGAGTTGATGACAAAAACTCTCATGAGAGTGAACCTTCATCAACTCTTATCCTCGTTTGGCCCATGCTTAATGCTGGGGTATTCCTGTGATGGTCTAGCTTTCCATCCAGGGGGGGGGGGGGGGAGTAGAAAAACTCCTAGTTGCTTCATGCTACAGAAACCGGGATAAGCTCCAGCCTGATGGGCCACTAGGCTTGAATGCAAACTTGATCCTACCTTACATTTAACCTCCCAAGTGAGCAACTCCAATAAGCAGCAACTTCTTTAAAGTAACCACCTCTTATGAATTATTTATGAAAGGAGGTTGTTCAATCAATTGCAAATTTGCTGGTATAACCAATTTAACAATGTATTTCTGACTGCAGGGCACCTGAGATTCTTACTCGTAGTGGGCATGGAAAAGCTGTGGACTGGTGGAGTCTTGGTGCACTTATGTATGACATGTTGACAGGCAGTGTAAGTCGGTGTATCTCATAATAATATTTATTTATCTTATGTGTGGAGTATTTTTGATGAAATTCGAGGTGTTTGGATAGCTGATGAAACACTGTCTTGAGTGTTTGATATAACTTCTTAATCGAAACAAAAACTATGGATTAAACCAAGAAATAAAATCGTAAAAGTCCATGCTTATTAAGACTGGGTATCCAAACCTCCTTCATGGTTATGATTTTACTTGATGAATTATTAATGAGTTTTAGAAATAACAGTCAAGTGAAGAAGCCAATGACATGTTTAATGCTGTTGTAAAGGCATCAGACATTCAGTAACAAAGGAAGGTGTTTACAGCTCATGGATTTGGCATCGCCGTAATCTGTAACAAAATGAAATACCGGTAGAAAGAATTAAACCTGTTAGAAAATTTTCCAACAAAACCAAATTGATATGCCACAACATGTTATTATGGTGTTATTATTGGCCTCCCTGTGTTAAGAGGCAATTGGCATGCAGTATGCATTGTATGCACCCTGTTTTAGCTGTAAATGCCATTGTTGGAGTGGCAATCCTGTTTGTAACAGGAGCTGCAGACTTAACACTGGGTTTGTGTTTATTTTCAGCCTCCTTTTTGTGGGGACAGCAGGAAAAAGACAATTGACAAGGTAAGTTGATATTGCAAGATAGATGTGCCATTATGTGATTCTAGAAAAATATTCATACCCCTGCTATGAGGGATTTGGAAATTCCAGAGTGGTGGTGGGGGGACTAGGAGATGGTCTAGTTCGATGCAGTGTGACCTAGTTATATAGAATTGAGAACAATTTGAAAGGTCACCATAATATTTTTGAGAGCTTTGAGGATTTTGTTAGTGAAAACACAATTTCTTACCTATGTTGAAAATTGCTATCAATCATTGAAGAAGTTAGAGAATTTTGTTTTTGTTTGTGTGTGCAGATTTTAAAAGGGAAGCTGGTTCTTCCTCCTTTTCTCAGTCCTGAGGCAAAGGATTTCATTAGAAAAGTGAGTATTGTACATGATTGTAGGTTTTTACAATGATACATGACATGCTTCATTGGTGTTTAAAACTCTACCAAAAAAAAGTTTATTGAGGCATTTTTTTTCTTTCAGTTGTTGAAACGCCACCCTCAAGCCAGATTGGGAGGTTCGCATGAAGCTGCAACTACGATAAAGGTAATGATTAAGTCTCTTTATTATGTGGCTACAATAGTACGCGCGCTCTGATTGGCTGCTGAGCGGGCAAGATTTTCTTGTAATGACTGGGCATTATGAAAATTTTTCTCGGCTTGACGGCTCTTTTGAGTTGTGAGGCTGTGAAGGTTACGAGCGCGAGGGCGACAACAAAAAATACCGACTCAAGTTAACTATCTTGTCAATAACTAAAGAAGAAAAATACTGGCCTAAGTATGAGCGACGAAGAGAGCCACAGCGAGAGCGAATTTTATTACCCAGAAGAGGATGAACAGGCCAAAACTGAGCAAAATAACATGGCCAACGTTGCCACTCATGGAGACGAAAATTCCAGCAACAGTCAAGAGGAATTACAAAAGTTTGTTCAAGAACAGAAAAGTGAAAACACTGTGAAAAAAACGTCAAACTGTAATGTGAAGTGTTTTTACCGATTTCTTGGCTCGATAAACAAGAGAAATGTTCAGATTTTGGACTTACCACCTGAAGAACTTGACCACCTCCTGGGAAAGTTCTTTAAAGATGTACAAAAAGTCAGCGGCGATGAATACGAGCCAAGAACTTTGACGGGAAGTGCTGGAAGCCAAGCGTAAAAACCTCGTTGTGCAAGGCAAAGGCAACCGTCCCAATGTGACTCGCTCGCTGACTAAAGAAGAAGACAAGCTTTTTCAGAGTGGCGCATTCGGTGCAGAAAATCCCTTGCTTGTGTGGCTCAATGAGCGGGGCACCAAGACACGCAAAGGCGAATAAAATGGCCACAGGCGTCCTTTCTCGCCAAAAGCATACGCCACCAACACAGAGAGGTGTCCTGTCCAATTTTACAAGCTGTTCAGAAGCCACCAACCTGATGAAATTAACGAGCCATACACTCCATTCTTCCTTGTTGTACGACACAGCGACCGAAGAGTAAATCCTGAAGTGTGGTACATGAAGGCGCCCCTTGGAAAGAATGAAATAGGCAATTGAAAACAGCCGCAGATGAAGCCAGTCTCCAGAGACAAGGATCAAAAGTCACAAACCACAGTGTCAGGAAGACAAGCTTGGCCGACAGATCAAATACTCCAGAGACTCGTGGCCAACTAAGTGGCCACAAAAATCTCAAAGCCCAACAACAAGCAGCTGAGCCCAGATTTATCAAGTAGTCCCAAAATGCCCAACAGATAACTGCTCCTCCAGCCAGTAGTGGAGGCCAGTTAATTCAAATTCCCAGCAATCACCAGCCAGCGAGTCTCCAATGTGAGGCTCGCTGTGAATAATGCAAGCGTTCCAGCAGCTTCAAATGTGTTTTTCCTGGAGCGAATATCAGCAGTATCTCTGGAAGCCATTTCCACATCTACAATGGCCCAGTTAAGTTCATCCAACAAGGGAAAAAGCGACGTTATGTTATTGAGAGCGATGACGAAGATTAATTAACATTTTCATCGCAAATTTCACTGAAATCACTGCAAGTTCTCCCCACGTGTGTCAATCACAAACTCGGCTGATCTTTGCCTTAGCTTTTTTATAACTTTTTAAGGGTCAAACACTTGTAAACACAGGTCAGTTTGTTTTGTGAAAATTAAAGACAAAAATTGCCTCATTGTCAAGAAACCGTTTCTTCTGGTTTCGATCGCATGGCCAGGTTCGTTTCGGTTCAGTGAGCATGACCTTGAATGACCTCTTGCGCGCGCAAGCAGATGTTGAAAAACGTTTCCCTTAACCTCGTCCGTTCGGTCATTACAGGGAAATCTCAAACCTTGGCCTTGATGTATTGACCTCGCTATCGCCTGGTCAATACATCAAGGCCTCGGTCTGAGATTACCCTGTAATGACCTCACTCTCGGTTAATAAGTGGTATGGATAATGACTGCAAAAAAAGGATATGAATGTAATCATGCTCATGAGTTGAAAGTGCTTTGATTTAAATTCTGTTTTTTTTTTTCCTTTTTAGGCTCACCCTTTCTTCCGCTCCATCAGTTGGGACGATCTATATTCCAAAAAAGTGGAGCCCCCATTTAAACCAAATATTGTAAGTATTTTATTCTATCACGCTATTAGTAGGGACCAAAAACATGGTTTGATCAAAAAACTTGCTTTACTTCTGACAGTGAATACAAAATGTGCTGAATAAGCAACTAAAGGACTGCTTGTTGTCCAATCAACTGTTTTTTTTGTTCACAGACTGGGGAAGAAGATGTTAGTCAGTTTGATAGTAAATTCACAAGACAGACACCTGTTGATTCTCCAGTGGATTCAATGTTAAGCGAGAGTGCAGATAAAATATTTCAGGTAACAATAATATATTATTTTCCAGTAATTACATTGTAGATTAGAACTTTTATTTGTGTTATTCTTTTGAAAGTACAGTACAGTTCAACCCTGATCTAAGAAACTTGACATGTTCAGTTCCAAAACATGTTTCTGTGGTGAGGAACATGATAAGGGTTGGAACATCAAATCAAACGTTCTAAAACCGAAGTTTGTTGTTGATTTTTAATAAGTTATTTCTTCATGTTACTTACAAAATGATGTTTTCTAGTTTACAATATGCCACACTACTTACTTATGACACATGTCGCAATTCTTTCTTTTACAAACAAAAAGAAAAAATGCTTAATATAAGCTACCTACAAAGAAGCATAGTAGTTTATTGTGAAGATTATAAAATTCAAACTGAATGCTTGTGCTTTTATGACTTAATGCTATGGCGATTCCAGTCCTAACGAGGAGAACATGACAAGAACAATGATATTGCTTTCATTCTCGTGCTAGTTATGCTTATGCCCATGTCACGGTTGACCTGTCTGGTCTTCATGCTTGCAGTATGTTCTAATGTTTATATTGCTAGTTAGGTGGTTAATACAGTTTTGAGGGGGAAATTGGAAATTTTTTTTTTTAAAATTTTTTTTTTTTTTTTTTTTTTTTTTTTTTTTTTTTTTTAAAAAAAATAAAAAAAAGGGGTCCAAAAAAAAAAAAAAAAAAAAAAAACCAAAATCCAAACTACAGTGTATGTACACTGTAGCTTGGTATGCTTACATTTTTTGTGTTGATCATTTGTCTGCCAGGGCTTCACGTATGTAGCACCTTCAGTAATGGATTCATTAAATAGAGAAATACCCATGTCTCCATGGAGATACACAAGGTACTTAAATCTGTAATCAATAAATTGGAAAATCATTGTTATCCATCATTCTTAGATAACAGATATCCTGCAATATGCATAGCAAAGCAATGCATCACCACGTTATTTTTAGATGTAAACTATTTTCTGTTGACAATTTATTAGATAATAAAACAACTATCCTGCTCAATCTTGCAGAATATTGTCTGGTTTTAAACTGTATTTAATGGGCACTAGTTTGAAAAGCTTATTAAGTGTATTATTTTGGTTTGCAGATCCCCAAGAAAAAATACACAACCAATGAGGTAAGCATCACTGTAGGTTTTTTTGTTCATGTTTCTTTTTGGTATTTTACAAAGGGTTAATTTTTCTTAAGCATTAAGTTATTTTGTTAATTTAATGAATTAACTTCAGTATATAAATTAAAAAAGAAGTCAAAGTAATGCCCATTTGAATGTGATATTTTGGGTTCTTTTTGTGACATTAATTTGCGACTTGGCTGGGACTTTGTATCCAAATAACTACAATGAAGTGCTTAAAAGCTGTGATTACTTTAATTTACATATTGATTGGTGTAAAGGCTGCGCCTTCTTTCAACAAATAGGCTTGTGCAAAGTTTCTGTCGCATTAGCATGTGGCATGACATAAGTTTGACATTCAAAGAAAAAAAAGTTGTTTTTTGTTTAGTTCTATTGTGAGTAATGTACTTGGGTTATGGTGAGGTACAAGCCAGTGTTGACAAACTGAATTTTTGTTGAACTATATTGGTATTATAGCTATTTCCAAAAGTAACAAATTACTGTAAGTTGCAACTTTCGGATTCGTATAACAGCCTGTTCCAAATACTTCTTTATGTGTTTGCTTTTTTCTGTGAGTGTTACTTTAATAAAAAGTTTCCCCAAAAATGGCTAGAATAAACAGTAATGAACTTTATATTAAGAATGAATTTAACAGTAAATGCCTTTTTGCTTCCATTTTACTGATTGATCTCTTTCATAACACCTACCAACAAAGGTAGTTAGCTAAGTATGGAGTCAGGTTATTTATTTTCTATAGGATGGAGGTCAGGTAGTTATGAAGTTTTAAACTTGCCAGGTACATGAAGATGCAGGTGTTTACTAATCAAGCAGATTTTCCTTCTACTCTCTTTTTCTGCTGTTGTTGCTAATGAAATTGGAAACACCTTTTTACTTTCTGCCTTCTCAGTGGCAACATTCTTTATCTGTCGTGTCTGATGTATGTCAGCGTGAGAAAATTGAACCAGCTCTTCTGCTTTTTACAACATCTCATCTTACTTCCAACTACATTTTTTCCAAACTACATACAAGTCATCATGTCACTATTTTCAAGTGACAAGTAAGATAACGGTTCAACAGTGTTATATATGCGGTAAGAGGTGTGATGACATTGAAACGTTGTGTTTTTCTGTCGCTTATTTTTATTGTCAAATGTTTATCCAAATTTGGTCTTACACACAAGTCACTTCTTAATTTGTTTCTTTCTTCCTTCAAGTTTCTGCTGTAAGTCCAACTCATTCTCTGTAACATTGTCTGTTGAATAGTGTCTAGTATGAGTTCTTTCACTTTTTTGAATTGACCAGGATGTTTTTTTACCAGTTTTGACAAATCATGAATCAAAGCAATTTTCCTTTTTTTTATTTTCACTTGTATTTTGTGTTAACTAATTTATAACTTAAACAAAAAACACTAAGTGCAGGTTTTTATTAATTAATTCTCATATGCTGAACTAAAAATTCCGAGTGTTCTTGCAAACCAAAATCTATTTGCAGAATTATTTTGAACACAACAGCAGAAAATGCATGTTTAAAGTTTTTGTAAGTTTTAAGTATCAAGTTGAAGTTTTGTTTTTAAATTAACTCAGGTTTTTTTTTCAATTGTTTTAAACTTTAAACAATGTTCCAGTATTTTTTAATAGTGTGTAAACCTTATTTAAATTCTTAAGATCAGCATGCTGTTTTCCTTATGGCATCAATTTACATGTTTGTATTTGCCTAATGTTTATTCATGTATATATTTAATATACATGTATTGTTATTAGAAGAAAGTCATTAACTAAGAGGTATCTTCTTGTGTTAAAAGGCATGTCTGCTATGCCGCAAAATGTAACTACTAATGCAAAATGTAACATCAACACGAAATGTAACAACTTTTGACTCTAAATGTAACATCGATGCGGCGTAACACATGTCTGAGAATAATAGCCAGGAGAATTAATTAAGGACTTCATGAGTAAGACTTTGAAATGCATAAACTTACCTGCATGCATACATCTTCATTGAAACAACTCTTTAGAATAGTAGTAGTTAAATAGTACTGTTTTCTAAACCTAAAAATAAAATTTTAACTTATGGGAACAACTTAACATTTAGCAAAGGTTATTTAGTTTTCAAAAGTCACAAAACAATAGAATTTCATGTTTTCATTTAAAAATAAATCATAATTTTTGCTCTTTTGGTATTCAATTCTACTTTAGTGATTCGTTTAAAGTATCGAGTACTGAACATCTTTGCCAGAAACAGGCCTTCAGCCAGTTTTAATGGAACCTGTCAAATTTATTACTCATGCGGGTCGCTGTTGTTTCTTTTCGTTTCACTCTAGTACTCATGGTTTTATGGTTTTCATTATTTTGTAATTCATGTTCATAATAAGCATCAGTGCACTCATAACAATTCTCTAACTTTCACTAACTTTCACCTTATACCTGTCTTCCTATAGCCCTGCCAAGGTTAAGGGAAATGGTTCCAGTCAGTTTGGGTTTGAACAGTCGTGGCAACCAAACAGAACAGTTACTCCGCTAACCAAGACACCGGCTATGAAGACACTTGATTTTAACTCTTCAAACTCTGCCATTGCTATGGATACTTCTCATGGAAGCGATAAGGTTCTTAATGGCACTGACAGTCTGTTACAATGTGGCAATTCCTCCCTCGCTCATTCTACCGTCACTAACTCACATCTTCAAATGACATAACCTTAACTTTACGCTAGAAATTCTTAATTAATTCTTATATTATCATACTCGAGTGTCTGGAGAACTTTTACCAAAGAATAATGTCTTTCACAAACTTTGGTGAATGCCAAGGGTCAAAAATAATTTATTATTATTTCTTACAATGTCGTCACTGTATTGGCAAAGTAAATAATTTGTTCTTTGTAAAGTTACTTCTATTTGAAGATGGTTCTTGACTATTCTCTCTAACATATATGTCAAACGCAACACTACCTGTTGGCAGAGAGGTTAGTTAGAAAGCTAAATTCAGGGCACCAATAGTTTGTTGTGTATCAATCCATGACAGGCTTTTTGTGGGAGTGTGTGTACTTTGGGTGGAGGGAAGTCAACAAAAGCCCTACAAACTCAACATGTGAGGCTTTCCTAGACGGTTTTGATATCTTGTCCACAAGGGCAGCCATTTTCTTCTCGCTTTTTTCCTGTGGAATAACAGAGAGAAAAAAAAAGATGTTTTTGCAGACTACCTGATATCAAACCAACTTTTCTTGTATTAAAAGCTCTGGCTTACAATATGAATAACTTGTCGTTGTAAAAATGAGATAATTCTTTTCTCTCTTTTTTGGAGTAGCATACATGTAGTTTAAAATTTTCTTGGTCTTCTTTATAACAAGAGCTTTATTCTTCACGGAGAAACTTAGTTTATTTATTCGCTTGGGGAAATTTAATGTATTGTAACAAAGGCTGGCCCGCTTGTAATAATGCGATTTAGAATATAGATATGAAGTATACCCTGCAATGCGTGATTTTAGATGAAAGCTTTAATAACAGATTATAAAGTAGATATATGTTGCTGAAACGGTGATCAAAGAGCAAATGATTATTAATAGCTTTAATTTATTTTACGATAGTGCAAATTAGCTAATAGTTTTAGATGAATTTTGATCTCTTATGTTGGTGTAATATTGAAGTGATTCTATTAGAGTATTTCTTTTTTTCTATTCACGAAAGCATCAAGTTCGACTCTATAAATAATTTATTAGAGACTTGCTAGTAAACGACTTCATTTTCTGCTAGAAAAGAGAATATATTTTTACAAAGATATTAAACGAGGCAGCCCATGAAGATTTGAAGATGTTTTAGTTTTCAAAGCAGTTTTGCTCAGTTTCTAGTTTAATTTATTGCTGAGACTAAAATTTTCTATCCCCCAGTGTTAAATCTTGATAAATGCCTATTATGGATCTGAATTAGTCACACAGTATAGTGGGCATACCAGAGTGATAATAGGTTCAAATAGCAAAGCACTTGTAGAGACCCTTCTTAAAGGAAATGTGTCACGGATCTTAGCCAAATTTAGACATAAGAAAGTGGCCACCAAATTGAGTGAATTATCAAAATAACCACTTAAAACAGCGAAGGAACAATTTAGTAACACGGCAAATACAAAAGAAGGTATGGATGGACAAAAATTAAAGAAGATTTAAACAGATTGCAATATAGGGTTTTGAAAAACTGTTAGACTAAACAGTTTTCAAAGTTAATTTTGCTTGTCTGTAACGAAGGTATGGTTTTGTCATTTAGATCCATGGAAGTAATTTCTTCACTAACAGAAAGTTTCATAGTGAGTATTTGGCAAACTTAATAAAAGACGAAACGCAGCTGTGACACAGTTCCTTTAAGCTTTTCTTCGCACTAGTTTAACTTGCACTTTTAACTTGTTAAGTGGCACATCACTGTAAGCTCATGTGCATGGTGAAAAGTCTTCTTGCTCAAGAAGTTTACCTTTCTCAATTTTTACAACCTTCTTAGCTGTCAGGGTTAGTGTAGGTTAGTTTAGGTTAGGCTAGGTTTTCTATTTTGAACAGTTCACCTTGTTTCTGCTTTTCTTCCAACTTAATTTTCATTGTTTGAAATGAGAATAGTGTGTTTTAATTATTTAATGCAAAGTTATTGGCGCATTTTAACTTCCCTTTATAGTTAAATATAGTTCAAAAAATGTCATTTTACAAAGTAAAACAAGCGAAATATGTGCCATTTTTAACACCGTTAAAGAATTTTCGAAACAAACTAAACATTTAAGTAAATTAAATTGCTATTCGATTAACACTGCCTGCTGGACAGACAAGCAATTTCAATTATAATATATTCTGACCTTGTTCGTTGCAATAATTAGTGTATTTATTATTACAAGATGATCTATAGTTTGTCAATCGTCCTAATTTAAATCCAGAGAATTTCTTTACTCCAAGCTCTGGAATGTTTTAAATCTGTTCTAAGTTTGACAAGTGACGTTCATCTTAATTCACTTTGTTATATTTTGTACCTTACTAAACACAATGCTCTTCACCTTGATGGAAAATAATTAAGTTAAGTTAAGAAAATTATATGGTCGCTTAGTTAAACTCTTCCTTTTGCAAGAGTAAAATACGAATTAAGAAAATTTTTAATTCTTAAATGTCCTAGCAGCCAATCTTTAATGTTGTGCAATTTTCAGTGGTGACTATTCTAGTTAATATTTATGTTAAATTACGTAGGCTATTTATTAAGGAGAAAGCACACTTGTTCCTAGTGGAATTGTGGGAAGCTTTTTTGTACGGTCACATTGGATCTTGGGTAAATAGAACCTAAAAATAGCACCAGACTCCCAGGATCCTTTAGGTCCTTCCATATTCCTTCCCAGAATTCCACCATAAAGGGAGTGGGAGTGAATTGAGCTTTCAAGCTGTAAGTTATGCTTTTCTATAAAAACTTAGAAACCCACTGTACTATAAAATAGGTCAGATTACTTAAGTTTAAAAGTTGAATACTTCAAGATTGTTGCAACAATAAAATTTGCTCAGCGTACTCTGATTATTGGCATTTGTAGTGGTTACTGGTAGTGTTATGTTTGCTGAGATCGCTTTATTCCTTCCACAATGTCAAATGTGAAGGTTTACTTATGAACTCTGCAAGTTTGTTCAAATTACCATGATTCTGTGTTGGAGAAGGAGAGGGATCTATCTGATCTCTCAAGAGGATGTTAAACAGCCGATTTACACTCGCCTGCGAAATCATCCTATTGGTGGTTTTAATCTGAAGTCATCAAAATTCTAAAATCTAAACTGTTAGTCCTACAAAGGTTTTTTTTACACATATTCAAGACATAAAGAATATAAACACCTTTGCAAATTTTGATATTGATTCAGTGCTTCTTTTGGAAGATAAGCATTTTTAAAGTTGTGATGTCTTAGATGAACGTGTTTCTTTTAAAACTGTCACAAAAACGGATGTTTATGGCATTTTTCAGTTTTTAGACGTGAAAAAATTTAGAAGTGATATCTTAAAAGATTACAAGTGAAAGCGAATAATATTTATGGTGGAATCTACTGATTGGACAATAATTCTTTTTGTGCCCCAAAGAGGGACACAAACGTGGCGGCTGCATACTAAGCACTTAATTTCTCAAAATTATTTTGTAAAAAAAGTTTTTTTTAAAACGTAATTGATTGTGTGATTTATGCTTTACAGTATGGAATGAACAATCATTTGAAGACAGCACACTGGGTGACAACTGGACAATTTTATCGAAATTTGCACTTCCTCGTAGATATGTGCGTGACAGTAGGGACTTTTGGCGTCACGCAAGATGAATTTGTACTGATGGGAAACTCGTGCCAGTCTGCGCACGATATCTTACCGTAATTTCGTCTATAATTTAGTTTGTAAAGTAAACAGCATGTTTTATTGGAGGCTAGCCTCCAAAATTATTACTTCAATGCGGTTCACATTATATTATTATTTATGGAAACTTATTTGACGTTTTGTGCCGTTTTCAAATTCATATCTTGGAATTTTTACGAATATAAAACACGTGAGTCACAGCAGTCTTTCAAGTACGTCACAACGTTGTTCCCAAGCTCTCTCCGGATCTCCCCCTCGAGAACGTTCAAGGAAGAAGAGTAAGAAAGAGAGGACCCTGGGGACGACGTTGCGTCTCCGTCTCAATTCTTGTCCCCAGAGCCGCTTGTCCCTCTTAGTCGGCAGAGCCTGGGGCACGAGGAACAAGTGGCTCTGGGGACACATAATTGGATTGGCTTGATTTTTACAAAAAGAATTTAAATCTAGCCAATCAAATCAACCTTAGTAGAGTCCCTTAAAACGGTTGATTTGATTTGCTGAATATCTAGCCAATCAAATCATGTGTCTCCAGAGTCACTTGTTCCTCGTGCCCCAGGCTCTAAGAGGGACAAGCGGCTCTAGGGACGAGAATGCCACTCAAGGACGTTCGCATTCTCGTCCCCATAGCCCTTTCGTTTCTCTTAGCCGGCTGGGCCTTGGCACGAGGAAACAAAGGGCTCTGGGGACACAGGATTTCCAGTCCAAGATTCTAGGACTTCCGGTCTTCATGTATGCAGTCATGACGTTTCAAAAGAATGTATGAGAGAGTCGTTACCTTTTCGACTTCCGTTTAGGAATTCTTTGTTCCAAACAGCCAATCAAAAAAAAATTCGAATTAATTCAAAAATCCTATGTCCCCAGAGCCCTCCGTTTTCTCGTGCCAAGCCGGCTAAGAGAAACGAAAGGGCAATGGGGACGAGAATGGGACGTTCGAGGAAGATGAGTAAGAAAGGGAGGACCCTGGGAACAACGTTGTCGATGTTGAGTCTCAGGCTACAAACGTCACTTGGAAAAGACAGCTCTTTGATTGAATGACGAGTAACTTGAAAACTTATTTACAGACTTTTGAGAAGATAAATTTTAGGGTAACTAAAAAATTTCAGCGTGCTAGTAGGGTTATAAAAATCGTAAGAGTTTGTATCTCTGGGAGTTTGACCCCGAGCTCCAAGGCTATTTGTTTTTACTTTCGGGCAAATGACATGTAAAATGTAAGTGTTTTCTAAAAAAAAAGCTTTGTAGTTTCTTATGGTCGTGATGAATCATCATCGAAACAAATGTACTTTTGAATTTCTTTTAACAATTTACATTTCCTCAATTTATAGCAAGGAACAAGTTTATGTTTCCTTAGTTTCCTTCTCTAGATTTGAAGAGTTAATGCCAATTTGTAGGAAACTTAAGTTTCCTGCCCAAATGTTTTACATCATGACTGTTTTAAACACGATGTGTGAAATAAAATTTGTATATGGTTGGTGTCAACAGGTTTCTTTTCTTGTAACAATGTGCTGTTTTTTTTTTTGTTTTTGTTTTTTTTGTTGTTTTTTTTTGGGGGGGGGGCAAAGGAAACTACGTTATAAAACTTCCGTTTAACGAATGGGCTTTGCAGAAGTTTGCCATACTGTTCCAGATCTATACTTTCACTGGTACCTGTAGCTGCTACTGTTTGTTAGGGATAGCGTCATCGTTTGGGACAGTTACCTATTGTTAAGTGACTGTTGTCAAACCAACTACCACCGTCTAAATCAGCCTTGTGTGTCTCCTTATGGAGGTGTGTGTTTTGTTTGTTGGATGTTTAAAACGGGAGGTCAAACCATCCAAAGAAAACAGTACGATCACACTTTTAATAAGTATATTATTTTGTTTGTTAGCTCTACTAACCTATACACACTTTCTTATACAAATCTTAAGTTAAAATATAAACTTACTATTCACACTCTGTTTGCATAATCTTAAAAAAGTAAAAATAAAACTGTTGAACGCGCTACACACTTAAGGCGTATTTATTCGCAACATACGCGTATAGCCGTCGCATTTGCTCGTTCAAATTTCTTATTGTTTTCGAGCTAAAAAAAATTTCCAAAGAGCAAATACGACGACTACATATGTTGTAACTAAATACGCCCTTAAAATAAATATTTGGCGAAAAAATTGTCAGTAATGGGGATGGAAGTTTTTACATGATTGATACACTCTTCAGCGATGACTGTCTGAATTTGTTTGCAAAAAGGGGCATGTGTCGCCATTGCGACCCCATGTTGCATAAAGTTCATCCTCGGAGACCCAGGGGCAGTTGTTGGGGGCGACGGGATTTTCGGGCGAAAGATAAGCTGCCCGTCGCCCCCCACTAACTGCCCCTGGGTCTCCGAGGATGCATAAAGTTGAATATGTGCCACAGTCCACCGTACCAACAAAGATGACCACTGTTACATTTACCGATAATTCTTAGCGCAAGAATTCCCTAAAACCGCTCATAAAAACGCACAGAAAATCTCTAAACTTCAAAACCAGCATGAACAGTGTTGTAGTACAAGGACTTATTTCGCAAAAACATGGCTTTCTATGTGCCTACTGACTGTGTTAGGTTCGCAAGGTATCGTCATGAAACGTACAGCCGCCATCTTTTTTCGTACGGTAGATTTGCAACACTGGTCGTAATACGGGCAACAACGCCGTTCATCTTGCATTGCAATATCGCTTCATTACAAACCGGTGTTTTTACTTTATATCGAGTCGCTCGGATCTGTTATTACTAAAAACTCGTGCATCTCACTCTAACCAATCGGTGATTAGGTATTGTTACTTTTGGCCAATCAGGTGCAAAACCAAGAACAATCGCAAGTTTTCCCGCGCTTGGTACAAGTTGCAGTTTGCTTCGAACTCTGTCAGCTCTGATTGGTTAGACACTTTCCGCCGCCGTACAGTGATTGGCTAATCAATCTAATAGTTTCCGAGTTTAAGGTTCGCCTAATGGTTTTTTTCTTTTCACGAGGGTTTTAATTTCGTTATTTATCATCACAAAAAGGCAGGCATTGCCCGTTTACTAGCACAAATGAAGGAACATCATCACAGAGTGCCGCGATTTTTCTTCCGTATGAAATTTTAACTGGTCCGCCTTGTAATATCTTCGCGAAATTTAAACCCTCAGAAAAGAAAAGGCTTAGATTCTTAGGATAAAAGAATAATAAAATGGTTAATAAAGAGTACAAATTCTCCATCTTAACAACTGCAGTCCTGCATAGTTCTTTTTTTTTTAAAAAAAAAACATTCAAATATCGAAGGAACGTAATTGTACAAAATACTTCGTACAATGATACAAAATAAAATGCAACATTTGATGAAGGATAACATTCGCATGAATAATATAAGCTTAGTTTTAACGCATGCATTTTACACAATCTTAAAATATGACGAGGTGATGTTGTGTTATCTGGAGTTGTCAATTATTTTGCGTTGTAATGAGGCGTAGGCTCTTTCCAGCTTCATGTTTTCCTGCAAAAACAACAAAAAATGATAAATTAATAGGGACAAAAGGGATAAAAAAAAGAATTATAAAGTTTTGATTATACAACGCAATTTTGAGACTACGAAATCAGTTATCATATTTAAGTGTTGTTACATGAACGGTTTTTAATAACGATTTCTAACTCAATATCGTTTTTTTAACGTTACCAATGTTGCACGCTTTTAAATTCAATTCAAAAACCTGCACCAATGTGGCCCAAATTTTGTTGGTGCGACGCTTTCGCCGTTGACCTGCAACATGACTTTTAAACTATGTTGGAGAACCCAGTAAAAAGTAGCCAAGCTTTCCTTTTCTAGCCTGTTGCACGAAGCGTGGGTCACGTGGCGGGCGTACAGAGCGGTCACGTTACCTTGGTAGCGTGTGTGAGCATTTTCTGTAACTTCGTCATTTCCATCATCTTTTGACTCAACATGGCAGCATTTCTTTGCGCCTTATCCTCCGTCATCTGTTTCGTAAACACAAATAAAAAACTTAAATTCCACAAAAACAACAACAACAAAGTAGCTAGCACCAATATCTCAAAAAGGTGTACTTCAGGGGAACTAAACAGATCTCAAAACGGTTTACAAGATGTGCTTATTGAGATGGCTGGAGCGAAAAAAAAATGTTTTAAAAAATGAAGTGGACAGAAACAAATTTTTTTGTTGGTTATATCACGATACCTTAAGCGCAGTATGAAGCCTTCTGGTGTCTTCATCGCCGCCGTTCAACTGTTAATAGATAAAATAATGAATATATGAAATCATATATTTGAACTGCGATGAAGAATAGCCTGCGTAGCAGGCGCCGTATGTTTTGGGATGAAGAATAAATGAAGAGAAGATCCTCGCAGTTATTGCGAAAATTAAGCCTGGAAAAATCAGGCTTGCCGGGACCAATTTAATGACCAGCTCCCAGTTGGCTTTTGGTTAGAGCGCTGCACCAGTATCGCAGAGGTCAGGGTTCAAGTCCCGACAAGCCTGATTTTTCTCGCAACTGCTTAAGTTGTGTTCATAACTGCGAGGATCTTCTCTTCATTCTTGTTAATAGATAAACAAACAAGCCAATAAATAAAGAAAAAAATCAACAGTGAACATGCTTTCTGAACCGATAGATAGTATTTTTGGGAAGTAAAATAAAAGAGAAATGAAAAGCCATTTCCTTTTATTCGTTGTACCAGTGATCGTTCCCAATTACACGTTAACAGTGTTGCGAGTTTCGTTCGGTTTAAGTAAAAAATCTGATCTACCTAACCTTACATTTAAGAAGTAAACAATAAGTTTAAAAACAACAAGTTTGATGCTAATGAAACCAAAGCCAATTGCTGGTTCCTGAGTTACTTGACCCCGCATTGCTTTCTAAATTTACTTCACTTTACTCCGAAATCAATCACACATCTTACCGATTCAGTGGACATCACACTGCAGTGACTATCATTCAGTGATTCGTTCTCAGATGACTTCCGCAGACTGTCATTTTGAGCCCGCAATTGCTGTACCCTGCCCTGCAAGTGACGTAACAGTCGGGCCGTGCTGGTGTCTTCTCCAGGCCTCGGGCTGGGAGTTGTCGAGCTGAGACTGGTGCCAACACCGCTCTCTGGAGGAGAGGATGTGCCATTCACCATAGGGCTACCGGCAGGGGTCTGGGTAAAGAACAGAATGGTTGTAAGTACGGTTAACCTTAAGTGACAAGAAAACGGTCTCAAAGGCGAATGAAACCTCGAACAAAATGGTTGAATACATAGAAAAACACAAACAAATGGTTTTCTGGTTTGTAGGGTTCTCTTGTGGATGTGTGTCAGGTACGTATTTAATTGAGTGATAAATCGATTTTTACTCGAGTGTCGAAGGTAACTCGCGTTTGCTTTGGTTTTTCATTACTGCGCTTAGTGGTTGGTTTAAAAACTTCGCGTCATTTTCCGTCTCAACCAATCAGAAGCAAAACTAAAACCAGTCGTGACTCGCTTACACGCGTTTTCCCGCGCTTCGTGTTTTGATTGGTTCACTGGAGTCCTTTGTGATTAGTTAGAGTGATTACTTTGGTTAATGGCAAGGGGTTTTTGGTTGTTTTTTGACTAGCATCAACAATAGCAAGAAGCAGCATATTCACTTACAGCAGCCTTTGCCTGTTTGAGTTCTTTTTCCAGGCGATCTATGGTCTTCTGATAGGCCTGGAAAATAAAATAAAAAATTATAAACTTTAAATCACAATAGCTCCTAAATTAGCGCAATTTTTTTACACTTACTGTTCTCTCAGATTTCATCTGTAAAGCGTTTCGCTCAATCTCCTCTTGGTGTTGCCTGTTAAACAAAAATTAAAACAAGAATTTTTTAGTGACAATTTTTGTTAAACATGGAAAGATTATTTTGCTTACCTTTTCATTCTAGCCAATTCTTCGTCCTAAAAAGAAGTAAAAAGAAAGATAAGAAATTTGTAACAAAATCGACAATTTTCAAAAAAATATAACATTGGGATATTCGATTAACATTCTGACCTTTGCACCGAGCGCTTTCTTGAACAGGTGCACTTGTTGAGGTGTGAGTTCTCCACCACCTTGCTGCTGAAAATAAAACAAAGTTTAAAGATAAGAGTTTGGACACTCGCGGCTGCACTCAGTCGGGGTACGTAAGCTGAAAACACGAAGCAGTTTCCGATTGTTATTGACCAATCAATCCCGAGCACAGCGACGGCTCCCACGTCAGCGTGTCGCCATGACGATATATCAAGTTACAAAGCAACCGCCTTCACGAAAACCGCGGGCTCAGGCAGTTGTCAGAAACGGGTTCTTGCCCTAAAAAGAGTGTAATCCGGATCAAGCTTTTCAATTTTTAAGACATGTTTGCATAAGTACCTGTTTCTTGAGTGATACCTCTCTGTTGTTCTGTTCAAGCTCCTTTCGGGCTTCAATCAAGTGCTGTCTAAGTTCTTCATTGTAGGAGCGGAGATTGAGCTGGAATTACAGCGAGAAAATACATTATTTAACCATGCTTGGAAACACCCTAGAAAGCTACGTACTTGTCTTAACTCAGCCTTTGCTAATCTCGAAACAAAAGTAGGCATACTAGTCAGAGAGAAGTGGAAAAAAAACCAGCAAAGCAAAACGTAAAATCCCTCCCTCTTTCAGCGAAAGGATAAAATAGAACAGATCCAATTTTGAAGTAAAATTCACAAAGCAAGTTGCTTTCGAAAGATAAAAAAACAGGGTAGGGTAGACGACTCCGAAGAAATATCGATTGGTTTTGTCCGAATACGAAATAGACGCTAGCTTGACGTCCTTAGGGTATTTCATGTTACTAAGCAGTTGTCACCAAAAGTTGTACTTATTCCCCCAACTAACTCAAGCTCTGATAAGTATAGTTCATAAGTACCAGTGCATCCCGGGCAGGACTGTTCGTGCTCGACCTAGGACTTTCACCGACATAGCTGCCTGATAAATTTCTAAGGGATAAAAAGAAAAAATTAAACACTGCAGTATGCAATTTATTATCAATACGGATAGTTTACGAAGGACGTTAACTAGTAACAGTTCAATATACCGACGCTTTGAAGTTACCTCACAGGGGTGGTGTTCAAGGAGTCTCCAAGAAGTGCAGCCGTTTTTCGACACTCCTCAGTGAGTTCCAAGGCAGTTTCCTTCTCGGATGCTTCTGCTAACGCGCTTAACTAAAGAAAACAAACAATAATTAAACGAAGCCATCACTAAAAGAGACAACGCTTTTTCACAGTTTAATCCTTTGGTTAGAAAATACAAACAAATACTAAGAATTTTAGGGTAGAACCAGGGAAGAAAATATCAAGACATGAACTGCTTTATTTGACTTTCATACTAGGTTTCTTTGTGTTTTGAAGCATTTTATTCGTCAAAATGAAGACCAAAGTCATTTAATTTTTTTTTCACTTGAGCGCCGTTTTCTCAATGCTTGCGTCAACGGTTTAACACCTTAGAATGTCGATCGTTGTCATAAAACTTCTAACAAACGGAATATATCTCATAACATTGTTCATTACGTTACCTCCTGTATCTTATCTCTCATCTTCACAATCTCCTCTTTAGCTTCATTTCTGACTTGAGCCACGGCGTTCACCTTTTCATGTTCAGCTTGTAGGTTCAATTCCCGTAATCTTTCAATTTCCTGTAGGCCAGCAATGTTGTATGATCAGCGGATCATCTGTATTACAGCTACTTTATTCGCTTTGAAGCTACTTTCCTTCCCAGCCCTCCATTAAAAGTAGGTCACAGAAACAAGTACAGTTGAAAAGACACTCGTGGAACCAGAAAAGTATCCAACAAGGAGAGGTGTCCTCTCGTGAGAGATTAAGATGTAGTGTTTGTTTGTAGGTTGGGCCAAGACTTAAGCGTCCGTCTACGCGAGAAGTCCTTAAGCGGAGGTTTGGTTGTACCATTTATGGCAAATTCCAAGAATTTCTGAGTTTAAATTTGGGTTGTTTGATGAAGACGAGATTAAAAAAAAAGCTTTCAGCGTTCTTCCAAAATTCCAAGTGGTTTATTGCGTCAGTTAACCATGGACTTGAAACACCTATTGCTTTCTTAAGAAACTATTTCGATTTTCACGTTGTTTTTGTAAGAGTGTTTTACCTACCTTTTTAATCTTGTTAACTGAAGTATTGAGGTGGTTGTGTCCTTGTCTTTCGGCTTCCAGTTCTTCTCGCAGTTGTTTTAATACAGACTCGTATTTGTCGCGTATTTCTTCCAGTTTAGCCTGGTGTCGAGCGCGTTCACGGTCTGTTGACTCACGCTCCTTCTCGAGTGCGTTTCGAATCTGTCCAAGCAAAGATGTACATTGATGTAATGTATATGAAATGATCCATATATGAACTGCGGATGTATATGAGAGTGATAAATGATCGTCGCAGTGAATTTCCAATTTAAGCAATAGGAATAAAGAAGCCTGAAAAAAAAAATTCAGGGCTTCAACGGGATTCGAACCCGTGACCTCCGCGATACCGGTGCGATGCTCTACCAACTGAGCTATTGAAGCCACACATTGGGAGCAAGGTCAATTGTGAGTTCATATTTTCCCGTGAGAGGAGTGAAATGATGTAATGTATATGAAATGATTCATATATGAACTGCGGATGTATATGAGAGTGATAAATGATCGTCGCAGTGAATTTCAAATTTAAGCAATTTAAGCAATGACCTGACCTCACAATTGACCTCGCTCCCAATGTGTGGCTTCAATAGCTCAGTTGGTAGAGCATCGCACCGGTATCGCGGAGGTCACGGGTTCGAATCCCGTTGAAGCCCTGAATTTTTTTTTTCAGGCTTCTTTATTCCAATTGCTTAAATTGGAAATTCACTGCGACGATCATTTATCACTCTCAAAGATGTACATTGTCAAACCAATCAATAATGGTTCCATTTTGTAAAACACAACTCGACAAATAAAAGGAATACATGATCCCATGATTTCTTGTAAAGTTTAAACGGGGAATTCTGCGGGTACAAGTAGGCTGTTCTGTTTATACAGTCAATAGAACTTATTGTTGACACATTTTCCGTGTTTAGTTTATTTATTTCTAATTTTCAGAGACAAATTGCAAATACGAGGCGCTTAAATTTTGTATTCATATTTCCTTGGGGCTCTTCCCCCCCCCCCCCCCCCCGATTCAGACCAGTTTCAAACGAAGTTAAAAAAACGTGACTGTATTTTTTCACGGAAAGTTTACCATATACACGCTCCCTCCTCATGTACATCACATCAACACGAAAGTTTCCAAGTCATACCCGGATTCCTCTAAAATTTTTCATGAGACAGTGCTCTTACAAAACAAGAAGTAGCTTATTTGATAAAAACGGTAAAAATGTCTTCAATTAAAAACAGTTTTCAGCACTCACATGTTCCTGAGCCTCGTTTCTCATCTTCTCTCCCAATAATCTTGTGGCGTCTTCTTGCTGTCGAACCAAGCCTCTTAACATTGCAATTTCTTCATCTTTATTCTGCCGTAAAAAAGAAAGAGATGGAGAAAAACATCAATTGACATCACTTTTTTGCGGCTGTTTTCTTTCTGTGTCATTTTTTAATAAGGACTACAATAAGTTCACAGTCCATTGAAGTCAAAAAGACTAACTTCTGGAATGACTATTTCCCGGGCTACAGTCAACTCTCTCTTAACGGACACCTCTAGAAGACGGACACCTCTTTAAGTCGGACACCTGGTGTTGGTTCCTGCCATTTTTTAGTCATTTTACAGTAACTAAACTCCCTATAAGACGGACACCTCTCTAAAACGGACAGTTGGAGCCGGTCCCGACGGTGTCCGTTTTTAAGAGAGTTGACTGTATTTCCAACACCACTTTCGCTCGCCAGCTGCTTGCTCTAACTATCTCACTAACCTTTATTATTTGAGTGAGCTCGTCTGAATGAGAGGAAGATTTCTCCTCGTGCCTTCTCAATTCTAACATTTTCTCTTCCAGTAGCTAAAACAAAAGACACAATTTTGTCAGTCTCTGACACCACAGCTTTACCAACTGGTCAAGTCACATGGCATTTCTGATAGCTATCACTTTACCTGTTCGGTTCTTCTTTGTTTCTCGTGAAGAGCTGCTTCTTTCTCGTTTAAAGAATCAATCTGAAAAAATATCAGTCAAAGATTAAATGAAAATGATGGACCGTTTTTCGATTATTGAGAAAGGAATTATGTGTTTGTTGAGCCTTGATTCGGCTTGCAATATTGAATAGACCGACAGAAATGGAGAGAGCTTGTCATGCCCTAATCACCGCTAGGTGTCAAAAGGACTGAAGATGATGATGCTGAGCTTTGATAGGCAGAAAACTGTAGAACAAAGCTGAGCAAACGCGTTTGTTTTTCAGCCAATCAGAACAAAACCAAATCTAATCGTGACTTGCAATTGGCTGATACGGGTTTTCCCGCGCTTGGCACTGGTTGCATATTTTTAAAGTTCTAATTGGTTCATTTCGTTATTTGACTGTTGTGATTGGCCAGAATGACAACTTCCAGATTTAGCTCAATGTCATCATAAAGCTACTTCTTTTCCCATCCTGCCGTCAGCTACAACTTTGTGCTTCGTGTTGTGATTGGTTTATTGAACTATTAAGATCCACGTCTTCCCTCAAACAAAATTGGTGGAAGGAGATTGGGGGCTGTTTAGAGAATCTAGCGGAAGTTTTTGCTATTGTAAAAAAGCAAATTGGAGAGAGAAAAAGCGAATTGAAATTTGCCTTATCGTACCTCAATTCTCAAGGCCTTGGCGTGCGTGTCTTGTTTCGCCATGTTCTCTTTCCATTCACTCTCACAATCAAATATCTTCTGCTGCTCTTGGAAAACTTGTGTCTTGAGTTTCGTTATCTCTTCCTCATAGTCTCTAAGGCTGCTCTGTAGCTGAGTTATTGTATGATCTCGTTCCTGGAATGAATCGAAAATGGCAGTAGAAGAAACTTTAATCACTAAATGTGATTTATTATATAAACTAGAGTGAATTACCACGATTTCTCCCGCAAAGAAAACTTCGAAAATGTTCGGAATCATTCGTATGACCTTTGGACAACTTTTCGAGAAAACGTCGGAAATCTTCGGGAAATGGTCGGAAAACTTCGGAAATCGTCAAAAAACCTCATTATTAGTTGGTTTATTAAAAAACAATACACGGTTGCTTGGGGATATGAAATCTCTCTTCTCGTGTTCAAATCGATACGAGAAGAGAAATTGAATATGTCTAAGATACCATGTGTTATCCTCTATTGTGTCTCTAACTGGTAACTATACTCAGGACGCCTTTAGGCTCGTGTTAAAGGAAAGAAAAAAGGTGCCAGTGGGGCATTTATGGTATAACACGAGAAAGCATTAGATATCTCTTATATTCAATTCTAGGCTGAATTTTTGGCGGAAAAACAACCAGACACGGTGACGGACGCAACGCGCATTTTGGCGGGAAAACGCTACTGTATATGTTGCCAAATTAGAACGCGCTTTGTAGCCTTGTGTTTGGCGGCCTAAATACCTGTAACGTTTTATTGAGTCCTTCTGAATCTCTCCGCGCTTTTTCACGTAAAGAGTCCAACTCCATTTCTTTTTCCTGTAGTACAAAATAGGAGGTCGTTTAGCATTTTGTTTACATTCTTCATTTACTTAGCAGAATTCTCGGATAAAAGACAACCTAAATAATTATGCTTCTCACCCTTACAAGTCTGTTTTTCAACACTTCCAATTCTTTGTCGTGCATCTCTTTGGATTCATCTTGCAGTTTGTGGATGGCGTTGATTCTCTCATAGTGAGAATCTCGCGCCTTCTGACGTTCATCTTCAAGTTGCTAAATCGAAAAGAAAACAGTACAGAAACATCTAAACGAAATGTTACACAACTGGTGTTTACTTTTGACTGGTTTCTACTAGGCAGACCGGATGCTTATCAATTTTACAGGGACCACTGCCCACTGTCTGCGTTATTGAGCGTTATTGAAAAGTAAAAATTCACGAAAAGGGGTGCTACAATGGGTTAGAAGGAAGTGAAGAAGACAACTCTATCAAATTAACCGGTTGTGATGGATATTTCTAATAAGTGTAGCTATCTTCGTTTACTTCTTAAAATTTTCTTCCGATCCTACTCGAACAATTCGTAAATAAATCACGCTTGCCGTTAACAAACCCACAAACCAAAGGGACACGGATTTTAGCAAAACTTAGGCATAGGAAATGACCATCAGATTCTTTTAAATAATTTATATAAAATAAAGTCTTAAAACAGTGAAGGAATATTTAAATAACACACCAAATGCAAAAGAAGGCACGGATGGCCAAAAGTGTCAAAGATTGAAACGGATTGTGATATGGATTTTGAAATATGGTCCGGCGGAACAGTTTTCGAGGTTAATCTTGTCTGCTTGTAACTTTAAATTATAACGCCCGGGAGAAACATTTCATTTTGGCTGCAATGAAGCTATGGTTTTGACATTTAGAATAATAAAATTTATTTCTTTGCAAAGGTTTAGTTTCATAGTGAATATTTGAAAAATTGATAACATAAATTTAACTTAGCCGAGAGTCATCTTCAAGAACTGCGTTCCGTGACCACGAACAAGACTAACCTGTTTTAGTTTTTCTACACTTTCTTTTGACCCTCTTTGCTCCTCGTGCAGTTGGTCTTGAAGGCCTCTAATCTTTTCCATTTGATTCTGTTTTTCATGAGCATAGTTCCCCTCAGCTTGCTTAAGTTGAGATCGCAGTGACTCCACCTCACTGTAAAGTTGGTCCTTCTCTATGCTCAGCTCTAACACTTTCAACTCGTTCTTCTTTTCGACTTCCACCACTTGCTTAGCTTCCTGTTTTTGTCTAGCGAGGCAGTTTCGGATTTCTTTGATTTCGTGTTGGATGTTGTCTCTTTGAAGTTCAAGGTCCATTAGCTGAGATCTGAGAATTTGCAACGTAAAAATATGTGTCAGGGCAAAGATTTGGGAACGTGCAAAAAACACAATCATGAGACATCATTCAGTGTTTCCAACCTGTAATTACATATAAAACGTTAAAAAACAAGATACTGGAGCGAAGTCAACAATTTCCTAGTGACAGCGCTAGCAGAACTCGCTTACGGCTCTTAAAATTTCAAAAACGGCTTTCAGCACAACATTTTTCCACTTTTCTTACCTAGTTTTAGTTGCCTGTTGTCTGTATTGTTCCACCAAGTTTTCAGATGACTTTACTTCAGCTGTGTTCCGTTTGATCGTTTCGTCTAGGACTTGAATTTCCTGTAAAGCGATCTGTTTGGAGGAAACGAACGAGCAGTACATGTGTTAATTCTTACTTGTGCGTTTTCTATTTCTACATGAAGTTTGAATTCATATGTGTAACTGTATTTTTTTTGACAATATGGATTCCAATTGTAATTTTAAAATGTAACCAGGTAGTACCTTTTTCCTTGATGCAGCCTCTTCAAGTTCAAACTCCACGTTTTTAATTTCTTGCAAGCTTCTATTTAGTTTCCTTTCATTCTCCTGCAACTGTTAAAAGTAAAAAGCTTAAGTTCAAGCATACACAGCCTACATACAGTGCATCACGCCAGATCTATAAAAGGTTAAATGTCTTCAACGTGAAGCGGCTAAGTTATGACTGTCATGACTGTCAGCTTTTGTATGCTAGTCCAGTGTATGTTGTCATTTATGTCAGGTCAACACATCAACTTGTTTGTATACACTAATTGCCTTATACTTTTGGGTGGAGAGGTGGCGCTGTGGCGCTGCTTGACCCCAGTGTTCCAGTTAAGTTTTTGAAGCAAGGGGTCACAAAATTTTTCAGACGGGTCAACCAACCCGGTGTATTTAGCACCTTTTTAGGGAAAAGGGTCGGGTAAAAAGTTTCCCTTTTTGTAGGGAGGGGTCTGCGGGCACTTCACAAGAAAAATTTTAAAAGTGTTATGCTTCAGGGTGTTATCTGGTAGCATTTGGGCTAAAAAATGAAAATAAAGTAAACTGATTTATTAAAATTATCTTCTTAAATTATAAAATAATTTACCTATCAGAGAGCTCTCAAGCTCATACCTATGTTTCCCCAAAGAGATAAACAACTCACTGTGTCTTTCCTTGGGAGGTCTGGGGGGTATGCTCTCCCAGGCCAGTCAATTTTCAAAAAATTGAAGCATTTTAGCCTGGTTTTCTTAATTCTGGGTACATATGACCCTGTTTTGAATCTCAAAATAGATTGCAATTATTACATGTATTTTGGTCTCAATTTTCTTAGTCAATAGTCCACATAGAATGACAAAATTTCGACAAAATTTAAAAATTTAATTTAAAATTTAAATTGGTTTTTATAAATAGAAAACCGCTGTCTTTTTTCCCTCTATCTTTACAATAAATTGCTTGGCAATCTTCTTTTATTAGAGACTTTTCTGTAAAAAAAAATTATAAGGCACAAGAACTGAGAAGACTTTTCGTTGACATTATACGAAGTGTAAACGGAAACTGCTGTCTGTAGTAATGCAGGCACAAGTTTTATCGTACGTGCAGGACACGATCGACACGATCGAACACTAGACAGGACAACTCGGATTAATATTAATCGGATTAATATTAATCCTAATGATTATTATAATCCAGTAATAGATTATTATAATCCAGTAATAGATTATTATAATCCAATAATAGATTATTATAATCTATTACTGAGGTTTGAGCCGTGCCTTAATCCATTAGGATTAATATTAATCTTAATAATAAATCTCAACAACTCAATCCTAGTCCAAAGCTTCCGAAGATTGGACCCACGCGTACTTTGTGCGCCCTTGCAAGTCGACCGGAATCTCCCCTACTCCACTTTGCATCTTCAAGCACTAAGCTAGGAATAGATACGAAGCTGATGTAAACATACTTTATTGTTTGAAACAGCTGAAATAGTTTTTTCGTGAACTTGACATCATATACAATATGCTTACCAAGTCAGTTCACAGATAATATTTTCATCAACAAAAGGCGCCAAGAGAGGGGAGAAATTCTTGTTCATAGTTGCCATTGTGATATGCCGACTCCGAACCTCGAAACAGTTGGTGTGTTTGGGATTGTCGCTATTTCTTCGCAGCTGGTAACGATTCCCTGTCGTTAGGTCTCCTTTTTTGTAAAAGAACATGCCCACGACACGGATTCGCTGACCCAGAGGCGCTTGATCCTTTTCTTTTACTTCTAAGGTCAACAACATCGTCTAATCCGTAGCTTTAGCATATGCAAAAGTGATTGTTATGTGACGGATGTGATTAGTGACTTATGTTCGTCAGACCTGTGTTGTAAGTCTGCAGTGTGTTTGTCATATACATTTGTCATATACTATCTGTCAGATAGTCAAATAGACATATCTGTTATCCGAACATTCACGGAATTTTATCGGGATTATAATAGAGATTAATATTAATCCGGATTATAATATTAATAATAATCTAATCCTTCCAATTTTTTGCCGTGCCTTAATCTATTACTGGATTATAATAATATATTACTGGATTATAATAATCTATTGGTGGATTATAATAATCTATTACTGGATTATAATAATCCTATTATAATCTATTATTATTATAATCCACGGATTAATATTAATCCGAGTTGTCCTGACTAGAGAATGTTGTGACATCACAAATGGTTTTAACATTCTATTCCGAACAATTTTGCCTTGTGAAATGCAAAGCTACACAAGATATAGCGAGGAGAGAAAAGAAATTTACCGTGTGCCTGTTTTCAGACCGAAGTTGAAGCTGATAAAGGAGGTTACCCGGCTGGGCGTTTCGGTAAAACTATTGCTTTTCTTATCGCACAAAAGCAGATGAAAACGAAATGTAACAAGAATACAGCCTTGGACAAGTAAAGTTGCCTTCAGAACTATGGTGGATGAGCTATTGTGATTTCTTTCTTTCCCTTAATTTGATTTTTTCCAATATCTTTGTCTTTGGAAACTTGCTTCCTTGCTTTTTATTGTTACTTCTAAGTAAAATATTATTTTTTCCATTTCATTTGTCGGGTCAGATAGCCGTCTCTATCGGGTTTTTGACCCGAGACCCGTCTCTTATCTGGAACACTGTTGACCTATGGGTAAATTTCGAACTTGAAACGTGTTGTGCAGCTAAAAGTCATAATAGTATAGCTAGGGAATGACTAAGTCATCACTTTTAGTCAAACTCTGTAAATCATCTGAAGAGAAGATTACGATTAAATGGCCTCCTAACCTTGAGCATCATCCGATGAGCTTCTCTTTGCGCCTCTAGCTTGTCTGCCTACAGAGGAAACAACACCTTGGTTAAAGCAGGTGGGGTTGGAAGAGGGTAATGATTGACACATTGGTTTGTAGAGAGAATCAGGGTGGGGTAGGTGAGGGGAATGACCTTTTTACTAGAGTAAAGTACAGCGGGATGGGGTGAGGGGAAAAAGAAGCTGGATGGGTTGGGAAGGCAAAGAAACTCTCTGAAAATCAATGATGTGTAATTCGACCTACCTGATAAGACTTGGGTGGTGAAAAGACAGCCTGGGATTTTGCTTGAGGTGTGGACGTCATAAAACCAGCAGCCGCTGGCCCAGTTTCTTGATAGTCAAACCTTCTAGAGGTCCCACTGTCAGTGAACTTTTCGACTTGAAACCTGCAAGTCCAATGGACAAGTAAAACATGGGTACAATAAACCAACACAAGTTAACCACATTACTCAATACTGGGAATGCGAGGAAATGAGAACATGTTGTACTTACCGCTGATCACTCCTGTCCTTGTGTGGTGAAGAATAACTTTCATCCGAATGTTGAACTGTCACTGCCAAAAATAAGATACATTAAAATGATGAAACATGGGCAAATAGATTTACCCACAAACTCTTCAAATAGGGCAAGGTTCTTCTTTCTCCTCTGCAGAGGCTCCTTCAGTGGGGGGGGGCGAGTAAAGAAAAAAAAAAGGGGGAAAATTTTTTTTTTTTTCCCCCCCCCCCCCCCCCCCAAAAAGGGGGGAAGGAGAAAACCTTATAAAATAAGCTGAGAGCCACAGATTCATTGATGCAAAATGTTTTGTGTTACCTTCACTGAATAATGGAAAATTGAGTCGATTTATTTAAGCAGAGTATTTAATTAGCTGGAGTAAGCAGAGTTGTGTCGATCTCCCAATCAAGAGACACCAGCGATTTGACCCAGACCAAAACATTCCTGATCCACACTGTCAACAAACACATACATGTAGCTCAATACAGTTTCCTGGATTGTCTTACATTGATTGAACATTACTTGTGTGCAAAATTTCAAAACAAAGCTCTGGTCGTGAAAGGTGAAAGTTCTAGTTATCTGATGCATATTAAGATTTTATTTTATATCACTACTCCTACTGGATCGTGCAACTTCTACCCTCACCTCTCTGCCTTGATGATGACTGTGATTTAACATTCTGTTCATAACTATAGACATCTCTTCTGCCTAACTCATCCTCATTATGTGCAGGTGAAACACTTCTAGTTTGTGCATAGGACATCCCATCAACGTCATTGTGATAATACTCCCTTTGTTCCTCAGTAGTGTCACTAGCATCATTGTCATCATCATCGTCATAGTTCATTGCCGCTCTTAAAGCAGAAGTCTCCTTGATAAACTCACCGTCTGTTGCCTGGTGACGATCTCTCTGCTGAATTTCTCTTGAAGCTGTCACATCCTCTCTAAATCGCACTTCTTTGCGAGTGGCTGAGCCGTGCCTTCTGGCTGATGTTGACACGCTGGACTCAAAGGAACTACTTCTATCAGTGAGGGTCCCGCTATTTTGCTCCTCTCTCCGTGATTGTACTTGAGGTGACACAGATTTTTGGAAAGACCGTTGTGTGACACTACTGGTGTGACTAAGAGTTCTCCTATCTTCAATCTGCCCATCAGATCTAGAAACTAACATTCAGAAAAAATAGCTGATGCAGTTATCTCTAAGGTCTGCACCCTTGTTGATAAATGGTACTTCTCAATCATACTTTCTTTTGAAAAATAAACTGGGCTATTCATATTTGTCAGAAAGTTTGAATTAAGCCCCTAAAGGACACCAATCTGGGTGTGGTTCAATATTTTTTTTGACCCCGAAAGAATATCTTTTTCAAGCCTGACAGTCACCCTGTCAACTCAGTATGACAGCATTTTTTTATTTCTTTATGTGCAACCCTAAACGAGACTCTAATGGTTAAAAATATTTGCGGTCCTGTCCTGAACACCCTAAGTAAGACCAAAATTCATAATTTACAAAACTGTACATCCCTAAGCAAGACGACAAACATCCCTGTCCTTTTCAAATGGGAGCCCCCCCCCCCCACCCCCAACCAAGGTCTTAGTCTACAGCAACTGATTCAAAAAATTAAAATTATCCAGCAACTTATCAATGCCATTTGAAGGTTTACATTCTTACCTTCTTGGACACTCCCTGATCCTGATACAGAACTCTTGGATTGACCACTGTAAGAAATCAAAAGAATTATCAAGCTGACATAATTCACTGCATGCACATGCAGCGAAACAATACAGATTACACTTCAAACTTCTCTTTCTCCGTTTGAGCCAAGTGGCCTAGCAGGCCAGGGCTTATCCCGGTTGAGGTAGCATAAAGTGAGTACTAGGAGTATTTCTACTCCCCCTAGTTGGGATGCTAGTCCATCACAAAGTTAACCCTCAGCATTAAGTTGCCAGTACCCATTTATACACCTGGGTGGAGAGAGGCACTATGAGAGTAAAGTGTCTTGCCCAAGAACACAACACAGTGACCCTAGCCAAGGCTCGAACCCAGACCACTTAATCTGGAGTCTAGCGCCCTAACCATAAGACCACCGTGCCTCCCACTTTTCTGTACAGTAGTAAAAAGTAACAGTTCTGTGGAAGCTAGTAGTGACATAAGCAGTTGTTACAAAACTTTTGGGGAATTTTTTTTTTTGTTTTTTTTTTTTTTTTGAAAAAAATAAAAAAAAAATTAAAAAACAAAAAAGTAAGCCTAAATCAATTGATAACTCTGTTTCCCAAAGCATAAAATCACCAGCATAGGAATATAGTACATTGTATAATAATAACCATATGGCTTCTCCCTGCTGGCCGCTGGATGGCAACTGTTAACCTGTCCCCCCCCCCCTCCAAGCCACCCCTTCACAGGCATATTTGCCAGATTTCTCACCAAAAAGAACTTAAAGAGTGAAACAATCAGGAGACCATTTCACAGATTATTGTTATTATGCCAATAAGGACTACAAGCGTTAGTTTTCTTACCTAACTTGAAGCTTCCACAGAGGTTGCCTTTTCATTCTCATGTTATACATGTAAGTGTTAGTTGACATGGTTAGTTCATCTCTGGAAATGTTAAGATGTTAGCACACACACACTTGTATGAAATGTTTTGATTAGCTACAGACTACTGCATTAGTAACAATCTATCAAAGATGTTAAGGTTATAATTATCAAGACATTATTCCTTAATCAGCAAACAATAGTTACAGGTTTAAGTTGTTTTACAGAACTCAAAGTGGTTTTTCAGGTCAGCACATGATTCCAGTGTCAATTGCAACTTGAAGTAACTAGGGGTATGACTTCATTCCCTGGATGGGATGCTAGTCTATGTAAGGTTAACCCCAATCCTCCCCACTCATTCTTAAGGTTGCCCAGCAGCACTGTTTGCTGTACCCATTTGTATGTTGGATGAAAAGAGGCACTGTGAAAGTTAACTTAAGTGTCTTCCTGAAGAACATACAGTCAACTCTCTCTTAACGGACACCTCTATAAGACGGACACCTCCATAAGACGGACACTTGGTGATGGTCCCTGCCGTTTTTCAGTCATTTTACTGTAACAAAAATCTCTGTTAGACGGACACCTCTCTAAGACGGACAACGGACACTTTGAAACCGCCAACAGACACGCATAAAAGTAATTTTTTTTAGTGAACAATACTGCAACACTTTGTATCGACATACCGTCGGTAATGATTCAAATTTTGGCACCTAAAGGGAGGGCCCTTATTCGAGACAGGGCGCTTATTCGGGACAGGGCGCCTGTTTAATTTTTTTAGAAACAACCAAATGTTCAAAACAAAACTTCAATAAATGTTTAAACAACAAACAATAACAGAAACTGTAACAGTGACAATTTGTTGAAAGTTTAGTTACTTTTAAAAGAATTGTTCATTTTAGCAGTAAATATATACATGTACGGTACAGTGAATGTTCATGAGTTAACCTATTTGACGTTGATGACTTCAGAAGGGGCAGTTATCCACAATAGGGGCGCTAATAAGAATAGGGGCGTTTATTAGAATGGGGGCGCTTATTGGAAAAGGGGCACTTATTTACAAAACACATTCAAAGGTGGGCGCTGATTTGGAAGGGGGCGCTTATTAGAAGGAGGGCACTGCATCGAATCATTTCGGTATAGCAAAGTAAGTCAGCACCTTTAGAATACCAAACTTACCAAAAACAATCCGCTATAAAGTATTACTTCTCTGCGTAAGTGTATGGGAACCAAAGAGGGAGTTTTCTACTTACAGTAATACCGTTTGTGATGAACAAACTGAACGAGTCGAATTTCTGATATTGTTTTTGTTCCACTTTGTAAATTTCGCTAAAGTAAGCGACTTAAAACAGACGTGTATTCACTGTGCATAGCCGTTAAGCTTTATCATCTCGAAATTTTTGGTGTCACGTTACCTCGACTCTCAATAAGGCGGACACGTCTCTAAGATGGACAGTTGGGGCCGGTCCCGACGGTGTCCGTCTTAGAGAGAATTGACTGTATACCACGACCCTGGCTAATGCTTGGACCTGCCCACTTCATCCAGGGTTCAACATTCCTGGAACATTAGGGCACTGCACAGCACCTCTGTATGCTGAAATCTTATAGTTGAACATATTTGCCTTGCCCTTCTATTACTGTAACTAATCACTTTGTAACACCATACAAAGGGCACTGTACAATGTAGTCTCAGTACTTTAACTGGATGGTGGGTCAAATGGATTGATTAAATTATCTCTGTCCAGCTTTGTTCTAACCCCCCTACACCCCTCCCCCACCCCTACTTGTAATCATCATTTCATTGCCAACAATCCTTGTGACTTTGCAAAATAGCCATACAGAGCTTTAGTTAGTGTACATGTACTGTTAGTCCTAGTCAAGTTTCACTTGTGCAGTGTTGACTGTTAGATAATCAGAGTTCAAATGCTTAAGACACTCAGTCTTACCTAGAAGAGCTGTAGTAATTATCCACTTGGCCTCCAAACAGTTTGGACAAAAGTTCTGCCCCTTCTCTTACTTTGTCATCAAAATACTCTGAACATGATTTAAACAAAGTGAATAAGAATTGGTTATAATAAATTCTCAAGTAATTTTCTAAACATGTTCTATACTAACATTGTATGGGCTTCAGGTTATGGTAAGAAGTGGGGGTGCTGAACCCTGTCTCCCAGATTTTACCTCGATCAGGAAAACGATAATACATGCATGCACTAATTTTGGGAAGGAGAAAGAAAGGAAAAAGGGTAAAGCTCTGTTCAAATCGATGGTTGCTGTACAGGACGATTCTCACTTGAGTGTTGAAAGTAATTCACATTTGCTTCATTGGTTTTGCATTACTACCATTAGTGATTGGTTTTAAAAACTCATGCCATCTTCGCATCCAATCAGAAGTAAAACCAAAACAAATCATGAATAATTATTGCTCACACACGTTTTCCTGTAATTTGTGCCGGTTACATGTAATTGCTTTGAGTTTTGATTGGTTCACTGGATTGTCTGTGTACTTTCTGATTGGCAGGGATTTCAAAATGTTTTGAAGTAGGTGTCAGCAACTGGAAGAGTAGACACCTGTGACAAGCCGAGCTTGTTTCTCAAAAGGTGATGGTTGTGGCCAAAGTAACCGGTGATATAAAATCAAGTAGCTGGTGGAACTCCGGCGGGTGCCGGCTTGTTTTGAAAACCCTGGATTGGCCAGAGCGATAACTTTGGTTTTGGTTTTACGACACTCAACTGAAAATCACTCTTAATACTCACCATTTGTGTCAGCATCAAAATTAACAGCCAAGTTAAGCTCTTTGAGCTTTTCAGTGAAATCGTCATCCTCCTCATCTTCCTGTCTTCCAATCAAATCTTCTGTTGCCTCAGACATTTGACTTTCTAAGTCATTTGATTCAACTTCAACCAAATTATGACCACCATTTACCATGTCCACTGATATCTCTGAATCAATTTCCCAATTATTTTGATTGACAGGCACGGCACTTTCCCGCACTGGTGACCTACCAGGTTCAACATGTTTCCATTTTGTATTTGCCTTGTCCCTTGACGGAGGAGTAAATTGTGATTGATCGTAAGGCAATTCAGACTTCACTTTCGGACTTCCAGTGACCTTGTGATGTGCATGAACTGACTTATGATTCTCTGGTGACTGAAATTTACTTTGACCATGTGGATGTTTAGCATAGCTGTCTGAAACATGTTTCTTATTTTTAGCCATCCTTTCAAAATCTTGATTGTATCTCACTGTTTCTATTACATAACCACTCTGGGCTTTTTGGCTTTGTCCTCTTGAAACATCTCCCATTGCATAACTCTGTTGCATTTGTGACTTCCTATCTAACTTTGCTGTGTTTTTACTTGAAGATTTCTTCTCTGCTGCAGGTGATCGCTTGGCAGGGCTGTGACCAGGTGATTTTTGTAAAACCTGCCCTTTTCCTGGTTTAACATTCGCTCCCTTTCTTTGCGGGGATCTTAAATTAGGTGAATGTATATGTTGTAGTTTTTGGGGTGAATGTTGAGGTGACGCATGGTATGATCTACTGACAGAAGAGGGTATCTTCGCATTGGTTTGAATATCACCATCGTCGTCGTCATCAATTTCTCTGATGGAGACATTCTGACCCAATAGATATTCTGTGTCGTCACTGCATATAGAATCAGACTGTCCACTGTTATCACCATCCATGTTCTTTTACTAACAGAACCATCTAAAAGTTTGGAAAAAATAAAATCTTTTTAAGATTAAATAGAAAATGCATACCGTCTATTGGTTATAACACAGGCTAAAAATATTGGTACGATTCCAGAGACTATCCATACCCATTCCAAGGAAGGTACACTCAAAGGCAAAATTTTTAAAGGTCGGAATATTTGCATTTAAATTGCAATTTCCAGAGGGGTGGGAATGGGGCTCAATCTAAAAAACCTTTGCAAGTCAGTATCAGCTGATATGTTAACCAATTATCATTGATTCAAGTGTGGACTGAGAATGGTATTACCATTTTGGAAGAATTACTAATGATAATCAGATGACCTCTTAACATTTTGTGTATTGGTTGATTCATGTATGGACAAGGCTAACATATGCGCTAACATATGCGCAAGACGATCAACAATTTTATTATGCACATCTAGGACAGACATACCAGCAGCTGAAACAAATACCCTGCGAGTTTAGGATAATGCAGTTGTATGCAACCCTGCATACAACAAATTTATTTTTATAAATCATAGGATACATTTCAATAAACTGTCCAGACAAACAATACTTTGATGCATGAGCACTTAGCTTGTTTTTGCACTGGTGTCGACAATACATACTGTACTGTGCTGTTAAACAATAATTTTAAAATAATTTGCATGCACTGACTGCCGTCTAGCAATGCATTGCAAAGCAATTGTCTACACCCCACTGAACCAAAGAAATCATGACATCTTGACGCATAACAATGGACCAGACAAAGAACTAGATCAAAGTGATAATGACTTGGTCAAGAGCTAAAATAATTAAACATTATTAATTTATCACTGCAAACTGTAGAAAAAGAATTATGCATGTCTACAAAAGGATAAAGAATATTAATATAGAAATGAACAATTCTCAAACAATAATTTCCACTCGGTTAAAAGCTGTTTCTTTTATGAATTTTTGCCATTGATCCTTTTAGAAATCGCTTCATTGTGCCCCCAAAGGAATACACTACTTTGCCCTAGCTACGGACGCTACTGAATTATTTACGGTACACTAAATACATGACGCTTTGTTTATAAAGTTTAACACTCGTGTTGAAATATTAAACAAGTTTATCTTTTCCTTGCTCCTGATTTCTTTCTCGATGGTTAACCCCAGCAGCATACAGAGTTCTAAGTCAGCAAATGCATGATCTAACAATTAATTGCTTCAACTCGCGCCTTTTTGAAATACGATCGCTGAGTGACAGACATAAACAGCAGTGTAGATTTCGCTTCAGCACACGATGTTCAGCATGATCGTAAATTAATTTTCGTGAAGCTCAAAGTACAAAACCAAAAAAGTTCTAAAACGCTGTAAGCAAGAAGGTCAAAATCTACCCTCTTGTTTGATTACCTTTTTATTCAACTGATTAAACATAAACTATCCCTTGTTCAACAATCGGAATTCTATAAGCAGTGTAAATGGCGCAGCTGAAATCGGATACAAACACTCGAAATGTTCGACGCTGGCAACTTGTGAAGTACTCGCGATTAGTTCCCGAATGAAGTTTTCGATTCATCATGCAAGAATCAACCATCACAGATGAAAAATGCAAAGCTAGTTTTTCGAGCGAGCTGTTTAGTTTTCCAGTGAATTAGCATGTTAGCGCTAATTGAAGCAGAAACGACCATGAAGCCAAAATCTACACAAACTTCTTTCAAGAAAACGGCATCCAACTACACATACTCTTGTTAAGGCAGATCTGCACAACAAGATAAACTAAGCTTACCTAACGTTTTTGCCCACAACTTCTAGGGAATGGTTTGTTCCGCTGTTCAACGGCAAGTGTTTTTCAAAGAGGTTTGTAAACGTTCTGTTTCAACGTCCCGTTCGAAGACACGCTCTTGAGCGCGGGACAGATGTTTGCACAAAGAACGATACAACTCACCGCAGAGATAGCATATCCAGCCCAGTGGGTGATTATGATCAAGCTCTCTGTGGTCGATTGAACAAGCGATTTCTTAACAGAAAGTTATTTCCAACTTTTTTTCAAATCGAGCAAAAATGCCCGCCACGATCGACCAGATTCGTTGACATCGAAGCTGTCAGAATCAATCAGGTTTGAAAACTAATGGCGCGCAAGAGCCCTGGGGTTGAGAAATCATTTTTCCTTAGCAGGGAGGGGAGCGGAGATTGCGCTACTACGCAGCCAAGCCTTTACGTGTCAGGTGGTTTTACAGAGGCTTTGCTGCGACAGAGGAAATAGGAGAGCTCTAAGTCAGTTTCGTTGGAAAATTCATCTATGAAAACGCAGCTTATTCCTCACAGAGTAATATTTTAGTGCTCCTTTCGCCTTGATATGTCAGCTGACGGATTCCCGGAGCCAAAGGTCGAAACAGTTCCAGGAAGCGTTGAAGGTATCGCAAACGACGAAAGCATGAGCGGAACTGTCGTCCGACAAAGATGCTGCTCTTGTGGCCCGAACAAACGGGCTTACATAACGGTGTTTGTTTTATTTGTCATCAACCTTCTAAATTATATGGACCGGCAGACAATAGCAGGTACGGATATCTATTTCAATCAGCTAGCAATATTCAATTTTTAATATTTAAATTTTTTGTATATCTGGACAGTTGAGCAAGTCCCCATATCAATTTGATATTTCTCTCCGTATGCCCCAACGCACGATATCTCTAAGATTATCACTTACTTGTGTCTTTTGTGTGATGAAATTATATCATCAGAGATAAGTAATATGACCGGAAAGTGAAAGAGAACTTCCAGGAAAGAACAAATCTTATATAGACCTCCTTATAGCTATGTATGTAAATATCTTGTTGTAAATCATCCGATGCTCTCCAGAGAATTGTTCATTTGTCTTTCTGAGAATTATTCATTCATATCCACATGAATTTGTTTTAAATTGAAAGAAAGATTTTCAAGACAACAAACAAATAAAGCTCAAGAGGTCTATTGCCCAAGAGACAACATTCTGTGCCTGGCTAAGTATCTCCCCAGGGCGGGGGGAGGGGTACCTTGGAATTTTTGTTTGTGGAGTACCTTCCAGTTCTCCAGATCCTGACCTATTTTCAGGCCAAAATATATTATTTTCCCCATTTTTAGATCTGGACATTTACATATCTATGGTGGCCTACGCCTGCCATAGTGAAATTGCGCATTATTTCTCGTTCTTTTTGCATTTTTTAACTTTGCTGTATAAATTTTTTTATTTTTATTGCTGTTTTACTCTTCAATAAAATACTTTTTCTTACATTTCTTATTTTTAAGTAGAATGATTTTTGTTTTAATCGAAAAACAGTTCTATTTGGTCTCAGTTTACTTTTAGTTTTATTTCGTTTCAGTTTAGTTTCAGTTTTAGTTTAGTTTCAGTTTAGTTTCAGTAAAACCTAAACTGCATCATGGCCTATGAGGATAATAGCCCACAATGCAGTGCACCCAAACAGAAAGTCTTAGATAACTGAGTAGCCTCTAAGTACTTCATGTAATATAACACAAACTGTAACCCCAAATATAAACAAACAGCTCTTCCCTAACCTGAAATCATACCCTCCCTCCCTACTACTGCTGCGGGGGAAGGAGGGCATGATACATTTGCTTGTCGAAAGTCATGTAAAAAAACCAGATTCCGGTTTTTTGTCTGATTGGTCGAGAAACAATACTCAATGGAGCGGTGTGGACTGATTGGTTGTCGTATTTCAACGAGACTTCCGGTCAGAAGCTGGTAATGGCAAAGACGAGTCACGTTTACTGCGAGGACGAGTTCTTTTCTACGTTAGCTGAAGCCCTAACAGATATCAAGTGTAACTCTCTGAAGGCAGAACAAATAGAGTGAGCGACAATGCGTAATAATTTTGGTTCCGTGAAGATGTTTTTGTTGTTCTTCGAAAACAATATCCCAGAGATGTTGGAATGTTTACAAAAGCGATCGATCCTATCTGCCGTAAAACAGCTCTTGTCGGTGAATTCCTTTTTGTGTGTGTGTAAGCTGAAATAAAGGGACGGCATCCAGTACAACTGATAAAAATATGTTCACAAGCGCCATCTCACCTTGCTACTAAAAGCATTTTTATCTCAACACGGCGAAGTTTAAATACAGGCTGTACATATGTATGTACAATTTTTCTCCAGACGTTTTTCACGCCTTGTGGAAATCCGAGTCTCGAATTTGCCGCCAACTACAAAGAGTGGTTTGACAGTTCGACGACACATTAGTTTATTTAAATAAGGGGGCGGCCGGCGGCCGGTTAAATAAATGTATCAGGCGTTCTTTTTTCCCTCTCGCTTTCGTAAAAAGAAAAAAGAACGCCTGATCGCAGGTTAGCTCTTCCCCTATCAGATCTACAGTTATGTATACCCCTATAAAACCACGTAAACCCCTAAACAACCCTGTATATCCCTATATCACCATGTAGACCTCTATACAGCCATGTAGATCCCTATACAGCGATGTATATCCCTTTACAGCCTTGTAAACCCCTATACAGCCATGTATACCCCTATAAAACCATGTAGACTCCTAAACAACCCTGTACAATCCTATACAACCATGTAGACCTCTATACAGCCATGTAGATCACTATACAGCCATGTATATCCCTATACAGACTTGTAAACCCCTATAAAACCATGTAGTGTATAGGGTTGGATAGGGGTAAACAGGGTTGGATAGGGGTTAACAGGGTTGGTAGAGGTTTACATGGTTGTATAGGGGCTTTTGTGTGTATAGGGTTTTACAGCGCTGTATATGATTGGATAGGGGTATACAGTTACATGGTTGTATAGGGATACATAGGTTATAAAGTTTACAGGGTTTATTTTAGGTGATACTTTTGTGTTGTGTTGTATAACATATGAAATGTTTTGCTACGGTGGTTGTTATCTAGAATTTTCCCACACAGAAATTCTACGAAAAATTGTGGACTCCCACAGTAATAGCCACTGCGTATAATAATATTTGACCACAAGTACACTAGTCGATCGTTTAGAGTCATCAAACATTCATGCAACAGTTCATTGTTTTACTGTCTACAGAGAATTTCTTAACATGTAAGGTAAAGTAAAACCTACTTGTCTTGTACATAAACAGGCTTGATTGCTTGCTACTATGAATTTGTGACATACTGACAGCTGTACTGGTGTGACAGAAACAGTCCGCCATATTGAAAAGGATTGTTTGGGTGCACTGCGTTGTGGGCTATGGCCTTCATAGGCCATGATTCAGTTTAGTTTCAGTAAAAAATAAACTGAAACTGAACTGAAACTGAACTGAAACTGAACTGAAACTGTACTGAAACTAAACTGAAACAAAATAAAACTATTTTTCGATTAAAACAACAATCATTCTACTTAAAAATAAGAAATGTAAGAAAAAGTATTTTATTGAAAAGTAAAACAGCAATAAAAAGAAAAAAATTTATACAGCAAAGTTTAAAAAAATGCCAAAAGAACAAGAAACAGTGTGCAATTTCACTATGGCATGCGTAGGCCACCATACATATCTGATGTATTGTAGTTAGTTGTGCCAAAATACGTATTTTGTTCTGTCATTTGAAGGTGAAAAGCTTAATGAAAAGAAAGAAATATATTTATGCAAATACACTCTTGGGTTTGCTTTAATTTAAATGGTATCACATCAGGATACTATCTTCAGACTCATGTAAAAGATGCCTTGTTCTTACTAATTTTCTTGAGTACTAATTTTCGCGATTTCGCGATTTCAAAATAATCGCGAAATTTGATACGCGCGAAAAAACATTGCGCGAAATTTAAACACGTGAAAATTAATACCAAAAAAGTTAATAAAAATTTTAAATGTTTGGAACTCCAACTTTCTACCCTTGAAAATATCTTTCCGTCTTACTTTCGACTGTACCCTTCCTCTGATAAAAGTTTTCGTGAGCTTGTGAATTGGCCAAAACCTGTTTAGCGCAGTCACCGAAGTTTCTGTTTGCAGATTCGTTGTAGTTACACTGAGCCAGACCTTTGTCTATTTTCAGTAGTTCCTTAGTCTTTGACGACTGATCAATAAAACACTGACAAAATCGCGAAATTTAATACACTTTTGGTCTTATTTTACTTGCAATCGCGAAAATTAATACTCGCAAAATTCAGGTTCCGACTTTTCGCGAAATTAAGTACGCGTGAAAATGTGTAAGAATAAGGTAGCACCACCTTGTATAGCTTAATACTAAGCTTATCAGTTGAGTATTCAATGACGGAAGTTCGCGTCCAAGTTTTACCGTAAAAAACTCCGCTGTTGCTATTTGATGTGAGTGCTCAGTCTGTTGCACTTTTCAGTGATTCAACTTTTGTGTGAATGTGACTGCTGACATCAATAGCATGAGATGTTTCCAATGGAGACTAGCTCTGTCACCCCTGACAATAGCAGAGGTTTAACAGTAAAACTTGGGAGCGGAACTTCCCTCATTGCATACTCAACTGATAAGGGTAGTACATGTAAATAGTACTAAGTATTGTATAGAAGTATGCTTTTAAAATAGCTTTTATTTAAATAGTGACACACTAGAGTATCCTTAGTTGTACAGCATTAATAGTCAATTTTGAAGTACTGTTAGATGGTGCAATAGCTTTTATGTGAATGCTCACATACTTGGGTTTATATACAGACTTGAACCTCATATTGAATGGTAGTCGTCACTATACAACTTAAGGACGTTCGCACTTATTGTTTATGCGCATCCCTACTGCGCACATAATTCATGTCGCAACACCATGCCACGCCATACATTGAGTGCGCGCACTGAGTAAAACTTTTAAGAGCATATAGGGCAAGTTGCCGTTCCACTAGAATTGCTTGCAATTGGCTCTCTTAAATGGCCGGTGACCCTTACTTTTTTCTTAACAGATCACTTGTTAATTAATATCTAAGTTTAGGATAAAATGAAAAAATCTATCGAGTGGAAGTGTGATTTTTTTTGTCACACTGATGGTTTGAATTCCACTTTTTGAGTTTTCCTTTTTGCCGTATGACAGTTTCAAATGCATTTTTCTAGGGTTAAGTTTTACAAAAAAGATGGCAAAACTAGGAATTATTTACCCAACAGACGCACTTATACAAAATGTGACTAAGATCGTTAGCCTCCGTTTACTCATCTTCTTTATTTTTAATTATAAACTCTGTAAATCATGCTGAATTATGTGCGCCAATTTTTCAAAATCAGGGTAGTTTTCCACACGCTTTTTCTCTGAAACGAAGTCGGTGACCCCAACTTTTTTTGCATTTCTGACACAAGTAACTCATTATCCGACCACAGCAAAAAAAAATGAAATCTATTGAGTAGAAAATTTGGCGCAAACGTCCTTAAAGGAGCAATGTCACAGTATTTTAAGTCATTTTTCTGATTACTTTCAAATTGAAGGAAATCTCAAAATTATAGTTGTCTAACATAGAAAAACAACAAAGGAATAATAAAAACACCAAAATAACCAAGGATGGTTTTGACTGACGAAGATTGAAACGGATTACGATTGACAAACTTGAAAATACTTGCCAGTTTTTTGAAGATGTGTTGCCCGTCATGTAACTCCTTTAATTTACACAATGATGTTTTTCACACTAGGACTTTTAGATGGCATCCAGAAGTATTTTGATATAGAAGATAACAATTCAGCGGCAGGTCTGCTTCAAACTGTCTTCATTTGTAGCTACATGGTTCTCGCTCCTGTCTTTGGCTACATGGGAGATCGCTATAAGAGAAAGTATATCATGGCAGCAGGGATTTTAGTCTGGTCTGGTACAGTCTATGCCAGTACTTTACTGAGCAAAGATGTGAGTATATAAATCACAAGTGTCACTTCACTTCACTTGTCCCCTGGTGCCAAGTTGGCACGTAGGGCCTCCACATGTGCTCTCCATCGATTCCTGTCTTGCGCTGCAGTGCGCACCTCTCTCCAGGACTGCCACCCTGCTTTGGACCTCTCCTTTTCTACTGTGCACCGCCAGGTTGTTTTTGGCCTGCCTCTCTTTCTCTTTCCCTCTGGGGTCCATGTCAGGGCTGTAACACAGTCATTGTAAAAAGTGTAGTTAGCTTAAAACAAGTTTACAAACCTAAAACTTGAATTTTAAAACAAGCATTTTCAACTTTTTTTAATTAGTTAGTTTTTACATTTTTTTGTTTTATAGTAGGAATTATTTTTAAATGTGTGGTTCCAGAAAATTTCCATATTCCCCCCACAGAAGGGATTGGAAATTCCAAAGAGGGCAGGGGGGGTGGAGGGGTCACTGAGACCCAAAACTTTAAAGCAATGTATAAAGCTAAATTGGAATTTTCAGAGGGGGGGGGGGGGTGGGTCTTAAGGCAAATCCCTTCCATGGGGGATGGATATTTTCTGGAAGCACACAATTCATTTTCTGTAGAACGCCATTAAACCAATGGGAACATCCCAATTGAAACTTTTATGTATGGAGGAACAAATTAACTCCACTCTGATTAGTAATAAGGTCATGGAACTTGTGCACAAAGTTTTTAATTTTTCCAGATGTGCAATTTCTGGATAGAATTTATTATTGGTAGTTTCATGATAATAGACTCTTTGTTACCTACAGGCTTTTTGGTGGTTCCTAATCCTTCGTGGTGTAGTTGGAATAGGAGAGGCTAGTTATTCTACAATAGCACCCACTATCATAGCAGATCTTTTTACTGGAGATATGAGAACAAGGATGTTGTCTGTCTTTTATTTTGCTATTCCTGTGGGAAGGTAAGCAGAGATATGGCTGTACATCTGTGTACATGTATCAGTGGCTATTGTAAAGTTGCAGGTACCCATTTCTGTACAAGCATATTAATAAGTTGTTCCAGAGAACTCCCAGGTTGTTAAGATATCCTCTAGTCATTGTTTGAAGTAAGACATAGTATTACTATTCGTCTCAGACGTCCGTGGACAAGGGCTTTTTTTTCCATCCGCTTCACAGACCATTGGTTTTAGTTTTGGTTCAAAAATTCTGGTCACGTGATGTTTGTGTGGTGCTGCGGTTTGCAAAACACTGATCACGTGATGCCATTTTGGTTGTTCCCGCGGCAAATGGCATCATGTGATCAGTGTTTTGCAAACCACAGAGCCACAAAAACATAATCATGTGACCAGAATTTTTGAACCGCAGTCTAAAACCAACGGTCCGTGAAGCGGGCCGAAAAAAGTCCCTTGTCCACGGACGTCTGAGACGAATAGTATTGTTGTTAGAACATTAGGGCCAAGTAAGATGGTGCAACTTGTTTGCATGCAACAAGGTTAAGACATGTCTGTGACAAGAATTTAAATACATACATGTATTTACTTTATTTGAGGGTGAAAATCTTTTAGCATGCATAGAGAAGCCCACTAATTGGGGACACTCATAAAACACAATTACACTACAACTTCCTTGGAGTTGTTGTGTACGACATGAAAAATGTCATAGGATTTTAAAACATGTTAAAAAACCCATCACATTTCGATAACTATGGAAGTTGTATAAAACTGGAAGCAAACAACCCATGAAACAAAGTTGTACCATTTAAATGTCTGGAAGCAAACATAATAAGGATACATCATAAAAAACATTTCATGGATTCTCATTGTGAGCTCATTCAACAAACAACAGATTTGCAAAGCAAAGCATTTATTTTGTATTATTTTACAACAAAAGACACATATCCAACCCATCCTTGATTGTGTGGTTCCAGAAAATATCCATACCCCCACCATGGAAGGGACTTGCCCTATGACCCCCCCCCCACCCCTCTGGAAATTCCAATTTACCTTCATACATTGCTTTGAAGTTTTGGGTCTTTGTGACCCCCCCCCCCCTCCCTGGAATTTCCTAATTGGAATCCCTTCTGTGGGGGAGTATGGATATTTTCTGAACCACACATTATTGTTTGTTTTATTATAAGTAAGGTAGTTACCTAAAGCATATTAAGTTTTTTTTATTGTCTCTTTTTTCAGTGGACTTGGCTATATAGTAGGAACTGAGGTTGCCTCACTTTTTGACAATCAGTGGCAGTGGGGCCTACGTGTAAGTTTTGTGATAATGAGAATATGCTGCTTACACCAAAATACATTTTAGTCGGGTCCTGTATGACCACTAGAGTGAGTACCTTATTCTTACTAATTTTTGTGCGTACTTATTTCGCAAAAATTTGGGAGCTGAATTTTGTAAGTCTTAATTTTTGTGTTTGCAAGAAGAATTTGAGCAAATAAAAGTGTATTAAACTTCGCGATTTTGTCAGTGTTTTATGGATCAGTCATCAAAGATCTAGACTAAGGAACTATTTGGAAATATACAAAGATCTGGCTCAATGAAACTACAAGGAGCCTGCAAACGGAATCTTTAGTGACTGTAGTAAAGAGGTTTTGGCCGATTTACAAGCTGAAGAAAACAGTAATCAGAGGAAGGGTGCGAGTTGAAAACAGGGCGATAAGGTATTTTTAAGGGTTGAGAGTTGCAGTTCCAAACATCTAATTTTTTTAATGTTTTGGTATATAGCATGGTATTAATTTTCACGTGTTTAAATCTCACGCAATATTTTTTTCGCGCATACTAAATTTCGCAATTATTTTGGAATTGCGAAATTACCGTAATGATTCGATTTAGCGCCCTCCTTTCAATAAGCGCCCCTTCCGAATAAGCGCCCCCCTTCGAATGTGTTTTTGTCAATAAGCGCCCCTATTCCAATAAGCGCCCCCATTCTTATAAGCGCCCCTATCCTAAAAAGCGCCCTATTGTGAATAACTGCCCCTACTTAAGTCATTGACGTCAAATACATAGACTTCTGAACATTCATCGTACTGTACATGTATATATTTACTGCTAAAATGAACAATTCTTTCAAACTTTCAACAATTTGTTACTGTTACAGTTTCTGTAATTGTTAGTTATTTAAGTATTTATTAAAGTTTTGTTTTGAACAACTGGTTGTTTCTCAAAAAATTAAATAATTGCTAATAATAATTGCTTAAACATTTCTTTTTGTAATTTTACAGTTCAAATAAACTTTTGTTGTTGTTGTTGTTGTTAAGCGCCCTTCCTTGAGGTGCCAAAAGTAAATAAGCGCCCCGGGCACTAAATCGAATCATTACGGTAGTAAGAACAAGGTAGATCAAACAGTCCCGGTTCGAGCCCTGGATGGTGTAAACTGTTAATGAAATGACCCATTTTGGCAGACTCAACAGCTTGAGATAAACTATTGCTCTAAACAAAAATGAAAACAGAACCCTAGGCTGTTCATTACAGAAAGGTTCAACTGTATTAGCAACAACATGTAGCAATAACTTTCTGTAAGAAAGCTAATATGCAGCAGAATTTTACATTAGTTTAGACTTTCAAAGTTTTTGAAGCAAATCTAAAGTTTTGTAACAAAAAAATAAATGATTTAAAATTTGTGGTAAAAATATTCAGATGTGGAACTATTGTTTTTCTTACTGTCAGGTGACGCCCATCATTGGTGCAGTGTGTGTCCTCTTGTGTATCTTTGTAGTCCATGAGCCAAAGCGAGGTGCTATAGAAAGAGGAGAAAACCCTAATGCTGTGTCAGCTTCAAACGTCCATCATACAACCAGCTGGTGGGCTGACCTTAAGTATCTAACAACTGTGTAAGTACTAAAATCACTGTGAATAGTCTTAACCTTTAACTTCTCTGTGGGAGACACGGTGGCCTAATGGTTAGTGTGCTGGACTCTGGATTTGGCAGACTGAGTTCAAGCCCTGACCTGGGGTTATTGCCCAGGGGGTGTACTTGCAGTATACATGACGGGGGGGGGGGGGGAGGGGGGGTCCGACGGAGCTTCATATTGCGAACCCAAAAAATACCTGGCATCAAAATTCTCTACCCCAAAAAGTACAAGACATAGCACCTCGATACTGATTTATTCAATGAAACAGACTTTTAGACCTTAAAAAAATACATGACAGATCCAGGGCTGTCACTAATTTTTCAAGTAGGTGGGGAAATGAAAAATGTAGCCGGGGGACAAGATTTTTCTGTATTAGGTTGTTGGGGAGGGGGGGGGTAGGTAGGGTTTGTTCCTTAGGGTTTTTTAGGTAGGTTGGTTCCTGATACAAATTTGTTTTTATGCAATTTTTACACCACAGTAACGTACAACTTTCTCTTTCTCTGCGACATTCGACAAGAATCTGACAAGTTTTCGAAAGTTATCATTTATTTTGGGATTTGAAACAGCCTGACTTGTGACTAACGGCATGACAGAAAAGAAAAGTTGAGGAAGACTGGGAATGAGTGAAAGTAACTCGTGACCAAAAGCAAAAAAACATGGCGTTGGGAACCTGTTGGGAACGTCAAACTGGTTTGTTTTTCTTGAACGAAAACCATTGCTTTGAGAAATTCACACAACGAAACTTTCTGCACTTATGTAGAAAACACAGACAAGCCAATGTTTTGTCATAGAAAGTACATGTAATAATGCATACAAGCCCTGTTCGACTGGCTGATCTGTGTTTATTGACATGTAGCTGATTAAAACAGCATTAAAACAGGCAAGAGGAGAACACACATAATATTGCAAGTTTACAGTTAACTGATCGCCGATTTTATTTGTGTGGAAAGTGTCCATAGTTCAACTATGGAAAGTCCATGTGTGACTATTACTGGGCCACATGAGTCTTGTGCAATTTCCTTCTTGCATCGTCTCGGTAGTCGATTCGAAAGAGAAATGCTGAAGCCCAAACTGTTGTTTCTTCAGTTAAACATAATCTTACCTTGAAGCACAGCCAGAAGATAAGAAGGAATCCAGTTTTATTCATTTATCCACTTTTGCCTTCCGTTTTTTTATGACATTTTCACGCGGAGCTGGAATCTCCGACAACAAGGGAATCCAAATGAAACTAACACGTCGTAAAATCACGCGCTTTCAAAGGAAGATGTCATTGTTCGACATTTACACGTTTTCAATCACAGCCTCGGATGAAATGTCAATCGCTCTCTTTAAAAGGTGAATAATAATTTGTATCAATAAACTATTGGTTTGTCTTTTATTCACAGTTTTGTTATTTGATGTATTTTTCACTTTCCATGTTTTGGTTTTGTATCAAAGTAGCCGGGGCTCAAACTCGTTGTAGCCGGGGAAAATCCCCGGCCCCCGGCCCTTAGTGACAGCCCTGCAGATCTCTTGACCCAAAAAAATACAGAGGGTGTAAATTTTCAACCCCAAAAAATACGTCGGACCTCCCCGTCATGTATACTGCAAGTACCCCCCCTGGGGGTTATTGTGTTGTGTTCTTTGGCAAGTAAATAAGTACTGACAAATTTAATGCAGGGGAAGGTAACTCTATGGTGAACTAGCAATTTCCATCCAGTGTAAGAGGAAATAGTCCTAGTCAGTTCCTGCTAACAAAACTGGAATTAGCTTTAGCGGTGTGGGACACTTACCCTGACACAGGCTTTATCTCTCCTGTTTTACAGTTCACATGACCTTTACCTGCGCTCCTGTAAAACCAACCTTGGCCCTAATTAAGTGTATACACATTACATTCCTAATCCTTTCCCCTCTCTACCCTTGTAGCTTTCATGTTAGCCAGTCAAATTTAACGAAACAAGCAAAGAAACATTGAACTGAAATGGTTACTTTTCGTGATTTTGTTTTAACAGAAAGAGCTTTATTTGGCTGGATCTGGGTTTTACTTGTGTAGCATTTGTGACTGGTGCCCTGGCACTTTGGGCACCAAAATTCTTACTCTATGCAAGCAAAACTCAAGGACTTACATCAGTAACAGAATCAGAGTGAGTAGTACTTACATCTTTAGATACATAATCTTTATTTTCACACAGATTGCTTAAATAAGTTATTTTATTATTTTTTGGTGGTTTACTTCACTTATACACATAATAACAAACTTTGAAAAAACAAGAGTACTTAGATAAAGATTTAATAGTTCTCAGGATGTCAAATAAATTTCATTAATATTAATATAAACACTGCTATATCTAGATCCTCTTTTTTCCGGTTTGGGGGGACAGGCAAGTGAGTGGAAAATTAATTGAATAAATAGCTTCTCTCTGTTGTTCTTTATCCACTGATGTGACCACCAAACGGTTAACAAAATCTGGCCACATTTATTTAATGGTTTGGCCATAAACATCGTTAACAGGGCAATGAATAAGGACCGAGAAACTGTTAATGCAAACAAAATGGCTGTAATAAATGCTGAAGCGGGAATCCACTGTAGTGGTAAAGCATGTATATATAAATTATTTTTGCATTATAAACCACTGCTTCATACACACCTCCCTTTTTACAGGGCTCGAGACTAACTTTTTTGCTAACTAGCCAAGTGGCTAGTGACAGCTTTGATTTCACTAGCCAAAACGTATTTTCTACTAGCCACAATTTTTAAGCATAGTTCTTCTTTTAAGGGGGGGGGGGGGGGTGAAAACAATGTCATTAGGCTTTGTTCTTCACTATAAAAATTGTCCATGTACATGCGTTTTTGTCTACTAGAATTTTGTTTAAAGCTTTACATTCACAGTTTACTTGTTAGTTATATTCTCTTTGAGACGATTTTAATAAAAAATGCGGTTTCTTGCCACTAAAGCCTGATTTTTTCACTAGCCATTTTGGCTAGTAAAAGGCCAAAACCTACTAGCCAAAACTGCATTTTCATTAGCCTTTGGCTAGTTGGCTACCGTTAGTCTCGAGCCCTGACTTTTTTGTCTTTTCCCTGAGTGTTCCTACCCCCACCCCCTATACTACTCTTTTTCTGTGCAGTTCCAGAAAATAATCATATTACCAACAACATGGAAGGCCATTGGAAATCCTGGGGGGAGGGGGGCGGTGGGGGTCTTAAAATCCAAAATTTTTAAAGGAAAGTATGGGGCCTATCTAAAATTTCCAGAGGGGTGGTGATTCAAACCAAAAACCTTCCGTGGGAGGGGTATGGATATTTTCTGGAACAACACAATCCATGTGAGTCACTCAGTGATCATGGTAATGACAGTTAAAATTTCTTTCTTTTTTCCAATTCAAGTATAAGTCTCAAGGTTGGCGTCATCACCTGTGCAGCTGGGATAGTGGGTGTGTGGCTGGGTGCCTTTTTAGCTGCATGGTACAGAAAACGCAACAGAAGAGCTGATGCCATTGTATGCGCTGTTGCGTTACTTGGTTCAGCACCTTTTCTCTTCTTTAGTCTTGTGTTAGCATCAAAGAACATCAAACTCACATATGTGAGTATCTATTTATTAACAGTTGTCAGTTATAAAAATAAATACATTATTGCATGGTTCTAATAAAAATGAATCTCCTTTGTTCCCTTGCTTAGACAATAAATAAATTATTTATTTATTGTCTAAGCAAGTGAACAAAGCAGACTTTTCTTCCAGAACCTTAACTGCTTTTGAATCAGCTAAAAGTGAAACATACTGTTCAATTCCATTCATGTTGGCTAAAAAGTTTGAACAAAATGTCAATATTGTGTGGGAAAAATGTAGGTTATCGCTGTTAGGTAGAGCCCAGCTAAGAAAAACATTCATTAGTCAGTGATGCAAGCTACTAGTCATTCATACGCAGTGAAAATCTTGTGTAGCCCGTTACATTGTTATAAATTAATTTTTCTGGCCCAGACACCCAGCTGAATAATTATTATTATATGGCAAGGGACTGTTACTTGTTGGAAATCTTTGGAGGTCTTCAGACATGTTCAGAAATTAATCAGAAACATTAAGCGACATCTGCAAATCTTTGAACATTTTTTGTTTCTGTCATACATGTAGATCTTCATTAGAGTCATAGTGAGAAAGTAATATTCCCTTGTTCTGCCCTTGTTCTCTGTTAGTAATAGGTTATTATTTGATAAACCCTCTTGCTTACTGAATCCTGTAAACACCCCCGTGTAAGAACCTTGTGGTTTAAGAACCTGCTGGCAGAAATTTGCCATTTTAATACCCCAAAATATAAGAACCTGTTTAGCCAAGCAAATTTCAGCAGGTTCTTATATGTGGGTTATAGAAAATTTTTATGAACATTTTTAACAGAACATCCCAAACTGTATTTACAATTGTAAAATTCATTAAATATTCATGCGGGTGAAAACCAATGCCAGTACCATATTCAGATCATATGTACACAACTGTAAACCCCAATACACATCAAACAAGAGAATTAACTTTTGATACAAACTACTGCTCAGCTAATTAGTATTCATTAACTTTAGATACAGATCTGTACTGATTCGCATAACAATACTTTGAATTCGATTTATTGTTTTCATTTCACAAGTAGAATAAAATATTCGCGTCCGATCTGTATGGCCGTTTACAATGGCTCGCCTATCGGCTCGCCATTGTAAACGCCCATACAGATCTCCCGCTCATATTTTATCTACTACATAAAGAAAAGACAGATTCACATAGACTGTAATTGTCTTCTTTGGAATAAATGCTGTATAATGAAGGACCAAACACATTTTTTTTCTTCTCGTACAATCAAAAACTATGGCTCCTCCTTAGAAATTAAGAACCTACTTAGCCTAAATTACCAATAACTACCCCCAAATACAAGAACCTATTTTGCCAAACTTAGAAAATTGTAGGTTCTTACACGCGGGTGTTTACTGTACTGTAATTTTATTCATCACGTTACATACATGTATTAAGAGATCACAATAACGACCTACTACTGGCCTTAGACACTTTTAAATATGAGTTAAAACTTGCATTATTATTATCAACCAATTACAGGCCCTTATATTCTTTGGTGAGGTGTTACTCTTTATGAACTGGGCACCAGTAGGAGATATGGTTCTGGTAAGACACATGGCAATGATGTTATCAAATTTTGATTAATTTAACAGCTTAACAGCTAATCAATTTAAATAATAATTTTGTAAGTGACCAACAGGTTAATTTTCTTTGTCATATACATGTACATCTAGAGTTGGCATACGTGCTGAATAATGAGATAAGATGGGACGAAATAACTAAAGTAATGTGAAGCTCTTTGATGATTTTTGCTGACCAAAGAAAGAAAAAGAACAACCAAATTACCCTAATTAGACTATCAATAAATTATTTGAAATAATACAGAAAAAAACAATGAGAGTAAAATTAAGATAACTGTGTAATAGTATTACCAGTTTATATTAAGGATATTTATCAGTACGTTAATTTTCCAATGTGGTAGTACCATAAAAATGCTTACCATTGCATAACAGTAATAATTGATTAAATACTGTGCCACTGATAGTGACTTATCCTCTATCAGTTTAAAATTTCAGCAATAACAACAGCATCTTTTGTTTGTAGTATACAATTATTCCTTCACGTCGTTCAACTGCTGAAGCTGTTCAAATTCTTGTCTCCCACTTATTTGGTGATGCAGGTAGTCCTTGGCTAGTCGGTGAGGTAAGAACTCAGTTAATCACAGATCACTGTTTGTATTGTTTTGAAACAAACAAACAAAAAACACTTGAACAAAACTTCACCAATCTACCCGAGGGTCAGGTTTGCAGGACCAAAAAAATTATTGAAAATGGACCTTTTGCAACATACGGTCACATGGCACAAAGTCCACCATACTGAATGGCAAAAGGATGTGACAGCTTTAAGCGACTTTCACTAATACAGTAAAGCTTGACATTTCTTTGTTTTAGATCTCAGTGCATAGCTTGCCCTCCAGTGTTCATGGCAGATTTGTGCATGTTTTGCACCAGATTTTGTACGATTTTTTGCAGCCTGGACAGGGTTGCTTCAGTAAAATGTATGGAAACAGAACCCCGGCATAACAACTCCTGTTATATAACAAAAAAAAAAAATTCCCATTCCCTTTGCCCTTCATATATAGTAGTTATACGTATTGGCAGTAACAGTTAAGAAGGCTGAGCTTGGGATTTTTTTCTTACAGATTTCTGATCGAATCCGAGGTTCAGGGGACAGTGATGCAGATCGTGCAAGAAGCATGGAGTATTCTCTTCTGATGACAACATTCATTTCCGTTATTGGAGGATTCTGTTTCCTTATGTGCTCGTTGTATTTGGTTAAAGATCGTGACGCAGCTGAGGAGTATACTAAAGCACATGACGATGATAGCTCTCTGTTAGGATCAGTGGCATCAGATCATTATGCTGCAACAGGTGATGAAAACCAGGCACTAGCAAATGACGAAGATGATGATGATGATGATAAGCTATTACGAACTGAACCCGTTACTCCTACATCATCTGAAAGAGAGGCATTAGTAGTTCCTGTAGATGTCCATAGTGCTCCACCAGTTCAGGAGGAACACAACAATCAAGTTGTCTAACTAACCGGTAACTTGACATTTAGTGACAATCAGGGCTCGAGACTAACTCTTTTGCTAACCAGCCTAGTGGCTAGTGACAGCTTTGATTTCACTAGCCAAAATCAATTTTAGCCAGAACTTTTAAGCATGGCTTTACATTTTTTTTCCTTTTTTACCAAGGGGGGAGTTGCAAAGGAAAGGCATTTTTAAAATGTTTTCCAGTCCTATGTGAGCTTAGAAGTTACATTTATTTGATCTCTACCTTTTTTCCCCAAAACTTAATATACTGCACATCCTGAAAGTGTTCATGTAATGACCTTAAGCTCATGTTTCATATAAATTGCAACTTGATCGCTGATCAATGTTACAGTGATGTTTTGCTTTTGTTGATTTCACACAAAATTAAAAATATTGGTAGAGGCACTTTTCTGTCATTTGTTGCTTTTGTCATGGAAAAGGCCTGGAAAAAGTCAACATTCACTTGCCCATATTCTTAAATAGATATCTTGAAACAGTGTACTTGTTAGTTCTGTTCTCTTGGAGTCGATTTCAATTAGGTAATTTTTACATTTTCTTTCAACTAAAATGCCTGAAATTTTCACTAGCCATTTTGGTTAATGAAAGGCGAAGACCTACTAGCAAAAAGTGCATTTCTACTAGCCTGTGGCCAGTTGGCTACTGTTAGTGTCGAGCCCTGAGTAATATGAATGTTTTATAATAATTATTTTATTTAACAATATTAATAGATTTAATAATTTTAACAATAACTTTGAGAATATTTACAATTAGAATAGTTTTAATGATAAATTGTTCTTGCTAGCATACATTAATTTTGTGCCAGCAAAGTGGTGTGATGTAAAATGGCTGGTGATGTTCTACTATCAATTTTAGCTGAATGAACACATTGGCGTTATCAGTAATTGATAATTCATTTTAATCACTTACTTCATTTCAATTATTGAAATTAATGTAGTTAAACCTCTCTGCAGTGGCCACCCTGGGGACGGAATTTAGTATGAGTGGCTCGTTTGGAGAAGTGCACATTTGACCAGACAAAAGAAGGAACAATTTAAGAGTTTTGATGCTGTGGCTGTCATGGTGATGTCATAGAAGTGGCTGGTAACCCACTTTGCTGGCTAGTTGAATCGTCAAGTGTTGGCCAGTGTACATGCAGCAAATCTTTTATAATGGTGTTGATGTTTTGGACCCAATAATTATTATTTGATCCAAAAAGCCTGAATATTGTATAGAGTATTGGTTCACCTTTAACTCTGAAATTGCAATAGAAGTTTCCAGACTCCACCAAGCAAAGTGTAGCTCGTTACATGTGCAAGAATCTAAAGAATGAGCCGTTTTCAAACCAAGCACTTGGTACTTATTTTCTGTTATTTTGAGCTTATGCTTTACAATTCCTGGTTTCATCTGATAGTAAAAAAAAATAAAAAAACTTGACTGGAATTGTTGCACAGTCATATGACTGTGCTCATGCACAGGTAAAAAGCTCAATCAACAGTGATATTGATGCCAAAAATCGATAGACCTTTCATACATGCATGTTCTAATTATTGTCACAATAGTTATAATAATTACTTGCAAACTTAAAAATTACTACTGAACAGTTACGAGAAACCAGAAGAAAAGTTTTAAGCTACATTTTGTGTAAGCTGTCATTTTGTAATAAAAAAATCCATTAATTTTATAAGTCCCATTTTCCAAGGACCAAAATTTAACCACTCATGGTTTACATCAAATGGAATTGTTTTTATGCGTCTTTTTCCCTTTATAGTTTTTGAGAGTGAACATTGACAATTGAAAGTATTTTGGAATAGATAGATAATTATGTTTGCTGGGAAAGAAATAGGTAATTATTGCAAATGAAATTTGTGATACTGTTTGGGAAAATATTGGGCATGGGCATGAAACAAGCATGTGTAACGTGGCTATTTAATATGAAAATAAGTAAATGGATATTATTTTATAAAGAAAGAAAAGTTTATTGAATATCACAATAATTTAAAACAGGCACAAATAGAGAACAGTTATTACCAATAATTTATTATCTTACATTTTCTATATGACATAAAATAAGTTTTATGACAAGGTTCTACTGTAGTGAAAACTGTTGCTGTGCCAGGCAAGGTTTTTAGTTCTCAAACAAAACTTCACGTGTGTGCAAAATTCATGAAAATAGAGATGTTTTCCTTTGTCACGCAAACTCATGCATAGTTTTGAATTGTTAAAATGCGTCAAACTGGAAATCATGTAAAGTTCAATCAAAGAAAGTATATTTGAATGTTAGCAAAGAATTGACACTGATTTGTTCACCATGTGTGGTAGCACTCAGCTTACACATATGAAGTGAATAAATATTTGTCTCCAATTGTCACAAGCATATCATGTTTCCTTGCGAAAAAATCATGTGATTTGTGCAGACAACAGGGTTTTTCCTGCAAAACCTTGTCATAGAATTTCACTAACATAGTTGAAGTAAGGTTTATAAAGAATGAATGTACAAACTGTATTAAGAAAGAAAATGTTTTGTTATAAAATCCTGGCAAGTGGCAATGCACCACAAATAAATTAGTTCTGAAATATGCAATAACCTTTTTAAGTGAACACAACAGTTACTTTTAAATTATGGCAGTTGTGATAGAAAATCAACTTTATATGATGCTTGAACAGAAATTACAAAACGTTCTTTGTGCGAATTGACCAATTATTTTTGTATCCACTATTCTTGACTTTGTGACCAAAGTTTGTAATTCATACAAATAATTATTGTAAACATATTTCTTGAACTCATACAGTAAAAACCCGCGTGTAAGAACCCACTTTTTTCAGAGTTTGGCAAAACAGGTTCTTGTATTATGGGGTACTTATTGGCTGCGGTCACATCTAGACTGCTAACTATAGTTAGGACGGCGTTAACTATAGTTAGCTATTTCGGGAATGTGACCGCTTCTCTGTTCGCCCTAACTATAGTTAGAAAATTTACGCCTCGCTGATCCAAAACAATACACACTAACTATAGTTATACCCAAGCAAGGTGCATGGGTTAGTCTTAAGTTTACAAACGAAAAGCCAATCAGAATGCGACAATTCTTTTCGCACGTGCGAGATGAACCTAAATATGCAAAACTAGGAGTCAAGTGAAGGAAAACAAGAAAAACAACATGCCAAGAAATTACATATCACCAATGTTAGCAAAAATAACGCTTGAATTCTTCGGTTTCTAGCATCCTTACTTCATTTTATTTTCTTCAACGCTGAAATTCCGTGCAAAAATAGAAGAAATAGATGAACAACTGGACACAAATAAACAACAAGGGCTGTCATGAACTAATTTAAATACCAAATTATTCACAACCTAATCAGAACTAACTATAGTTAACTGCATTGGTGTGACCGCAAAGACGACAGAAAGCACTAACTATAGTTAGGCATGACGTCACGTAACTTGAGACTAACTATAGTTAAACTTTAGTTACGTCGTAGATGTGACCGCAGCCATTGACAGTTTAGGCTAAGTAGGTTCTTAATCAGGTTCTTAATTTCTACAGAGTAGACATTGTTGTTGATTATCAGAAAATAGTATAAAATCTGGTCTGTTCTTCATTATAAATATTTATTAATGCACCCATGTTGCCAAAAGTCCAACAACATACTGTATATACTCCAGTAACATCACCTTTCTGGGTTTTTGGTAAAAAAATATACAAATTAAATAGTTAAACCCTACATATAAGAACCTGTAGGAATTTGTTTGGCTAAACAGGTTCTTATATTTTGGGGTATTATAAAAGCAAATTTCTGCCAGAAGGTTCTTAAATTCCTAGGTTCTTACACGCGGGTTTTTACTGTAGTGATAAAACATTTTGCTAAGAAACTTCAACAAGCAACAAGAGAAGCCAAACTGTTTAGTTACTACTACAACCATGACATATTTCATTCAACCTCGGTGACTAACCTGGCAGATTGAAGGTCAGGTGATCACAAGGTAATATTCCAAGATGGAAACCATTGTTTAAGTTTCACTGCCCTTAAATTTTAGCAGTTTCTTTTAAAATTGTATTGCTCTGAGTTGAAGAAAAACTATCAATAAATAATATTGTGAATTACATCTTCAAAGTCAAAATTTAGTCTTAATTTTGTAACAATACACTGTATTTAGTTTATACATGTTTCTGAATAAAAAAAAATGAAATAAAAAATAATGGAGAAATATATTTGGTGTCATATAAATTTCTTTTAAATGTTTTATGTATTTTTCAGCATGGAATAACAAGTTTTTAACCAGGGACAGTTTACAGTAGACCTACGGGAGTTATAATAATCTTTGACCAGGATTTAAAAAGTGGACCTTGGGGCATTTTCTCCTAGAATAGGTTTAAACAGATAAGCATCTATGTCTATTTTTTAGCATTGTGCATTCCTCAAACAACAAGGCCTAGGTGAATGATGGAAAAAAACATAACATCTTGATTACTCAATCAAGACTGTTAAGAGAAGTTCTTCAAACTTATATTGAAAGAAATGCATGGTAACCAGTGAGGAAATAGACTGTCCACAGCCTCTCGATTTTTCAACGCAAAAAATTTGCGCTGGCATCTAGTTCTCTCGCCGTTCTCACCACGCGCTCATCGATCGAAAAACACGAAAAAATAGAGTGCTGTGGACAGTCTAGTGGGGAAATTAGATATTTTAAGTCTTTTAATAACTTTTAGGCTACGTTTACACAGGACCGGACCGGAACCGTTTAGAACCGAACCAGACCAGATCGCCTTCTGTTTACATGGAACCAATCCAGGTGTTTAGTCCGGTTCCAGAATGGTCCGGTGTAAACAAAAGGCCTATCCAGTACGAAAATCGGACCGGATCTGTTCCGGACCGGTCCCATGTAAACATAGCCTTAGTGTTATACTTTGTAGTTGACAATGGTACAACTGACAGCAGCCAAAATAACAAACAAATGGGCCTATTGCAGCTTACACTCGCATGGTAGAAAATAACATCTTGGTGGAGGGCAAGCAATGTGCTCTACAAAACAAAGCGACTTTCACCAGTCATGCTTGGCTTTACTGTGTTTTGAATGGCCCATAACATGTTGCCCTCCAGCAACATGTTATTTTGTAGCATGTGACCATTTGCAGCAAAGGGCCTATTGTTGAAGTGCAAGCTTCTCAGTTCTGTATGCAGTGTAGTGCTCTCTGCTGACCCCATTATATCTGTGATGGATGTTGCTAGCAAATGTCATGGCACTCAGTGCAATGAGTGCTGTAACAAAGTAAAGAAGGGCTTTGTGTTGGCCATGTCACATTGTTGCACTTGTACACTGAAGTGTTTCTGAGAATCCTATGTTGTTTCTCACAACAAAATCTGTGAGTAAGGAAAGCTACTTGAACAGTGCATGTTTGAAAACTCTTTTTTGCAAAACTTATTTCCGATGGTTCTTTGAGATGTTGACAAATTTCTTTGCGATGAGAAATTTTTTAGCTCATTTAACCAAGATCCTCCTCATCATCATCCTCGACTTCTTCGTCTGGAGCACACTGGAGGGATACAAAGAAAGTAAAGTAGTAAAAAATGTTTCAAGATAGTCTATGAATGCGAATAGGCTTTAGTTAGCCACCACATGCTTAAGTTAGTTTTTACAGGCCTGTAGGGAGGGGTGTGACAGTGCATCTGTACCACCCACCCCCTCCTCTAAGCTGTTAAATGTGTTCTTGCACTTGTAAACATTGAGAGAGATCAGAAAAGAGAATTCAACTTGTCTTAACACTGAAACGTGAAATGTACAATAAGAAACTAACCAAGTATTCCACAAAGCAGACCTGCCCGTCTTCATTGATAATCATGTATTGCAGTGAGAGAAATCCTCTACCATCCATCCTGATGGAAATTTTGCTTGAAAAATGCAGAGCCTTGGTAGATGGTTTCAGTAGGCTGATCCTATATCTAAGTACAGAGAAATTCAATTAGCAGCAGAACATGACCTTTCAAACCTTTATTAAGAATGCAAATTCCTTTCTCGATGTTTTGAATACCTGTACCTATGTTGAGCTTTGTTTCTAACATACCTGTTTGTTTGTGTTTGTTGACACTCAAATGACTCCACCATGTCTGAGTCCTTTGGGAAATCTGACTGCAACATTAAAAGCAAATGAGTGCTGGTTTTGCAATTGATACTTACAGATACACAAAATAACAACTTAATCATGTAGTGATGTAATGCATATGAAATGATTCATATATGAACTGTGGATGTATATGAAAGTGATAAATGATAAATGATCATCGCAGTGAATTTCCAATTTAAGCAATTGGAATAAAGAAGCCTGAAAAAAAAAATTTCAGGGCTTTCAAGCTTATTCCAATTGCTTAAATTGGAAATTCACTGCGATGATCATTTATCACTTTCATATACATCCGCAGTTCATATATGAATCATTTCATATACATTACATCATTGACCCACTCTTTTCATGTTTTATTCCTCAGTAGCATCAAGACTCGTATCCCAATTCCCTCTTACTATACCACTAAAGTTGTTAGTGTATAATATTAAGACTGACTCTGGTAACACACAAACTATGACAACAACATAACCACACAACAGGGCCGGCCTCTGCTTTGGGGTCCTTCTCAGGACACTGGGTGTCACACAACACTGAGGGCCTGCAGCCAAAGAGGAGGTAGCCTGCGCGCAGGCTCTCTATTTGGGGGCAACGTGAATATTGAACTCTTCGAGCGCCGAACCCTGCTCGCAGGCTAAAGAGGAGGTGATCTATTGTTCAGTCCAAAACTTCCATTATTTAAGCCCCCTTGTTATAGTCCTTGTTATAGCTTGTGCCCAATTCAGCTTGAATTTCTGTAATCATATTATCCTTTGCATTTATTTCTCCCGTTTCCCACCATGTTGGAAAACCTGGTTCCTGCTCTCTCTTCTCCCACCTCCTGTATGCTGCCTGCCCCTTTTTCTCTCAGGTTATCGCCCCTCTGTCCTCCACCACTGCATAGTGAGCTGTAGACAAAATACTCCTCCAGCTCATCTAATACAGATTTCTCAACCTTGTGGTCACCATTATAAATACTTACATGGGTGCTGCCAGCATGGCCAAAGGTTGACAGTCTAAAGTATGGGTTGTCTGGTGACATCAGGATTTGAAGCACTTCACTTGTCATGTCCAGTTCACTGAAAGCCTCCTTCAAACACTCTGACTGCAGAATTATATGCAAAGTAGCAATTTGGTTAACAGTTACTTCAAATGGACATCAGATTAAACCATTTTTACATTTTTTGAATTGTAACGTAACGTTGTCAAGGAGCTGTGGAGTCATGAGGTGCTTTGCTGCATGAATCTACTGGCCAGTTTGACAACGCTTTGATAAACTAATAAATAAGCGGTACATACCTTCCCTCAGATCTAGTCATGCAAAAAGTAAAAAGCAAGTATTAAAACTTTGTTAACCTGCTTCCCGAGGAAAGCAGGGTCTGCTTTAGTGAAGACCAGTTAAGGGCCTTGATGACATACATACATATATGGGGTTTAAAGTGAAACAAACTAGTTTCATCCCCAGCGGGGGGGGGGGGGGGGGACTCCCTATAACGGCCTATAAGGGGAGGCTTCGCCCGAAAGGGGTACCTATTTCAGGCTTCAGGTATATAATAGGGTAGGGATTTCAGAAGTTTAGGTATACGAAAGGTTATGAAAATCTGACATTTAGGTTTTTAAAAGGGCCTTTAATTAAAATATTTCAAACAGATGAAATTTATGGCTGTATTATTTTAATTTATTAAGTGCTACATGAAAATGACAAGAAAATGTCGTGTTCGACGTCTTTGCCATGTCTTTCAGATAAATGAAAGGGGTACCTTTTTCAGTAAAAGGTATACAAAAGGGGTACAATTTTTGTCAAAATGTTATATAAAAGGGTAAGGGGTTAGAGCTCAGGGTGGAGCCTCCCCGTATAAAACTTTTTTAAGTACCCCCCACCCCCCGGATTTTATCTGTCTGTAAGCCAGTAAATGGGCAAAAAATAAATAACAGCCATTTCTTGTAAGAAATCATTCTCTTTTTCCTTACTTTCATGATAATCTTGTTGAGAACCTCTGCACTGCTGAAATCAAAATCCAGAGTTTCATCAGGCTCTTGAGTCTGAATGCTACAATCTGTTAGAACACCTCCTTCCTCTAGCCTGAAAATAAACCATGGTGCAGCAATTCAACACTGATTGAACAAGTGTTGGCTTGAGATGTTCGCTAATTCGATTATTGAGCCAAAACTAAAAGACTTAGTGTCGGCTCGAGATGTTCGCTAATTCGATTATTGAGCCAAAACTAAAAGAATACAGCAAGCTGGGTAGTTGATATTTACATGAGAATAAGTGGAGAGCCATATCCTGCGTAACACATCTTCAGAGCAGTGCAAGTACCAGTATCTTTAGAGGAACCAAAAATATTGAGGCATTCCTGGAAAAGATTAAAGGATAAAAATTAATAATTTATTGTCACTTATGAGAATGAATAAATAAAAAGGTCGGGACACACTAGGAGACAAGTCGCTGTGGCAAGTTGCTCCGTGTGTACTGCTTCAAAACAAGTCGCTGCAACAAGGCATTTGTTTGGTGCACAAACACTGCAAACAGTGAATTTGAAAGAGTGGGAATGTGAACTACTTTTACAATTCAATATGGCAAAAATACATGACGCTCTCACATTGGTTAATTTATTTTTTTCGCAGTGATTTGTTGCAGATGTGTGCACACGTTGCAACAACGCTACCATTGCTCATTTTGTCACTGCGATGTGTTGCACCAATTCAAACCAGTTTGAATTGGTGCGACACATCGCAGCGACAAAATTCTGTTTGGTTTGTCACAAGAATGCACCATGTCACATGAGGCAACATGTCGCAGCAATATGTCGCGGCGACGTGTCTCCTATATTTCATGTTTTCTCATTTAAAAAATGCAATGCCAATCAGATCAAAAGGGTAAAATACAGTACTGTAATTTGTAGACATACGTAAAACACCAGTTGCTGTGCATGACTTACAGTATTTACATTTTGTGTCCTGTTCTATACATTTACTGTAAACTCAAAAATTATTACCAGAAGGACATTTAGGTTTATCCTGAAGGTAGCACTCTCCTCTTTGAAGATATATTCCTGGAAGATTCCACTCTGCACAAATGCATTGGCTTGAACACACTTAGAATCCTCAACTGTGACCTTGAGACCATTGCTACTCACAAAACAAGTGGCTGACTAACAATGAAAAATATTTTTAAATAATTGACAATTTGTAGGGGGTACATTACCAGTGTAAAAAAGGAAACCTGACAGAATTTATGGAGGTAACCTAATTTAATGCCTAACCCTGGGGGATGGGGAGGGGTTGGAAATATAGATTTAGTATGCCAGGTATGTAAAAAGGATACTACTGGTATTTTCTGTTGAAGATATTTATGAAAGGGCTATAATTGGATATTAAAGTGCAAGAGTTTGAACCTCAGCAAAGCCTCTGTTGGTTGCAGCTCCCAACATTGTTCACAATACTTGCCAGGACCAAGTTCTCAACCAAAATTCATTTCTAATGCAATTCTATCTACCAAAGCTGTGAATTAATAATTGCCCTAGGGAAATGAGATTTGGGTTACTGGGACAAATAACCAATAGAACTGGAACTGGGATTTACAAAATCGGGGGGGGAGAGCAATAGGCTGGGAAATGGGATTTTGGGTGTTTACCATTTACAAAAACTTTCTGGAAATTCCGAGTGGGATGTAAATGGAACACGTCTTTTCAGTTTGTTCCACTGAAAAATTCCCGAAATAAATGAACAACCTGAAAAGGTAGTCCCGTTTCCGAAATTCCAAAAGTTCTTGTAAATGGTAAACACCCTTTATTCCCCCCCCCCCTTCCCCCGCACCCATTAAGGACCCTCTTATTCCCCCTCTTCAGGACCCTCCAAAGACGATCGATATCCCAGTTCTCCTTACATTATTAGCATATAGTAAAGCAGGCCGATGACGAGAATAAAGATAAAGATCATCTTGGGATCAAGCCTCAAAATTTTTAAGGAGAATTTGTATTTCGATCATCACATCCGTACGTATTTCTTTTGCTTGACTCAGTTGAATGTCTCTCAGAAATCAAGAAACAGTTTTAAATAGATCACGTCCCCGCTTCTTGAAAGAACCAATGATCTACTGTTCACTTTGCAGCTAAAATGATCCATAAAGCTTACCTCTTTGAAATGTACAGCTTTCAGGATGTTGAGAAGATTCCTCGCATTGTCCAACTTGGCTACGAGAATGTAACGACTGTCATCACTGCTTTGTTGTGTGAGCTTAGACATCTCATTCAACACCTTGTATTACTTTGACTTTGTAAAACACTAAAAGCGGACTTTGCATTCAGAATTTTCCACAACAAGATCTTTGAAAACCCCGCGAACATCCGCCATTTTGTTTCGAAGTGTGCGCAGAGTCTGGAACTAGTGCTTTGTAACCACGCTAGAAGAGCTTAGGAGCCTTTACCGCCAAGGAGGCAAAATGGCGGATTTATTTTCACGTTTTCTCGCACAGTTTTAGGCTCAAAATGACCCTATTTTTGAAGTGTAGGAAGTTTTGAAGGCCCTCGTATCATTAATAGTGCTAATGTTTATAAAGAAATGGTATCTGAATGACACTGCGAAGTAATTTACTATGGTATGTTGGAGTTGTTTGTGAGTGTTGTCCTCGTTCGAGAAATTGCAACTCCGTCAATTTCAACAGAGAGTTCTTACAATTTCTTGATAATACTTTTTAAGATTCGTCTGTGTGCGCTGAATGATGATTCAAGTGAGGAAAGTGACCATGAACCCACTCAGGAGAGTGTCAATCAAGCCAAGGTTGGAAAATTAATTTTAATGTTTTGGCAGCTGTACTGACAAAGAACTTTACAGTCTTTACACTTTGTGGAAAGTTTGTACAATATTTATTTAGCTAGAGATTTTTTTATAAGTAATACTTATACACATATGCTTAAAATAGGAACTTTCCTATTAGACATACCGTAACATTCCAGTAATAATTAGACAGCTCACATTTCTTGGTTTCTATTAACTTTTGATAATTGACTCGGGTCTTCGCCCCTCGCCTCATAACTAGGGTTGTTACTTTTGGAACTTTACAGCACATATATACAGTCAGAGATGCTACACAGTGCTCTCTAAAGCTACATTGTCGGTATAGAACTTTTAAGTTAAATTTCGACTTCTATCTTGTAGGAAATGAATTTAAGCACACAGTTTACTAAGAGCTAGCTTCTAGGGGTCTGCCCCTGAAGATAGCCACTAGTATGTGCTAAAATAATTATAGAAAACTTAGTATGCTTGAGCAAGCTCAAGTGGCCCTGTTCCAGCTCTTGCTCAAACTAACATAAAAAGAGAAGGAAGGATTGCTTGCAGTCCATATAAAACTGTGGCCAATGAAATTGCATCTCATCAAAGGTACATTAATTGTTTTAGGAATCAGAGGCTTTGGAGCTGTACAACAAAGGCCTGGCCTTGCAGCAGAAAGGAGATTATATAGCATCTGAGGAAGCCTACAATCAGTTGTTAAATTCTGCCTTGGTCAAAGAGGTCAGCATCAATGATACATAAACTTAAGTTTGACCTAAAATATAATTATAATTGAATATATTTATTAAAAGTTGATGATGTGGATGAGCAGAATGGAAATACTAAACTATAAAACTGATTGTATTAGATAATGTATTTATAAATTAATTTTTATGATCTTTCAAAGGCAAAAATGCTTGGAAAGATTGTTCATAATAAATTGTAAAACACTGGTAAAGGGGTTTTGCTGTGATAATTTATTGATTGTAGTAAACGCAATCAATAAATAAACACAAATTTTGTGTTAAGGGATGGACCATTTAATTTTTTTTGGGTGGGGGGGGGGGGGGAGGGGGGCAGTTTTTTGCAGTAAGAATTTTTTTTTCAGCATTGGAATTTGCAAAAATTTTCTTTACCAACATATCCCTCTGCAGATTTTTTTTGCACCATCCATGTTTAGCAGGTGGTGATTGCTTGAATTTTTTTCCCCCTTGCTTACTTGTGCACAATTTTTCTCTCCAACTTTTCTTGTGCAAGAATTTTTTTTTTCATAATTGCCCAACCCCTGCCCCGCCCCCTTTCCCCTTAAAAAATTAAATGGTCTGTCCCTAAGTGTAGGTGTTAATGTTTCCTTTAGGGTGCGTTTCTTTGGGAAAATCCAAAATTGGATCATTGATCTCAGATCACACGGATACTTTGCTCCCAAAGAAACGAAGAATCCGAAAACGGATTTTTTGCCATGACAACCCCGTAAACACATTTCGCACAGAACATAAAATATCAGCACAAATTTATTTTTCGTCGAATGTATCCTAACTAAAACAATTTAAGCATACAAAATCTTTTACAAAAACCACACGTCGAAGTAGGTTTTCTTTAGCGTTAAGCACAATGTGGCGAGAAAGCATCTGAGAGCGAAGAATGATTGCGAAATGATCAGTGCAAATTTCACTCGTGACAATTTCAAAAGGATACAACTTCCGTAGGCACACAGTGGCTGTTCTAGAAAACCTGTATCCCGTTTAAAATGATACTACATACCTATCTGAAGCTACCGTTTCCTTTTATCGTGAAATATTTTTGTAGTTTGATCGAAATAACCGCCTAAAACTTTCCGTATGGCCGGTGTTTACAAAGAGCGAACCTGTATTTTCACAGCAAAGACCGCTGGGCCAAGGTACTTTTTTTTCGAATCCTTTCCCAAAGAAACGCACGGATCATGAATCCTAAAAATCCGGATTCAGATATGATCTGATGTATCCACTCGAAGTGTGGATTCTTCAGATCATTGATCCAAGATTAATCCATTTTCGGATATAGGTAAAGAAACGCAAAATCCGTTTTTGGATCAACAATCCGGATTTGGATTTTTCCCAAAGAAACGCACCCTTAGTTAGTAATTCCCAAGTGAACTTTTTTTTGTCAAGAGCAGAAAAGATGTTCAGCATGAATGAATACATTGGGACATTCCATTTTTTATCCGAACTGTGGAAGGCATATTTCAGTAGGGTCTAAACGGAACCTGTCGAATTCGTGCCTTCCACTGGGGGGGTGCGGATAAAAAATGGAATGTCCCATTTGTCATCAATAGGCTTCTCCACCAGAGGAAGATGCAGGCTTGGTTGAACCTGGTCATGTGTTAAAATATTCAGCTTACAAAAACCTGGCCTCACTGGCAGAGAAGAGGGAACAGTGGGAAAACCTGGCCTCACTGGCAGAGAAAAAAGAACAGTGGGAGAAATCAATAGATGCATATCTTCAGGTGAGAATCTTTCATCTTAATGTTTATGCTCTTGCCAGCATTCAAATCAGTTGTGTTGCAAAACTAAGGGAGAACTGGACTACTACAGTCTGAAAGTGCATCTTGATGAATCAGTAGAATGTTTCATAATTCAAATATTGGGGGCTCCTTATGCATATATACCGGTAAGGGAAGCCTCAAGCCAAGTGGCCCATACTACCGGAGCTTATCCCGGTTTCTGTAGCATCAAGCGGCTAGGAATATTTCTACTCCCCTCTGAATGGGATGCTAGTCCATCGCAGGGTACCCCCCCCCCCCCCAGCATTATGTCGCCGGTACCCAACACAGTGACCCGACCAGGCCGCGTACCCAGCTCGCTTGATCCGGAGTCCAGCACACTAACTATTAGGCCACGGGGCCTCCCATCAGTAGAATGTTTCATGATTCAAATCTTGGGGGTTTCTTATGCATACAGGGGTAGGTTTAAAAAACACCAAATAAGTAAAAAAAAATGGCTTGCTAATCTGGAAATCAATGGAGTCAACTTTGCTAATAATGTGCCAGACCATCCTCAAAAAAGCGAAGTCAATATTCCCTCCTCAGTCAATGTTATTCATCAGTAAATTTTTGAGATGAGACTATGACACAGATGAAGAAATGTTATAGAGCCCTCTTCACATCCACTTCGTACTTTACTGGTATAACACTTTTTATTGATGGATCTTTTTTCTTTACAGGCTGTTGCACTTGATGATTCTGATGTGACTGTGTGGTATCATCTTGGAGTAGTAGCTCTGAAGACTTTTGATCTTTGCCTGGCTCGACACTCATTTGAAGAGGTCTGTAGTGTCCATACAACAATAACAAGTGCACTGTCCCACAGGAAAAGATATTGTGTAAAGATAAATTAGCTGTTCCACATTGCTTGGAGAGTGGGGCTGGTGAAGTACCAGTTCAATGTTGGAGCAGGGCTGGTGCAGTGTTAGTGCAGAATTGAAGCAGTGTTGGTACAGTGATGGTACACTTTGAGCAGCGTTGTTGTAGGGTTACTACAGTATTGGAGCTGGGTTGGAGCAGTATTGGTGTAGGGTTATTGCAGTGTTTGAGCCAAGTTAGCCCTGTATTAGAGCAGAGTTACTGCAGTGTTGTTGCAGCACTGGTGCAGTGCTGGAGCAGGGTTGGTGTAGTGCAGAGAAGGGTTGAGGCTGGGTTGCTGCAGGGTTACCATAGTGATATAGCAGGTTTAATGATGAAGTTTTAGTGCAGTGTTAACCAGCATAATCATTTGCAGTGTGGCTCTCAACAGCATATCTGACAATTTTAATCTCTTACCCGACTTAAACATTTTACAACTACAAGACTGGTGTACGTGTATCTCTTAGGCTATATCCATTGTCCCCAGTCAGTAGGTTATTCTGTGTTCACGCAATCCTGATAATATAATTTTTTAAATGATTTTTGTCATGTTTTCCACGCACTTTTAGGGCTTGAAGTGCAATGCAAAACACTGGCCTTGTTTAGACTTGCTTTGCACTGTGTTATATGCTGTTGGGGATTACTATAGTAAGTATTGTAGACAATACAAGACCTTGTAACTCATTAGCCCTGACACATTACTCCTGCAGGTTTTAAAAGATGGAGGTTCTAAGACCTCTTTGAATTTTCTTCTATCTATTTTGTCATTAAAATATTATTTTCCCTATATTAAGTGTGGTAAATAAAATAAAATAAAAAATTACAATGCTACTTCCTTTGGATGGAATGCTATTCCATTGTATATTACCTTCAGCAAGTTGTTAGGATTGACCAACAACTTTTTAAGTATTATTCCTGCTCCTGAGTGGAGAGAGGCACTAAGTGAAGTGCCTTGCCCAAGATGTCAGTATGACAGTAATTTACTCTGCTGGCCACCCCTCATTCTTAAATCCAACAAATCATTCACCAACATGCCTTTGCTATATTCAACATCTTACTAGAGGTTTCTTGTGATCATTTTGTCTATACACGTACCTAAACAGTAATATTGTTTATCATCATATGCCTGCATTGGATACAAAGGGCTACAGCTACGTAGCCCTTTGCATGTATTGTGTGCCTATAATATGAGTATGATTTGACGCCTGCAATATGTACAGAAGGCTGTAGCAACAAAGCTCTCTGCACAAATTGCAGGCCTATAATACCAGCTTGATAGGCCTGCAATGTGTGCAAAGGGCTGCAGCTACATGGCTCTCTGCACACATTGCATGCCTACAATGCTAGTATGATAGACCTTCAATGTGTCTTTTGTACAAAGGGCTACTGCTGCAGATCTCTGCATGCATTGCATGTCTTTGATACTGCTTATTATTTTTAACATTGATTATAATTTGTTGTAATTACAGCCTGTCTTGTAATGATTTCAAAGGCCTTGGAGAGGGATGAGGAATATCTTAAAGGTAATTTATACATTTAATTCAAACATGTAAATTTTGCAATAATTACAAAAGGCTGGTGTAATCGAATTTTTGTTTTGAAAACAGCTTGATTTGTAACTTTTTCTTGTCAGGCATAGCTTTAAGGAATCAAATCTTTTCTGAGGAACCTGCACTCAGGAGAGATTCACAACACTTAAGGTAAGTACACCATCTTTTGATAAAACGCCTCTTGTGCAGGGGCCTTTTTGTGATAAAGTCAAATTGAAAATGGTACCACCACATTCGGAACATACATACATACATAAACTTTATTTAAGTGTCAATGTTGTGTTTGTATGGCAAATTTTCATAGGACCCTCTCATCTTTCTTAAATCTGCTTGCTTTGTTTTTGTTTGTTTGTTTGTTCTCAAACAGTAACCTGTAACCTCCATTGAACTTTTGCAGGCATTTTACAGTCAGATGTATTGCAAAACATCAGATATAATTCAAGCCACTGATTTAAAACCTTGGCTTGTATGGTCAAGTTAGATGTTTAATTGTCATATTGATTTTTGCAGAAACCTATTTGACATGTGCTATTCACTGGATGATGAAGAGAGAGAAAATGAAGGGAAAAAGGTACATTTAAAAAGGGTAACAAATGGTCCTTTAAAACATGTATACAGGTCCTTTTAGTAGAATTTTTGTCAAATTTCATGGGTGTCGGGGGAGTGTCGCTATCTCAAACTTCTCTACCACACTATGGCAGAGTCTATCTTTCTTTGCAAGGCAATTTCTAGCTCTTGTGCAGAAAAGATATTAGTCTTGCTGTCTCGCTGTCTCAAATTTATCATTCGCCAACCCTCCTTTATATTTGCACTTGTATGGTAGGACAGGGCATTCTCAACAGGCGGGTGGATTTTATTTAATTAATATTATTTGTTTATCCGTTCATTTGTCGTGCACATGTGCCATTTAATCCTTTAGAATTTAGTATAACTTTATGTGATTTGAAGCGAATGGTTGCTTTTCAAAATTGTTTCATTGGTATTTTGTGTGCAATTCTGTTATTCAGTTTGTGAAAGAAGCTCTTCATCTCAGGGAGGAAAGGTTAAAACTTGTTGAAGCAGACAGAGCACCCCCTCCCCCCTATAAACCTGTCAAGGCTCTAACGTCACACACGTAAGAATTTTTTATTTTGTTATACCCATAAAATAACAGTTTGCTTACAAAATGTAAATGTACATGTAGAATGAAGTGGTATGGAGTAAAGTAGAGTGACTTTAAAAAGAAAAAAGTCAACAATAAATTAACTCACACCCCCATCTTTTTATATTCAAGGTGGGCAAGTCTTGGTGAATGTTTCATTGCTCTCTATGATCACCTCACATCATCAGAAAATCCTCAGGTAAAAGTGTCTTGCGACGATAAGTTAATTGTATCAGTACTGGTAGTAACATTTAATGCTGTCAAACAACTTTAACACAGACACCAAAGGGGCAGACTTGAGTGTCAGTGTTATGGAGGTCTTCATATTTAAGAGGCAGAGGTTATATCACTTGTGGTTTGTTTGGGGCCAACTGAACTGTCTGTAATATTGAGTCATCTGTATTATGGCAGTGTCCATAAGGAAAGGTTGGACTGTTTTTATAAGCTGATTGACTAACAAGACAGTAATTAAGTCAGTAAGATTTGGATTGGTTATACAATTCAGTTGAGGATGGAAGTGGACCTGGAAAAAAATCAGTCTTACTTATCATGTCAGTAGGTTTTCAAATACCTGATAACTACAGTGGGACTAAATTTTCATCATTCAACATCCTTATGGCTATTATGTTGTTCTGCATTCTTACAGCCACTTGGCCGAAGAGTTGATCTGGATGGATACTACAAAGCTATTGTTGCACCAGGTATTTCCTTTCTTCTAGTGTTCTCCCTAGGTATTTAGACCAGGCGGGCCGCCTAGCTTAATTCACAGGAAATTCATTGCCGCCTGGCATAAAATTGAAGATATAACACAACGTTACCTTACTGTTTAAGATCTGGAACTGGGAATTCCTATCCATAAGCAAAGATGATATCAATTTTTTTATCATAATAAAAGTGATTTACCCTTGCATTAATATGTTCCCACTTCGAACCTGTGAGTGTGATGCATTTGTTTCCTTGAACAGCAGCTACCTTTATCAAATTGCTACAGGAACACAACAGTACTTCAAGATGTCGTACATGTAATACTAAACGAAATTCTCGTGTTTGTGGAAAGAATGGTGAAGTCAGCCACCTCGGGTTGCTCAGAACAGAAACTAAAAGCTTTTCAAGGCAAAATTAGTTAATTTTTTACTCTGGAAAAAAGACAGAAAATTGATAGTAACGTGGGGGAACAAGTTCTGCAAATCAGATTTTGACATTTGAAGACCACAGCCCAAATACCGCCTGGCTTTCCCAAAATCCTAGGGATAACACTGCATAGGGCTTTTCCATTTGTAAAATGTAGGCAGTTTGAGGTTTTTTTATTGTGGAAAGTTCAGATATTGCCATGCTGCGACTTAAAGGCCCACCTTTAACCATTATGCTTTGCGACCGTTTGTTTTTGTTTTAAAAAGCTTCCTCTTGTCTCAAAACGCTCCAAACTGGAGAATTTCTAATACAAATCGATGGCAAAACAGTCAAATCACTTAACTAAAATGCGTGTTACCTACTTAGCTCAAAACAAAAAGATGGAAGAAGATTGAAGCAACTAAACTCGCTCCACGTAAAATGTGGCAGGGTACAATTTTCATATACATGTATGAAAATTGTTCCTTGGCGCACAATGCATCTGAGTTGCCTGTTTCATGTTTGAAGATGCCTTTATTTCTCTGTTCCTGATGCACAACCTTTCATATGGAAATGAATATTTCCATATGAAAGGTGGCATCCATTAGGCTTTCTTTTTGACTGTTTATTTATTAATTTTATTTCTGTTTTCAGACATTTCTATGTCCTATAGAGCTTCTGTCGTTAAAGTGCCAGATTATTCAAGCTCAAGTTTTTCTACTGAAGGCTTTTCAGTGTACAAGAATGTGCAAACAGGTTATTGAACATATTGAATGATTTTCTTTTATATTTGCTTAGCAGTGAAAGCATGTTTAAACATTTCAGAAAATGCACATATGAGTCAAGTCTACAATTAACAAAATAAAGTTATGTGTTAGACATAAGCACAGTGTGGTTTGGAAAAAGATGAAGCAATTTTACATTGACAAGTGCATCCATTTGCTGTTAACAGCTGTTACGTTCATTTTGAAGTTATCTAAGTAGGTACTTCTTACACACTCACTCATCCTCTTCGTTCCTATTAGTGGAGCATAAGACTACATCTAAGTACTTTTAATCACCTGCAATTGGGTGCTTCATTATCTACCAAGGTGAAAAGAGATAAACCATCAAATGAAAACATTAAAAGCAATATAAATTTAAACTATCTAATGCAGGGGCAGATTATGATGGGGGCGGAGGCTGCCCCCCCCCCCCCCCCGTTTTTTCTTTCGAAGCCTTAACTTTTGATCACTTATGAACTCCAGAGAAAACCAAATTATCTAGATTCAATCTGTAGGTGTTAGAGGTTTGTTGAGTGTCATGGATTTGATAACAGGATGGTAAAAAAAAAACCGAGTGATCCAAACTAACCATTTCCTCTTTGCCTGATGTTTTTGTTTGCTGTTTAGGTGACAGTGATGAAAAAAGTAAAAGAGGACCAAAAAGAAAGAAACCACCTCCAAGTACTATTGATGATTTTCTTCCCAAGAGAAGATCAGCAAGGGTATGACACAAACTTTGGACATTATATTCTAGTCAGAGATATAGTACTTCCTTAGAGTATCTGTAAGCATGGTGTTTTGGTCAGTGCCAAAGGTATCAGAACCATAACGAATAACAAATGTTTTTCTGAATTCTTGTTGATCAAAGTATGATGTTCTACATCTCTTTCCAGTAGCCCATTGCTACATTATTTTTAAAATGTGTTACTTCAAGTAAGACAATTTATTGTCATGTGCCAAAATAAAAACTGCAGCATAGATACCTTTCCAATACAATCCCTTGTAAACCCATACTCAGGTGAATTTGTCAAGCTGGCTACTCCATGTTTATCCTTATTTGAGCTTTGAAATGGTGGAAATTTATGTTGTAGTTTAAAATGAATTTCAGGTCAAATTGATTTCAAACTAGTTTGACATGTCTTTCTCTTTGTAAGAGATTTGTTACCATAATCCTTGAACAAAGGAAGATACAAATCAATTAAAGTAGTTTAAAATCATTTTGACCTGAAATTTTAAACTACAGCATATACCAACCAACCTCGAACTTTTGGCTTCGAGGAATTGACATTGTTAATTCTTAACTTTTTAAATATTCAATAGGTGAGAACAAACAAAAAGAAAGAGGAGGAAATAAACTACAAGGAATTGGTTCAGTCATTCATTCCCTCTCTTTTCAGGTTTGTTTCCTTTTGTTTGTACATGTCCTGAGGCAGCCATCCAACCACAAATTCACAAGCCAACTGTTCAGGGGAAAATTCTTTCCCTTCAAGTTTAAGGTCGAAAGTTACTGTGGCACACTTTTCAACTCTCATTTGCGTTTGGCTTGTGGTTGTTTCATGTTTGAGTTCGTGGTTGAAACACTCTTGGCCATTATGAAAGGTGCTAACACTGGAAGGTAAAGCCTGCTGTCGAGCCACGTGGCTCATCAGGCCAGAGCTTATCCCAGTTTCTGTAGCATTAAGCAGCTAGGAGCATTTCTACTCCCCCCTCCTGGATGGAATGCTAGTCCATTGCAGGGTTACCCCCCAGCAGTAAATTCACCTGTTCCCATTTATACACCTGGGTGGAGAGAGGCACTATGAGAGTAAGGTGTCTTCCCTTAGAACACAACGAAGTGCCCCAGCCAAGTCTCGAACCCTGATTGCTCGATCCAGAGTATGGAGCACTAATCATTAGGCCACCATGCCTCCCACGCTAACACTCGGAAGATTACATTAATTCCATTTCATCATCTTTTTTTGTCCTGTGGCTACAGTCATCAATCAACATGAATATTGCAGTGTTCAAATTTAAACTACCACTGTCCATCCAGTTAAATCTTGATAAACAGGTTTACACTCATGTCTCATCATTAGGTGCCCTCTCTAACTGATGATAATATTTAATTATGTTATTGCTGTAATTATCTTTTGTTAGACCCAGTGTGAGTGTAGATGATGACAGTAGTCAGGACAGTCTTGGAGATGGATCACAGTTCAGTCAAAGGTAAACCTGTTCAACTTGATGTATTTGTTTCATTAAATAACTCCTATTTTCCACTTGTTACATATCTTCTATGCCATATTAAGAAGTACATTGAGAGAGAATTTGTTTCACATTGCAGAAGTAGCCAGTCACAAACTTTGGAAGGAAAACCTGGTGAAGGCTTCTTCACTGGTAAGCTAAGCTGTAAATTGATTTATCTTCAATTGACTAACTGTACTGGTTAAATTGCAAACCTGACAACACAACAGGGGTGCTGTCATAAACTTTAAAAAACTCTCAAAAACTTTTCTGTGTTTCCATCAGGCTAGGTAACACATACTATTTTTTCGACTTTTTTTGCTTGTTTACAAGCGAAAGTAGGAGAATAGCAGTTATGTGGGCAAAATTTGGAACATTCTTGTTAACTCTCAAGGGACTTTTTTAATTTCTCAAGGGACTGTTTTAATTTCTCAAGGGATTACTTTCCGCTGTGGGTGATCACTTGCGATCTCGTGGAAAAAATGTGACTTGTCACATTTACAAACGTTATATAACAATTCTAAAAGTGACATGTCAGCTTTCTTATCTCAACGCACGTGTGTCTGAAAGGCGATCTATAAAAAGCGTCTCACAAACAATGGATTGCGTAACTAACGCTAAAACAGGAATAAATAATCACTAGCACTTACATCGTTTAAAAATTACAAACGTCAAAAATAAACCATACCAAAAAACTCGCTATTTTCAAAGATATTATTGAAGTTAAAACAAATGCAAGAGATGGGGGCTTCTTTTAGCTTAGGAGCGGTTAAAAATTAGGCCAAATTTGGTCGCTACAAGCGCCATTCTATTTCGTCATCAGCCTAGGTTGTTAGGGACGTGACCTCGCGTTGACAGCAATGTTGCATGAATTGGCTTCACAACATGCGATCGTGTCTATGCAGTTCGAGTGGAATTTCAGTCAAAGACAGAAAAATTCTTTCGTATTTCATCTTCAAATATAATTCGAAAGCATTCACTGTATATATGGCTTTTGTTTAATCCTTCTTAAGCCCACGAAGAAGCTGTCTTGATATCCGACCCTCGCAGAGCCCAGAAACGCAGCTTGAGTGTATCGATTTGTTTACGCCGCAATTATATGCGCAATGTCCGGCCCTATCCCCCACCAGGGGGCAAGGAACTAAGAGAGATATGCGCAATGTTTTCTCCGACAGTTGTCGGAAATATCCGTATTTTTTTCGTGCTTTTTCGTGGAGCAATCGTAACGATACGGCCTTGAACACATTGAACAGCGGTCTACCTACCTACCTACCCTCGAAGAACAATGCTCAGGATAAACCTTCGACTCTTACTTCATGCAAAAAAGTCGGTATCTCGAAGAGACTTTGATCTGTTGTTACATATTGAGTGCTGAAAACAGAGAATATTATTGAAAGTGATCCTCATACAGATGAACAATAGTGTCTGCTGGTCTGAAGGAAACATCTGATTTTGCCTCTGTTCTTTCCTGTATTGTTTTCAGGCTACTTACAATTGCTTTATCTGCAAACACAACGTTTCAGTACTGTTTTCCCAAGAATACCAAATTCAGTCAAATCTGAAATTGAAAGTATGTAATGGGGAACAGGAGCGTGGGAACCTGGGAATAAAGGAGCGGGAGGCAGGAGAAAAGAAGTTAGAAGCAGGATTTTTAAGGTGGCGGGAACTTGGAGAAAACGAGTACTGTAAATATTCGTAACATTTCATTATATTTCGCAATAGATATGGGACAAAAAGAAGGAAACCACTACAGAAAGGAACGGGAAAATGGACAATAGTATACATTAAGATCTAGTGTGTCTTACAAATGCAGCAGTTACTTTGCTGTATTATTTGCTTCTCCAATCAATGCTATCGAGTTCACTATCATTGAAGTTGGCACTAAAGATTTGAAGATGACTTGTCTAGCTTCATTCACACTAACTGTGCTATTGACCCAGGTGCAGACAGAAACACTTACGATGAAATCACTGGTGAGGCAGAAACACTGGACATCCTTACCTTTGTCAAAGAACAGATGGAAAATGGGTGAGTTCAGTTGTATTTTTGTGTATAGCTTTTGTGGCTTTAGGGCAACTGTAAGTTGCTCCTTGGATACCAGGGTACTGACCCACTTATTCATGACCTTCTTGAACAGGGGAATCATTGACTTGATGAACCAGTATGGGATAAGTCTTGCAGCTCAAACCAACAAGAAGTGGTAAGTTACATTCAATTTGACAGTTTTTGTCATAATTCTTTGTTATTCCTCTGGTTTAGTTTGTACATAGTTAGTAACCTCTACTAACTATGGTTTGTAGAATTGTATACCTTATTGTTATTTATTTTCGCGGGAACTTAATTTCGCGAAAATGGAACGGGAATATTTCGCGAGACTTAATTTTCGCAATTTGGCCAAAAATACGTAATTAGCATAAAAAATACAATAGAAATCGTTTAAAATTAATTTTCGCGGGTCTTTAATTTCGCGATTTTTTGGAAAATCGCGAAAATTAAGTCCCGCGAAAATAAGTAACAATAAGGTAGATGTTGGTTTCTATACTCGCCTTTTCTGAGCCAGTCTTTATTCATTCCTTTTAGGCCTCCAACCTTAGCAGATGTCTTCCTTAAAGTCTACCAGAGAATGAGAAAGCATGTTATTCTTCCATCTGAATTTTGGTGAGCCAACACCATGCAATTAAAATGCCTATTGATGAACCGATGTGCCACTAAAAGGCATTGTACTCTTTTTCTTTTGGGTCCTTTTGTGGTTTTTAATCTCAGAACTGTTAAAACACTTCATTTTGAATTTCCATCGCATCTCATAATTGGAAATAAAATGTTTTACATGGTCATTACTACAATCCTGGACGAAACTGTTGAGACACTTAATATCTTTTATCTGACAAATTTAAGGTTATAATATAAAGGGTATGCTACCTTGCTTCCCCCTCTTACTACCTCTCTAATTATGCTTTAGGAATAGAAGCAACCTTCTAAAACAACACTGAACACTGGGCTGAACTTGCGTTTGTCTTTACCAGCTTTGTCTTGGATTTAAGTGACAAAGGATGTTATTACTTATAGTGACAATACTACAATAGATTTAACTATGCTAGTTAACCTGTCCGTATACTCCATTTTCCATCTTTTTTTCCATTACTTAGTTTTGTTTTTGTGTGTTTGTGTGTTGTATAGTTTGCTATGTAAATGTTAAGTGTACCTGACCTTTTTATAAATTATTGTAATAAAACCAAGTATGGCTGCCCAATCTTGTTAGCCAATCGTGGTTATTCTGGGCAGCCATGCACTTTACTTTATTTCTTTTATTGTTGTATTGTTAATTTAATTGAATGTAAAGGGTGCAAATAAAGTTGTTGTTGTTGTTGTTGTTGTTGTGAATGTGTTTGGTTTTGTTGATCTTAGTGGACTAAACAACCCTTTTCTCCTTGTGATGTAGCAGTGATGATGAAGATGCGTTGTACAGGACAAGAATGGCAAAGGTATTATTGCATTATTACTTGTTCGATTTTAACCTCCTATTAACAAAACACTGTGGCACTCTCCAGTGTTCTTTGCTCGCGCGCGCGATTTCTTGCTCTCCCTGACTGACTAGAACGCCAAGCTACGCTGGCTAGTGTTCTGATTAAAGCGTTAATTTGTTAAATATTGTTCAGTTGGACCAGTTTACTGTGAAATCTGCTCGCAGTGCTGAATCCAGACGAGCGAGTCTGAACCAAAATCAACATTTTTGTCTTTCAACACATACTTTGTTTCTTCGTCAGCTTGTACTAGTAGCCAGTGAGCTGACTCTGGACAAACTACTGACAGCCAAGTCCAAATCCTCATCAAGCCTATCTCCTGCCAGCTCACCACGAGGGTTAGTTTGTTTTCCTTTCCTTGTAACCTCTTCCCTTCATCTGCAACTTTAAAGCATTCTTTTAAGGTTGCATTTCATTTTAATAGCAGTTAAATGTGGTAGATTTGCCTTAAAGGGACTGTGTCACGGCTGAGTTAGGGTTTTTTTTTAAGTTTTGCCAAATACTTGTTATGAAACTTAATGTTTTCAAAGAAATTACTTCTATGGATCTAAGTGACAAAAACATAGCTTCATTGCAACCAAATGTGTCTCCCGGGCGCATAATTTAAAGTTTCAAGCAAACAAGATTAACTTTGAAATTTGTTCAGCCCAACAATATTTGAAAAACCCATATCGCAATCCGTTTCAATCTTCGTCAATTTTGCCCATCCGTACCTTCTTTTGTATTTGCTATGTTATTGAAATGTTCCTTCACTGTTTTAAGAGGTTTTTTTATTTTTCAACGAATTTGATGGTCATTTTTCCATGCCTAAATTTAGCTTAAATCCGTGACACAGTCACTTTAAATTAAAACGTGCCATTTTTGTTGTTGTTTATAGTGGTGGATCAGTTGTGTCGCCCTTGAGAGGCAGTGGCTTTTCCAGTCAGTATCTGGCCACAGATGTCGAGTATCTTCATCGTATAAGCTGTGATCAAACTATTCATGGAGACTACACTCTAGAAATGGCAATAAGAGGTACTTTACTACTCTCAGTCCTGTCTGTAACATGTAATATTGGAAACACGAAATTGATGCTTGTATGTTGTTATCTGTAGTGAACTGGATGAGAGCAAGGTACCTGATGTTACAAGGTCAAATGGATTATGCCATGATGTACTTAGATAGGGTAAGTCACATTGCAGCATTACCCATTAGCAGAGGTCAAATACCGGATCAAATTGAATTTTGGAAGTGTTGGTTTAGAAGAGAGAGAGAGAAAAAAAAGGTGTAGACTAGAACACTCGCAACAAGGCGAACACCATATTTAAATGGTCGAGTGACAATTACAAGGGCGTAGCCAGCTTTTTGAAGAGCTGTAGGCCTGGTCAATCGGCCCGTAAGAACTGCTTTTCGAGGAAGTTGGGGCGGAGGAGGTCCGCCGAGGAAGTATTTTAGGATGAAGACTCTCCGAGAATCACTTTGAACAATCTCGTAAGAATTGATTTGTTGTTGTTGTTGTTTCCTCAGAGTTCAAAGCTTTTGACCCTGAAGGTGAATTCAATTGAAGGACCAACCACTGTGAAGCTGATGAACTGTAAAGTCGACAACCTTATTACACTTGGTATGCAAAGGCTTACAGACACTTTATGTATGGTGCGATTAACTGAAGTCTTGAGTGTTCAGTTGTCCTCACTTTAATCCATTTCCAACCTTGCCATCGTTAGTCAACCTTACTTCTTAATGGATACCTATCATTTAGAGCAGTTTTTTAATTGAGTGTCGACACAGACAATCCAGTGAACCAATCAAAACTCGAAGCAAATACATGTAGCCAGCACGAAGCGCGGGAAAACGTGCGCGAGCGAGTCACGATTGGTTTTGGTTTTAGTTCTGATTGGCTGAGAAAGTGGCGCGAGATTTTTAAGCCAATCACTAAGCGTAGCAATGCAAAACCAAAGCAAACGCAATTAACTTTCAACACTCAAGTGAAAACCGCTCTATCGAGTTCTGTTCTACAAAGTTGAACCTTCAACACTAAGGGCGCTTTCCATTAGACAGAACTGGCCGAAAGTGCCCTTAGTTTGCTATATTTTTATGAGCGTCGATGGCATTATTTCTTAGCTTGAGAAAAAGACGACGGTCTGTTTACTCAAGCTAATGGTCCCTTTGATGTGTTTACAGATCAAGTCCAGAAGAAGCTTGAATCACTGCAAAGGTGTCAGTCATTAGAAGAGGTACGTTCACAAACAGTTACCTGGATCCAGTTGTTGTGATGAAACGTTAAATAAACATTTCTCTCAGGTTTGGTTTTCCTGGATTATTGTCCAGCAGTTGTTGGTTTTTTTCATTTGTTCATATAGTCCCCGTCAGGAAAATTGTTTATTCAGCCTGTGTTGACCAATCATAAAACTTTTCGTTAGTAATCTATCGATAATACAATTGATCTTTTCACACTTAAATTGTTTTATGATGCCATGCGTACAGTATAACCGGAAACGGGTTTCTGGTATAACTCAAGAGTAACCAAACACTATATTTTTTTGGCTTATTGTACTTTGCGAAACGAAACGGAACGAAACGAAACGAAGTGAAAAATCTGTACTTTGCGAAGTGAAAAATCTGTACTTTGCGAAGTAAAAAATCTGTACTTTGCGAAGTGAAAAATCTGTACTTTGCGAAATGAAAAATCTGTACTTTGCGAAGTGAAAAATCTGTACTTTGCGAAGTGAAAAATCTGTACTTTGCGAAATGAAAATTTGTACTTTGCGAAGTGAGAAATCTGTACTTTGCGAAGTGAAAAATCTGTACTTTGCGAAGTAAAAAATCTGTACTTTGCGAAATGAAAAATCTGTACTTTGCGAAATGAAAATTTGTACTTTGCGAAGTGAGAAATCTGTACTTTGCGAAGTGAGAAATCTGTACTTTGCGAAATGAAAAATCTGTACTTCATGTTGTTGAATCCCGATCTCGAGTTCCCTTACCAATATGAGCTGGATCAGTTACCTCAAAAAACATTTGAATGTTTAAAGGGCGAGATAACAAGAAGATTTAAGCAATGTCTTCTACCGACTTGGTCTTCAAAACACAGCAAATTACAAGCAACCGCCTGGTGGGAACTAGAAGCGATTTTTTACGAAAGCACTTGTTTTGGCGCCAAGGAAAGGCCTAGTGCTGGTCAAGTGGTGCAGTTGTTTCAGAATGTCAAGACTAGGCCACCGTGTCGTGACATTCCACTGCCTGCGAGCCAAAGTACCGCTATTGAGTGCAATGCAATAGCACGAACACGACGGTATATAGTAGAAGGCGAAGTACAGATTTCTCACTTCGCAAAGTACAGATTTTTCATTTCGCAAAGTACAGATTTCTCATTTCGCAAAGTACAGATTTTTCATTTCACAAAGTACAGATTTTTCATTTCGCAAAGTACAGATTTCTCATTTCGCAAAGTACAGATTTTTCATTTCGCAAAGTACAGATTTTTCATTTCGCAAAGTACAGATTTTCATTTCGCAAAGTACAGATTTTCATTTCGCAAAGTACAGATTTTCATTTCGCAAAGTACAGATTTTCATTTCGCAAAGTACAGATTTTCATTTCGCAAAGTACAGATTTTCATTTCGCAAAGTACAGATTTTCATTTCGCAAAGTACAGATTTCTCATTTCGCAAAGTACAGATTTTCATTTCGCAAAGTACAGATTTTCATTTCGCAAAGTACAGATTTTCATTTCGCAAAGTACAGATTTCTCATTTCGCAAAGTACAGATTTTCATTTCGCAAAGTACAGATTTTTCATTTCGCAAAGTACAGATTTCTCATTTCGCAAAGTACAGATTTCTCATTTCGCAAAGTACAGATTTTCATTTCGCAAAGTACAATTTCGCAAAGTACAATAAGCCTATTTTTTTCAGGTTCAACGACTGTACGAGTCAGGTTATTATGAAGATGTTGTGCAGCGCCTGATGCCCACACTCCATCAGCCACAGCCAAAAACCAAGGTACGACAAAGACGTAAAGCTATTGCAATCACGAAGGCATCGCCACGGTTCTGTACAACTTTTCACTTTACTCAGAAGATGACTTCCACCCGGGTTGTTGAATCGTCATTCAAATGATTTTAGCTTCAGATCTGTAACTTACCTTCGAAACTTACACAATGAAAAGATGGTTTAGAAGTTTCATCTGACAGCCAACATCAGGGCCATACCTAGCAGAAGGGGGAGGGGGGGGGGGGGCAGTTGCCTCCGCCAGGAAAACTAAGAAAACTAAAGAAAAAAACTAAACTTAAAAGAAATAAACAACAGTTGCCCCCGCTAGGAAAACCTGCCTCCGCAGACAAAAAATCCTAGGTATGGCCCTGAACATATGTTATAAACTTGAATAGATTGTTTGTGAATTTGTTTTATGATATAGGCCTTAACTGTGTTTTCAGGTCAGTGAGCTTGGCATGTCCATTCCTGAAAGACCAGCTCAGCTGTTGTTACTTCAAGACTCGCTTATCAAGCTTAAAGACTACGAGGTTTGTGAAAAAATGTCAGCTCTGTGAGGATAATAGTGCAGGGTGGTATTACAAATACTTTGTCGAGAATAGGTATCTACAGTAATTGCCAGCGGTGCTACAACATGACACATCCTTAGTGTTCTTAACTGACGTAAACGTGTCAAACTTTATTTCACAGCTCTGTCGACTGGCAGCGATAAAGCCCGATTCACTTTAGTCACACATTTCCTTTTTTACGAGTTCATGATGTTTTCTTTCCTTGGGTTATTGCAGCAATGTCTCACGTGTTCTGAGGTTGCTCTCAACGAGGCTGTGTCACAGATGAGTCCGTGCGAGGCCTGGACCACAGCTCTGTCCAGGCTCTTTGGATGTATTGATAGGTAAGGCCTAAAATAATCTCTCTGATTTCATTTGCTGCATAAAAAAGTTTATACTGTAGCCTGTTATTGTTTAATGTTTGCGAAGTGCAGTGTTTGTGTTAAAAGAGTTTCCGGTAGTTTTGATCAAGCTACCTATAATTTACACAACATTCGCTTTTCATTTAGGGATATTAACGGCCTTCGCAGTCAGATGGAGCAAGCATCGGCATTTATTAAATGTTCTCGAAGATAACTTTTTTTATTATTATTATTTATCTCAGGAGTATTTTGGAATGCAAGGACGTGCTGGAGAAGATTCCTCAGGATAAACTTAGCAGATTGACTCAAAATGTTATCAAGGTAAGGTGCTCTGACTGCACTACGATACTTGTTAAACCAAAAGTACTGGGAAACCGATGTCTTTTTTTTTTCTGCAAATATGCACAGTTTCACCCTCCGCACCCATGCAGCCATGTAGCTCTACACCTGCGCAGCCTTTCCCCGGCTGTGCTTCAGAAAAGGTGTGATTCTTTATTTATACAATGCGAGAGAACATCTTACAGAAAAAATGCACATACATACTTTTTACATACACCTTAGTGTAATAACATTGTTGTAGCAAAATGAAAAAAAGCCACATAGGAATTAATTAGCTTGATCATCATAGCTGAATGCGTTTATAGGAATCTCACGAGTTTATATCTGTACACATTTTTTATGGTTCTATAAGATAAATTGGTTTAGGTGTATTTTGAGGCGTTAAGGGTTCATTTCGTCAGGCAAATTTCAAACATATCGTTGCAATGCCTAATTACAGCAAGGCGCCCAAAAGTGTGACCACTTTTAATTTATTCACATTCTTTCGTGCAGATTTAACCCAATCAAAAGCCGCGGATAGCTTGCAGTTGACTTCTGATTGGATTAAATCTGCACGAAAGAATGTGAATAAATTAAAAGTGGTCACACTTTTGGGCGCCTTGCTGTAATTCCTATTTGCTTTTTTTTCAAATGTGTCCCAAAATTGGATATGATATTTTGGTGGAGTTTTTTCTGCCTCGACTAACTCGACCGGCCAATCAAAGCCTATATAAAAGGGATATAGGAATACTAGTCCACAGAGAGAATTATAAGGATCTATTACCACCACTCAACTCCGCTACAATCTTCTCCGCTACAATCATTACTTCACTGCTCTACTCTATTCTACTCTACCCTTCTCTACTTTATACTGCTGTACTCTACACCACTCTACTCTACTCGACTATACTCTATACAACTGCACTCTACACCACTCTACTCTACTCCACCTCGACTTGACTTGACTCAAGTACTACTCTACTCCACCTCTACTCTACTCTTCTCGACTCGACTCGACTCGACTCGACTCGACTCCACCTCCACTGGACTGGGCTGGACTCGACTCAACTCGACTCTACTCCACTATACGTTATACTACTGTACTCTACACCACTCTACTCTACTCCACTCTACTATACGCTACTCTTCTCGACTCTACTCCACTCTACGTTATACTACTGTACTCTACACCACTCTACTCTACTCCACTCTACTATACGCTACTCTTCTCGACTCTACTCCACTCTACGTTATACTACTGTACTCTACACCACTCTACTCTACTCCACTCTACTATACGCTACTCTTCTCGACTCTACTCCACTCTACGTTATACTACTGTACTCTACTCCACCTCGACTCGACTCGACTCGACACGACTCGTAGGGCCGTAAAAGCGTAAAGTTTAGGAGGAAAACCGGCGTAGGGCCGTAGACGTGTACAGTTAAGAATTCAAACGTAGGGCCGTACAAGTGTAGAGTTAAGAATGAAAGTGTAAAGCCGGTTAAGAATGAAAACGTAGAGCCATAAAAGTGTAAAGTTTAGAATGAAAACGTAGAGCCGTGTAAGTGTCAAGATTAGAATGAAAACGTAGAGCCGTAGAAGTGTCAAGTTTAGAATGAAAACGTAGAGCCGTAGAAGTGTCAAGTTTAGAATGAAAACGTAGGGCCGTAGAAGTGTCAAGTTTAGAATGAAAACGTAGAGCCGTAGAAGTGTAAAGTTTAGAATGAACTGAAACGTAGAGCCGTAAGAGTGTCAAGTTTAGAATGAAAACGTAGGTCCGTAGAAGTGTCAAGTTTAGAATTAAAACGTGGAGCCGTAGAAGTGTAAAGTTTAGAACGAAAACGTAGAGCCGTAGAAGTGTTAAGTTTAGAATGAAAACGTAGAGCCGTAGAAGAGTCAAGTTTAGAATGAAAACGTTGGGTCGTAGAGGGGTAAAGTTTAGAATGAAAACGTAGAGCTGTAGAAGTGTAAAGTTTAGAATGAAAACGTAGGGTCGTAGAGGGGTAAAGTTTAGAATGAAAACGTAAAGCCGTAGAAGTGTCAAATTAAGAATAAAAACGTAGAGTGGTAGAAGTGTCAAGTTTAGAATGAAAACGTAGGGCCGTAGAAGTGTCAAGTTTAGAATGAAAACGTAGAGCCGTAGAAGTGTCAAGTTAAGAATGAAAACGTAGAGTCATAGAAGTGTCAAGTTTAGAATGAAAACGTAGAGCCGTAGAAGTGTCAAGTTTAGAATGAAAACGTAGAGCCGTAGAAGTGTCAAGTTAAGAATAAAAACGTAGAGTCATAGAAGTGTCAAGTTTAGAATGAAAACGTAGGGCCGTAGAAGTGTAAAGTTTAGAATGAAAACGTAGAGCTGTGAAAGTGTAAGAATGAAAATGTAGAGCCGTAGAAGCGTACCAGTAAGAATAAAAACGTAGGGTCGTAGAAGTGTCAACTTTAGAATGAAAACGTAGAGCCGTAGAAGTGTCAAGTTAAGAATGAAAACGTAGAGTCATAGAAGTGTCAAGTTTAGAATGAAAACGTAGAGCCGTAGAAGTGTCAAGTTAAGAATGAAAACGTAGGGTCATAGAAGTGTCAAGTTTAGAATGAAAACGTAGAGCCGTAGAAGTGTCAAGTTTAGAATAAGAACGTAGAGCCGTAGAAGTGTCAAGTTAAGAATGAAAACGTAGATTCATAGAAGTGTCAAGTTTAGAATGAAAACGTAGGGCCGTAGAAGTGCAAAGTTTAGAATGAAAACGTAGAGCTGTGAAAGTGTAAAAATAAAAATGTAGAGCCGTAGAAGCGTACCAGTAAGAATAAAAACGTAGGACCGTAAAAGCGTTAAGTTAAGAATGAAACGTAGGGCCGTAGAAGTGTACAGTTAAGAATGACAACGTATAGGGCCGGAGAAGTGTCAAGATTAGAATGAAAACGTTGAGCCGTAGAAGTGTACAGTTTAGAATGAAAACGTATAGGGCCGTAGAAGTGTCAAGATTAGAATGAAAACGTAGAGCCGAAGAAGTGTCAAGATTACAATGAAAACGTTGAGCCGAAGAAGTGTAAAGTTTAGCCAGAATGAAAACGTAGAGCCGTAAAAGCGGAAAGTTTAGAATGAAAACGTAGGCCGTAAAAGCGTAAAGTTTAGAATGAGAAAGTAGAGCCGTAAAAGCGTAAAGTTTAGAATGAAAACGTAGGGCCGTAAAAGCGTAAAGTTTAGAATGAAAACGTAGGGCCGTAAAAGCGTAAAGTTTAGAATGAAAAGGTAGAGCCGTAAAAATGTAAAGTTTAGAATGAAAACGTAGAGCCGTAAAAATGTAAAGTTTAGAATGAAAAGGTAGAGCCGTAAAAATGTAAAGTTTAGAATGAAAACGTGGGGCCGTAGAAATGTACAGTTAAGAATGAAAACGTAGGGCCGTAAAAGCTTAAAGTTTAGAATAAAAACGTAGAGCCGTAGAAGTGTACAGTTAAGAATTAAAACGTAGAGCCGTAGAAGTGTACAGTTAAGAATGAAAACGTAGGGCCGTAGTGCACAGTTAAGAATGAAAACCGTAAAAGCGTAAAGTTTAGAATGAAAACGTAGGGCCGTAGAAGTGTACAGTTAAGAATGAAAACGTAGAGCCGTAGAAGTGTAAAGTTTAGAATGAAAACGTAGAGCCGTAGAAGTGTACAGTTAAGAATGAAAACGTAGGGCCGTAGAAGTGCACAGTTAAGAATGAAAACCGTAAAAGCGTAAAGTTTAGAATGAAAACGTAGGGCCGTAGAAGTGTAAAGTTTAGAATGAAAACGTAGAGCTGTGAAAGTGTAAGAATGAAAATGTAGAGCCGTAGAAGCGTACCAGTAAGAATAAAAACGTGCGGCCGTAAAATCGTTAAGTTAAGAATGAAACGTAGGGCCGTAGAAGTGTACAGTTAAGAATGACAACGAATAGGGCCGGAGAAGTGTCAAGATTAGAATGAAAACGTAGAGCCGAAGAAGTGTCAAGATTAGAATGAAAACGTTGAGCCGTAGAAGTGTACAGTTTAGAATGAAAACGTATAGGGCCGTAGAAGTGTCAAGATTAGAATGAAAACGTAGGGCCGTAGAAGGGTTAAGTTTAGAATGAAAACGTAGAGCCGTAGAAGTGTTAAGTTTAGAATGAAAACGTAGAGCCGTAGAAGTGTACAGTTAAGAATGAAAACGTAGGGCCGTAGAAGTGCACAGTTAAGAATGAAAACCGTAAAAGCGTAAAGTTTAGAATGAAAACGTAGGGCCGTAGAAGTGTAAAGTTTAGAATGAAAACGTAGAGCTGTGAAAGTGTAAGAATGAAAATGTAGAGCCGTAGAAGCGTACCAGTAAGAATAAAAACGTAGGGCCGTAAAATCGTTAAGTTAAGAATGAAACGTAGGGCCGTAGAAGTGTACAGTTAAGAATGACAACGTATAGGGCCGGAGAAGTGTCAAGATTAGAATGAAAACGTAGAGCCGAAGAAGTGTCAAGATTAGAATGAAGACGTTGAGCCGTAGAAGTGTACGGTTTAGAATGAAAACGTATAGGGCCGTAGAAGTGTCAAGATTAGAATGAAAACGTAGGGCCGTAGAAGGGTTAAGTTTAGAATGAAAACGTAGAGCCGTAGAAGTGTTAAGTTTAGAATGAAAACGTAGAGCCGTAGAAGTGTAAAGTTTAGAGTGAAAACGTAGAGCCGTAGAAGAGTCAAGTTTAGAATGAAAACGTAGGGTCGTAGAGGGGTAAAGTTTAGAATGAAAACGTAGAGCTGTAGAAGTGTAAAGTTTAGAATGAAAACGTAGGGTCGTAGAGGGGTAAAGTTTAGAATGAAAACGTAGAGCTGTAGAAGTGTAAAGGTAAGAGTGAAAACGTAAAGCCGTAGAAGTGTCAAATTAAGAATGAAAACGTAGAGTCGTAGAAGTGTCAAGTTTAGAATGAAAACGTAGGGCCGTAGAAGTGTCAAGTTTAGAATGAAAACGTAGAGCCGTAGAAGTGTCAAGTTAAGAATGAAAACGTAGATTCATGGAAGTGTCAAGTTTAGAATGAAAACGTAGGGCCGTAGAAGTGTAAAGTTTAGAATGAAAACGTAGAGCTGTGAAAGTGTAAGAATGAAAATGTAGAGCCGTAGAAGCGTACCAGTAAGAATAAAAACGTAGGGCCGTAAAATCGTTAAGTTAAGAATGAAACGTAGGGCCGTAGAAGTGTACAGTTAAGAATGACAACGTATAGGGCCGGAGAAGTGTCAAGATTAGAATGAAAACGTTGAGCCGTAGAAGTGTACAGTTTAGAATGAAAACGTAAAGGGCCGTAGAAGTGTCAAGATTAGAATGAAAACGTAGGGCCGTAGAAGGGTTAAGTTTAGAATGAAAACGTAGAGCCGTAGAAGTGTTAAGTTTAGAATGAAAACGTAGAGCCGTAGAAGTGTAAAGTTTAGAGTGAAAACGTAGAGCCGTAGAAGAGTCAAGTTTAGAATGAAAACGTAGGGTCGTAGAGGGGTAAAGTTTAGAATGAAAACGTAGAGCTGTAGAAGTGTAAAGTTTAGAATGAAAACGTAGGGTCGTAGAGGGGTAAAGTTTAGAATGAAAACGTAGAGCTGTAGAAGTGTAAAGGTTAGAGTGAAAACGTAAAGCCGTAGAAGTGTCAAATTAAGAATGAAAACGTAGAGTCGTAGAAGTGTCAAGTTTAGAATGAAAACGTAGGGCCGTAGAAGTGTCAAGTTTAGAATGAAAACGTAGAGCCGTAGAAGTGTCAAGTTAAGAATGAAAACGTAGATTCATGGAAGTGTCAAGTTTAGAATGAAAACGTAGGGCCGTAGAAGTGTAAAGTTTAGAATGAAAACGTAGAGCTGTGAAAGTGTAAGAATGAAAATGTAGAGCCGTAGAAGCGTACCAGTAAGAATAAAAACGTAGGGCCGTAAAATCGTTAAGTTAAGAATGAAACGTAGGGCCGTAGAAGTGTACAGTTAAGAATGACAACGTATAGGGCCGGAGAAGTGTCAAGATTAGAATGAAAACGTAGAGCCGAAGAAGTGTCAAGATTAGAATGAAAACGTTGAGCCGTAGAAGTGTACAGTTTAGAATGAAAACGTATAGGGCCGTAGAAGTGTCAAGATTAGAATGAAAACGTAGAGCCGAAGAAGTGTCATGGATTACAATGAAAACGTTGAGCCGAAGAAGTGTAAAGTTTAGCCAGAATGAAAACGTAGAGCAGTAAAAGCGGAAAGTTTAGAATGAAAACGTAGGCCGTAAAAGCGTAAAGTTTAGAATGAAAACGTAGGGCCGTAAAAGCGTAAAGTTTAGAATGAAAACGTAGGGCCGTAAAAGCGTAAAGTTTAGAATGAGAAAGTAGAGCCGTAAAAGCGTAAAGTTTAGAATGAAAACGTAGGGCCGTAAAAGCGTAAAGTTTAGAATGAAAACTTAGGGCCGTAAAAGCGTAAAGTTTAGAATGAAAAGGTAGAGCCGTAAAAATGTAAAGTTTAGAATGAAAACGTAGAGCCGTAAAAATGTAAAGTTTAGAATGAAAAGGTAGAGCCGTAAAAATGTAAAGTTTAGAATGAAAACGTAGGGCCGTAGAAATGTACAGTTAAGAATGAAAACGTAGGGCCGTAAAAGCTTAAAGTTTAGAATAAAAACGTAGAGCCGTAGAAATGTAGAGTTAAGAATGAAAACGTAGGGCCGTAAAAGCGTAAAGTTTAGAATGAAAAGGTAGAACCGTAAAAGCGTAAAGTTTAGAATCAAAACGTAGAGCCGTAGAAATGTACAGTTAAGAATGAAAGCCGTAGAAGTGTAAAGTTTAGTCGAGTGGAGTGGAGTGGAGTAGTGTTAAGTGGAAACACGAGCGTCGAGTCGAGTAGAGCAGAGTCGAGTCGAGTCGAGTAGAGTACAGTCGAGAAGAGTAGAGTGGAGAAGAGTACAGTTGAGTCAAGTGAAGTGGAGTCGAGTCGAGTCTAGTTGAGTCGAGTAGCCTACAGTAGGGTAAACTTGAATGAAATATAGCAGAGTAGAGTCGAGTCGAGCAGCGTTCAGAAGAGTAGACTCGAATAAAGTATATTATACTAGAGTAGAGTAGAGTAAAGTAGCGTAATAGTATAGTAGACTCGAATCAAGTATAGTAGACTAGAGCAAAGTAGAGTACAGTACAGTAGAGTACAGTTGAGTCGAGTGGAATAGAGACGAGAACAGTCACATAAGCTTATATAAACGTACAGTAGCGTGGCGGAGACGAATAAAGAAGTGTTGAGAGTAGAGACCAGTCCAATCGACAATCGTAAAGTAGAGACGACTAGAATATTGTTAGTAGAGTAGAGTAGAACAGAGTGTAATCTAGTAGAGACGAGTTCAGTCAAGTAACGTACGTAGATGCCGGAGTAGAGTACATGATAGTAAAGCAGATTCAAGTGGTGTCCAGCAAAGTAGGGTACAACAGTTGGGTATCCACGTATTGCGTCGAGTGGAAAAAAGTTGTGATGGTGTAGTAGAGTTGAGTTGAGTTGAGAAAAGTTGTTATTATGTGGTAAATTTGCTTTGAGGGATAAGAGTAGAAAGTTTACTCGAGATGATAAGAGTAAAGATGTGATGTTAGTAGTTGCGTAGAGTTGAGAAAACCTATTATCATGTGGTAGGGTTCAATCAAGATAATGAGAAGAGTTTTGATGGTCTAATAGACTTTATTGTGGTTGAGAGTGAATCGAGTATAGTTGAGTACTTACAGATCAACCGGAATGTCACTAAAAGAGGACTAATAACGTACATAATAACTTAATGTAAAGGCAGTCGAGCTAGTCGACATACAGAAAAAACTCCACCAAAATTTTCTATCCAATTTCGTGCCAGGTATATTTTTTTTCATTTTGCTTTTTCCGATGATAACCTTATTGCAGTTAGGTGTACCTTGTAAGTGTCCCCAAAAAAGGTTTGGTCGGAATTATAATGATTGTACACACAACCATCGCTATCGACAGCTGGTAAATCAGTTATCTACACATCAGTAACCATCTAAACACATCTACAACCTACGCAGATCTACTGCTGTAACATACTACTGGCATGTTATGACTTTGTCAAACATAACAATACAGTCTTTTCGTCCGTCTGTGTACAGGTTTTAGAGGCTTCCATGTACGCTTCTGAAAGCAGTTCTGATCCACCGCTAGCAACAGCTAAACCCTGGGTTCTACTCTACAGGATCATCAAACAGTAAGTACGGGCTCTTTCATTACTCCAGAAAATTTGGGGAACCTGGGTACCAGCTTGATATTCAACCAATCAGATGCTAAACCAAAACCAATCGCCACTTGGTCACACGCAGGGTTTTCCCGCGCTTGGCGCTTGTAAGTTGTATTAACTCGACGTTCTCATTGGTTTATCGGACTGTTTACGTATCGTGATTGGCTTTTGGTCTTACTAAAGACCGCTTCATTTATAGTTGTGTCCACATTTTTGGTACTTAAAGGGAGACTGTCACGAGCTTACTTCAAAAATTCAAGAACCTGTATAAGTGGTCTAGTGTTGTTAAAAATTACCGTGCTAGTGTACTGAAGCTTTAATTTATGTGATGCCATCAAAAATTTGAGATCTTAACTTGAAAAAGTCAGGTTGATTTTTTCAAGTTTTGCCCTTGTGGTCTGGAAAAACAACAAAAACTTACAACTCCTTCCTTCTTCCTTCATCAACAATTTGCTTTATTTATTTATCTCGATGTTCTAGGCACATTCTATGTACAAGCTATATTGTCTCACCAATGTTAGTACAGTCGAAGCTCTCATAAAGGGACACCCTCGGGACGCGAAAAAAGTGTCCGCAACTGGAGCTGGCCGCTTACGAGAATGGTTCTTGTAAGCGGCCACTAGAGGTGTAGGGGATAGATGGCCGCTTACGGGAGCTTGCCCAGCTAACATAATGGTAATATGCATGTTAGTGGTGTTTCGAAATGTAACCGGACGTGGATGACGACAAAACAAACACTAAAATATGGTACTGTAATTAAAGTGTGACGAACGGCGATGTGAAGTTGATTGATTAATACAAGATACAGAGGTTTATATATGATTTTCTTTGCAGTGTCCGCTTACGGGAGCTTAAAAACAAAGAAAAAGTCTAAGTCGTAATCTAGGAAAGTGTCCGCGGCCGCTTACGGGAATGTAAAAATACAGAGTTTGTATGGGAGTAAAAACGGGGTTTCTAACAAGGTGGCCGTAAGTAGAGCTGTCCGCTTACGAGAGTGTCCGTTAAAGGCTGGTTCTCATATGATCGTCCCGATCGTCTCTGTCGCTTCTGTCGTTTGCAAAGTCTGATTTGATTGGAGCAGGCAAACTTTTTGAAGCGACAGAAGCGACAGAGACGATCGGGACGATCATATGAGAACCAGGCTTAAGAGAGCTTCGACTGTGGGCGCTTTCCATTCGACCAAAAATTCCCGAAATTTCGAAACAATGACGAATGGTACAGAAATTTCCTGGAAAAGTTTCCAGAAAATCCGGAAAGTGTTGACCTTCCGAAATGCGAACCATTCAACCGAAAACCCCGGAAATTCCAGAAGCAAAATCAAATGGAACTGAAAGTTCCCGGAAATTGTTTTCGAAAATTTGGGTCTACCTTGCGAGGTTGTCCTCTTTTCCGGAAATTTTGGAAAAAGCTACCATTTTACACTCAGCCCATGTTCCTTCGGCAGAAAATTTAGCGATTTGTACAGCTGAAAGCAGTTACATGTGTTAAGGAAGCATTCTTGAAACTTCAAACAAAAAATTCAGGTGAACTCGGTTGTTTTTCGTTGATGTTTTGCAGGCGGCAGCAAAGAAATGTACAAATATTTATAACGCGCGTGTAGGCTACGCCATTGTTTTGCTCATTAAACTTTTTGGGTTGGCGACGTTTTCGTTGCTTGTAGTGTGCCTTTTTAAAGGTCCCTGTATTTGTGGCCACGATGTCATTCATGGCGTTTATTTCCAGTGCTCGGAATGCTTTTTATTTGCAAAAATATTGAACTATATGTGCAGGAAACCGGCCACAAAGCATTTATTTAATGCACCGTAGAAATTTCCATATTAGACGCACAACCAAATCATATGCAAATTTTGTTTTGCCTTCCGTGCAGTCAACCGGAAAAGTTGGAAAATGCTGTTCCATTTGCCAATGGAATTTTTCGGAAACTCAAACCAGAATTTTTGGTCGAATGGAAAGCGCCCTGTATTTTTTCCTGAAAAGCAGAAAATTACCCGTGACAGTGACCCTTTAAACGATCCATCAAGCTCTTGCTCCAAGCTTGTGCACGGACAGAACTTTCGCAGTGAAACATTTATTTGACAGCCTACCTTACTTTGGTTTAATTCCCTGCCATGCTTAACATTTTCGTTCATGTCTTCTAATATGTTTCTAATTTAAAGCCAGGAGAAATACGAAGAGACAGCAGACAAGTCGTCCAAGACATGCGTACAGACTGTTCCTCCACCTGTGGACACTCCAATGCCTGAGACTGCGAGCACGGATAGTAATGTGAGCAGCGTCAGTGTTATTAGTGACATGCCTGCTAGTAACATATCACCGTCACTGCAGTTTCTGCGCACTGCACATGAACATCTTGGCAGGTAAGTAAAGGAAGTGATTATTACGGTGTCTGAGAATGATTCTATTTTCTGCACACTGCCCAGCTCTCAGCTATTCTGTGTGTCAACACTCATGAGTTTTATTTTACTTAATTTTTTTTCAAGGCGTGGCTGGTGTTGCAATAACGAAGGAGTGTTTTTGTTGCTTAAAGTGGAGGTTCTTACAGAGGAGCTTGCAAAACCGGTCGTCCCCGGCAGAGAGGTTTGTTAGTTATGACACTATACCCTTCATTAGATGTTAACCACAAACAGTTTAATTCTTGTTGATCAAATTAAATTCAGCTCAAAAAAATAGTAACTTATTTTGCATTTGAGTCAGTTTCGGCCACTTTAAAACTTTTGTTGAGTGTTCCACATTGTTTTAGGGTAGCGCTAGCGATTTTCAGGACATTTTGTCGAAGCTAATTCTGTAAACTGAGCGTCACATTCGACAGAGCAGTCAATCAAAAGACTTATGCAATGTATTGTAACCAATCAGAGCAAAAATCATGTAAGAGCAGTTTTCAATGAAGTGTCGTAAAACCAGAACCAAAGAAATCACTCTGCCCAATCACAAAGGCCACAGACAATCCATTGAACCAATCAAAAGCGAAGCAAACACAGGTAGCCGACGTAAACGCGGAAAAACATACGTGAGCAAGTCACGATTGGTTTTAGTTTTATTTCTGATTGGTTAAAGTGGCGCAAGATTTGTAACCCAATCACTAATCACGTGATTTGGCTTCCGCGATTTTCCCGCGCTTCCTGCAGGTCATGTGATTTTGTTTCGAGTCCTGTTGGGTTCAATGTACCATCTACCTCTACCTGGATTGACTCAATGAAAACTGTATTAGGGACCTTCAGATGGGAGTACGAGTACGAGAACGACTTTCCAATTTCAATCCAGTTAAATTCTCAGAAACCTTACTCCTCCCTGTTGCTGACCAGTTTAAAAGAAGGCTATCCGTACATGATGGTGTAAAATGTGATAGTCGCACTCCGATCTGAAGGTCCTTATTTGTATAAAGAAGCCAGTTTTTGTAAAACTGTTCACGTTAGACACCTGATTTTAATCATGTGATTCTTTTTCATTCTGCAGGAACTAGTTCGTGATCTGGAACAGTGTTTCTTGTGTCTTTATGGACATCCTTCTATATCTAAGAAAGCCAAGGTATGTGGATATTTTCATGTACGAACTACAGTTGTTAGGGTCCTGAAATGGGATAGGAACAGCCACAGGGTGGAATTAGGGATAAGCTCCTAACAATAAAAAATGCTCTGACCTGGCTCGTGTCTTACAGTTAATTTCACAATACTTTACCGTGTAGCCTGTGTACAGCCGCTAGAATCACTGGAACATTCTCAGCGCCACCTTGTTTTCTTGGCCTGAATTTCAGACATCACCACGACTTTCAAGCAACATGTCTTTTTCCTCCTCAACTTGCAAACTTGGGAAATTCAGTCGCGCCAAAGCTGGGAAGTTTGTTCCGAATTTCGCAATTCGATTTTCTAACTCGCAATGTAATTGGCTACTTCGTAATGTAGTTGCAACTGGGCACGGTAAAGTTATGTGAAATTAACTGTAAATAACCTCTCCTAACCAAGCTCCTACCAAGAAGCATGCCCGTTGCAGGACTGCTTTGACAGATTCTTAAGGTGCGAGGGCTGGTTGCTGGCGCCCTAAAACCAGCCTGCTTCGGGTAGATGGGGCTCGTAGCCTGGGAGGGCAGCCCATCTAAGAGACGAAAACTTTGATTCTAAACATCCCTCTATATCCCTCTTATATACGAACTTCAGTTGTTATATTTGTAGCCTGTTGCATTGGTCATAAAATTTAATCTGGGTCAGATGTGTGTTAGGTAAGAGTAGTTTTTAAAAAACGATCACGTCCATCTTAAAATTTGTATTTCTGAGATGCCAGCATTTGCTTACGGTCAGCTTACAGGAGAAGTGTTTGTTTTGGAAGATAAGATGACATGATAGGGTAGAAGAAAATAAATACTGTTTAAACAGTGAAAAATAATTCAGCTTTTTTATACCAGACCAAAGTGAGACGACAGACACTTTTTTTTTTCTCTCGTTTAAGGCTCGAAACCTTGTGGAACACAACTCCACCCAGGTAAGCAGTTCATTCTTGTCATTGCTAAGATGTACAGTGGCGCCTTTCACACATTTCTTGAAACATGAATGTTAATACGTATGAGTTGACGCTTATAGCACAGGCTTTTGAGGACCCATTCAGCACTTTTTACGATTATCCAGTTGTTGATATGCTTCATTAGTTTTAAGTTGTGTATGAAGTGTATTCTAAGAAATGGGACACTACCGTGGCGCACTTATTTTCATCTCTCTAGCCTGCGCGCACATGTCCCTTATTTCCTTTCTCCGCCATGTCTCTGTACTAACAACCACTTCACCTTGTCTCTGAGTGGGTGTTACCATTCTATTAGAGCAGTTTTCAATTGAGTGTCGTAAAACCAAAACCAAAGTAATTACTCTGGCCAATCACAAAGGACACAGACAATCCAGTGAACCGATCAAAACTCGAAGCAAATACATGTAGCCGGCACAAAGCGCGGGAAAACGTGCGCGAGCGAGTCGCGATTGGTTTTGGTTTTACTCCTGATTGGCTGAGAAAGTGGCGCGAGATTTTTAAGCCAATCACCAAGCCAATCGCGTAGTAATGCAAAACCAAAGCAAACGCAATTTACTTTCGACACTCAAGTGAAAATCGCTTTACTTGCTTACCAATTTCTTCTCGAATCTCGGGCCCCGTTTCACTTATGGGAGGGAGGCCTTGTGCTACAAGACATGTGTCTTTCATTAGGCAGACGGAAGAGCTACTGCATTTGTAATCTAATAATTTTCTGTTTTGTTGTTCAACGAGCAGATCGCCCTGACTTGGAGTAACTCGGTTGTAGTATTTGATTACTTTAAGCCACCAGAACCACCCACATTTGACAGCAAATCCAATACCATCTCTGCAGAGGTAGGTAAAAAAAATAAATTACCTTTATTTAGACACGGTGAGGATCAAAAAGCTATAAGCTTGTGGGCCATGTATTCCCGATCAAATTGGAATTTGGAAGTGTTGGTTTTTGTGGAGGGAGGAAAACCTTAGAACCCGGAGAAAAACCCTCGGAGCAAGGACGAGAACCAACAACAAACTCGACCTACATATGACGCCGGGTCCAAAAATCAAACCCCGGCCACATTGGTGGGAGGCGAGCGCTCTCACCACTGCGCCATCCTTGCTCCCTCTCAGATTTGGTTTTCGGCACTCTAGCTGGAAACAACAAACGTATAAGACCGATCTCGATTAACTGATATTTTATTGACAAACTGATAACAGACATGTTTTACTGATTCTTATTATGCATTCAAAGTCTTGATATCTGCCCAACAATTCGTATTTTTCTTCGATCACTGATCGTGGGAAAAGAATCGTGTGAGAACTGGACGCTAGCGCCCACCCCTCATGCTTCGCACTCGCGCTCGCTTCGTTGGCCATTTCCTTCGCGTTTTTTTTTTTTTTTTTTTTGCATTTAAAAAATACAGAGGCTATGGACATCTAGCTTGGCGCGATGATGGTACGTCGCGTTTCTATAGGCAAATTTTACCGCGCTCAGAAAATTCTCCAAGACTGGATTTTGACTGGAAGGTTGTTCTCAATATTGACAAAATGATGTACTGGGACACTGCAACTTTGTACTGAACTTGGCTTGCCCAAAAAAGAATAACCAATGAAAAGAGACTATCTGCCTATCTGCCAGGTGTAAAAATTGGCCCGTGTGTAGATTGTACAGTTTTTTTTTTTTCACTTGAAATCTTGCAATTTTCTATAAAACTGAGCTGAGAATATCTTGATTTCTTTCAGGTACAGAATCTTCTTCGTAGAATAACGGCGGAGATACCAAAGCAAGAACTTGAAGGTATGTCATCAATAGAAAAACAGATAGAACAGTACTTGAATATAGAGCGGTTTTTAATCGAGTATCAAGAGTAATTTGCATTTTCTTTAGTTTTGCATTACTACGCTTAGTGATTGGTTTAAAAATCTCGCGCCACATTCTCAACCAGTCAAAAGAAAAACCAAAATCAGTTGCGGCTCGCTCACACTTTAGTAATTTATCCTTAAATTTGCCTTCACCAGCCATCAGTTTTGAAAGCGTCCATTCGTTCATCGAGGGTGGAGATGAACCTGTTCCAAAGCTGCCTGATCGTCTTGTGGGCGTAAAAAGGTGCGTTATCCTCTCAAGTTTTTTTGTTTGAGTATGTTTTATTTTGGGAGGCGCGGTGGTCTAATGGTTAGCGCGCTCGGCTCCGAGTCGAACGGCCCGGGTTCGAGACCTGGCCGGGGCGCTGCGTTGTGTTCTTGGGCAAGACACTTTACTCTCACAGTGCCTCTCTCCACCCAGGTGTATAAATGGGTACCGGCGAACTTACTGCTGGGGGGTAACCCTGCGATGGACTAGCATCCCATCTAGGGGGGAGTAGCAATTCTCCTAGTCGCTTAATGCTACAGAAACCGGGATAAGCTCCGGCTGTATGGGCCACTTAGGCTCGGACACAGACTTTTATGTTTTATTATACCGTGATGCGCTTGTTTACAACTTTATTATGTTTTACCCACAGACCTGTGATCAATGAAATCTTCTACTTGCTTGCTGATTTTTACTTTAAGAACAAAGAATTCAGGTATTTAATGTAAACTAACTTAATATTACATCGGTTTTAATTAGCTTTTAGCATAAAAACCGGCGTGAGAACTTGTTGCTGAATCACGATTAGTTGACCCTCATGATCAGTTGTGTTATTTTACTGAGAAATCCGCGAAAGTGATTGGTTCTCCCACTGTTCTCTATTAAAAATAGAGTGTTGCTGTCAAGGAACTATTGCAGGATAGTTGCCCCGCGGAAATTTGATGTTCATAAAACGAATATTAGTCTGAGAAGCGAAACTTCGAGGGCTCATATGCTAGTTTTAAGAACATCAAATTTCCAAACACTATCGTTTTTATTGTTCAGCACTAAACTTTTTCCGCGCGCCCATTCAAAAACGAGCATCTTGAGGAGACTATTCATGAACTAACTCTGAAATAATAATAGAGCTAAAATAAAACTAGACTAGTAGTAATCAGAGATCAGGGGAGTGCGTTCGACCTATAGGTAAAATAGACCTAAGGTAAGCAGGCAGTGGCAAAAAAACCGACATGGTCGGCCTACTTGTAGTATGCCTTATGTCAAAGTTAGTTACTATACTTCAGTACCGAACCAAACGCGAGGAGGATAAGTGTGAGAAAGATTGTGTGACGAGCCAAAAGAACATAGAATGAATGAAATATTATGTACACAAAAATAATTATCTATTTCACTTGACCTGTTATCGTTTGGCACTATCGTTTTCCACAAACTTCTGGAAATAGTTTTACTTCGATTTAAAATTCCACATAATTCACACAGTAATCCACTACACGCATATTACATTCACACAACGATTTCCTCGTCAAAACGTCTAGTGTTTCTAGGAATAACGATATATCACAAATTAAAAGAAATGATAAAACAATTTCGATCCGTATTATACCCACTCTCGATGCATTTAATTCTAACAATTGGTAGTTTTGTGCAACATATAATAATTGCAGGAAAATACGCTGGTTTATCTATGAACGAACTCCGTACGAAACTACGCATCAACTTACTCGATTTCCACTCTTTTTATGACGTTCGGTGGCTGAAGACAACTCTGCTACCTTGGATGATAACCTTCTAATGTTCTCCATGACATTTTTGGCAAAATTACAATTTTGACAACAAGTTTTTAACCCTTTTTTCAAGCAAAATAATGTTTCTAAGCTGCGTTTGGGACGCCATCTTGTTTTACATGAAATCGAGGCCATCTGTGGCTACCAGTTTCCCGGCCGAGAATTGCCCCTGCAAAAATCAATCGGGGCGGCCAATCTGCCGTCCATACATCTGCGCGCGCATTAAGGCTCGATTCATTCCGCATAACAGTACACAGGCATACCAACTCAAAAGACACAGGACGCAAAAACAAAATTAGGCTTGCGTTCTCCTTCGTCGAACGCAATTAGAGGAAATAGAGAGGGTAACATGTTTAAGGTGGACCATCCGTATCCTAACTTCTAAATTAGTTTTTAAAAACTTTGTTCCAAACCAAACCTTTCCTTTTGTTATTTTCAGCAAAGCCCTCAAGTTTTACATGCACGATATTACAGTTCAACCGGACAGAGCTGATACATGGGCAGCCATGGCTCTCGCTCGTAAAAGCAGACTTGAGAACAAACTAAACGCGGTAACTTTTTATCCCCTGTTGAAACTAGAGTTCATTATTGCTTACTGAAAGGTGATTATTTCAATTAATTGTGTAATGAACTTTAATTTCAGTGTGAAACCAAAAGTGAAGGACCTATACAGAAGCTTGCTGTGTCAGCTCTCAGGTCAGTTTTTCCCATTTCTCTTTACTGACCACCATACACTTCTGTAATGTACGCTCTGAGAATTTATTGTTACATGATGACAATATTTGCTATTTGACTCTATTTATCTTTTTATCTACTCTATTTATTTGAAGCACCACTTCACTTTCCCTCTTTCTTTAGGTGTTTTAAACGAGCGCTGGAGATTGACGGCTCAAACAGCAGTTTGTGGGAAGAGGTTTGTTACTTTTTCTTATTCATTCGTTTTATTTTAAGGCCTTATAATTATAGGTAATTGATCAACCAGTCAGTCAGTCAGCCAGCCAGTCCGTCTGTCCGTCCCTCCGTCCCTCCGTCCGTCGGTCACTCGACTCAGTCAGTCAGTTAATTAGTCAATCAACAAGCAAGGAAGCAGAAAAGCCTGCAGCTAAACAAACCATAGCTTTAAAGGCAACGAGAATATTCAAAATGTGGACTGCATTTCTTAAGCTGTCCACTGGAAATGAAAAGCACAACCAATCTTTCCGGCAATTGTCAACGGCGAATTAACATCATTCACCGTCGTGTAGGTTTTTGTTCTCCGTTACAATTAAGGGCAATAGAACATTGATTTTCAACCAAACTTTGCCTTCTGGCTGATTACCTTAAGGGGACTCAATTTTTGAAATAAAAAGTCGGGTCACCATATTCGTTTAGAAGCAGGAACACCTTCTATATACCATATAATACCTTAATAATTCCTTGCGAGTACTAGCAAAGTACACGTTTCTAGTGATAATTCAAAATTGATCTTCTTTCTGATAGGTCGTGCTGAAACTCCTTATTCTTTGTAGCCTAGACAAAGTGGTGGAGGGTACACGCTGTCCAAAAATCCTTGCGAGCCACACTCCACTGAATTCACTGAATTGCAGAATACGAACCTTGGCTAGGAACTCATGTTATAGTAGGGCAGCATATTGACCTCGTGCTGGATTATTCTGTCTTACTTGAGTGGTGAGTTCCTTATGGAACTCATGTTATAGTAGGGCAGCATATTGACCTCGTGCTGGATTATTCTGTCTTACTTGAGTGGTGAGTTCCTTATGGAACTCATGTTATAGTAGGGTAGCATATTGACCTCGTGCTGGATTATTCTGTCTTACTTGAGTGGTGAGTTCCTTATGGAACTCATGTTATAGTAGGGCAGCATATTGACCTCGTGCTGGATTATTCATTCTTACTTGGGTATTGAGTTCCTTATGGAACTTATGTTATCTGAGGGCAGCATATTGACCTCGTGCTTGATTATTCTGTCTTACTTGAGTGGTGAGTTCCTTATGGAACGCATGTTATAGTAGGGCAGCATATTGACCTCGTGCTGGATTATTCATTCTTACTTGGGTGGTGAGTTCCTTATGGAACTCATGTTATAGTAGATCAGCATATTGACCTTGTGCTGGATTATTCATTCTTACTTGGGTGGTGAGTTCCTTATGGAACTTATGTTATCTGAGGGCAGCATATTGACCTCGTGCTGGATTATTAATTCTTACTTGAGTGGTGAGTTCCTTATGGAACTTATGTTATCTGAGGGCAGCATATTGACCTCGTGCTGGATTATTAATTCTTACTTGAGTGGTGAGTTCCTTATGGAACTCATGTTATCTGAGGGCAGCATATTGACCTCGTGCTGGGTTATTCTGTCTTACTTGAGTGGTGAGTTCCTTATGGAACTCATGTTATCTGAGAGCAGCATATTAACCTCGTGCTGGATTATTCTCTCTTACTTGAGTGGTGAGTTCCTTATGGAACTTATGTTATCTGAGAGCAGCATATTGACCTCGTACTGGATTGTTCATTCTTACTCTTGAGTGGTGAGTTCCTTTTGGAACTCATGTTATCTGAGAGCAGCATATTGACCTTGTGCTGGATTATTTTGTCTTACTTTGCTTGTGAGTTCCTTATGGAACTCACGATATGCGAGGGCGGCATATTGACCTCTTGTTTGATTATTCTGTCTTACTTGGCTGGTGAGTTCCTTATGGAACTCATGTTATCTGAGGAAAGCATATTTAGTTCGTGCCGGATTATTCTGTCTTACTAAGGTGGTGAGTTCCTAATGGAACTCACGTTATGCGAGGGTAGCATATTGAGCTCGTGCTGGGTTATTCTGTCTTACTGAGTAGTGAGTTCCTTATGGAACTCATGTTATCTGAGGGCCGCATATTGACCTCGTGCTGGATTATTCATTCTTACTCGAGTGGTGAGTTCCTTATGGAACTCATGTTATCTGAGAGCAGCATATTGACCTCGTGCTGGATTATTCTGTCTTACTTGAGTGGTGAGTTCCTTATGGAACTCATGTTATAGTAGGGCAGGATATTGACCTCGTGCTGGATTATTCATTCTTACTTGGGTGGTGAGTTCCTTATGGAACTTATGCTATCTGAGGGCAGCATATTGACCTCGTGCTAGATTATTCTGTCTTACTAGAGTGGTGAGTTCCTTTTGGAACTCATGTTATCTGAGAGCAGCATATTGACCTTGTGCTGGATTATTTTGTCTTACTTTGCTTGTGAGTTCCTTATGGAACTCACGATATGCGAGGGCGGCATATTGACCTCTTGTTTGATTATTCTGTCTTACTTGGCTGGTGAGTTCCTTATGGAACTCATGTTATAGTAGGGCAGCATATTGACCTCGTGCTGGATTATTCTGTCTTACTTGAGTGGTGAGTTCCTTATGGAACTCATGTTATAGTAGGGCAGCATATTGACCTCGTGCTGGATTATTCTGTCTTACTTGAGTGGTGAGTTCCTTATGGAACTCATGTTATAGTAGGGCAGCATATTGACCTCGTGCTGGATTATTCTGTCTTACTTGAGTGGTGAGTTCCTTATGGAACTCATGTTATAGTAGGGCAGCATATTGACCTCGTGCTGGATTATTCTGTCTTACTTGAGTGGTGAGTTCCTTATGGAACTCATGTTATAGTAGGGCAGCATATTGACCTCGTGCTGGATTATTCTGTCTTACTTGAGTGGTGAGTTCCTTATGGAACTCATGTTATAGTAGGGCAGGATATTGACCTCGTGCTGGATTATTCATTCTTACTTGAGTGGTGAGTTCCTTATGGAACTCATGTTATCTGAGAGCAGCATATTAACCTCGTGCTGGATTATTCTCTCTTACTTGAGTGGTGAGTTCCTTATCGAACTTATGTTATCTGAGAGTAGCATATTGACCTCGTACTGGATTGTTCATTCTTACTCTTGAGTGGTGAGTTCCTTTTGGAACTCATGTTATCTGAGAGCAGCATATTGACCTTGTGCTGGATTATTTTGTCTTACTTTGCTTGTGAGTTCCTTATGGAACTCACGATATGCGAGGGCGGCATATTGACCTCTTGTTTGATTATTCTGTCTTACTTGGCTGGTGAGTTCCTTATGGAACTCATGTTATCTGAGGAAAGCATATTTAGTTCGTGCTGGATTATTATGTCTTACTAAGGTGGTGAGTTCCTAATGGAACTCACGTTATGCGAGGGTAGCATATTGACCTCGTGCTGGATTATTAATTCTTACTTGAGTGGTGAGTTCCTTATGGAACTCATGTTATCTGAGGGCAGCATATTGACCTCGTGCTGGATTATTAATTCTTACTTGAGTGGTGAGTTCCTTATGGAACTCATGTTATCTGAGGGCAGCATATTGACCTCGTGCTGGGTTATTCTGTCTTACTTGAGTGGTGAGTTCCTTATGGAACTCATGTTATCTGAGAGCAGCATATTAACCTCGTGCTGGATTATTCTCTCTTACTTGAGTGGTGAGTTCCTTATGGAACTTATGTTATCTGAGAGCAGCATATTGACCTCGTACTGGATTGTTCATTCTTACTCTTGAGTGGTGAGTTCCTTTTGGAACTCATGTTATCTGAGAGCAGCATATTGACCTTGTGCTGGATTATTTTGTCTTACTTTGCTTGTGAGTTCCTTATGGAACTCACGATATGCGAGGGCGGCATATTGACCTCTTGTTTGATTATTCTGTCTTACTTGGCTGGTGAGTTCCTTATGGAACTCATGTTATCTGAGGAAAGCATATTTAGTTCGTGCCGGATTATTCTGTCTTACTAAGGTGGTGAGTTCCTAATGGAACTCACGTTATGCGAGGGTAGCATATTGAGCTCGTGCTGGGTTATTCTGTCTTACTGAGTAGTGAGTTCCTTATGGAACTCATGTTATCTGAGGGCCGCATATTGACCTCGTGCTGGATTATTCATTCTTACTCGAGTGGTGAGTTCCTTATGGAACTCATGTTATCTGAGAGCAGCATATTGACCTCGTGCTGGATTATTCTGTCTTACTTGAGTGGTGAGTTCCTTATGGAACTCATGTTATAGTAGGGCAGGATATTGACCTCGTGCTGGATTATTCATTCTTACTTGGGTGGTGAGTTCCTTATGGAACTTATGCTATCTGAGGGCAGCATATTGACCTCGTGCTAGATTATTCTGTCTTACTAGAGTGGTGAGTTCCTTTTGGAACTCATGTTATCTGAGAGCAGCATATTGACCTTGTGCTGGATTATTTTGTCTTACTTTGCTTGTGAGTTCCTTATGGAACTCACGATATGCGAGGGCGGCATATTGACCTCTTGTTTGATTATTCTGTCTTACTTGGCTGGTGAGTTCCTTATGGAACTCATGTTATAGTAGGGCAGCATATTGACCTCGTGCTGGATTATTCTGTCTTACTTGAGTGGTGAGTTCCTTATGGAACTCATGTTATAGTAGGGCAGCATATTGACCTCGTGCTGGATTATTCTGTCTTACTTGAGTGGTGAGTTCCTTATGGAACTCATGTTATAGTAGGGCAGCATATTGACCTCGTGCTGGATTATTCTGTCTTACTTGAGTGGTGAGTTCCTTATGGAACTCATGTTATAGTAGGGCAGCATATTGACCTCGTGCTGGATTATTCTGTCTTACTTGAGTGGTGAGTTCCTTATGGAACTCATGTTATAGTAGGGCAGCATATTGACCTCGTGCTGGATTATTCTGTCTTACTTGAGTGGTGAGTTCCTTATGGAACTCATGTTATAGTAGGGCAGGATATTGACCTCGTGCTGGATTATTCATTCTTACTTGAGTGGTGAGTTCCTTATGGAACTCATGTTATCTGAGAGCAGCATATTAACCTCGTGCTGGATTATTCTCTCTTACTTGAGTGGTGAGTTCCTTATCGAACTTATGTTATCTGAGAGTAGCATATTGACCTCGTACTGGATTGTTCATTCTTACTCTTGAGTGGTGAGTTCCTTTTGGAACTCATGTTATCTGAGAGCAGCATATTGACCTTGTGCTGGATTATTTTGTCTTACTTTGCTTGTGAGTTCCTTATGGAACTCACGATATGCGAGGGCGGCATATTGACCTCTTGTTTGATTATTCTGTCTTACTTGGCTGGTGAGTTCCTTATGGAACTCATGTTATCTGAGGAAAGCATATTTAGTTCGTGCTGGATTATTATGTCTTACTAAGGTGGTGAGTTCCTAATGGAACTCACGTTATGCGAGGGTAGCATATTGACCTCGTGCTGGGTTATTCTGTCTTACTGAGAAGTGAGTTCCTTATGGAACTCATGTTATCTGAGGGCCGCATATTGATCTCGTGCTGGATTATTCATTCTTACTCGAGTGGTGAGTTCCTTATGGAACTCATGTTATCTGAGAGCAGCATATTGACCTCGTGCTGGATTATTCTGTCTTACTTGAGTGGTGAGTTCCTTATGGAACTCATGTTATAGTAGGGCAGGATATTGACCTCGTGCTGGATTATTCATTCTTACTTGGGTGGTGAGTTCCTTATGGAACTTATGCTATCTGAGGGCAGCATATTGACCTCGTGCTAGATTATTCTGTCTTACTAGAGTGGTGAGTTCCTTATGGAACTTATGCTATCTGAGGGCAGCATATTGACCTCGTGCTAGATTATTCTGTCTTACTAGAGTGGTGAGTTCCTTTTGGAACTCATGTTATCTGAGAGCAGCATATTGACCTTGTGCTGGATTATTTTGTCTTACTTTGCTTGTGAGTTCCTTATGGAACTCACGATATGCGAGGGCGGCATATTGACCTCTTGTTTGATTATTCTGTCTTACTTGGCTGGTGAGTTCCTTATGGAACTCATGTTATAGTAGGGCAGCATATTGACCTCGTGCTGGATTATTCTGCCTTACTTGAGTGGTGAGTTCCTTATGGAACTCATGTTATAGTAGGGCAGCATATTGACCTCGTGCTGGATTATTCTGTCTTACTTGAGTGGTGAGTTCCTTATGGAACTCATGTTATAGTAGGGCAGCATATTGACCTCGTGCTAGATTATTCTGTCTTACTAGAGTGGTGAGTTCCTTTTGGAACTCATGTTATCTGAGAGCAGCATATTGACCTCGTGCTGGATTATTCTGTCTTACTTGAGTGGTGAGTTCCTTATGGAACTCATGTTATAGTAGGGCAGGATATTGACCTCGTGCTGGATTATTCTGTCTTACTTGAGTGGTGAGTTCCTTATGGAACTCATGTTATAGTAGGGCAGGATATTGACCTCGTGCTGGATTATTCATTCTTACTTGGGTGGTGAGTTCCTTATGGAACTTATGCTATCTGAGGGCAGCATATTGACCTCGTGCTAGATTATTCTGTCTTACTAGAGTGGTGAGTTCCTTTTGGAACTCATGTTATCTGAGAGCAGCATATTGACCTTGTGCTGGATTATTTTGTCTTACTTTGCTTGTGAGTTCCTTATGGAACTCACGATATGCGAGGGCGGCATATTGACCTCTTGTTTGATTATTCTGTCTTACTTGGCTGGTGAGTTCCTTATGGAACTCATGTTATAGTAGGGCAGCATATTGACCTCGTGCTGGATTATTCTGCCTTACTTGAGTGGTGAGTTCCTTATGGAACTCATGTTATAGTAGGGCAGCATATTGACCTCGTGCTGGATTATTCTGCCTTACTTGAGTGGTGAGTTCCTTATGGAACTCATGTTATAGTAGGGCAGCATATTGACCTCGTGCTGGATTATTCTGTCTTACTTGAGTGGTGAGTTCCTTATGGAACTCATGTTATAGTAGGGCAGCATATTGACCTCGTGCTGGATTATTCTGTCTTACTTGAGTGGTGAGTTCCTTATGGAACTCATGTTATAGTAGGGCAGCATATTGACCTCGTGCTGGATTATTCTGTCTTACTTGAATGGTGAGTTCCTTATGGAACTCATGTTATAGTAGGGCAGCATATTGACCTCGTGCTGGATTATTCTGTCTTACTTGAGTGGTAAGTTCCTTATGGAACTCATGTTATAGTAGGGCAGGATATTGACCTCGTGCTGGATTATTCATTCTTACTTGGGTGGTGAGTTCCTTATGGAACTCATGTTATAGTAGGGCAGCATATTGACTTCGTGTTTGATTATTCTGTCTAACTTGGGTGGTGAGTTCCTTATGGAACTCATGTTATCTGAGGGCCGCATATTGACCTCGTGCTGGGTTATTCTGTCTTACTGAGTGGAGAGTTCCTTATGGAACTTATGTTATCTGAGAGCAGCATATTGACCTCGTGCTGGATTATTCTGTCTTACTTGAGTGGTGAGTTCCTTATGGAACTCATGTTATCTAAGAGCGGCGTATTGACCTCGTGCTAGATTATTGATTCTTACTTGAGTGGTGAGTTTCTTAGCGAACTTATGTCATCTGAGAGCAGCATATTGACTTAGTGCAATTTGAAAATCAGCCTTTTTCATTGTTGTTACTGAAATGATTTCCCGACGCCTTCTTTCTGTATATATTTACCACCATAATTTGTTGCTGACACTTTTGCTCTCTCTTGCAGTACGGAACACTTTGTTATGTGTTATATTCCCATGCTTCCAGGCAGCTGAACCAGGTGAGCACAGCATTTGTTCTTTTGTTCGTGTTGTTTGGTAGATTTTTGAACTCAGAGTATCACCCAAAAAAGCCGTTCCCTTTATTCGTCTAGAAACTGAATTTACGCTGGAGATAAGTGATCTAATCTGAGAAAATTTATCCGTCCAAACGAATAATTCATCTCTGTTATAAATTGGACAATCGTTGTGATTTTGTTTGTTTGTTTGTTTGTTTTAAGTTGTTGTTGCTATTCTTGTTGGTAGTGTTGTTATTAGTTTGCTTGTCGAACTGTCCGACTTATCACAATTAAGGTTCACATCAGCGTGGCGCTGCCTTTAATTCGACCTTTTCAAACAAAGTATGTATGTATGAACTGTTACCTGTTGTACACAAATTAATGTAACATTGGGTTGTTCAAATTCTACAGGTCTGATAGTTTTCCTTCCTTTTTATCAAAGTTTGTGACATTTCTTTTCTGACTCAGTTTGACAAAGATGAAATGGCCTCGGACAATCGTTCATCGTTGCTACAGCGGCGTGACGAGATGTTGCTGTTATCAGAGCGCTGCTTCACTTCAGCTCTTGGAATTGAAGACGGAGAACCCTGGCTGCATCACTACATCTTAGGAAAGATCACAGAGAAACTGAAGAAACCTCCGAGTGTGTATCTTGAACACTATCAAAAGGTGAGCAGCCTTTTAACAGTGCCAGGCTTAAGCCGTGGCTAAACGGTAACACAAGTGGACACAAGTAGTTACAAGTTGAACTTGCGAACAAACTTGCGTTGGGTGACCAAACGAACTCGCAAGCTTATTTGCAAGTGCACGGAAGTTGTCAAAAAAGCCATTTAAATGCTACTGCGCGATCTGCAATTCAGTATTTGAAGTAAGCACTAAAACTTGCGTTGGGTGGCTAAACGGTGAAAAACTTCGTTGACTTGTGTGCAAATTTAATCTCGACCAAAGTGAACGAAATTCAACGCAAGTGCACTCAAGTCCAGGCCAGAGGGAGACGCAAGTAAACGCTAGTTTTTAACTTACGTCCACTTGCGTCTCCGCTTGGCCAGGCCTTTAGAGCAGTTTTCAATTGAGTGTCGTGAAACCTAAACCAAAGTAATCACAAAGTTAATCAGAAACAACAGAGACAATCAAATGAACCAATCAATCCCGCGCGCTTCGAACCGTCTACGAGGTTCGAAGCGCGGGAAAACGTGTGCGCGTGGGTCACGATTGTGTTTCGTTTTACTTTCGATTGAAAGTGACGCGACATTCTTAAACTAGTCATTAAGCGTAGTAATGCAAGATCGGCAAAGCAAATGCGAGTTACTTTCGACACTCAATTGAAAACCGCTCTATTGGATTAGTATCTACGTAAGGGCCACAGCTAAACCAACATAACGAGCACACTGGGTCTTTTCCTTTTTACTACTTCTTTTGTAGAGTGCAAAATATCTAGATGACGATATCTCAAGTTACCCAAGGAAAATTTCTTACTACAGCCCCCCAGATCACTCGCTGGAGGCACTTGAGGTAAGAGGAACTGTTTTCATTTCTGCTATATTGATCAGGCAAAAATCTATCGATTCCCCACCTTTTTACAATCCAGTTTTACCTTACAGCACAGACAGTAAGTAAGGGATGTTCGCCTTTCTCATTTTCTTTTCACAGATTTACTTCCGAATCCACGTAGCAGTTCTCAAGCTACTATTTGACAAGTTCCCGGATGTTGACGTCAGTGTTCTTGAGGAGCATCTTCAGCGAGCCTCGCAAGGACCTTTTTATCACCCCGAATTTGACACGGACACAGGACAGGGGACAGTTTACAGGAGCGAGTCAACTACATCAGGTTTGTGTCAAACAATTACAAACTCGTACCAAACTCGTCCAGTCAGTTGAGGGTACGATTCACGCTTGGCACGCAAAGAGTGATGGGAGATCCCGCATGTGCGTAGCCTCTATATTTTCCTGTGGAAATCCCCCCGTATCGTGGCAAGCAAAATCTAGGAAGAAGTGCTTTCATTTTATAAAGCAGCAAAGCAGTTGTGAAATCGGCTGGAAAGCGTCTCAGCCTTCTCAGGGTTCGTTATGCCTTGTGCAGCTATTGTAATATGATTTAGTTGAAGCAATTGGTCAAAACCACCAATAAGCTAAACTCGTTTTGTTTTGACTTTCTCTTTTTAGAATCTTTGTCAAACAGCGTTTTTGAAGACCCTCAACAAGGCGAGCAAAAATCTTCTGAAGCAATAAGTGTAGCCGAATCTGTGAGTTTGCCTGAGCCCAGACAAACTGAGGACCTTAATTTGTCACAAACAGAGGGTAACGTACCGGAAGAACCTAAAAACACCACCATGGAGGTTTCCTCCGTGGGGACCGCGGAAGACTTAACAAGCAAGGCTTCATATTCGCAAAGCGATCAGTCTTCGGCCGCAGTACCAATGGAGGTTGACCTGAGCGCTCCGTCTAGCGGTTTCACCTCTGCAGAGCAGACACCAGATAGTTCCCAGGCCCCTTTAACGCTTGGCCCTAGTGACAGCGAAAGCTTGGAAACTAGTCAATCTGTTAAAAACTTGGAGGAAGATAAGTCGGAAAATTCAGCGCAAGGTGTTAAAGAAAAGGAAGAAATTGCAATTTCCGAAGATAATAGACCTGTATTGAAATCGAATGCAGTTGATCATCGTGTAACTGTTGATCCTTGTAAAAAGGAGGAGGAGGTTTTTATGGAAACATCGATGGAAGTTGACAAATTAGCGGCACAAGAAACAATCCTGTATGTGGAAAAACCACCCAGCGAAGAAACAGGAAAGTTACAGAGTCCCGAGGTTGACAAAAGCTCATCTGAAGATAAAATACAAGAAGGGTCCAAGCCCTCAACAGATGTCGAAGATACCGACATGACAACAGATGAAAAGAAAAGTTCGGATGAAAAAACTGAAATGGACGCTAAACCAGAAAAAATGGAGACTGATGAAGCTACCGCTGATGTCACTTCAAATGTTGAAATGGTTGAAGCGGAAAAGGGTGTTACGACAACGCATTCAAGTGGACCCTTAACGTCCACCGCTGACAGCGTAACAGTTTCGGCACAGGATGGTATAGCGGAGCAGAGCAAGAGGGCGCCATTAACAGCAGAGCAGCAGGCGAAGAAGAAAGAGCTCATGGATCGCTGTAATCACGCTCTAGAGTACTGTTTACGGCGGTTTCCTCAGCACCACAAGTCACGCTATCGCCTGGCGTATGTTTACTATTACTCCCCTGAACATAAGGTAACGCAACCATGTGTGTGTGTCACGCGTAATTAGCTAAACTCTCTCAGCTTCATGGATTTTACTATCTCGACAATATTTACTTATGGCAACAAGAAGGATACAGATAGAAACGGCTAGTTCATGCAGCCCTTTTCTGCTATTAAATTTTAAAAGGAATGTATTTACCAAAGCATTGTTAAATTTTTTCTTACAGGAGACCAGCGCGTGCCGTGATCTGCTCTTTGGTAGCAACACAAGACAACACAAGACGTTTCCTTTTCCACATCAAGGTGTTTTCAACGGGAAAAGCAAGACAAACCTGTTTTCGGTAAGGTGTTTGTTGACGTATTGAGTGTTCCACACATGTATGCTGCGCATTGGTTGGGTTATCTTTGTAGCTCCGCGTCACTGTGGGCCCAGTTGACTAATGAAAGACTGAGATTAATGGCGGACTAGCTAGTGCCAAGGCTGGTTTTTACCGGGCATAAGCATAATGCGCATAAGAAGAACGAACACACTCATTCTTCTTTTGCTGTCCTCACTAAGAATAAAGCCTGGTTTTCGCTAGCGACGCAAGCACAAGCGCAAGCGTAAGTAGTTTGTACCAAGTGAAAACGAACGGCGACATAAGCATAAGCACAAGCGTGAAAACACGATTTTTACTAGTTACAAGGCTCAAATGCTCAGACGCGGGGGAATCTAGAACAAGTGCTTTAATTGGGCAGACACGGCTAGACGCGGTCGTTAATGTCCTTGTGCTTATATGGTGTTTTGTTTTCATATGGCATAACGCGAACAGAAGCACAAGCACAAGAAAGGGAAAAATATGATCCTTGTGTTTGTGCTTATGGTTATGTCGAGGCTGTTTTCACGTTAATATAAGAGCTGTTATGCTTGCGTCTTCGCTCGCGCTTGTGCTTGCGTCGCTAGTGAAAACCAGACTCAAGAAGAACGAACAATTTTGTTTTCTTGTGCTTATACTTATGTCTATTCCGAGTGAGGACAGCATAAGAAGAATGAGTGTGTTCGTTCTTCCTGTGTGATTATCCTTATGCTTGTGCTTGTGAAAACCAGCCTTTAGTTAAAGCAGCAATGTCTTTGTATTATAATGAAAAAAAACTTTTAAACTCATTAGAAAGAGTGTAGAGAGCAATAACTATTTAAAAAAGGAATTCGTAGTTCCGTTAGATTTCTCCTCAGTTAAGTTAAAAGGTTCTGAGCCGTAAAATTTAAACAAAACTGAACACAAGTTCACAAAGGTCATGGGTTCCAATCCTCAGTATTTTTCTGGGCTTGTTTGGAAACTGGAAACTGTTTATGTTGTCTCATAAATGTGAAGATAACTTATGTTTCTTTGGTTTATTTGCTATCGACATATCTGTTTTGTATGTTCTTAATCGCAAGATTTTTACTAGCGTGGAGTTTGCCTGACTTTCTGTCAACTATTTTTGTTAAATCGTTTCGCATTTTTTTTGTAGGCGTTCTGGAGGATTCCTGAAGAGGATATTGACAGGTGATTTAAAAAGTTTCATGAACATTTGAAGGAACTATCGCACATATGAACTTAAAAAATTCAGGTCAAATATATAAAATGCACCATTCGTGTCGTAGCGTCTTTTATGAAATACGCGCCAAGAAAATTATTTTTGTCTGTGATGCGCAAGGTCTAGTGTTTTTTCTGACATCGCAAAACGCGTCCAAACTGCGCTCAAAGCTTCTGCTCACAAGAACATTTTTTAAAGCGTCGGAGTGATCGAGTGCTCAACACCATTTTTATGCAGGACGGGGTTTTGCGCAAAGACGAATGTTTTTTTGACTAGTGTTAATGTGCCATGATTAATTTTCAGGGTTGGTGGCATGGCCAAACGGAGACGCAAGTTGACGCAAGTTTTCAATTTGCGTTCTTGTTTGGCCAGAAATTCAATGGACTTGCGTTAACTTGCGATGACGTGCGTTCACTTTGGTCGAAATCAAATTTGCACGCAAGTCAACGCAAGTCTTGCTGTTTACTACAAGTAATGATTGCAGCGTGCGCATTAGCATTAAAATGGCTTCTTTGACAACTTGCGTGCACTTGAGAGTAAACTTGCGAGTCCGTTTGGCCAGCCAACGCAAGTCTGTACGCAAGTTTAACTTGCGACTACTTGCGTCCACTTGCTAGGCTTGGCCATTCCAATAGCTCGTTACAGTGACTTGTGGTTCATTGTGTGTTCATTCATTGCAGGCCCGGATGTTTCTGTACTCATACGTACAAGTCAGTTGCTTTGTTGTTGGAAGTTCTCAAAGAATTAAACGAGTGGGACACTTTGTTACTTATCCAGACTCTTCTCTATCGGACACCGGAGCAGGGCAAGTAAGTCGTATAAACACTGTTGACAGAATGCATTTCTTGTCTATAGCTGAATAACTTGCAAAGATGACAAGATTTACCATTTGCCAGGAACAACACTCGCTCGGACAACTTGGTCTGCGTATTTTTTTATTTTTGTTTGTTGGTTTGTCTAACTGGTTTGTTTTTGCTCTTTGACAGAAAATACTTGAGAGACAACGAGAGGCACTATTTAGCAAGGAAGGTGAGGGTTTTAAATCTAATTCCATATTTACTTCAGAGTTGTTTTTTTTGTATCCTCCACTTTTTCTCCCACGCTCGACAAGTATTGATCAGCCTTAGCAAATTTCTGTTTGGATTTAACCAAACCATCGCTTTCGCTTTCCCTTTGAATTGTATTGACGAAAGACAACGTTTTATACTGCTCGCTGCGTTGAAAACGTACCTTTTATACCTTTTATGGCAAACAATTCAAACTCAGAAAATAAACTGAGCCCGCAGTTTTCGTTTGAGTGGTTGCTAAGAAACATGTTCGTATAGCGTTCGTGTCCTTTTCGGTTCGATAGTGAAAAATCGGTAAATGGTCGTGTTCTCTTAAGGTGGCCCGCGGGTATTTCTGGGAGCGAAGGTGCTCTTTTTTAAGTCAAATTTTAAGCACGTAAGCGTAGGCCGATTTCTATGATATTTGGTAATCGAAATAAGAAATGTCCAAATTTTATAGAGCTTTTAATTTTAGAGCAAACAAAATAAACATTCGCGAGAAATAAGCACTTTATGAAAAACTAATTTTTCGAAAAAATGCGATTATTTTCAAAACGCGAAGATAGATTTTTTTCTAATTATTGTCAATAAGTTCAAGTTATCCTAGGTTTCGTGTGAGCAAGTTTCAACTAAATCGGCTGGGCAGAAACTGCTCTACAGTTGACTGTTGAATTTTCGCATCAAAATATTGTTGTTGGGTATTTTCGCCAGCTATTGCAACAACGCTGAATTAATGCTAAGATCACTTCTGTTATTTGAAAGCTCAATACCACCTAAAACACTGCTGAAAAATCTGAAACGATCGGAAACTCTCGGCAAAAGTTATAAACAAATGAATTATAAGTTGTTTACGGTTCGTAAATTGTAAACTAAGAAATATTCAATCTTTTTCCAATTAAAAAAAAATCTACCGATTTTTTTCTTTTATTTTTTAGTATGCAAAAATCCAACATATAAACAAACGCTCTTATCTAGTTTCGAGCGTGAAGTCTCGATGAAACTCGTCGAATTGGGCTCGTCAAGATAGCCACCTCTCGTCTTTCAGTTTAAAGCGCTTTGGAAACCCCTCCCCAAACAGTAAATTATTCAAACCTGACGCATTCCCAAGAGTATTTTGTAATTCTAATGAAAATCCAGCTTTGCTTCCATTTGTGCATTTCTTTGTGCAATGAATGTCTTTGAGAGCAAAATACTCTTGGGAATGCGTCAGGTTTGAATAATTTACTGTTAGTTGAGGGGTTTCCAAAGCGCTTTGATCTGAAGGACGAGAGGTAGCTATCTTGAAGAGCCAAATTTGACGAGTTTCATCGAGACTTCACGCTCGAAACTAAATGATGGCGTTTGCTTATATGTTGGATTTTTGCATACTAAAAATTAAAAGAAAAAAAAATCGGTGGATTTTTTTTAATTCGAAAACGATTGAATTTTCCTAATTTGCAATTTTCGCACCGTAAACCACTTATGCTTCATTTGATTATAACTTTTGCGGAAAGTATCCGATCGTTTCAGATTTTTCAGCAACTTTTTAGGGGATATTGAGCTTTCAAATGACAGAAGTGATCGTAGCATTAATTAAGCATTGCTGCAATAGCTGGCGAAAATATCCAATTACAATATTTTTATGCGAAAAATAAACAGTCAACTGTGCAGCAATTTCTACCCAGCCGATTTAGTTGAAACTTGCTCACATGAAACCTAGGTTTACTTGAAGTAATTGACCTTAATTAGAAAAAAATCTATCTTCTCGTTTTGAAAATATTCGCATTTTTTCGAAAAATAGGTTTTTCATAAAGTGCCTATTTCTCGCGATTGTTTATATTTTGGGCTTTAAAAGGTAAAGCTTTATAAAATTTGAACATTTGTTATTACGACTACCAAAAATCAGACTGAATCGGTTACGGTTTTCATTCCCAAAATTCGATTTAAAAAATAGCACCTTCGCTCCCGGAATTACCCGCGGGCCACCTTAAGAGCATTTGCCGAGAACAGCCCTTGTTTGCCCAGACTGCTCTCCTGGCATAACGCAATAGAGAGCTATGCAAAGGGATTTTAGCGTTGTGTCTAAAACAACTCATCTTCAATCTGATTACTTTGATGTCGCGGGATGGATTTTCCATTGTAAACTTATGTCAGTGCACAATGAATATGTTTGCAGGCTTTTGAGTATTCGCTGGAGATAATGAAAGCTCGAGTCTCCAATCAGGACTCAAAGGTAAGATCAATGTTCAGCCCTTTTGCAAAAATCTCATATTTACTTCTTAGAAATTTGTCTTAGTAAAAAAAATTGCAAGATATGGGGAGTATTTTTAATTGCGGTTATCTAATGGAGTCCCTCTGGTCGCAAACATTCCTTCAGTTGTTGAGTAAGAAGCATGTTGAATCGTTATTGCAAGGCAGATAGATACCCAGGGGATGGGGGGGATTCCCATATGAAAAGGACGGGGATGCTCGACGGAGAATTTAAATTAAACCTCTAAAGGCTCAAGCTTGTTTTTACCCCTAAACGGGTAATCCCCGTTCTTTTGATATGGGACCCCCACCCCACCCAATCCCCCCCCCCCCGATAGAGATATTACAAGTCGCGCGGTAGTATATTTAGTCCCTTTATCAATTACTTAAAATGCAACGCTCGGAATCAAATTTCTCCCTACTTGTGGGTCGCACGCACAATACATTTTTTGTAATTGTTTTGGGAGAATTTCTTTCAAAATCAAAACCTTTCCTTGCGATGATCAGGTTCTTGATTCTCCCAAACCCACCACTTGTATTTGATGTATTTGAAATCAAACGTTTATGAGAAGTTTGGATAAAATCACTATTAAGGGCCGATCAAAATCATCATGATCCGAAGGTTTCCTCGTAGAAATACTTCAGTACATGTATGACATGGGGTCAAGCCAGTGGTGTTTTTCTCGTGTTTTTAGGTGGAACCCTCAGTTCTTTCTCAACTGGTCACGGACATGTACGAGTGTTGGAAAACTGGACAGAAATACGACCCGCATGTAAAGGTACACCCGAGGGAAAATTGTTTTCTCAGTTTTGGCTCAGTACCGTTTAGTAAATCTAAATAAATTTGAAGCACATAGTAGTCACAGTTGATATTAAATTCATTTTTTTAGGTGACCGAGAGTCTGCTGACGCAGGCCTTCGAGATGTTAGTAGCCTCCAAAGTAAGTCATTTTCGCAATCAAGCACCTTGCTAAAGGAGTTTGATTTTGATTTGTGTCAAATTTTGTGACATCTTGTCACCTTACAGTACTGATATACCTACTTTTTCACTGTAGTCTGCAGCAGGGGAGTCACTTGAATCCATGCAGGAAAATCCAGAGTCGCCTTCATCTCTCCTGGATCAGGCTTTGAAATATTGCCAGCAACACGTCAAACCACAGGTAATGGAACTCGTATTATTTTTAATTAAAACTTTGCACAGAAGAGTATGAAAATTCACAATTAAGCTGTAGTGTCAAACGGAGAAGTAACCTCAGTTTTTTTGCGGCATCGCTTCGTTGTGCATGCGTCACGCTAGCAGTCAAAGCAACGGGGAATGGAAATACTTTCAACCACCTTTTTTTTCTCGCTCTCTGCAATTAGCCATGTTCAAAACGAGCAGGGGACTGGGTATGAATATTCAATATCGATTGCACTGAAAAATTGGGCCCGTCATCTGAAAGAGCATCCAAAAATTAGTAACTCAACCAAATTTGAGAGTTATTGGTTTAAACGCAAAGGCATGGAACTCTTTTAAATATCGTTAAAATAAGAGAGCTTTGTATGGCTGGATGGACAGCTGTCCCTCCAATCCATACTAAGCTCTCTTATTTTAGCAATTTCTAAAAGTGAACCATACCTATGTGTTTAAACCAATAACTCTCAAATTTGGTTGAGTTACTAATTTTTGGATGCTCTTTCAGATGACGGGTCCAGTTTTTCAGTGTAATCGATATTGAATATTCGTACCCAGTCCCCTGCTCGTTTTGAACATGGCTAATACCACAAGCACACGAGCGAAGCCTGCGTTGCATTGATTGCGCAATGCCAATGAAATTTCAAGGCTGTAAATAAGAAGCAAGAACAGTTATTCGCTCCTGGCAAGAAATGCTTTTTTAAGAAATTCAAGAAAAGTTTTTAATTTGGCATAATTCAGCACAGGAATATAATGCGCACTGGCGATTTGTTGAGGCAGTCTGACAAATGATAAGAGAAAACCTGCGAAAGAGCAGGCATTGCCTTTTGCCTGATTGGTTTCAGAACAAGTTGACTTACTTTTTCGTGTCTCTTTGTTATCAGACCTCTGCATCTAATACTTCAGTTTCGCATCAGCCGAAGGGATCATCGGGAACCGACACCGGTGCCGAACTAACTTCGGGTTCCGACACCGAACCTGCCCCGACGACATTAGAACAAACCTTCTCACCTCCGCCAAAAGCGAGAAAAAAAGAAAGTGACTCTTCAGCACAAGAAATCGAAAGGCCAGCGAAAACGACTGCAGTGATTCCGCGAGATTTACCCACAGATTCGCTTTCCGAAGAAAAGTCGACGGTTAAAATACCGACTCCTAACGAAGACACTCCGATGGTAGCCGAAGTGCCATCTTCGTCGGAAGCTCAGCCGATGTCAAAGGAAGTGGCACTCGACTCGAGTTGCTTGGCTCTTGAACGTCAAAGCTCTAAACCCGTTGAAACAAAAGTAAACCCAGCCCCTACTAAGGGTACTGCCCCACAGGAGACTAACACGGCCGTACCAGAGCCCCCTATAACTGTTACTGCTACTGCGGAGGTTGGAAACCACTGAGGATCTATCAATTCGGGGGGTGTGGTCCTCGCCGAAATTGGTAAAGCTTCCGAGAGCACATAGTATCTCTTCCGCATTGTTCATTTTGTTGTAGCTTGTCAGTTTCCAGGCGCAAACAACTGTTGTATTAGCCGATACTTTACAGGACAACCCTGCATTCATGTATAAAAATATCACAGACTTATGTCGCATCCTGGCGCGAGAGGGAGGGATGATATGCAAATAGTTTAAGAAGTAGAGTGCTCGCTCTCTATCCAAGTTTAAAAGCAGCTAGGGATGATATGCAAATAGTTTAAGAAGTAGAGTGCTCGCTCTCTATCCAAGTTTAAAAGCAGCTATAAAACGAACAGATACCTTTTCTTATTTGCCCTGGTAAATAAAAAAGAAAACATCTTAAATAAATAAACAAGCAAACAAACAAACAAAAAGAGTTTTAAAAAAAGTATTGTAAAGAACCCCAAACAATGCAAGCCTCACTGGGAAACCCTAGTCATCATCATTATCATCACTTTGTCTACCCTCGGATTTTGCAGAGTAGCTTATAGTGGGCAGCTTATAGTAGTACAGTGGGCAAAGCCCAGACCACAACACCCGGAACTCCATGCCCTACTAGTACTCTTTACGATAAGTGTGTGGGTTCTTTTACGTCCCCTGCTGACCATGACACTGAGGATGCAGGAGACGGGGCCTACAGTTTATCGTCCTTATCCGAGAAGACTAGAATATCTAACCGTTTGTAGATGTCATTGCAAAGGCAGCACGTTCTCTTCAGTCCGACGCATTTTTTTTTTCCTTTGGGATTTCATATTGCAACTGCTTGAGTTGCATACATAACTGCGATCATCTTTCATGTGAAACATCTTTCTTCCGCAGTTCAAATATATATTTCATTTATTCACTTTCAAATCTATGCAATGATAAGAGTGCTTTACATTGTCCCCCAACGAATTCTGAAATTTCGATCGGAAATCAAATGGAAAATGTTTCGGTTCGGAATGACCGGAATATTTGGGACCACCTCTGGATGTGATTTACTTTGATCGGTCGGTCCAAAACTACGTAAAACTTACCGTTTCATTTTGGCAAACTGGTTAGTTGCCTTACCTCAGTTCAGTAGATTCTCACAGATGCTGGACACTGGGGAAAGGAATGCAAAATGAAAAGGACCATTCCGCTCGGTTGGCCGGTTCAATCGAAAAATGTCGTTCCATTTTACAACAGTTGGCCCGACTGGTCTGTGAACATGGAAGGTACTCGAGCTCTAAAAGTCTTAAAACGCAAGGTACGGGAAAGAAATAGGACAAAGTGCATGTGGGAGTGACGAAATTCTGCACACATGGTTTCAAAATGAAATGAAAATTTATTTTCCTTTACTCTTTTACAAAATACAACTATATCTTGGTGTTTTTTTCTTTTATCATACGAAAATGGGGAACTTAACTAAAGTAGTAATATTATCAAGCTACTCCTAGAACTGTTCCTTGCTACTGTCAATTTCTTATACAATACTAACTCAATAAAAAAAATTATAGCAGAATTCAGACCCTTACGAACTTCACTTTTTGAAAGGTAAATGTCAAACAAGGAAATTAAAATAGCTAATTCTACAAACAGGCAAAATACAGTGGATTTCACAATCAACTCTCCTTTTTTGCGAGTAAGGGTCTCTTTTTGTTAAGACTCTTGTGAAATTGTTGACATCTCTGTAATCACCCCTTAAGACGTGAGTGACAACATACTCGGAAATATATGAAATAGAACGTAACAAGATTACACCATATTATTTAACCTTTACGTTACCTAAATAAACACCGTGTTACATGTGAAGTATTTATACTCTATAAATAGACGTTCTCCGAAGCTAGCTCTATATAGCAGTAGTTCACTAAACAAACGTAAGGCTCCCACCCACCCCTCCCCCAGACAAAAATAACCCAAGACATTGAAAGAGGCCCCCAGTGTTTTGACAAAACGACTATAATTATTTACACACGATAGTCTACTCTAAAAAGATACAACTTATGGGGTCATGCCAAAATGAACAAATAATACTAAATAAATAAACCAAAAAATTTAGAAGGAAGCATTTACACTCTACTAATTATTTGCTTCCTGTAAACCAAACCTCCCTTTTCCAGTATACCGACTAAGAAAATCCCACGTGTTCGACCGTTTACGGTATTACAGTGAAAGAGTAAATCCTGGCAGCAACAGGCCACCAAAATCTGGCAGCACTAAAGAACCACGCTTCTTAAAGTAAAGGCAAATGGGCAATTTTAAATAACTAAGCCACAAAGATCGAAACACTTTGCTAAGTTCGACATTGAAATTGATCAGAAATGTTTATAAGCCTACAATCCACGCATGTCAGCGGTTTTTGGCCAGCTTCTCCAGAAGGCGACTGACAAGAGCGGTCCATCCGGTCTGATGACTGTGGAGGGAACAAGTATAGGAGCCAAACTTTAATTTTGTTTATTATATGGCTACAATAGTACGCGCGCTCTGATTGGCTGCTGAGCGGGTATTATTTTCTTGTAATGACCGGGCATTATGAAAAATTTTCTCGGCTCGACGGTTTTTTGAGTTGTGAGTAAAAGCTACTAGCGCAATTGCGAAAACGACAATAAATACCGACAAAATGTAACTATCTTTTCAATATTAAACTGAAAGAAAAATATTAGCATACCGGTACTTCTTTAGTATGAGCGACGAAGAGAGCGAGAGCGAGTTTCACTTCGGTGTTTTTTTAGATATTTTTAGAATAGCGCTAAAAGGCCATATAATAAATAACTTATTAACCTCGTCCGTTCGGTCATTACAGGGCAATCTCAGACCTCGGCCTTGATGTATTGACCTCGCTATCGCTCCGTCAATACATCAAGGCCTCGGTCTGAGATTCCCCTGTAATGACCTCACTCTCGGTTAATAAGTAGTATATTACAGACTGATTATGGAAATTCAGCCCTAGCTCACACTTACTGTTTGAAAACGTTCGTACCCTTTTTCAAAAACAACTTTTCAGGGCTTTTCAAGGACTCAGATTGATTTTTACAGGACTCCAAAATTCACATGAACCCTTTCACTCCCAAGATCTCAATATTAGTTTTCCTTACTTTCTGTACATTTCTCTCAATGTTAATTCTGAGAATTCAGTTGTTACTTGAGTTTAACAGATTTCCAGAACTTTCCAGGATCAGTTGTCTTTTTCCAGGACTTTTCAATACTGGAAAGTGCCGCAATAAAATTCCAGGACTTTCTAGGTTTTCCACGACCCGTACGAAACCTGTGTTTCTTTCTTTTCCAGAAAATGGTAAGCACCCGAATTATCGCGAATTGCCCCTTACCTTGCACCACACCCCCGTCCCGTCTCGGGATGGAAGTACTCGTAGAACAGCACTAGATTGTTCCAGTATACGTCATAAGCGTATCTGTCATCATCACCATGACAAGGCCTTCGTCCCTGTTCATTGGGCATAAACAACGACACCACACGGCGGCTAATCTCCAAGGCAACATCACGCAGGCGCATGAGGTTTCCCGACCGGGTGGGGCACTCGATCATGAATTTGTCACCAAAGAAATAGTCATAACGTTCGAGGGCTTCTATCAAGAGGAAGTTCACTGGAAACGAAACAAACAGTAAGGTTACCATTAATTACCAGTTTGATGTAATTTACTTTTTAAAGAAATTAGCTTTAATAGGGTGATGCTCGCTGTAATCAATGTCAAACCGGAGGGGGCGATCGGACATAGGCGGGGACTTTTGTCCATTTTAGGGAAGACCATTCGCAAGTTAAATGCCCTGTGGTGGAGTATTTGAACAGACAATCTCAGCTAAGTTCAAATGCCCCTCCTGTGCCCGGTCTCCCCCACCCCCTCTGGCTTGGTGCATAATGTAAACACATACTCAGTGGTTTGTGCACTAGAGCGGTTTTCACTTGAGTGTCGAAAGTAAATTGCGTTTCCTTTGGTTTTGCATTACTACGCTTAGTGATTGGCTTAAAAATTTCGCGCCACTTTCTCAGCCAATCAGGAGTAAAACCAAAACCAATCGTGACTCGCTCGCGCACGTTTTCCCGCGCTTCGTGCTGGCAGTTACATGTATTTGCTTCGAGTTTTGATTGGTTCGATGGATTGTCTGTGTCCTTTGTGATTGGCTAGAGTAACTACTTTGATTTTGGTTTTGCTCTAATATCCCGGGTTTCATGTTTCTCTTCGTTCGCTCAATTGTTCCCCTACCTCCCACCCCCACTCAAGAGACGTCTCAGATTCTATGCAAAAAAAATTGATTCATAGAATGGACTGGACACTAGCGTTACTTACTGCAAACCCAGATTGGTCCCCGCCAGTTGCTGTTCCCGCCAAACATGTACGTGTCCGATTCTCCTGGCACATACTGCACGCTGTAAACTTCACCGTTCAGTTCCAATTTAAAAGGATTCTTCTCGTGAAACTTGGACAAAGAACGAATGCCATAAGGGGCCAGGAATTCTTCTTCGTCTAACACGTAACTAAGCACGCGATACAGCTGCTCTTTGGTGGGAATGGCTAGCAAATGATGATACTGACTCTCGCCATCTGCGTCCATGTACGACACCTGCGAAAAAAGGCGGGAAAATGAGTCCCGGTTGCCGCATGCAATCGTCATGGCGGGAAAACTTCGCACCACTTTTTTCTCGCAATACGGCGCAGAACGCTAACAGTGACAAAGGAGTTGCCGGTAACGCGCGAGTCACTTGACTTACCTGAGAAGCCAGGTCTGTCCGGTTCTTCATGAACCAGTTAAGTCGCTTTCTAAATCCGGGAAGTTTGTCCATGTATTCGTCATCCAGCACAAGACATGCGTACAGAGGAACAAGGCCGACCATACTGCGCACGCGTAAAGGCAAGGAGCATGTCTCTGTACTGAGATGGTCATAATAGAATCCATCCACGTTATCCCACAAGCCTACCCCGTCAGACATCTGGTTTATGGCATCCGAAATCTGAGTGAAATGCTCAAAGAACTTAGAAGCCATGTCTTCGTATGTGTCATCTGATACGGCAAGGTCCAGAGCGATATTGAGCATAATCACACAGTAAAAAGCCATCCATGCGGTACCGTCAGCCTGTTAGAAGACAGAGACAAAGCGCATTCCTAAAGGTTCGATCACAGTAGAAAAGGTAAAAGTCAGAAGTTATCATAGGGCCAAGTTTCCCAAATGCGCCAGAGCTTATCCCGGTTTTCATGGCATCATAGTAGAGGGTCCCTGCTACTATGATGGCAACAAACGACAAGTATTTCTACCCCCCAATCGATGGGATGCCCCAACCCCCTAAGCATTAAATTCGCTGGTACCCGTTGTACACCTGGATGGAGTAAAGTATCTTGCCCAAGAACACAACGTAACGACCCTGGCCAGGGCTTGGTATGGAGTATCAGTCTTCGCGCTAATCATTAGGTCACTACGCCTCCCTTTCGATCATAGTGAAAGAGACTTACTAGAAGATTTCACTTGAACCGAGACAGGAGAGATGTTGACAGAAATGGTTTCGTCAAAATGTTTTCATTCACATTGCAAGAAAGAAGAACGCAAGTGAAGAAGGAATAAAATCTTCTGCATACCTGCAAGAGTTTTGCATGGATGGGCAAATCCTTCGACCGATCAAAAATTCCTACAAAACAATAACAAATTTATCAACTGAATGATATTAAAACAAGAAAGTCGTCAACTTGTCCTCAGGAAGGAAAATTCGTATGTCTAGCCTAGGACTGACAGGGTTTGTAAAATTGAAGAATGCTCACCAATGTTATCCAGTCCAAGAAATCCTCCACCAAAAATGTTCTTACCAGACGGATCCTTTCGGTTTACCCACCTATTCGAAAAAATAACCTCGTGAAAATGTTTGTTAATACTACTTTTCTCCTTGTTCAAAGTTGTAAGGCCAGTGTTTAAACGAAATCTAGACCGCTTTTAGAAAATCAACAGCCACACTACTGGTGTGAACGTGAACTACAATTAATCCAGGTTATAATAATTCAATTGAAAACCACGGTTGTGAAAGAAGACGTTGCCACATCGAACCAAGATCACTTTCTTACATGAAAAGAAAACTATATTAAAACAATCACTGCATGTGGTGTTTTTAAATGACTTTAGTGTGACCGAGTCGTGTGGACGGAAAACTTTTAATTTCGTGAAGGTAACTCTAGCACGGAAATTTCGAACAGCCAAAGAAAATAGAGCAGAAATCGCCTACCATGTGAAATTAATGAGCAACTTCTGGAAACATCGACTCAGAAATTCGTCGTCCCTTGCTCCTTTGCGGCCTGTCATCTTGTAGACCATCAGGCACGCAAGCGCATGAACAGGCGGGTTCACATCACCCAGAGCAAACTCATAGGCTGGCAGCTGTCCGTTAGGAGCCATGTACCACTCTCGGAGGAACAGTAACAACTGATCTTTGGCAAATTGAGGATCTATTTTGCTGAACGGAAGCATGTGAAAGGCTAAATCCCATGTGGCATACTGGAAAAGAAATGAATGAAAATAAGCGCTCACCACTAACAATTCAAGGTTGGTCTCAAATTGACATGCGATCAGAATTCAAAGTAGAAACAAGTAACCGATGCAAAGCGCGGGAAAACAGGCGTAAACCACGATTGGTTGAAAAACAGCATGTTTACTCTGATTGGCTGGAGTTTGCAAACGACGTAAATGAACACCCAATTGCACGTTCAACCTAACAGCAAAACAAAGACATTAATACTTTCGGCTTTTCAACAGTCAAAAACTGCTCGAAGCTTTCAAATGGATTCAGTTAAATATCCACCATTGTTGATCAAGGTAAGGTTCGGAGGGTTTAGACCTATCGTTTTCCTTGTTAGCCAACAAAAACAAAGCAGTCTGCCGGTTTTCCTGCCTGTCATATCCTGACGGTGTTAAACAAAAGGTTAAAAATCGGCTTCTTTTCCTTCCTATCCGAATCAAGAGCTAACGCTTCACTGAGCTTTCCACTGTTAAACTAAAATTAACAAAATACCAAGAATTCCGCAAAATCTAACTAGAAAAGGAATTTTTCGGCCAAGACACGACTTTTTATCTGCTTTACTGTGCATGGTGTGTGAAAGAGTACAACGTTACGTTAGCCAAACCTACCCAAGGGTACTCCCACTTGTCCGGCATGGAAACAATGTCTCTGTTAAACAGTTGCAGCCACTCCGCCTCAGAGTTCCTTCCCTTGAGTCTGTCTGTCGGTGGAGCCGGCATGTCTGGGTCGCCAATCAGCCAGTCTTGAATAATGTAATGGTAAAACTGTTTGCTCCATAGCAGACCGGCATAGGACTGGCGAGAAATATCGGTTTCCAGTGGACTTAAGCCAGCTAAAGGAATGAAAACGAAAGCATACGTATTTTATATTAATGTTAAGGCCCCGCAAAATGAGAAAACATGTTTCCAGAATTGTTTCCTCGTTTTGCCATGGTTCCGTGCCGAAACTTGACGCTGGGAACAATGCTTCCTGTATGGCAAAACTGGGAAACATTGGGGAAACGCACGCGCGTTACGATTGTTTCTGGAAACATGTTTCCTCGTTTTGCCAGGCCTTTACTGAAGCTGTGGCTCTGATTGTTCAAAGGGTGGATAACGCTATCCACCGGATAAATCACTATCCAGTGGATATCGCAGTTTGTTTTTTCAACACTTATCCACTGGATAACGATTTTTCCGGTGGATAGCGTGATCTACCCTTTGAACATGTCCGTACTTTAAAAGTTTTCCTGATATTCCAACAAAAGAAAGTTGCGAGATAACGTAGTGCCAGGGCTGCAATTGGGAATATTCGGTGCCCGAGGTCGTTGTAGTACGCTTAGAGGGGCACACGTGTTTGTATGAGGATCAATCGAAGATTTCCAGCCAATTTCCAAAGAATCGCGAAGAATTTCCAAAGGTCATTTGATTTTTGTCGATCAATCTTCAAACGTTTTCTGACTTTGAGATTACCGAAGTCTTCTGGAGAACTTTGAAGATTTTCGAAAAAATGGGAAGACAACTATATCCCAAGTGGAAAATAGTGAAGACACTAAAATGATATCGATCTTCACTGAAACATCCCGACCAAAAAACAGCCAATCAGAGAACAGAGTTAAGCCTTAAAAGTTGCTAGCCATATAACAATGTTACATATAGCCCCTCCCCCCCGGGGAGCCCACCCCATCCCTAATATCCCTAGGACTTACATTGCGATCAAATAATAACGACTTACATGGTATAGCTACATGATAGAACTCATCTGCCTCTTTAAGTCGCTTTTGGAGGATGGCTCCAAAATTCCTTTCAGCGAATGGCTCTTTTACAATCTCACCCTCGGCCATGAGTCGACACCTGAGAACACGTTCCTCGTCAGGTGGAACAACAAGCAGGTAATATGGAGCCACTTTTGTGCCTTTTTTCTTGGGGTTTACTGCATCTTTTTCACCGTGAATGATGTGACGATGAAAGGCGTCCTTAGTGAAGGTTGTGTAGTTGGCTGAACCATACAGATGCTGCATATGTGAAGTTAATTTAGAAGTTAGTTCAGCTAATTTGTAACCAAAAAGCATGCATTTAATAAGCAGATCTGAACTTTCAAAAAAGAAACTGCCAACTGTTTAAGGGCCCTTTAAAATATTATTCATAGTCTCAAATAATTCTCACTTACTGATTCATCTTTTAATAAGAAATCCACATTCAAGGGCCTTGCCACAAAACCACTACATTAATTTTGTGACCTCATGTATGAGGCAGGGTATTGCTGACAGACACTACAGCATGTTCACAATGGTGTTAACCAATGAGTTGTTTGACGAAATAGCTGACTGTGCTCTGTCATCCATCTTTGTACTTCCAAGAAAAAGTTGATACGAGGTCTTGTGAAATACTGGGTATTATTTTTATGGCAAACTTGTCCCCGATGAAAAAGCATTCTGAGACTGATTAGTTCCCAGAGAAGTCTGAATTTTGTAACACAGGCTGCTACAATGGGAGGGAGAGGGGAAGGACAAACAAGGGGGGAGGGGTATCCAAAAGTCCCACTTCCCACACTCTTTTCTTCTCTCTTTGTACCCATCCTTTACGGACTCCAAGGCTCTGCTGCAAAACAAATGTGAGACAATAGGAAGGCCATAGGGGAACTAACATTTCGATCTTGGGATTGACAGGGTTATTGCGGTTTTAAGTGACACGCAAACTCTGAAATTTAATCCTCAACCAATGGTTTGCGCTTTTTGCTGCTGTCAATCATCTTTATGGACTTCTTGGGAAACAGAAAGTTCACATCAACCAGGTCAAAAGGTCAGGTCTGTCAGTTGTAATCGGATAGCCTGCGAACAGGCTCCCGACTCGCGTAACTCCCCACTCGGGAGCTTGTTTGTTCAATCCATTTTGTTTGTTTCTGTTTTTCATGGTTTGTTAGCTGTTGCCATAATTATGATTGACAGCAGCGAAAAATGCAATCGTTAATTGGATTTTGAATTTCAGAGTTCGCATATCACTGAAAACTGCAATAAAATGTCTTGCAACCTACCATCGTGTTTGTTTCATTCTCTGTAAAAAGCAGTTCTGGCATTTTATCATCAGGATCCACATCAACAACAAATGTGTACTTTCCCAAGGTTTCGTGTTTGCATTCCACAGTTCCTGGAGTACTTTCTTTCATGCTCGCCTTCATAGTACATCCTTCATGTTTACACCCCCAGATCCAGGTGTTCCTGAACCAGAGTGTTGGTAAAATGTGTAGACGTGCAGTGTCTGGGCCTCGGTTTGCTACTGTTATTTGAATGAGGATGTCATTAGGTGTGTTCTTTGCATATTCAGCAGTAATATCCCAGTAACGACTATCGTTGAATACACCTTGAAGAGATTGTACACAACATGTGAGATTAGTAGGATGGGAAAGCTTGTTGGAATATTTGAATTGAACACCTAAAGGAGACCAAACTGAGCATGGCTCAAAATTTTAAAAAACCCCTTAAACTTAGACCCCTTAAAGGACCCTAGTCAGCCACACCTTTGTTTGTGTTTACATACCAGAATTGCAGTATTATATTAATTTTTACCCGGAGTAGTGAAACTGTATAAGGTAACTAAACAGATTTCCAGTAACACAACTTACAGCAATGCAATAAGATTCTGCTTCACCATACAATTTTCATAATTTCGATGCCATCGAAAATGGCAGAGGCTGCCAACATGGTATGACAGCAATTTTTTTTTTCATGTGCAACCCTAAACAAGACCTCTGCAGCTAAAACTACACCCCAAGCAAGATAACGACCATCCCTGCCCCTTTCATATGGGGCCACCATCCCCCCATGGCTGCTTAGGTTGTCAAAATGTCAGTCACAAACAAAAATTCTGAAATCAAACAAATCCCAAAATCTCACCCACGATGACAAGTTAGATAAGACCAAAACAATGTCAAAACAACTTAATACAATGTTGCCATAACAGCTGCTTGCATGGTGAAGTCATCAATTGGTACTTGACAATACATAGAGAAAAATACATGGTACCGTTGCGCGGAGATATGAAATTTATCTTCCCGTGTTCAAATCGATATCTCACTTGTTCCTGCATATTCTGTTTATTATATAAACCTACTAATTACAATGTTTTTGACGATTTTCTGAAGATTTTGTCTAAAATGTTGTCCAAAGGTTGTATAAATGTTTCCAAACTTTTCTGAAAATTTCCGAACATTGCTGAAGATTGCCGAGGAAATCCAAAAAATGTCTTGACTAAATATCGATAAACATTGGCTCATTGAGCATTGAAACATGGTAAACTCTATGAGCTGATTGGTCAAAAATAATATCACACATGCGTGGATATCTTTTATATCCACATGTGTGATACCATTTATATTGATTTGCTACCACTCGCTCTACCACTGCAGTTTATATAATAAAATATGATACGACACGATACAATATTTCATTCCTTGATTTTAGGTTAATGGCATGGGGAGTGGTTGCCAAATTATCTCCTGAGCCTGAGGCTCATGTAAAAAAATGCATCTCCTCACCTGTGTCAGCTAATTCAAATTCAGGTTCTTGTCGTGACCTGTTTTGGTTTTCATTAACAATCCAGCCATAGGGATATTCATTCTGTGGGTATTTGTACAAAGCCTTCATGTAAGAATGAGTTGGAGTGGAGTCTAGATAGTAATAACATTCCTTCACATCTTCACCATGGTTACCTAAAAACAAAAAAATTAAGAGGTCATATCCTTATATTAATATACAGCATATGTTGTAGATCAATTCTACCCTTGGTTCAATTTGGTATTTTCTTTGCCCAATTTTAAGTTGCAGAAAGCCCCCTGTCCCCCCTGTAACCCCAATGTGTTAATGCCCCTCCTTGGGGGTGTCAAAGCCCCCCCCCCCCCCACATCGCACCAGTATCGCAGAGGTAAGGGTTCGAATCCTGTTGAAGACCTGAATGTTTTTTAAGGCTTCTTTTTTCCAATTGGAAATTCACTGCAATGATCATTTATCACTTACAACATTGTATTTTTAACAGAAATGGCCAATGAATACACTTGCACGGATATTATAGATCAAAATGTTTTATAATCAGAGTGGCTTTGTTACAGTATGTCGCAGCTCACTTCCAAAGGTTTTTTATACTGCTTATAAGCTGCTATTTAACCTTACCATTGTGTTATTTAGGCTAACCGAAATGGCTCACGGGGCTCCTGTAACGGGTCCAGACAATCTGTGAGCCAGCGAGCCATTTGAGCCATTCCAGTTAGCCTAAATAGAACTACATTGGTTAGCCTAAATGGTTCTCTGGTTGGCCCACAGTTAGTTTAGGCAGCTTAGGGATTTCTGGCTTGTGTCCTGACTCTCTTGTAACCAGCATTAAATTTAACAGTGTTTTAGTTAATAATAATAATAATAATAATAATAATAATAATAATAATAATAATAATAATAATAAACATTTTTATAGCGCCTATCCAGGCCTGCTCTAGGCGCTTTACAAATCTATAAAAATTTGTTAAAATTAGCTGAATAAATCTTAAAAATTAAAAATGTACATTAAAAGTAATAAAAAGTAAAAATCGCTAAGAGTAATAAGTTTTTTTTAGTTGTTTAAGGACGGTGCCTACTAGTAACGCGATATTTTTGCCCGGCCGATGACTATGCAAGAAATGTAGATGTTACCAAGCGCTATTAAAATCCAAAAAGAAAATGGGGGATAGCCACGCAAACTTTCGAGATAATCAGGTTTGAAATCTGGAAAAAGTGCTGACGTGGCATTTTTAAAAAAGTAAAAGTTAATCAAATTTCCTTGCACATTCCAGGAGTCAAGAATGGTCCCTCAAAATGTCGCAGTGCTCGCAATGCTCGCAAAATTTTAGTGGGTGCTCGTTTGCTCTTGCTCGCACATTTTTACAAGTGCTCACATGCTCGGTTTTTAGTGGAGGTAGGTTTTTGAAAAGTGCTCGTTGCTCGCAAGGCTAATTGTTGTCAATGCTCGTGCTCGCAAAGACCATTTGATACCCCTAATTCCATTTGAAATTGGTTTTTCATGAACAAAATACACATTACATATAACAATCTTTAAAATAGCCAACATATAATGTCTTCGAAACCACGTGATCCACATTTTTATTGACAAAATAATTGCGTTTGACCTATTTTTGACTCCAACAGCTCTCAATTGCACGGCCGGAAAAATAGCCTAAATTTTTTTTCACTAAATGACAAATTAAATATGTACTCTATAGACTTACCACTTCCATTTTATAAAATAAAAAGTAGGCGTCACCACGCATTTTTAAAAGTTATACGAGTTGTTTTCAAGTTCTATGGAATCACTTTTGGGATCTGTTACAATTTTCCTATTCCCCCCCCCCCCTAGCGAGTTAAATATTTGCATCTCATGCAATTTTTTACGCGTGCACTACGCTATATGTAGTTAGCAGTTTGCGGGTTACGTCTGAGCGATTAGCGATTTGTTTTTAACTGTTAATCTGAGCCATTTTTAGAGGTTAGCAGTCAACGATTAGTGGTATGTTGCTTTGCCGCTGTTTCCGCTATTCCTGGCTTTATAGTATATGTCCAAAAACTAGATTTCGTCCCAGCAGAAATCTTTCTTTCTTTTTAGTCACATGCTTGGTCGCGTTGTTGGATTCATCATTTTAGCGAGAAAATTAATCAAAAGCCTGTGCGTCCAGTGTGATCGATGCATTGCGTGATAACAATAGGAGGCACCGTCCTTAAAAATTGGCGGCACTTATTTTGACTATTAAAGCTTGATTTAAATATTTTATCTCACCTTCAGTTCCAGTCAAGCCAAAGAGCCTTTCTTTCAGAATAGGGTCTTTTTCATTCCACAGAGCCAAACCAAAACACAACCGGCACTGCCTGTCAGTTATTCCTAGAAGACCATCTTCACCCCAGCGGTACACGCGAGATCGGGCATGATCATGAGAAAAATAGTCCCAACTGAAAAGCATTACAAAAAATTAACACCTATGAAAATTGTTGGGCTGACTGTGGCATACATCTAATTAATCATGTGCATGCACAAGCAACAGGCTTAGATCATATTGAGAGAAACATCAGTCCTAGTTATTGATCAACAGTACAGTGCCAAACAATCTTGGTTAAAAGACATTTTGTTTCATAACTTAACTGATTTTAGGATTGAGAGCTGAAGAGACTTACCATATACCTGGTCCAATAATTAGAAAATATTGGACCAACAATAAAGCATTTTGATTGGCTGATTTGAGTTATTGCCCCTCTTGGCTGTCTTTGACAATATAAAATAATAGATGTGTTTACAATGTTTATATGTTTTTCTATTCAGAATTTTATATAAACCAGTTAAGGCTTTAATTTCTTATGTTTCAGATTATTATAATGTCAACGAGCCTAAAGAAAATAAAAAGCAACAGCTGGTTTGAAATAAATATCAGGCCAAAAACAAATTTCAACCACAACATATATATAAGAAGATTAAAAGGAAAATGACAATCATGGTTATTTTTTTACACAGTAAATGAAAAAATGATTTGCTTTCTGTTGACTTTTAAATAAGATACAACTTTTTTATTATTTGGCTTATGACTATTCCAAAGATGTGAGAAATTATATGCCATTTATTAATAGTGAGTATTTTATACATATGCATGCATGCATGCACATCAATTTCCACTTCACTATGTAAACAGTAAAACTAGACCTTATTTTGATTTCAACCTTGCCAGTATTTTTTTTTAACATCCTGCGAGTGTCATATTTCTTTCTCAAGACATCTCTCAGACAATGGGCAAGCTATTAAAATTCTAAGATTTTATCTAATGTATCAAATTTCCTGGATAAATGATGAGCAGATGAAGAAGTTTTACACAGACCACAACAAACAGCTATATTGTTTTTATTGTGCTACAAATGTTTGTAGAAGGTAATTGGCACTTTGCCTGTCGCTGATTGACTTTTGTCATTTTCGAATCACACAACGCACATGTTATATATCAATCAAAACATAACAAAGATATGCAGTTAGCAGTAATTTGTAGTTGATTTGAATGAAAACAATAACTTCCGGTGCATACACATCCATGCTTTTACAAAAATATAGAAATTACACAAATGATCTTGCCCTTGTGTCAAGCAAGCCTTACACAAGAACAATCAAATGATGTTACATTTCATCAAATTCATTGTGTTAATAAAACTACAGATAAATATTATAGTATTTATAGGTCTATGAAAAATGTACAGGAATGTACATAAGCTTAATCAGAACTGGAATGTGCTAAATCCTCCACATGCACAGAATACAAAACCTTTCAAAGAACAATCTTTGACAAACAAGCTAGTGAATTAATAAAAAAAAGCTTGATCACAAAGAGTTGGAAACAGAAGATCTAAAACAATATTCCATTCCAAAAGTGTATAGAACTCTACATGTAAACTACATGTATTATCGACAACACTGAAACCGATTTGGAAGAAACAAATCGCAATGTTTTCGCGATCAGCGTTTTATATGTCCTGGTCCTATATCCGAACGGGAAATAACACTGACCTATATTAACCTTAAATATTAAGGCTATCAACATGGTGATCACTTTCCTCGCCTACAAACACACTGCAATTAAGCTATAAGCTTAAATTCTTACCACGTTCCATCGCTCGAATAATCTTCTCTTACAGTTCCCCACTGCCTTTCTGACAAATAAGGACCCCATCTCTTCCAGTTTTTCTCTCTGTTCGTATCTTCTTCGAGCCTCTTCGTTTCAGCCAATTTGTGCTCGATCACAATAGTTGACTGCCGCTTAAGATGTTTCTTGCTCAACATGTCTGACAGCTCAGATTCAAACACGCTTCGATTTCCACCTGTCTTCAAGATCAGACCTAAATTAAATTTGCACTAAAGACCGGCAGAGGTACTGGTGATTCCACGACCGCAATAAACAGTAGGAGACCTGTAAAGGCGTCGACTTAAGGACAGCAATTATTCAATCATAAAATAATGCAAATGCGATATTTGTTTATCTCAAAGCCAGCCAACCAACCCTCCCACAAAAGTCACGAAATCTTCGGCTCTTTGTAGATTTCGCTTCTTCACATCGACGCTAGAAGTTTTTTCCTTGAAAACTAATTCCAAACAAATCCAGTACGAAATTTAACAACAACAATTTCGTGTCTAATAACGCAAATTACGGGAATCGGCCAATATAATAAACTCAATCAGGCCAAGAAACAGGAAAACTTCTTCATGCAAGAAAAGCGCGCGAAGCTCGATCAACGAATGGATCAACGATTCCAGCGAAGGCCTGGCACTAACGTTCTATTTCGTACCCAGATCTACTCCGTGATTCATCATGATGGCGGATCAAATTGATCGAAAGGCTGTGAAAGAACTGTTGCCTTTTCTGTGTTTAGATGCTCGTGGAGACGTTAAAGCATTGGCTTTGGATTACATCTTGGGTCTTTCTGGTTCTGACAGCGGGAAGAACTTCCTTAACGAAAACGAAGAGTACTTGAGACGCCTTCTCGATCTAACCAAAGACTCGGACTCGAACATTTGTAGAGATGCGTACTCTGCGATCGTGAATTTGTCAGCAGAACTGGTCATCTCGGAGAAACTTCTGAAATACAACATCATTGAACCGTTTTTAAGCTACGCTCTCAATCCAACCAGTGAACACGCAGACAAGGTGGCCATGATTCTGTCCAATGTGACTAGAACTGAAGTTGGATGTAGCGAGGTGTTGAAGGTTACTAAAACCTCGGAAGATTGTAGCTTGTACAGGGTCGTGGAAGTATTGTGCAAGGAGAACTATAATCCCCACGCTAAATTAAACTATCTTGCGACGTTCATTTCGAATCTGACACAGGTACAAGAATCACGAGATTTTATTTTGGACAAAGATCGTTGTGTTATTCAACGCCTTTTGCCCTTCACCGCGTATAATGCTTCTCTTGTTAAACGAGGAGGGATCGTGGGAGTACTTAAAAACTGCTGCTTTGAGACAAGTGAGTTACAGTGGTCCATACTGCATTGTCAAGATTTATGCATTTAGCTTGCTACTGCAACCCCCACCCCACCCCTGAGAAACATGAGGCATCATACAGCCGGGAAAAAATTAAGAAAATACCCCCCCCCCCCCCCAACCAAGTACAACTCCCACTATTATTTTTCCTAATCAGATGATTATAAAAGACCTAGCCCTTGGCACTTAAGCAAGTTAAGGAATCATAGTCCCTATAAAGATCAGAGTCTAAACCCCATGTTTCCTTGAAGTGGGAGATGAAGATTAAGGGGAAGGGTATCCAATGACAAGTGGGTTATTCACAGTTCCATGTCTCTATTTGTCTCTATTTATTTTTATATACTGTTTATTTTCTTAACTTTTAATTTATTTTATTACTGATCAGTTATAATAATTGGACTGAGTGGAGAACAATTCTGAGAGTAATGAGGCGAGGACAGTTACTTTGAATTGTACAACATGAGGTCCAATTAATTGTTACTAATTAATCATATCAACAACAAACTTTAAGCTTAGAAACTATTTGGGAATCTCTCTGGAGTGATTTATTTAATGCATGAAATTGATGCACGAGTTGTGTAGGTATCTAATTACAGGTGTGCAATTATAAAGAGTTGCAATTGGACACCCACATGATTTTGCACCAATAACTTGACAAATAGGCATGAAGAGAACCAATCAGAAACAGGAAATTTGATATAGATACAATAAATACATTTATTTTTTAGAGTTTAAATAACATTGTAAACAAAAGTCAAATAATGTTAAAGATGAAAAGTTGAATTGGTGTACTGTAGAGAATATGGATGTAAATTTGGACATAATCATCACATAACAATCTGAAGGGATGTTGTATGAGTGATCATGAAAAACTGAAGGAGAATAATACTAAGAATAGTAAATGAATTCATTCTAACATGTTTTTTTTTTCATCCAAGGAACCCATGAATGGCTACTGAGTGATGCTGTGGACATCTTGCCGCACCTGTTGCTTCCACTCACAGGACCAGAAGAATTCCCTGAAGATGACATGGAAAAGCTCCCCCCTGACCTGCAGTACATGGATGAGAATAAACAGAGAGAAATTGATCCAGACATCAGGAGAATGCTGTTAGATGCCTTACTTCAAGTGAGTGGGTTTGTTTTGTGCCAAGTGTAAACATGGTAACATGAACCTGGCGAACTAACACCATAATTCATAGAGGGAATGGTTATGAAACTGTACAATTCTTTGTTCTATGTTTTTGTTTACTTTTTGACTTTGACTGTGCACAAAACGCAATAGGTGTTTACTTCTGTCTGTGCAACTAACCAATAGAAACATTTCAGCTACATAATATTATGCATAGTGTATGAGCACAAAACAAAAGATTGTGCACAGTCGTGGCCCTTCCAACAGAAATCTTTGCATCTTTGTTTCCCCCTTTGAAGTTTGCTGGACTTCACAATCATTCTCCTCTATTTACTATGCTAACAATATAAGTGGATGACCTGAAGCTTGGTTAATGAGAGATTTATTTCATGCCTGACAGAGATTTTTATAGATATAAGCGGAATGGATAAAAAACCGGGGGGTTTCGGTCAGAAAAGAATTCCCTGACATTGTTTTTCCAACCAATAAAAAGTACGAAAGGTTTTTCATGCGAGTTAAGTTGATTTATTGATTGATTGATTGATTGATTGATATTGGACTGACAATGGAGCAATCTGATTGGCTGATGTTAGTTAATATTACTATTCACTGTAAAAGCCACATGTTTCATTAGCCACAGAGAGAGGTCACTTGTTTGGGTTTGATCTTTAAGCTGTCGTAAGAAACCATTCTCTAATCTCTAATTCAATGATTTCTTTTTCTTCAGCTTTGTTCAACAAAGCACGGCAGAGAAGTTATGAAGAAAAACAATGTTTATGTCATTCTCCGTGAATTATTTAACTGGGAGACAGATAAAGAAGCGAAGAAGGCATGTGGTAATGCCATTCAAGTTCTAATAAGCGATGAACCTGAAGCATCCATGCAGGACCTCAAACAAGTCCAGATTCCTGATGATGTCAAATTTGATGAAGAACTGCAAACAAATGCACCGAACGTTGAACACTAATAATACAATGCAGTATAAAATTGTGAAAACAGTGTTCTTGATCGAATCCTTCAAAAAACTAAAACACCACATATGAAAAAGTCTTTTGTAATAAGCCTACAATAACACCATCCAGTTATATTTAGGTCTGCAGTCCTGGACAACAATTTTTGAGACAATATAACACACTTTTTGCGAACTTCGTAACCTACAAGTGGAAAAAACATTTTATTCCCCTCTCCCCCTGCTTGATGCTGTTTCATTGGGTTTGCAATTCACCCGGCTTTTTTTACTACACGACAACATTAAAATGGGGAAGGAGGGTTGAAAAGAATGAGCTGTGGTACCCAAATTAGTGTCTTTACAGTTCTGTCCAAGATTGTAGCTATTGAGATTTGTACTTAGGCCAAATTGGCCAACGCCAGACGACTTAGCATGAAGCGACTAGGAGTATTTAAATGCTGTGTGTCTAGCCACCCAATCCACCACCCCCCTCCCCTGAATCCGCCCCTGTAATACTCTTTATTTTAACCAAGTTCTTTTTATCTCAAAAATGTAGAAGTACAGATAATTTAAAATGACAAACCGATTACTTCACTGTTTTGTTTTGCTTGTGTTTTTACAATTTACGGAAAATCCTCTTCTTTAATGACCTCTATCTTGTTGATCAGATTTCATCATACTCTCTACAGTCAACTCTCGTTATAGCGGACACGCCTGGTGCGTCGTTTAGTGTCTGTAATAGCGAGAGTCCGTAAAAGCGGGAGTCATTTCCAGTTAAAGCTCTTACGCCGGGGATCTGGATTTTGTCCGAAATAGCGCGTGTCCGCAATAGCGGGGTGTCCGCAAGAGTTGACTGTACTTCTGTATATCCACATTAATTTCCAAGTTTGATAAGCTAACTGATCAAGTCTTGAGGAGTCGGAGGTCTCGGACTCTCAACTCCTTTCAAACTAAAGCGGAGTATAACCTTCAAACTTAGAGAACAAAGTTTGTATGGCCTTATCTGAGAATCGAGTACACGTTTTTAAGCACAGTGAAATAAGATCCGAATTCGGTTATGCCACTGTAATCTAGGAAAAGTATTCCTTCTTTCCTTCTATTTGGTATCAAAGGATCTATTATGCTCTGACGGTTTGGCGGCCAATTTTGTGAGCCAACTTTTAAGTGTTGGTTTGAGGATACATTGGTATTTATCTGGCCGTTTGCGGTAAATACATTATAGCGGTTTCGGTATTTAGGAGGAAGCAATTTGCCGTCTAGGAAGAACAAAATATGGCGGTTTGCGGTCTGTACGACCCCGTATAATAGACCCTCGTGTCACTTCGCGAAATCGTCTATGGCAGGTTTACGGGTTTTTATTATATGGCTACAATAGTACGCGCGCTCTGATTGGCTGCTGAGCGGGCATTATTTTCTTGTAATGACTGGGCATTATGAAAATTTTTCTCGGCTCGACGGTTTTTTGAATTGTGAGTAAAAGCTACTAGGGGCAAAAACAACAAAAAATGCCGACAAAATATAACTACCTTTTTAATAACTGAAAGAAAAATATAAGCATACCGATACTTCTTTAGTATGAGCGACGAAGAGAGCCACAGAGAGCGAGAGCGAGTTTTACCTCCAGTGTTTTTCCCTTGATTATACTATTTTTTGAATATAAAGGCCATATAATAAATAACTTATTAACCTCACTCTCGGTTAATAAGTGGTATTTATGGTCGTCCATCATAAAAAATGTTGTAGTACGTTAAGCAATAAGTCACGGAGGGCAAATCTTGCAATTTTTTTCAAGTTTGTCTTCTTAATCCATTTTAATCATGCATTTTCTGCAGTCCTAACGATCTTTTTTTCGGTTTATTATTACTTCTTTTGGTATTTTTCTACGTTAAAAAACTATTACATTTTGAGATTTCCTTTAATTTGTGCGGACTTTCATCAGGGGCACCCAACAGGCCGTTTCGGTGAATATCTGTTCGGAAGACCTATAATCGCTTACGATTTTCGGATTAAAGTGTGATAGAAAACTGGAGATTTCTTAAGCTCAAACTTTCGCAACATGGCCAAATAGATGCCTGTTGTTTACGGAGAGAGAAAAATGTCGTTTGGGTACGAATAAAGGCCAACTACAATTTTCGAGAAGGCAACAGTGGCTAGCAAATGCGGTCAATAATAGTTCGTTCCTTAAAATTTTCTGAAGTTTGAGAGTTCAGCTAGCGTATCCGAAAAGATACGCTTTTCTTAGCGTTTAAAAATAAGGCTTTAAATCGCACAAAAAAAAACACCTATTACAAAAGCGGTGTTCCGACACCTATAGTTAAATTGTCTCGTTGGGTGCCCCTGTTGGATCTTGGCTCGGACCGCACCAATCTCTAATATTTCCGTGTCATTGGCCCGCTTCTTTTAATAGTCGCCCATTTTCTGTGTTTCCTCCACAAACTAAGAACGTCAAGGAAGCTACTAAAACTCGGGCCGCCAAAATAGTAAGGTACCCCTTTTTAACCTTGCCTCGCCGATTTTTTAAGAAAACATCACAAACAGGGCAGCGTTTGGGCTGGTGGTCCTAAAACCAAAAACTTGGAACCTGGCAAGGCAAGACAAAACATCGGCAAGGTAAGGCAGGCTGAACAGTTTACGCGATACAAAGCACTCATGCCTCGCCAGAATTTGAATAACCCTTACCAATATTTTAGGCTGATGATACTAATAAGCGCCGTTGTTCTGACTGAGAGGTCGTGCTGATAAGCAATCTGAGAGGACCTGATCGCGTTACTGTAGCCGGCGGATTATTGTTTCAGCCGTGTTTGAACACACACTTAACCGTGCAAGAAAACACATTGTTGAAGCCACAAATTTGGCTATCATGATCATTTTGATATAAATAATAATCTTAGTGGGGCATGGATAAACTGTAAGGTTAAGCACACAGCTCTTTCTGTTCGACCTTTACGTAATCGTCAACCGTAGCGATTTTATGCCTTGACTATGTTAATTTTAACAACCGGTTGGTCGAAAACTATGCCGGAGTTTCTATCACTGAAAGATGGAAAATTTAAAGTGCCTATTTTAAAGGCTTTTAAAAATTAAAAAAAAATGGTGTTTTCTTTTTGAAATATCTTCTTTCGTTTCAGAGATATTAACGTTTGTGTATTATGCGCATTAGAAAAGTCCTGACGTCATTAATTGTTCCACAAAACGTTAAAGCATTGAACCAGGAATACGGTATCTCTAGGAATAATAGAATCATAAAACAGTGTTCCTCAAACTTGGCACCACTCCAACTCATTCTTACATGAAGGCCCTGTACAAATATCCACAGAATGGAAATCCTTATGAAAGACTTGTCAGCGAGAATAGAAAAAAGAACCAAACAGAATCAGGAGTTTGAACTGACTGATGCTGGTAAGTGTGAAAGAAGAAATCGCCTTTCCCTTTATATCGGGTAAAAGAAAAATGTGCCGAGACCCGGGATTATTCAGAACTCATACGAGTTCTCCGGATTTGAACCAGGGACCTTCAGATCTTCAGTCTGACGCTCTCCCAACTGAGTTATCTCGGCAGCTGATGTTTCGACCACAAACAAAATTGATAGGAACAAATGACATTTATTGAACTGCCTCTGGAAGTTTACCTCACAACAACAACAATATTAGTAATAAAAGAAACAAAACATAAATACCATTGTTAAAAAGTGACACAATTTCAACAAATAATTAACTGGAAAGTTTGCTTGAAAATAATTTTCAAAATAATAACCAAAAAACAGAAAATATTGCCGAGACCCGGGATTATTCAGAACTCATGCGAGTTCTCCGGATTTGAACCAGGGACCTTCAGATCTTCAGTCTGACGCTCTCCCAACTGAGCTATCTCGGCAATCTCGACAAATTCCCAAAATAATAACAAGAACGTTCATAGTAAAAGACAGAAAATATAAAAACTATTTTACTCAATTGCAACAAAATTTGTATACCTTATTATAGGAAATTAACGCTTGTGTTAATTAAGGTATTGGAAATTAACGCGACTTAAATTAACGCGAATTGAAGGGAAAATTACTTCCCAATAAAGGAAATTAACGCGAGAGAGGTGGTAACATTTCAAAATGAAGGAAATTAACGCGACGTACACAACAGGAGCAAGTTTATTTCAACACTTGTTAATCGGGCGTGGCCGATTTATAGTTTACCCTTTGGTCGTCCTAGACGATAGTCTCCTGTCGGCTAAAAATGACGGGGATAGCCTGGGGCAATCGGTTTCATTTCAGTTTTGACAGTAAATCGTTGTAGAAACACTGGGTCGACTTTTGGGCTAATCTGCAATCTGGTTCTCTTCTTTGCTTCGGCGGGGGGACAGAGAAAAAGCTTAAAGGGTAAAGTACTAATAATCACCATTGTGAAACTGTAGTTGCTTTGACAAGTTGAAGCTATTTTTGTAAATAAAAGGGGTAACGTCATTCATGTCACGCAATGTTTTTGTGGGAAACTTTGAAACTAGACGCTTTGCTGGTTTCTACAAATAGCAGTGTGATCTGGCGGTACATTTTTTTGAGGCGGACTCCACTTTAAAACTATTTTTTATATATTTAGCAAGAAGTATGTCGATTTTCATTTCCGCACAGTTGGGCGTCAAAGTCGCCTGTCACAAAGAGTAGAATGTTTGCACAACATGGTTTGGATCCCGGGGGGGGGGGGTACTCAAAAAAGTTTTATACGGGGAGGCCTTCTCCCCAAGTTCTAACCCCTTACCCTTTCATATACCATTTTTGACAGAAATTGTACCCCTTTCGTATACCTTTAATCGAAAAAGGTACCCCTTTCATATACCTAAGAGACATGGCGTGTACTTAAAATAGGACGTTTTCTTGTCATTTTTATGTAGCGCTTAATAAATTAAAATAATACAGCCATAAATTGCGTCTGTTCGAAATATTTTAATAAAAGGCCCCTTTAAATAGCCAGATGACAGATTTCCATACCCTTTCATATACTTAAAATCGTGAAATCCCTACCCTTTTATATACCTGAAGCCTGAAAAAGGTACCCCTTTCGGGCGGAGCCTCCCCGTATAGGCCATTATAGGGAGTACCCCCCCCCGCCGGGGTTTGGATATATTTTAGATTTGACTAGTGACGTTAGTAAGACACTTCTCAAGACGTCAGCAAAACATTGGCAATGTACAGTATTGGTGTGAACTTGAATGGAATTTTTTACGAGATCAGTAAAGCTATATATCGAATGAAAAGATGACTTGAAAATGAAAACTTCGAATAATTATAATTAAATACCAATTGAATTTTAGATGAGAAATTCCGGAAGTGACATCTGTGTTCAAAATAGGAATTTTTGTACAACTTAAAGTTCCGAAAAAAAAGACCACATGTTTTGTAAAAATCACAGACAAACATGATCAGGAAAACAAAACAGGCCAATGGGTTTTATTCACGAAAATACAACTTTCTTAAGATAGAGTTTGTAAACAAGACAATGGAATCGAATTACATTTCACACGAAATTTGCATACATTTGAACTTGCAAAAAAGAAGTATCTCTGCCGAGACATAATAGCAAGACCTTACATTAATAATTATTGTATTCTGATCTGATTGTTATTTTTTATGCATTAACTATTTGCAAGTGGTTCTCATCGATGAAAACAAAACGGTTTTTCATTCACCGCTTGAAGTATTTATAGACGTGAAAACATTCGCTTAATCAAATTACATTCTGCACGAAATATTTTGTATCCATTTGTCCCGAAACTTTGAGGAAATTGAAATCTTTGTGGACAGTACTGCATAAAAGCAGTTCATAGAATTGAAAAAAAAGATAAGAACCATATTGATAAAGGAAATTTTAAAACTTTTTTTTGGCTCATTTTGACGAAATTCAGGATTTTCAAAGACTGCCAGTAAACGGCTGTATCTTGTCTGTCTCTAACGATTTTGCTACGGTTTCGAACGAGCTAATTTTTCAACATGATATCATGGTAGCGGGCAGAAGTCGGTTCGTTCTGAATTTTTCAATACGGTATACAAGTTACAGGTCAATATACAGACCCTCTGTACAGTAAAAAACGTTTTGGGAACAAACCATTGTGAACTTATTTTCTATGTTGATCAGAAAAAATTCTCAGTACGACATGGGTTTTTTTATCAAGTTCGTTAGTACGTTAATACTGCAAGGTGTATAACCTCAGAGAATCATTATCAAGTGTGTTTTGTTTTATTAGCGGTTTATACTCGAAGGTCTTGGTATGGGAGATCAAAATTAAGGCAAATTTCTGTTATTATCTGATTGCTTGGCACAGATTAGTACGATACTGAATTGGTTAGGAAATGTAAACAAACATTAAATTAAATGAGAGAGTAAAGGGAGGGACAGGTAGGGGTGAAAGGCTAAGGAGATGGAAAGGGAGAGATAATTAAAATCCATGCTTGGTTATATCACGCAACCTTTGACTTCTGTTGTTTTCTCACAAGAACAAAACTTAAGGTGGGGTTCTACCTGAATTTGAATGGAACTTTAAGAGACTTAAAGAAGGGATTGAAGAAAAGAATGGAAACACCTCCAAACAGTTGAAACCCCTCGCAAGAGCACTCCGGGTTGTCAGGAGACTGTTTGGTGTCCGTCCACCAATTTTTAACTTCAAATTCAAATTTTAAAATCACATTTAATCTGTACAGGCCCGCAAATGATCCCGACCCGCAAATGATCCCAAAATTGAACCGCAAATGATCCTCGGACCGGAAACAGTCGCCTAACCGTAAAAGTTGGATATGCGTGGACTAAAGAATTTGGACAGGAGATTTAAATTTATTAAATCCATTTCTTTATTAATAATACAACAGTTAGAAAAACAATTAACGCGAGAGAATGTACCGTATTTGAACGATTTACTAAAGTAAATTCAAAACCACAACTGTATCAATATAGCTGATAAATATGCTCCGATTAGTAACCTAAAACGTGACATTAAGTTTAACAATCCAACCAACAGAAATATGAACTCTCTCCAATCAAGGGATGATTTATTTGCGGCGAAATGCTTTAAGCTGATAGCCATTCACACGCAGTCACGCAGCGTTCATAGCGACATTATAAATGTCTAGACGTAAAGTCTGGAAGAAAGTTGAGAAAGTTGTTGCTGATTTCTATCATATCGATCTCCGACTCTTGTTATCGAGCTACTCTCTTTCGAAATCTGTGGTTATTTTTTTTTTCTTTGAATGTCTTCATCAAGTCACTGAAATAAATTCTGACACAGGCAACTAAAAATTATCTCAAAAACTGACTTCATTTTCGCGTAGCTTTCAATACAGATTAATTGACAGTAAGAAATTTGCACGTGCAAAAGTTGACAGCTCTATGCGTGCGGTATGCAAATAAATTTACCCAGAGACGCTGTAACCGTTTACTGTATTTTATTTTATATTTTCAAGAACGAATTGTGAAGGAAAATGTGTTTTCAAATAACGGTTTCAAAATCTGTCATAAACTCCAAAATTCGCACGTAGAAATTTTGTGCGCTTCCAAGGAAAAGGAGGCTCGTGTCTACCAAGGCAGCATTGTACAGGAAGTGGTAATTAGACAGCAGAGGCGTCTTCGAAGATTCATGTTTATTTTTTAGGTGCGTTTTCTAAATGAAAAACTTAGATAGTCACATGTTAATTTTGTTATTTCGCGCGTTATTTTCACCGCTTTTAATCGTTGCGTTTTATTATTCCTGAGGCACTTGGTCTTTTATAAAAATACATCCATAGACGATTCATAAAGTCCACGCCATTCCAAGTATTCTGTTGTATCATTTACACAAATCATTTCCGGTACTGGGATCATTTGCGGTCCAATTTGGGATCATTTGCCGTCTCGGGATCATTTGCGGGGCAGGGATCATTTGCGGGTTGTACTCGTAATTCACCCTAAAAACAGCTTCAACGCAAGCAAAAGCACAAGCGCATTGCTTTTTAGGCGATGACGTCGCCTATATGCCAGCGAACGATGGAAGATTCGGGTGAGGGTTACTTAGTTAATAATTAAGAGTGTGCCCGTGAGAGAACAGGGCAGAACCAGGTAACAGGTGATACAGCTCATATCACCGATTTCGCCCAAACTTAGCATAAATGTTGGGTATGGTGAGCTATTTACTATGACAAAACATCAGCTCAAAATATTTTATTCCCTTCAAGTTATGGCACCTTTTGCAAAAATGGCCATTTTTCACTAATTTATGCATATTTCATTAGATGACTTTGATTGACCAGTTCCACAAGAAAAAAAGACTTCTGAAAATAAAATTCACTGCATTATATTCTGTGGTTATTAGGCTTTAAGTACAATAATTCACTTCAACCGTCTGATTTGATTTCTCTTCCTCAAACGGTCTTTTGGAAGGTACACATTTCGTACTGTTGGAAATAGCCTTTAACTAGTGCCCAATATCTCCCATGAGCAACAACTTATATACATTATTCTTACATGGGTAATGAAATCCATCTCTAAACTTCACAAAAATGCCACAAAATGTCTGGGGACTTCAATATTTTATTAGTATTGAGGAACTAAACACACGTGACTTAACGATTTCTTGCTATTTCATCAAAATTCACCGAAACACAGAAACCATTTATTTGCCTCAATTTGGCATAAAATCGGTACGAAATAGCTAATCAAGCATAAATCTATAGATAACAATCAAAATATTGGCGAAGAAAAGGCAGTTAGGATATTTTTCGGAGCGTTTGCAGAGCCGATATAATTCAGCAATGTTGTGATAGCAAATGTAAAAATAGCAGCGAAAGATTTTCTTCAAACGCTCGCTCAATTCAACATTTAGGCACATCAAAGTTAAGAAACAAGAAAGTAATACTACATACATGCGACTTATCGACACACAGATGCTTTCTTTTGAAGAATTTGTTCTTCCTCGCTGCACTTCGATCCTTCGATCGATCTCAATTGACATGTACTGTTGCTTTGAGGCGCGATGAACTTAGCCAATACATCGTGGTTCATTCTTCATGAAAGGTGTAAACAGGTTGTCAATAAAGTCATTCAAAGAGCTGTTCGAAGTTCACGGAAGGACACTTCTCTCAGCCAGTTTGAATGAAATAAATAGACCATTTTACAGTTGTCTGTTCAGTGACCTGGCCTTTGAATGGAAGTGAGGCTGGAGGTGACCTTGTTTTGATACAGACCTCACTGCTTTTGTTGTGTAAATCATGTTGTTCTGATGCTAACTAGTTTGCATTTACATAATAAAGCAGGGAGGTTTGTATCAATGCAAGGTCACCTCCAGCCTCGCTACTATTCAAAGGCCAGGTTACTTGGAAGGCAACTGTAAAATGGACTATTTAACTGGAAAATAAACAGCCGCCATGTTGAATTTCTACCTTTGAGCCTGCGGTTTCAGTCAGCGGTACGGTCGTTCACTGGGCATCACGCGTCCATCACGCGTGACCACACGCGCGATCATTTGCTTTTCCTCCGCGAGTGGTCGTTGGATGCGTTTGTGATGAAAATGAGAATATTTTCAAATTGTCGTAGGGAAAACAATTTCCTCCGCTACAGCTTGACGTGTTTACCGCAATGTGATGCTGAACAAACTCTAGGGTGCTTACCATTTGTTGGAGAGAACCGGTTGGAATTGAAAGGCTTCTTTCCAAAATTAGCAAACTAACCGAAATAGATGTCGCTTACCATTTGTAGCTCAGTTTCCTGTTATTTCTTTCCGAAGGATGGGAGACTAGAACTGGGAAACCTTACAAATGGTAAGAAAATTTCTGACGTTCCGTCAATTTCCGAAGAGATTTTCCAGAAAAAATGCTGTTCCATTTGACTTTCACCGAAACAGAGTTCTTGATTTTTATGTTCAACGGTCGGCATGCACGGCAACCAAATCAAAATAATTGTTAATGTTCCAAAATGACGCTAAATGGCGGTATAAAACTGCTCCGACGTCTCGGCAATACTGCCTTTTTTGGGGTGGCACCCTGAAGAAGGCAGTATTGCCGAAACGTCGGAGCAGTTTTATACCGCCATTTAGCGTCATTTTGGAACATAAACAATTATTTTTAGCATAAAAGACGCTACACAGTTAAACAAATCAAAATGTCAACGTCTCCCAGTTACTTTCCAGACATTTGTATTTTTTATTGCTTGCTCAAATTCCCCTCCCCTGGCAAAAATAGTGATTAATACCGCGCATAGCGATTACATTTTTTGACCAAATTCCCCTACCCCCGGGGCATAAATGGGAAAAAATGAATAACTCAGCAAAATTGGAGAATAACGTTTACCACGGGATAAATCACTATCCGGTGGATAGCGAGGTAGGTTTTGTAATCGTAGCAGGTGGTCTTTCTTGCGCAAGTGCTTTAGTTGGGGGAGCGTCTGTGCTGAACTGAACAAAGTATTCACGTACGAAATGCCTTTAGCGACGCAGTCTATATGGCGCAGCAAATATATACATATATCTATAAAGGTGTGAATGTAGAGAGAGAAAACAACAAAAAATAAAACGGATTTCCCTCGCGTTGACCTCGAAGAAGACAGAAGACTACCTGTGCTGGTTGAAACATTAGCTAATAAGTTTTGCCGTCTTGCGTAGTCCTAGTCTTGCAATAAATTTGTTTAGTGTTAATGCGGGGTTTAAGCTCTTTACAAAAGTCTGCATTCGCGTCTTTGTAATTCACATAGCCACTTAAATTGAGTCGGTGATGAAGAAAATTATCATTTGAAGCCGCAATTCGTCACTTGCAATGTGGGCATTCAGGAGGAAAAATTTGTCCCCATAAAAGCCCTTTTCTAAAACAAAACTGCAGTAATGACGTTTATCGGTAAATGGACAGATGGAGAACTTTGTGGGATCCCGAAAAAGAGAGTGGGTACAAATTCAGTCTCCTAGCTGCCAAAGTGTAATATAATATAGACGATTTGAACAGAAGGAATAGATGTACACAGGCCAGGCTGACAACCTGACCGCCATTTCTTCAAATGTCCATATTCACCCCACCCCCTCCCCCCCCCCCACCTCCCAAAAAGACAGAAACAACAAAAAAACAATAAACATACTAGTTTTAACCTGATATAAGATGGAAAAAACTTGCTCTGATTATTTAATGGTTTTCGACATTTCAGAGCTCAATTTCAGAGCATCAAAACCGATTGCATCGCATACATTACACTGCATCCAGTGTATTTCTCATCAACTATTTATCAAAAAAATTCAATGGAGAAGTTGAAAAAAATGCTCACTTTTACAAGAAACGCACACTACTTATAAGGCTAAGATCAAGCCCCGGTTGTTCAGAGGGTAGATAACGCCATCCGCTACTTATTCCAACGAAAACAAACATTTGCGGAGGAAAAGCAAATGGACACGCGTGTGTATAGCTGTGTTAAGCTATGTATAGGTGTGTATAGCTGTGTAGGGCTAGGCTATGTATCCCCTCTATGAATATCCCTATATAGGATTTAGTCAAACAACTACGTACTTGCCCCAGTGAACGGCCGTACCGCTGACTGAAACGGCAGGCTCAAAGGTAGAAATACAACATGGCGGCTGTTTATTTTCCAGTTAAATTTATTTCATTCAAACTGGCTGAGAGAAGTGTCCTTCCGTGAACTTTGAACAGCTCTTTGAATGACTTTATTGACAACCTGTTTACACCTTTCACGAAGAATGAACCACGATGTATTGGCTAAGTTCATCGCGCCTCAAAGCAACAGTACATGTCAATTGAGATCGATCGAAGGATCGAAGTGCAGCGAGGAAGAACAAATCCTTCAAAAGAAAGCATCTGTGTGTCGATAAGTGGCATGTATGTAGTATTACTTTCTTGTTTCTTAACTTTGATGTGCCTAAATGTTGAATTGAGCGAGCTTTTGAAGAAAATCTTTCGCCGCTATTTTTACATTTGCTATCACAACATTGCCGAATTATATCGGCTCTGAAAACGCTCCGAAAAATGTCCTAACTGCCTTTTCTTCGCCAATATTTTGATTGTTATCTATAGATTTATGCTTGATTAGCTTTTTTGTACCGATTTTATGCCAAATTGAGGCAAATAAATGGCTTCTGTGTTTCGGTGAATTTTGATGAAATAGCAAGAAATCGTTAAGTCACGTGTGTTTAGTTCCTCAATACTAATAAAATATTGAAGTCCCCAGACATTTTGTGGCATTTTTGTGAAGTTTAGAGATGGATTTCATTACCCATGTAAGAATAATGTATATAAGTTGTTGCTCATGGGAGATATTGGGCACTAGTTAAAGGCTATTTCCAACAGTACGAAATGTGTACCTTCCAAAAGACCGTTTGAGGAGAAGAAATCAAATCAGACGGTTGAAGTGAATTATTGTACTTAAAGCCTAATAACCACAGAAGATAATGCAGTGAATTTTATTTTCAGAAGTCTTTTTTTCTTGTGGAACTGGTCAATCAAAGTCAGCTAATTAAATATGCATAAATAGTGAAAAATGGCCATTTTTGCAAAAGGTGCCATAACTTGAAGGGAATAAAATATTTTAAGCTGATGTTTTGTCACAGTAAATAGCTCACCATACCCAGCATTTATGCTACGTTTGGGCGAAATCGGTGATATGAGCTGCATCACATGTTGCCTGGTCCTCTTATGGACACACTCTTAATCGAACCAGAGAGGATTGGTAACTAAGCACTAGAAGCATTGTTTATTTTTTCGTTCCGCCATGTTTGATTGTGTTTCGCAGCAGTCTGCAAAGAGCATCGGCAAAACACGTTTAATTTCTAGCAGTTGGACTGAGATTTTGGGTCAGGAAAGACCATACATCGGATAAATTTGACCTCACTTACGGTACCTAAGTTTTTAATACGCGATAACTGACTCAAGCTTGAATTTGAGAAGTGGAGAAGGCCGTTTAGAAGTGTCGTAACTTTTTGAGTGTAACTGAGTGCGCCAACCGATAGCAGTTTCTTGATCAGATTGCATTTGAAAAGGTGAGCTATCTAAAATCTTTGTTTGATTGAGCGTGCATTTTTATCGATAATATTTGAGCTTATTTATTTGCTTCTTTCCAACACGACTCGCCATCTTGAGTTGTGGCGAGTACAAGTAAGAATTTTCTGTTACTTCTTCTGCTATAGCATCAGCTGTTGAACAGAGGTTTCAGGCCTGTAGTGAGTGCCGTACTTTATCAGGTAGCGGATAAATCTGAGTTCGCACGAGTCATGCAGTACGTCAGTATTCGTAATTATTGTACACCATCGACGATAAGTTTAGTTTCGTAACTTTTAATTCCATAGAAGCCTGTACCAAACTGGAAGGTCAATCGATTGCAGTTCCTTGAAAAAGATTGAAAAGGTGGACTATCTGAAGTCCTTGTTTTGCTTGAACATGCACTGATAATATTTGCTTCAAATTAAGTGCTGTTAATTTGATGCAGACTAATTTACACGATGCCTTCTGTGACCCTTACACACGAAAATGTCACACAATCTTCTGACATGTATCGCCTGTGTATCGACTCGCCAATGGTATGGAAATTAATCCTAGGCGTTTGTGTTTGACGAAGGTCAGTACTTTTACTTATTGCATCACACTGTATGCATGTAATGTATTTGCAAAATTGTTTTGTGATTTAAGCAAAAAAAAAAAATGAAATACACAAAAGTTGAATTTAATTCAGTTGCTCTGCGATTGCTTTGCATGTTAGGCCCCTTCAAGTCACCACTGGCTCACCACTGTATCACCTTTACTTCTTGGACTCCACTTGTACTGTAGTTGTGTATTACCTCCAAATGACAACAATATTTTGGACTTAGAAAAAGCTTGCATTACAAAATTCTGTAACAAACCCCCTTTTCCTATTTTGTAGCAAATGAGTCAGTCTCAGTCTCAACTTAAATCACACTTCAATCAACAATAATCAATTTCGGTGTAAAATTACTTGGATATCTTTTGGGCTCACATTTTCACTCACAACAATAGACCTTTTCAGCTTTGTATGTAAAACTTTGCCTATTACAAATCACATGATGCTTCCTAAAGAACTTCCTTTTATCTATCTGAATATCATGAATTTGTTTAAATTTGAAAGAAGAAATTTTCAAGGGTAACATCACATATAGATCTGAAATGGGACAACAAACAAACAAAGCTCAAAAGGTCTATTCTTAGTCCTCCGACTGGGCTTGATTCAAACTTACTGACTTGCTATACTGGAAAGTCATCGCCTTAGCATGCATTGCATGCCGGTTATTGATACTTGTGCTTGTGCTTTTGTCCTTTTGCGTGATTGCGCTTGTGCTTGCGTCACTAGTGAAAACCAGGCTTAACGGCTACTATGCCATGGGCAATAGTACCACGGAAGTGCTAAAACAAGGGGATATACCTTATTCTTACTAATTTTCGTACTTAATTTCGCAAAAATTCGAGAGCCGAATTTCGCGAGTATTAATTTTCGCGATTGCAAGAAAAATTAGAGCAAAAGTGTGTCAAATTTCGCGATTTTGTCAGTGTTTTATTGACCAAGGAACTACTAAGAAACTACTGGGAATATATAGTAAGGTCTGGCTCAATAGAACTACAAGGAACTTGCAAATGGAAACTTTGGTGACTGTACTAAAGAGCACGGTTTTGGCCGATTTACAAGCTCGAAAGAGTATTCAGAGGAAGGGTGCTTGTCGAAAACAAGACGGAAAGATACTTTCAATGACAGAAACTTGAAGTTCTTAACATTTAAATTTTTTTATTTACTTTTACTTAACAATTTGGTATTAATTTTCGCGTGTGTATTAAATTTTGCGAAATGTTTTCTTCGCGCGTATAATATTTCGCGATTATTTCAGTTGAAATCGCGAAAATCGCGAAAATTAGTAAGAATAAGGTATTATGTAAAACTAAAACAATACCCTGCTAGTCCTGCTGGCCAAGTCGCTTCGTCTAAGGAAGATCGAAGCGAGCCTGCTTTAGCAGGGAAGTATTGCTCAAGCAGTGTGAGAGGACAGGTTATACAGTAGACTTGGAATACTAAGATCTACTGATTCGCACCAAAATATACAGAATTTTATCCCGTCCCATATTTTTTCTTTGTAGCATCAGAAACACTACGGCTTAAAACCTCGATAAACAAGTCTAGGACTTATTTTCTTTCTGCTGAAAAAAATAGTCCAATAAAGATGAACTGAAGATTTTGAACCAGTTTGTTTTTGTTAGGATTTCAGCAAAGCAGTTATATTTTGCGGGAAGGGGGGGGGGGGGATTTGTTAGCGGCAATGTATAGCTGGAAGAATGGTTTATTAATTTCTGATAACTAAATATTTCCAAGATCCCAACAGTTTTATGGAAAAATGTTCATCCTAGAAACGCAAGAAGGATGTGAATTCTTTTCTTAAGAAAGCCAGAAAGACGTCAGTGAATTCGTTTAATATTCATGTGTTTAATCACGTACGTCGAAAGAAGGACATTGTCAGTGGTTTAAAACGACTACACTTAGCAGTTCCCCAACACACTGTAGTTGCTGGTTTGTGAAGCGAGGTGAAGGAGCCGATCCAGCTAAAAAATATTCCTCTTAAATGTTAAGCAGTTATATTTTCTGGGGGCAAATTTTGTAAGCGGCAATGTATAGCTGGAAGAATGGTTTATTGATCTATGATAACAAAATATTTCCAAGATACCTTTAGTTTAAAAAAAAAATGTTCATCCTGGAAACGCAAGCAAGATGTGAATTCTTTTCTTAAGAACGCCAGAAATAACTTTTATTATGACATGTATTATGACGACAATCAATCATCAATTAATCAGGATCCGCCACTGGTTAGAGACTGAAACCCTTAGTTTTTTGAGCTCTTCCAGGAGCCAAAACTGCCAAAATGCAGTTTGACAAGATTTATGCCGTTTCAGAAAATTCACTTTTTAAATGTCAAAAGGGCCCGTCTATTTGAGGAAATAAGTCCCTATATTCTCTGTTGCAATCCCCCAAAGTAGCGACTCTTAAGTCAGTAACACTCCTTGAAAGAAACCACAAGGTCCGCAACCTCTTAGCAGTTTTCGCGCGTTCACTTCCGAGGCGCGCGCTTGTATTCCTATTTCCGGTCCGCTGTGTCTCACTTCTATATGAACTACAAACCGAGGAACTCTAAAGATGGGGCTCCCTTTCCTGAAAAATTAACTTGTGGAATTGCAAAGTTATATCTTTTCTTGCCTGAAAAACCATTTCATTTTCATTTCCAAATATACAACAAACCCAAAGATTTTTAAACGAAAATGTCCATCCGAAAATACCACCCCCTCCTCCCACCATATACAAGATCTTCCGAAAACTGCAGTCCATGAGAAAACATAAGCCCAGGGCTTATTTCGAATTTTACTGTATGTCAAAGATAAGCTCATAGCCGGGATCTGTGCATGTCTTTGTAATTTTAAAAGCCAGCCAAATTTTCCCGTCATAAATATTCTTTGGTCCAGGTCTCAAATTTTCATTTCTCCCGCTTACGCGCTTGCATTGGGTTAAAGAATCTGTCTACGGTGGGGTGGGTGAACCCATACCTGACAAAAGCGCCAAAACAAGGGCAACAGGGTCAGTTTCTCGAAAAACTCAGGATTAAAAAAGGCAGGAAAGATCGAATGTTGGTTTAACGACTGTAGGACTCGCTTTGGGTTTCTTATCGTTATATTTAGAAAGTTTTACAACGTCGTATTTTTGCATGCACCAAAATAATTTCAGACACAGTATTGTATATATCAGTATATATCAGGTTACACAACAGACATGGAATGCTAAGATCTACTGATTCGCACCAAAATATGCAGAATTTCTCCCGTTCTGTATTTTTGCTCTTTGTAGCATCAGAAACACTACGGCTTAAAACCTCGAAAAACTAAAAAAAATGTTCATCCTGGAAACGCAAACAGGATGTAAATTCTTTTCTTAAGAACGCCAGAAATAACTTTTATTAAGGCGACAAAGACGTAAGTGAATTCGTTTAATATTCACGTGTTAAAGCTTTGTGTTAAAGCTTTGTGAAGCGAGGTGAAGGAGCCGATCCAGCTAAAAAATATTCCTCTTAAATGCTAAGCAGTTATATTTTCTGAGGGCAAATTTTGTAAGCGGCAATCTATAGCTGGGAGAATGGTTTTTTTTTTTTATTGCTGCAAAACACACATATTACAATAAACAAATATTACAAATACAACATCTAATCTGGTTTATTGATCTATCATAACAAAGTATTTCCAAGATACCTTCAGTTTCATGAAAAAATGTTCACCCCGGAAACGCGAACAGGATATGAAAATTCTTTTCTTAAGAACGCCAGAAAAACTTTTATTATGACATGTATTATATGCGACAATTAATCATTAAACACGTACGTCGAAAGAAGATCAAAGAAGGTCATTGCCAGTGTCGACCAATGGGTTTGAAACGACTAACACTTAGCAGTTCTTCTACACACTGGAGTTTCTGAAGCGAGGTGTAGGAGCTGATCCAGGCATAACAAGCTAAGCAAGGTAGGTAACCAGACTTTAAGAACCTTCTACTCTACAGGGATCTTAAATTCCACAGTACAACTCTTTAGCTGTTAACCGTCACTTTTTTTAAAGAACGTCGCGTTTTTCCTTCGCACATTTGATTCGATTGAATCAAAAAAGTATCAGCATCGTGATTCTTCAGAAAATCCATCTTTCTGTTTGGCTGATCATTTTTAACTCGGAAAAGAGTTGTAGTGGGCGAAGTGAATTCACTCCTTCACTCGTTTCCTGTTAGACATATGCACGCAATGCGTGCAAGTGTTTTAAGGCCTCTAGAGAATTAGACCTTTTCTCTGATACCTACATTTCTTGTTAAATTACATAAAATTAACATGCTTAGTAACCAACCGAAATATTGTATTAATGTCAGTTTTCTTGAAATGATATTATGATATTTATTCAGCTATAAGCCGAGACCGTAAACCTTTGGTTTTTTAGAACCAGTTAGAAAAAAACTAACCCAAAACACTCAGCTAAAGATGAATTTATTTCAGTACGATTTGGTGAAAAAAAAATCGCTCGACTTATAGCCAATGATATTATTATTATTATTATTATTATTATTATTATTATTATTATTATTATTATTATTATTATTATTATTCGTTACCTTCAAATAACAAAAAAGAAAAATAAAAAGAAAGAAATCAATTTGCAACAGATGGGAACTCTATCTCTTGGCCTTTCGGTCTGCTCTCAATCAGTATTTGATGACAATCAAAGTGAAGTAAACAGAAGTTTGGAAAGTATAACATCATTTGTATTAGCAAACCTTTATTTGTCAGTTTGTTGTTTTCGATTCTTGTTTCATAATAACTTTTCCGAGTTTAGTGGCTTATAGCCACTTTTAGTTATTTTTTTTTTTCAATTTGTGCTTTGGTGCAGTGTTTCATTCACATCTTTGAAACTGTTTTAGTTTTTACTCTTTGCCTCAATGACTTTTATGGGGTTGTTTAGTTCTTGTCCTACTTCTTCATTGCCTTTGTCTTTCGAGCACACCAAGTTGTTTTAATCAGTTCGATCAGTGTTAAAATGATTGAAATTCTCTCACAGCAAATAGAAGTCTAAATTTAATACAAGGTTTAAATAAGCTGCACTTGTGAAACGATTTACCTTTCATACTGTTCTTCGGTAAAAGACAAAGTAGACTTGATTTTTCAATTGTTAAGAAACTTAATGTGTTCGTAGCAGAAATATTAATAATGTTTAACAACACCAATAGCGCATGGTCAAAGATGGGTACATGATAAGCACGCATAATAAAATCAAAAGTGAGCATTAGATAAAAACAAGATAACTGATAAAAATGACCATCAAACAAAAGTAAGGCTACTGTTTTGGTCCATAATTCCTTTATACTGCTATCAGTTTTTGTGAAGGGTTTCTGATTTTTCGTGAGAGGTTGCGGGAGCTGTACAGGCCCGTAAATGATCCCGGCCCGCAAAGATCCCAAATTGGACCGCAAATGATCCCAGTACGGAAATGATTTGTGTAAATGATACAACAGAATACTTGGAATGGCGTGGACTTTATGAATCGTCTATGGATATATTTTTATAAAAGACCAAGTGCCTCAGGCATTATAAAACGCAACGATTAAAAGCGGTGAAAATAACGCGCGAAATAACAAAATTAACATGTGACCATCTAAGTTTTTCATTTAGAAAACGCACCTAAAAAATAAACATGAATCTTCAAAGACGCCTCTGCTGTCTAATTGCCATTTCCTGTACAATGCTGCCTTGGTAGACACGAGCCTCCTTTTCCTTGGAAGCGCACAAAATTTCTACGTGCGAATTTTGGAGTTTATGACAGATTTTGAAACCGTTATTTGAAAACACATTTTCCTTCACAATTCGTTCTTGAAAATATAAAATAAAATACAGTAAACGGTTACAGCGTCTCTGGGTAAATTTATTTGCATACCGCACGCATAGAGCTGTCAACTTTTGCACGTGCAAATTTCTTACTGTCAATTAATCTGTACTGAAAGCTACGCGAAAATGAAGTCAGTTTTTGAGATAATTTTTAGTTGCCTGTGTCAGAATTTATTTCAGTGACTTGATGAAGACGTTTAAAGAAAAAAATAACCGCAGATTTCGAAAGAGTGTAGCTCGATAACAAGAGTCGGAGATCGATATGATAGAAATCAGCAACAAAACTCAACTTTCTTCCAGACTTTACGTCTAGACATTTATAATGTCGCTATGACGCTGCGTGACTGCGTGTGAATGGCTATCAGCTGAGTTTCCCTAATGGTCGCGGGTCACGGGTCGCGGGTTTCAAGTCGCGTGTCGCGGGTTTTAAATAAGTCGGGGGTTTTAAATAAGTCGGGGGTTTTGAAAAAAGTCGCGTGTTTTTAAAAAGTTGCGAGTTTTCGATAGAAACCATTCATTTCTCAATAAAATTTATTCAAACAAATTTAAACTCGTTTTCTTGGGAACTACGTTACAAAGTAGCCAATTACTTTGCGGATTAAACAATCAAATTACGAACTTCGGAACAAACTCCCCAACTTTGGTCCGGCTGAACTTCCCAAGTTTGCAAGTTGAGGAGGAACAAGACATGTTGCTCGAAAGTCATGGTCATGTCGGAAATTCAGGTGAAGAAAACATGGCAGCAGCGGTAATGTTCCAGCGATTCCAGTGGCTAAAGTTACAAAATATTTGGTTGAAGTTGAAGAGCCTGACGTCGTTTTGCATGAGCGATCTGCCGATAAATAAATTTTACGTCGGCTGAAATTTGGTCAAATTTAACTTTTTATATACAGCAAATACATCTTTAAAATTTTTGTGAGGCTTAAACTTCAATGTCTGCGTTTGTAAACCGAATGAAACTGGACGGCTTTACCGATCTTCACGTGGAATTAATTTTATACAAATGCGAAAGAGCCAGACAAATTTGAATTAAAAGTCGCGACACGTTTACGGCTCAATTCTATTTTCATGGTACGTGTTTTCTTCCGATGGTTTAGCGAAGCAAAACTATTTCTGTCAACATAACTACAGAAGGGTTTTTAAAATTTGCGCCAGTTAAAAACATTTTAAAGAGTTTTTGCCACAGAATACTAGTAAAATATATTTATCAACCGTTCGCGTTCAATCATGAATACTTTGGTTCAACTTCATGATCGCTCGCGCGCAACGTTGTTTTCAAACTTAAAAGCTTGATTGCAAATCATGCAATGTTTGATACCCAATTTGAACATGTTTTTTTTTTTCAGGACGTGATGCAACGGACGGCATATGTAATCCTTATACTTACTGTGGGTCAGAACGTTGATACCGGCGCCGTGCTTGTTCAAACAACTATTTTGAAACTCGAGCAGCTAGAATCGCTGAAATATTTCTGCCACCACTTTGTAACGTGTCTTGTTCCTCCTCAACTTGCAAACTTGGGAAGTTCAGAAGTTCAGTCGGCAAAGTTTGGGAAGTTTGTTCCGAAGTTCGCAATTTGATTGTCTAACTCGCAACGTTACTTCGTAACGTAGTTCCTAAGAAAACGCGATCATTTTAAAACCGGCGTCTTTGCAACCGCTTTAAATTTGTTTGAATGAATTCTACTGAGAAATAAATGCATTCTATTGAAAACTCGCAACTTTTAAAAACACGCGACTTTTTTCAAAACCGCGACTTTTTCAAAACCCGCGACTTATTTAAAACCCGCGACACGCGACTTGAAACCCGCGACCCGCGACCCGCGACCATTAGGGAAACTCCTATCAGCTTAACGCATTTCGCCGCAAATAAATCATCCCTCGATCGGACAGAGTTCATATTTCTGTTGGTTGGATTGTTAAACTTTATGTCACGTTTTAGGTTACTAATCGGAGCATATTTATCAGCTATATTGATACAGTTGTGGTTTTGAATTTAGTATTTTCTCGATTAAACGCCCCCGGCGTTTATTTCAAACTTGGCCCAATAGAGCCGGCGTTTATTTGATTCCAGCAGTTTGTTCAAGCTCTATGTTTCTAAGAAATCATTTTCATTCACTATTTATAACAGCCATATATGTAGGCATCATTTCCAAAGCATATTACACTAAATAAATGTTAAAGGGGTTTATTTTCAAATACAGCTTGGAGACCCGGCGTTTATTCGGGGCCCGGCGTTTCATCGAGAAAATACGGTACTTTAGTAAATCGTTCAAATACGGTACATTCTCTCGCGTTAATTATTTTTCTAATTGTTGTATTATTAATAAAGAAATGGATTAAATAAATTTAAATCCCCTGTCCAAATTCTTTAGTCCACGCATATCCAACTTACGGTTAGGCGACTGTTTTCGGTCCGAGGATCATTTGCGGTTCAATTTTGGGATCATTTGCGGTCCAATTTGGGGATCATTTGCAGTCCCGGGATCATTTGCGGGTCGGGATCATTTGCGGGCCTGTACAAATCTCCAATATTTCTTATTTGTCTAAATTTTACTAATCCTTTGAGAAAAACTATCGCCTCCCAGACATCCCCCAAAATCGTCCAAAAAATAACAAAATACTGCAAAACAAATATGTATGGGATAAGTAAAGCTTTTTTGGATTCCTTGAAACGCGGCTGAAATGGTTTTCAGTGTTCTCCAGCCCTTATACTTTGGGTCAGTACTACTATTCTTCACCAGTTGCTATTACAGTAATAGTATGAAACAAATACCTAATCATCGGTCAATAAGTTGTGATCATTTTCTTGACAATAGTAGTTACCTGATTAGAAGTTGTATACTGTTTCATTAAAGTGTAAGGGCTGGAAAATACTGAAATGCGTCAGCCACCTAAAGCGTTGGAAAAATTGGTCTTCAGGTAAAAACCCCGCCTTTATTAAGTATTGCGAAAAGGCTGCACTTTGCTATGTGTTACAAATTTATATTTTCTAGACGTCTAGTTCAATCGTTTATTTGTATTGTGCGAAATATATTTTTATAAATTGAGACCATTATGTCATTAAGTAATAATGCAATCTTGAAAACATTTCAGATTTTCATTATTAAATAGAAACACGAAAAATTCAAATTTGGGAAAACAAGCCTGTCAAAATGACGTTGCCATGGTGATTTCAAGTTACTGGCACAATAACTAATCCTACCAAATTATTGCGAAATGAATTTTAGATAAACGCGCAAAGTTTGGAGCTTGAAAAAGTTATAAGCGTCCAAAGTCAGCGCGGGCCTCAAAAGCGCTCCCCCCCCCCGGCCTGAATCGGTTTAAGTGACTGTTTTTCTAGTGATTTTTACTGTACTGTACCCTGCCTTTCAAGTCAAAACAGATAGCTAATTATTTAGCGCCCGATTTTAAGCTTCTCAAGCTTCTCAAGCTTCTTGTTGGCGTATAATCTTAAACGAAAACAATGTTCGTGGTAGTTTTCCCACTTCGAGCGTTCTTCGCAGTGTCAGTGAAAGCGGCAGATGTCCACCCTGATAAAATAATGATTTTTCCTTTGAGTCAAGAACGTCTGGACTGTAACGAGAAATTGGGGCTAAATAATGGAAATTAAGGTCGTGGAAATTAACGCTCCACTTAATTAACGGTGCGGAAATTAACGTTAACAAAAATTAACGCGACTTAAATTAACGCGAATTTTTGAAATTCGCGTTAATTTCATGACGCGTTAATTTCCTATAATAAGGTATTTTTTCTGTAAAAGCATTTGTTGTACATTAAGAAATTAATCATTTCAACAAATAAGTAAATGGCAAGTTTATTTGAAAAAAAATTGAAACGACAAAACAAAACAAAAATAATGAAGGGAAAAAAAGAAAACATTGCCGAGACCCGGGATTATTCAGAACTCAACCGAGTTCTCCGGATTTGAACCAGGGACCTTCAGATCTTCAGTCTGACGCTCTCCCAACTGAGCTATCTCGGCAACTGGTGGTGAGACGTGAAAAAAAATTGACAACAATAAATCTGCAAGTCGAATAACAACAGCTGTTTTTAACTGTTGTAGAAGGCGAAACTCTGGAAATTTAATTACCTCACGTTTTGTAGCTGATGATGAAAAGGAAAAGTGGAGAAAGAGTCTGGAAGTTTCTTGAGATTTATGCATACCTCAACATACGATTTTTGTTTGCATCAAAGAGCTTCAAGGTTGTGAATAGCGACAAAATTTGAAAAAGCAATTGTTATTTAACGAAAGTGCGCTACAAATGGGAGGTTTTCCAGTGTCGATAAGGCCAGGGCTCGATCATTTACAAATTAATAGTGGTTAACATACATCAGTATGTACGGAGGGGGAATTGAGACAAAAGTACCACTGAATCAAATTTCATGCCATTGGACCATCGCCGCTATGTCATTGGATCAATTCATACATCATTTTATCCGACAATCAGTTTTCATGTCCCTGGATCGTACGTCATTCTATCGGACGATATTTTCCATGCCATTGGATCGGACTTCATTTGGCCATTTCGGATCGAAATTAGCCAATCAAAACTATGGCGGTTCCTGCGACTGACAAGTTACTATAAGAAACGCATCAAGTTGCCATTGACAACAATGTCGTTTTGACGCGAAAACCTTGTCACTAAACTTCCTTCGCGCCTCACTCAACTGCTATCAAAATCACTAGAGTGGTAAAACCGCCGTTAGGAATTTGAACCGGCGGCGGCAGAATTCTTACCGCGTGATTGAAAGCGTTAATTAGGCTACGTTTACACAGGACCAGATCAGAATCGTTCAGAAACGATATATGGAACCGTTTGGAACGCTCTTGTAAATTGAAGGCCTATCCTGTCCGAAAATCGGACCGAGTCCGTTCGGAACCGGTCCCGTGTAAAGATAGCCTTATTATTTCATCAGGAAAGCCAACAAAAAGCTTCGTGATTTTCGGAAACTCTCTGCTGCAAAACAGCATGGAACACTTTAAATTTAAACAAAACCTGCTTTTCTTTAAGGTTGAATACATCTCATGAGTTTTTTCGACCCTGTTGCGTCGATAAGGTCATTATTGTTCCTACAAATTCTGGAAAAACGATGTTTCACGGCCACGAAGTTAAAATCACATCATCGCTGACAAGACGCTCGCAAACACGAACCTAGCCCGTTTCCGGTGGTTAGCGTCGCTCGCTATCTAGCCTGTGAACACTGAACACTCGCTATCGCGACTTCGTCGCTCAAAGGAGTCGACTTGTGACAAGTCTAAGTCCCAATAAAATGTTTCGTTTCACATCGCCCGACTGCCCCTTTTTTTCGAAAAGAAAAAAAAAAATTCCAGATTTACTAGTCAAAGAAGCAAGTACGTTAATTTACAAGCCCACGATCTTGTTTTATAATAATAAACTAAGTTATTTTAAGACTTTTGGACATTTGATAAGGAATACAAACGAAAAGACCACGTTTTCGAATTGACTTTGTAATCAGGCTATCTTACTTAGCAGCCCGACCTTCTCTGGAACCCAGAACCCTTCAAGTGTTCATTCTTTTTTTTTTTTTTTTTACCCCACCGACCGACCCACCATCACAAGAGACGGGGCGATGGGAAACGAAACATTTTATTGGGATGGCCTAACACGAACCACGCGACAACTTTTTTAGACTCCGTGCCAATTTTTTTTTTTGCGATCACATGATCAGAATTGTGCCGTCCCCGGTTCAAATCTGCTAACGACGGTTTTATCACTCTAGTGATTTTGATAGTAATCGTAGTAACAGTGTTTTACTGAAGTTTTTTCCGCATTTCCATTTATTTTACAGCGGTCACGCCCTGACCGTCCGGGGGTCAGTAGCCGTGGTCAGCTGGCCGGGATCTGTGCCCTGCCCGTGCCCCCGTGCCCTGTGTTCAAACGACTGAGCTCAAAAATATGGCGCGAAGTTGCATAGTTTTTCCCCCGGCGGCGTCAACAAGCATGTGGAAAGTATAAAGAAGCAAGTACCACACTCCGATATGCGGGAACAATTGCAATCTAACACACCATGGGTTAGTATTAGCGCTGTTTATGGATGGTCGTCGCGCTATTGCGAAAATTCCACGGTCGGGGGACTTGCCGGTTGCACTGAAACAACGCATAGAATCTGCCAAATTATCCGGCTGGGATCAAAACAGTGACATTCCTGATCCCTTAGAAGAGTTGAGGTGCCCGCTGCTATTCCTAGCTTGTGCTTTTGGGAAGACTGAAATCGTGAAAGCCCTTCTTCAGAACAACTTCGATCCGCGCGTTGTGAACCAGCATGGCGAGACTGCTTTGCACTTTGCAGCACGACATTTGTGGACACATTACGCAAGCTCGCTGCTTTGCCATAAAACAACAAAAGGGTTCGAATCTTTTGAGAGGATAGTAAAACTGCTAACTGACTGTGATCTCAAGATCTTAGCTATGAAGGATAACAGTGGTCGTACAGCCCTACACGTGTTGGCTGTAAACATCTGTAAAAGTCACAGCTCTGTCGCCTCGGCCGCTCACTTTTATCAGTTTTGTTTAAAGAGCATCATCAGGAGATTACTGAAACTTCTTGATGCTTCCCTATTTACCAGACGTGAAGTTCTAGAGATCATTACAACTGCTGAGAGCACCTATGGTGATTCTGTGCTACACATCTTAGCTCGGGACAGTGCATACGGTTTTGAAGTGCTAAAATTTCTCCAAGACTGGCTGTTCGCTGGTAAATTGCCTGAAGAAAAGAACAGCGAAAACAAAACGGCGCTTGCGCTCGCTCGGGAGACTGATCCACAAGGTGCTAAGATAAAACTGTCTCCTTGGAATTCACTGGAGCATCAAGCACAACAAGGTGAGAAAATAATTTGGACCCTCTGGTATCCGCCTGTGCAAAAGTTATTACGAAAAACAGAGTTTGTATGAAAATTATGAGGGCATTCCTGTATTGCTAGAGGCATAATGGCCAATGGATGGGAAGAGGGTTTTTTTTTTTTTCTACTTCCCAAACTCCCAGTTTTCACTCCTTTCTTGGTGGTTCCGCCCTTTGTGTGCTATTTTAATAACTCGGGCAGAAGCTCTGAGTCAAGAATGGTGTCGGGGTGGTCCTGATAATGCACCTATCAATGGTTTGCCCCAGGATGGGGGGGGGGGCAACCCAAAGAAATTTGATATTTTTTGGAATACAGAGTTGAATTCCCTACCCCTGGGCACCTAGTGAACGTCAAATTTCACATATCTCCTCTTAAATTTCTAACCCAGCAGACCATTTTAGATGTCAAAATTCCTACCCTGGGAGAGCTTCACGATCTCAAATTCCCGTGGGTTCCCCCCCCCCCCCTCCCCCATCTTGGGGCAAACCATTGATAGGTGCATAAGGATGGGCTCGATTCCAAATATTTAATATTGTACCTGACCTGGTCCAGCACCCCGTGCAATAATATCTGTTTACTTATCGTCTGGTAATATTATATTCCGACCAGCTAACTGAAGGTTGCCTGAGGTGAAGTAATCGTCGCCAAATTTGGAAAGCTCACAAGGCGCTCTAGGGTCACGATAAGACACATTTTTTAATTAGTGCAACTTGCTCAGAATTATATGAGCCAAGTCATGATTGGCCAAACCATGGAAAGGAATATGGTTGGGGTTTAAGCAGCATTATTATCAATACATGCGGCCAAAATGAAATCTGCCCTCTTGAAAACACGCGCTTTACGGGCCACAAATGACTCCTAGTGGGCCGTTATGCATTAACAGCCCTGCAGCTGATTGGTTCTTGGTTCATCATCCAATTAATTTTAACCAATCACTGGCAAGGGAAATCCATTCAGTTGTGTATGTGTACAAGCGTACAGCAAGCTTTGAAGTTCAGCCTCGGAAAGTTTTTTCACTGAGCGAATTGTTTTCAGAAGGAAAAATCAAAGTCCATTGGTTGTAAATGGGACAAAATGCAGACAAAAAAATTGGATTTAGAAGCAAATGCTCAAGGCGAAGAGGCAAAGAGAGCAACTTCTTGTTGTTTTGCGAGAAACGAAACATTGTTCACTTGAATTGTGTATCTCCGCTAGAGAATTTTTCGCCAAAGTTCAATTGGAAAATGTAAGTTTGTAAATGATTATTATCCATGAATCAAGCCATTGCTCATTATTTTCAGAGTTACTGCAGCTAGCTCTTTTAAACTACAACTACTCACTAAGATATAGGCCTCAGTAGTATCATGTATCATGAGTTTTCTTTGCGATGACCCACGAAGCCTAAAAAATTTGGTTATTGAGTGAGCGTACGACTGCCCACCCGCCGGCAACTACAGAGTCTTGGGGAGGGGGAGGGGAGTCACAAGACAACCCGACCGGGGGGAAAATGCCATCAAATCAGTTTTTCAACAAATGCCGATGGTAACATCAGCTTTAAGTTTTATCTTTGTTATTGGACATTCATGTTATGGAAAATTGACAGCTGTCAAAACAAGGTATCCGCTGACCAGTATCACATGACCATATCACAGGCTCAGGTTTACAGTTCATCGAGGTCATGTGTTTTTTTGAAGCTGACTGCTGACCAGGTTATAGTTTTCCGTTGAATCACGGGCTCAAATCTTACTTATTTGACTAGGGTAATGACAGGATTTTGCGAGCGCAATTTCTGCCATTGAAGTTGATGATTTATTTTGGCTATGGATCTTTCTTGAGCAGTATACGTTTAATAACTTTGATCACAGTATTTTTCAATGAGAGTATTTTTTACAAAATTTTAAGATTAGAACCAGAAAATAGGTGTGGAGCTCCGCTTTTAGGCTTGGCTAAATCTATATATTATTTATAACAATGTCTTTTTCATACCAGAGAGGCCAACTCAGAGCACACAGTTTGAGGAAACACTGTTCAGTAACAATGGTGAAGTGTCAGCAAGTGCTGTTGATATTAATGTTATCGAACCACAGACAAGCCACTCCAGCAATCTTGAAGTATGCTCTGACGTTGGCACAGGGAACCCATTCCCCCAGTGTTCTCTCCCAGTAATTGAAACTGAAGGTGATCTGCCATATATCACCCAAGTCTTTTCATTGTGTGGCAACGAGAGTTCAGCAAGTGGCAGGGGAGTTGATTCCAGTAGTAAGCTAGAGAGCTTGACCATGCCAAGTAATGATGAAATTGTGGAGTCTTGTGAAAGTGCAAGCCCAGGCTCGAATAACATGAATACTGACAACTCATTTGGTTTGAATGCTCTTGCGCTAGTGAGGCAAAATGCGGTGGGCCTGGCTCTGACAAAGTATTCTGACAACCTGAGTGAACTTGAAGAGAGCCTGCCAAAGTTAGATCAAATAATAAGAGAAGCAGAAGCAGTTCTATATCAAAAGATAGCAAGAGTGAACATACTGGAGAAGGAACTTGATTTGGAGAAAAGGGGTGCACTTGCAAAAATGAAATCCATTGAGGAGCTAAATTGGAAAAAAGAGCTGTTGCATGAAGAGGCAAAAAGACTAAAGAGAAAAGTGGATTTTTGTCAGGAAAAGCAAAATCAACTTGTGATCCTTTGTAAAAAGGGGCGATTATCATAAAAAGTGTTAGAGGAAGTGCAGTTAGTAGAAGAAACTTTACAGCAAGTTATAGTTGTTATTATGACCCAATGTTTGAAATGGGCACAGAGAGTTTTCTATTTTCAACTTATAGTGATCACTTTCATGTTATTTGAACTCAAGACAACTCAGTAGGAAAATAACTGCCATGTTTACTTCAGTTTTACTTGTTTCTTGAGATTGACTTTGATTTGTTGTTGGCTCATTCTTACATTGAGTTCACTCCTCGTACACAATACAATTCGGTTTCGTTAAAGTTATGTTGAGAAAGATTCCATGGACACCGTGAAATTTGGTGATAGTTTTCTCATTTTATATAGTTTAAATTTAAAAATAATAAGTGTTGAGTGAACTGTGTTGTTCTTGAATATTTCATATGTAACCCTTCTAGTTCCAGTATCAACAAACAAACTCTCTTTCCTGGTCTCCATACCTCTCTTATAATAATAATAATAATAATAATAATAATAATAATAATAATAATAATATTTAATACTTATATTGCGCTTTTTCTATAAAAATATCCAAAAGCGCATTACAATAATTATTATTAAACTAAATTAAAAAAAAAAGTTACAATAGTAAAATTTAAGAATCACAATATTAAATCAAATGAATAACAAATCTAACTAAAAGCCTTTCTAAATAAATTGTTTTAGCAGAACGTTTTAAAGACTCGATGGATGTTTCCTGTCTTATTGGCAAAGGAAGACTGTTCCATAAGAATGGGGCAGCTATCAAAAACGCGCGATCTCCCAAAGTCTTTTTCGTTTTCAGCCGAGGTCTTTCTAACAATATACCACTATTGTTACGGCGAAGTTGATAATGTGAGGCCGGTAAGACAGAGACTAGGTCCTTAAGATAGCTAGGCGCTACACCGTGAAGTATCTTGAATGTAATAAGAAGAATCTTAAAATCTATGCGAAAGCGCACTGGTAACCAGTGGAGTTCACGTAGTAAAGGAGTAATGTGACAATACTTAGGTGCGCGGTAAACTAATCGTGCACTGGCATTCATGACTAGTTGGGTGAAGTTGTACAACGTTTAAAATAAACCTTGAATCAGAACATTCTGGCTCCCAGAGTTGCCTGAGGTGGCATTCCAAAGGTGGTAGCAACCAGAAGAAAAGAGCTTTTTGCAAGGTTGTACATTTTTTGAAAAAAGAAAATGTGCAAAGGCTACAGCCACTAGGGAAAGGGTGGGAACTTAGGGCATAAAAAGTACAGGAAGCAAGGAGTCCGGACCACCTTGATTCCCTCCCCCCCCCCCCCGCCCCTCACAAACACTCTGTGTTTTGTGAAAAATTTGTTGGTGTTTCCATTAGTGATTAGACTAAACATGTTTCAGCCTAGTGTGAACGCAATATTACAAGCGTAGTGGTTGGACATGCGACATGTGCCTGCAGGTAATCTCACTCTTGCCATGTTGTGTTGCGGGCTCAGTCTCTTGAAGGGTCGCGGCGCTACACAACACCCATTGCTGGAGACTTATAAGGCCCCGTTTACACGGGTCCGGACATTTTTTCGGAAAAATCCCCCCTTTTGGGGCGGGGGGGGAGATATTTTTTTGTTTGTTTGGGGGAAAAAAAATTCGCTTTTCTTTTGGTTTTTTTTTTTTTTTTTTTTTTTTTTTTTAAAAAAAAATAAAGGTTTTCCTCTTTTTTTTTTAAACTGTCCACAGGTTATTTCCCATTTACATTTTGCTTCAGTCTCAAAATGAGGCTTCTTACAAAACCTTAAATATATTTTTTTTAAGTTCAGGATTTTGCACCAGCAAGAGACGGACAGAGGAAAGTAGGATATGGTCTATTTCAATCTTACTTCTTATATGTTGATAACAGAAAACCTAGCTAAGAATGTCAAAAGGAAGCCAAATATTTTATCACAAATTCGTTCAAGTGGAATCATAAAGGAATATCACTGTGAAGTCAAAATTCCGTCAAATCTCGGCTATAACCCCCCCCCCCCCCCTGCTTACCGCTTATTACTTCCCCCGGGTAGCTGTAGATTATGAGAAGACACCTTCTTCGAAGCCCATCGAGCGTCAAGTGAATTTTTTTTTTCACTCTCGTTTTCTTTTTTCGCTTCGCGCGTTTGACAGACTGCCCGTAGTCTAATAATAAGTCACACCTTCCAAGATTTTCCTTTTTAACTCACGTGCACTAACGTCCTAACATAACATTTTCAAATACAAATGGTTAATGGTTATATTTGCACGTATTAGAAACTAGCAAAGGTATATTGCATATCCTGCGTTTTGATTGGTTAACAGGCAATGGTATATGAGCTCATATACCACTAACCACAAATATGGTAGCCAAAACGCGTCAACGAAAACAGCTAGGAGGCTCAAATATTGCAATTCTTGGGTGTTTTTAATAAAACAATTATTCCACTCGCGCTTGTTGGCGCTACGCGCCTTGTTGGCTATCTGCCATCTCATATCCAACGCGCACTCGCGGAATAATTGTTAAGTTAGTAGATTGCAGAAGAGTGGCTTTTGCTCATCATATTCTTAACCGGGATTTTTATTTTGCGGTATAACTGCCTTTAGCATTACCCAGCGTCTGACAATCGGCAAAACACGCAATATGATTGGCTAAACTGGTGCTGGAGCGGGTTCACTTTAACTTGTATAAAAGTGTTTTTGTGGAATTCGAGTTTAGTCGACGTCAGAACCGAAGGACAGAAAATATAAAGAGAAAACCTTACTGAGAAGTTTTAAAAGTGAATCAAAATTCACGCTAATCTTGGATTAGCTTAATTTCGCTAACACTTTACTTGTTCCTCGCAAAACTCGTACAAAGCAAGTCGTTCCCCGTTTTATCAGTCAAAAACTTATCAAAATGCTATCTCTTTTTTCTCATAAATTCCACATGCACAATATTTGCAAACAAACACAAATAAACTGAAGAAAGAAAAGTTGAAACGCTTGCGAAGGGATTATCATACGGTTTGTGATTCGCTGACTGAGAAAGCGTGCAAGCCAAATTCGCGCCAAATCTTTGACGTATTTATCAGTGATTGGTTTGAGTTTCTAATCCATATTCATGACAAATTGTTGAACGTGCTTCAAACCAAACAGGTCGTGGATGTGTGAAGACGTGTCGTCCGGTGAGGACAAGTTTGGACTCTTGAACGAAGAAGATGCGTGGTGCTTTGAAGGATTGAAGGGCTCAAAGCTTGCAAAGATATATTCAAGCTTCTCTAGCCGAAGGTGAGCACTGCTTTCTAAACATTTCTTTAATTTTTGCCCAAAAAAACTAAATGAATTAATACGAAATGTCGCTGAAGTGCGGAACACGTGCGCTTTCTGCCGTTAGCTTAAAGCGTCGCCTCGACTCAAAAACAAAGAAGTTTCGTTTGAAATACTCCAAGGTCGGTGACTTTCAGGTAGAAATCTTTTGTCCAAATTGATGCTGTGAAGTTTTTGTAGAAAAAATACGTACAATTTAGAAATGCGCCTGAAACAAGCCTGCAAAATTAAGATTAATTCGAAAATGCACAGAAACGCTTACAAAGTATGAAAAATTTGCAACGTAGCCACGAGTATAAAATATTTGTATTTGTTAACGCCTAAATTTGAACCTTAGCTTACTGTGGTGAACGTTTCACAAAAGTTTAAAATATTTTGTTCGCTGTCAGAAACTTTACGTGGCCTGCTAAAAGTTGTTTGGAGCTAAACAATAGGCCCACACTAGAGTTAGCATAGCTTGTGAAACATTTTTATCATTTGAGCATTGACTTATCTTAAAATTACTGTTATCTTTTTCAGGAAGACTGACTTCACAAAGAAGGAAAAAAGTCAAGAGGACAAATTGGGATCACTGAATCAGGAAGAAATGCTAGAAAGATAAGAACGTTACCTTTAAAATTATTAAATAACTTTATAAGCAAAATGGTGGCTGAACAATAGTCTAGTTCGCTAGTTTGTACAGGATTTCCCAATTGGCTTTATTACATTGGTACATGTATTGATTGTCTGCAGCTAGTGGTGGAAAATAAAAACGCTAGGAACAAGGAAATAAGAGCAAAATACTCGCTTGATTGTCTGCATCAAATTGTGGAAATAAAAAAGACTAGGGATTGGCAATTTGGGGCAAAATACTCTTTAATTTGATTGTCAACATCGGGTGGTGGAAATTGAAACGCTAGGAATTAGGAAATTAGTGTAAAATATTTGTGTAAAAGTTGTTCAATCGCAGCCACCATTTTTTTAGACTTATACAAGAATGCAAACCTTGAGCGCTCGAGTTATTCGTCTCGGCTGTTAATTATTTGATCGTAGATTACCTCGGAAAAGGTACAATCGGGGTCGTTTGTGGTGAATGGGCGGTGTAATTTGACAGTTTATTTAATTTACGTTGGTTACAAAACAGGAGAGTAATTTCCATTGCGTAGCGTTAGTCCTCAAGGTTTGTAGTTCATGTATATCACGTTTTGGTTACAACTTTAGTTAATGTTGCACGGAGGTGAAATTTTTAAGGTGGCACTGTAAGACGAGCAAGAGTGCTTAGAATACTGAAAACAAGCAAAAACAAATACCTTATCCAGTTTTAATTGCAAGCATTTAGCCCACAAAATATTTTGAGATTAAAGTTAATAGATTAAAAAAACTAACAATTTGTTTGGTTTGTGAAGACTTAAACTGCACAAAATTACCGAAGTTTGCTCAAAATTGATTTTTCGTCTTTGCATTTTTCTACGTTTTAGACGAAACAAGACTTTTATAAAACACTTGATATGCACTGCCACCTTAATAAGATTCACACCTTTGTGCTCTTTCATCTGCCGCTTGACAAGAGAACACTGGCTTATTATCAATGACGGAAAAGTTCAAAACATGGGTGGTTAACTAGATAAAGAATATTTACTTTTCTTCGTAAATTATTTTAATCGGATGGCTGTAAAAAATTTTTTGGAACTTTGGCATGGTTTGGGTGGAGACGCACGGAGCATGCGTGTGCCTGTGTTCTTTTGTCATTTGCGAGCTTGGTATATGAAACCCTGATGCCTGGTTCAAAGGATTTTGAAATTCAATCGTGAAAACGTCTTGATTTACAGTTATACAGACCAAAAACTCAAATGGTGTCATTTAGGAAAAAAGCCGATAGTGTCGTTTGGAAAAATAAAACAGAAAAACAAACAACAAATGCACAGCAAATGCACCACTTGGCTTCAAACGCTGTACTGATAGATTTTGAAATATTTTGCCAAAAAAAACTTAATAATTGCCAGAATATAACTGTTAAAAAATCAAAAGAATACAAAACAATTGATGTATTTTGTACTGAATTATCCGAGAGTATTTTATAAAACCGTCAGCTATTCGAACGTTGTATTGCGTCATTTCACAATCTTCCAAAAATCTTAGATTTTAGTTGTCAAAATCATACAAAAAGAAAGGAACAGATTAATTTCCAACAGTGTCTAATTGTTTTGTATGTATTTCATAAGAAAACGAACCAAAACAAGAAAAAATTGGCCTTTGGTCTCTCAAAGAGCAACAGAAAAAACACCGGGATCGATTTTTTTATACTGTTGTCTTTAATTGTCTGGTTTTGTAAAATCAACATTTTCTCTCTTACTAACATTATATAGACTACAAAATTAAATGGCTTTTTTTCAAAAAAATTTTAATATTAGTTTTTAACGAAGTGAGTTTGCCAATTTTTTGAATAAAATTTTTATATTTTTTATTTTTTTTTGTTTTTTTTATTTTTTTTTTTTTTTTTTTTTTTCCCCCCTCCTTTATTTTTTTTTTTTTTTTTCTTTCTTTTTTTGTGGATTTTGGTCTGTATAGCAAGCATATCATTTTTGTTTTGACATTTTGTCCTTGTGAATTGATTAACAGAAGCTCGTGTTTGTTTTGGGAGTGAATTTGGAAAACGTCGTTGCTCCTTGGACCAGGCATTGGGTTTTATAATATTTAATTTTTGTAACGTAGAAAAGACCTTTTTCTGCCGACGTTCGATGTAACACAGGACTCGAAAGAAATGTTAGAAATAGAACTTAATTAGTTTGAGCCGATTTTTGAATAAGTGAAACTGAACTTGGCTAAAACGTTATTTCTTTTGAGCGAGATTTGGAAGAAAAAGAACATGGAGCCAAGCAATTGTCATATACCTGAGCCTTTACGGCAAAAAAGTTTTATTAGCCCATGTATCTGCTAAATTTTAAAAAAAAGAAATTATTTCATTATTAACAAAAAAACATGGAGTCAAATAATTGTCATATTCCTGAGCCTTTGTGGCAAAAAAAGTTTTATTGGCCCATGTATCTGCTAAAACGTAAAAAAAACAAGAAATTATTTCACTGTTAACAAAAAAACATGGAGCCAAACAATTGTCATATGCCTGAGCCTTTGTAGCAAAAAAACTTCAGCTTTACTGGCCCGGTCCGCCGCTTAAGCTTAAAAAGAATAGACGAGAAATCATTTTACAGTTAAAGAAATAAGGAAATAAAAAACGACATGAAAAACATTGAGCCAAGCAATTGTCATATCTGAGCCAAAAATACAGCTTTATTGCCCCATGTCATAGCTAAAACGTGAAAAGAAAAGTCAAAAAATCATTTTACGGGCGATTTTTGTGCGTCAAATTTATCCTGTGTTACACGCGAAAATCGACGGCTGAAAAAGGTCTTGTTTGAGCAACATGGCAAGTTGAAAAACATTTTGAAAAGTCTAAGGTAATTGGAAAAGTGAAAAACATATCGCGAGAACTTGGAAAAACACTAGCTGTGGCCACTTTGTCAGTTTATAAAGAGCTGACTATAGCTTGCCATGTTGCTCATCCTTAAAGTTATATGTTAACACCATCTCGTGCAAAAACATTGAAAGACTTAAACGTTTCGTAGACGGATAACTAGACTTCAAATTCTATTTGGCTTCGAAATGAACTGAAACCTTTTTCGTTTTTGAAATGTTTAGAACGAAACCACTGTTTATGATTTTTCTTAAATGTTTTTGCACGAGGTGTTGTTTACATGTTTTTTGGCGGAAAATTACAAGGGAAGCCATTTTGAATATTTTTTGTCGAAAAAGTTGCCAGGGGAAACGCTGTGCAAATTTTATCAAATTTTCCCGCCAAAAGACTTAGTATATATAGGGAAGATTTTCCTTCACACCTTTTTAATTACTTAAATGGAATTTCAATTAACTAATTAAGAAATAAAGAAAAATAAAAGAAATGAAAAGGCAAAAACACTTGTGTTTATTTATTGAGTTGTTTAATAAAGGTAATAAAGAAACACTTTAAGACAACTTTTGCATTTGTGTTTATTGACTTTAATAAGTTAGATAATATTACATCGAAGACAGTAGACGGCAAGTAAGTTCAATTTATAAATGACAAAAGTAAAAGCATTAAGACTAAATAAATATATTACGAAAATTATAAAAAAATTGGCGATGCGTATTTTGAGCGCCTGTATTTTTCTAAGTTTTGGGGGAAAATTTAAAGTTTTAAAAGATGTAATAAAAAAAAAATTTTTAAAAAAAATTGGCGCATGCGTATTTTAAGCGCCCGTATTTTTCTAAGTTTTTTGGCGGGAAAATTAAAAAATTTTAAACAGATGTTACCATGGAAGTGTTTTCGCAAAAAAATTAGCATAAGGTAACTTGAAAATTGCTTTTTTAATCAAAGTAGTAATTGAAAGACCTAAAAATTTGAATTCAGATTTTAAAAAATCTCTAACATGAAAAAAAAATCAGCTGGAAAATTTTAGCTGCGATTGTCCTAAGTAATCTTTAACCAACTTCTTGCAATCTGTAGCTAGACTATTAAACATTAAAAAAAGTTTTACAACAGAGGTCAACAACAAATTTACCAGGATTTACCAAAAGTAGTAAAATACTGGTTTCAAATTGTCTTAAAAATTTGAATAACCTAAACTTAGCGAGAAGATTTTAATTTGAAAATCAAACAAGACAATTTAGTAAGTTTGTTTCTGTCACTGCTGAAAAATTGTTTTGAAAACGTGAATCGTTTTAAAGGTTTTTGGAAAATCAAACGAGACAATTTTAGCTGCGATTCTCTCCGAATAATCTTGACTTAAATCCAACTTAGTTTTTCGGTTTTCTACCTCTACTGTAAACTTGTCTTTCTCTTGCTTGATTCTTTGTTCTTGATCCATGATTCTGTCGTGAAGAATTGAGGGGAATCGGCCGGCAATCTGCAAGAAAATAAATAAGATATATCAATAAATGAAAGCATACTGATACTAAGACTTCTTTTAATAAGGTTTACAGTGGCTTTTTAAAGATTAAAAGCTTTAAGCCTTTGGCTTTTTCGTACATAATATTAAAAGTTAACTCGGAGACGCAATATCAAAGACTTGTCACCTCCTAAGTTCGACACTATGAAATTTGCATTTTAGTTTTGCACGTGGAGACGAGAGTTTTGCAAAAGGATTTAGACAATCCTTGACAAATTTAAAATCCACTGCATAAGAATAAACTTTAAAAATTTCTCATATTTATCGTTATTTCGTAGTAATATGTGAATATCATTGTCTACTTTAATACCAAATGAATGAATTTCAATTTCGCGGATTTTGCCATTGTAACTGAAGATTTATGTTTTTCAAATGTCGTCAGAATGTTTTACAAGGTGGAAGTAGTGTTAACGATAAGGTATCGTATGTGTTATGTGTTTTATTTTTTATACAGCTAATTCGAGAAAGGTTGTCGGAAAAGCACAAAAGTGCACGCGACAAGACCAAACAGTCGTATGGGTGTTCACTAGAATTTTGTATATTGGCCTAGGGGAAATATACAAGTTTGTTTATTTGGATGTGAAGATGTTATTTTTCCTTTCAGGAGACCTCTTTCGGTAGCTTTAATTTTCTATCGCATGTCTTGAGTTTTGAAAATTCTTCTGAAATTCAGCGTGGCTAAAAGTACTTTGTTGCCACATGGCTGAAGAGAAAGAAAACGTGCAAATTCGCGTTTGTCATGTCGCCATCTTAGAGCGGTTTTCACTTGAGTGTCGAAAGTATTTTGCGTTTTTTTTTTTTCGTTCTCTCGCTTTTTTTTGTTTTAAAAATCTCGCCCCTTTTCTCGCCCAAAAAGGGGAAAAAAAAAAAAAGGCCCCCGCCTTCCCCCCTTTTTTTTTTTTTTTTTTTTTTTTTTTTTTTGTTTTTTTTTTTTTTTTTAACTCATATTAGGAGTATTCAGCACGTGCAGTTGCTCTCTACTTCTAGCTATACTACCTTTCGATCTTGTCGCGTGTACTTTTGTGCTTTTTTCCGACAACCTTTCTCGAAATAATTGTGTGCACACAGCGGTTAGTGTTATGCCTCTTTGGCTTTACTAGCTTGATGATGATGATGAGGAGGGAGGAGGATGACGACAACGAACTAACACTAACCTGTAGTTTGAGGAACACCATAATCCTGCTTTGTGTCTGTCCATGCCAATCAAGAGAGCTTTCTCGATCTCCAGCCGTATGACAATGAGTGATCAGTCTTTGTCTATGTCAAAAAAAGGAACGTGATGGTTAGATATGGCTGTCACAAAAAACTGCCTTCATCAATATCTAGTACCTCGATGATGTCAAAAATTTTCTTCCAGAAAGTTTGAAAACGAAAGGGCAATGGAAAAGCGTTGCAAGATAACCCAAATAAATCTCAGCTGTGAAGACAAAGGGGGAGAGATGGGGTGATATTTTTACTGGTCACTCCGTTCGTTTTGAAATCAGTAAAATTTCAACGGAAATCTACATAGTCAGAAATATTTTCTACTTTCAAGCTACTGATATTGGTAAATGATCGGTTTTAATGATCTCTTTTCCGAACAAAAAGTCTCTCTTCTAGCAAAACAACTCCTGTGAAGCCACAGTATTTTGAAGTGATTAAGTCGAGAATGTGTTGTTTATGGGTACAAAAAAGTAGTTGTTGTTGCTGCTAGGCCTGTCCCGATTGTGCTTGGAAACGTTTGAGAAACTTTTTGCGGGTCTAGCAACCTCGAGCAAGTTTTGACTTTCTGAGCAATTTTTGAGCACGAAAAAGTCAACGATTTTCATAGAAAATTTCAATTTATGCGAATATCTTGAATGTTTATCAACCTTTTAAACACATAACCTGTCACTTGACAACGTTTTTTTCGTTTCGCTAGACACCCTGGTTAGACTTGGAGTGGCTGGTAACTGTTTGCAATAATTTACAGACCTTATACTTAAATGGGTCAGTACTCAAACACTTTATCACCTACTACTAGTTGTACCTATCGGTAAGTGCCAACGACGAAATACTCATGTTTGTCAAAGAAAGATTTGAATGGTTTGATAGAACTAATTTGAAATGAACAAAATATGGTAATTGTATTTTAGGTAATATGCAAAAAAAGTCTATTTCTCTGGTGTTCATAAATGACACAGGCTTGATAGCCTGCGTAGCAGGCGCCGTAGTTTCCAGCGCGCGTATTCTCGCGATCGCGCACTCTTTTAAACACACTAAAAAACGTACACAGATGTCTGCTACGCAGGCTAGGGTTGAAGATTGATAACTCTGACAAATCTTAAATTCTGTTCAACGTTAAAATGTCAAAAATGTAGGCAATATTATCAATAAATGAGGTTTAATCACTTTTTTAAATACAACACGCGATGGTAAAATGTTTCCGTCCAAGGGATAGTTCATTCAACTCTTTAATGAAATCTCAAAATCAAAACTGCTAAGATGCTTTTTTAAAAATAGTTTTCAGTAATCAGAGACAGTAATGCACGGGTCAGATTTCAGTCTCGCATGCGAAGTGTCATGTTCAGTTACGAAATTTGAAAGAAAACAAAACTTGAACGGTCAAGGATTATTGGAGACAAAATTTTTATTCAAGTTAACATTACATTTCCGTTAGAAGCAAAAAACTTTTGACTTTCTTGTGTGTATGACATGCAGTATTTTAGTGAGCGTCGCTTTGTATTGATGTTATTCCTACGCGGAGCAAATGCGTGCCAAATAAAATATAAACGGTATTTGATTTGGAATAAATCATCGGTCAAACAATTACTATAAACACAATCAACACTAAAAGGAAGCATTTACCCGACTTCAGCTTTCTCATAAGTCAAGAAAACTTATTTGAAGTCAACAGTCCGCTTTTGATTTTTATGTCTCTCTTCGATCGTAAATCAAAGCGCTCCAAAGTCGAAAGATTATTTCATCGCTTAAGACCTTGATGTTCATTTTTTCGGCGGGAATATTCTGTAGGGTATTCCTCGATTTATAATTCCCTAAAGGTGTATTTATCGGTAAAGGGATGAATGACCACATTGAAAATTTAACAGCGAGCCGCGTGGACGCCATTTTGGTCATTTGCTCTCTAGCAAGGAGTGAGAGACTGGGAACCAGTTGGGAAGAACAATACAACCCAAATATGGGGTTTACTTACACCCAAATATGGTAAAAAAAAGTTCCTTACGCAGAACTTAAGATTTTCTCTACCTATACACTCATACGCACACGGCTCTATGATTCTGCCGCCTCGACAGCCTCGCCTCTTGGCTCGGCTGTCTCGTTGGCAATAACAGAAATGGTATGAAACAAATGCCCTATCTTTGGTCGACAAGTTGTGATCATTTTCTGGACATTATTGGTTACCAAAGCAACAATATAACCTGTTAAAAACACCCCTAGTTTTTGCTTTCAGTGCTAATAACTCGAAAATGAGTTCGGTGACCCCCATTTTGTATGTTGTTGAATTATGATCACCATGCCATGATACAACTTATGTCAAAGTTTAAAGAAATTCTGCAAGAGCGGTTCAGAGCCATCTTAATATTGAAAATTTAAAACGGTTATTGGCCACCTTAAGAGTATCCTTAAATTTCGCCCATATTGGCGAACAACTCTTCGACGCTAAGTTTCAAGCCATTTTTTGACTGATGTTATCAATTATAGTGAAGAACGAAAAATAAAGCTATTAATTAACATTTATTTTAAAATAACAAGAAATTTAGGTAGCAACTTTTGGATTTTTGGCAATTTTTTTAAACAATTTTTTGACATTCCAGTGAGCAACTTTCCAGCATTTTACGAGCACAATCGCAACAGGCCTAGTTGCTGCTGTTGTTCTGTTGGTTCACAAAGGTTGAAATAAAGTAAATGGTTTGAACCCAGGAGTATCAGTAGTTCGTATAGTGTGATGTCCGGGTGAGAGAGTCTGAGAAGAACTGTTGTTGGTGACTGACGTTCGACAACCGAGCGGAAGTCATCTTCAGAGTCAAGTGATGGGTTAAAATTTGACTCTGAAGATGACTTCCGCTCAGGGTCGAAACGTCAGTCACCAACAACAGTTCTTCTCAGAACTACTCTCACCCGGACGATCACACTATACGAACTAAAGGTTGAAATATCAACAAAATACTAACATTGACCTGCAGATATAAGGAACACCATTATCCTACTGTGTGTCTGTCCATGTCAATCATAAGAACTCCCCCAGCCATATGACAACTTGTGATCAGTTTTAACCTAATTACAAAACATAAGATGACGCTAAGAAAAAGCACACATAACAAGTGTTCAGCTAGTACAGGGGGGGTAACCTCCACAGTGATGCTAATAGTTTTTCCTCAGAAATTGTGGGAAGGAAAGGACAAAGTAACTCCCTCGCGTTGAATCCCTTGCCTTTTCCATGGACCAAGTTTTGATGAAAGTATCGACTTCAAAATTTGATACACTTCAATTACTTCATGAGGTAATCCCCTCTTTTACTCGCACCTTATGAAAAGTTACCCCAATCACCCCCACAATAAAAGTCCTTCGATCCCTCCATGAGAAAAAAGAAACCCTACCCTCCTCCGCCATCGGTGAATAAATTATAATGACCTCCTCCCCTCTCTCCCCACCGACACTACAACCGACAGTTAGGATCTAAAAACCTCGGTCGACGAGTACTTATACGGAATATTTCTCAAGAACAACTTTAAATATACAATTTGGTTATTTACCTCTAAAAGAGGCGCTTCCAAGGAAACAAATCTTCAACTTTTTCGATGTTCAAAGCGCACGTGTTCTCGGTCATCGTTTCAGGACAGGTTCTTGCAATCAAATGCCTCCACGCTCTCTTGTGCAAGCCTTGTACCAAACGCCATCTAACACTTCCATTTACGATGGAAAAGACTTTGATTTAGCTGGTTTCTTTGCGACAGAATAACTGTAGAACAACATTTAGGTCTTAGCGTCCATTCGCCATGCTCTTTAGGTGCGATAAAAATACGAATAATTAAATATTCATGTTCAATCTAGCCAACGACCAGAATCCTTCAGTCCTTTATTTTAAAATTCAAATTATTTAGCGATTGTAATAAATTCCCACTGGGAGCCCCCACTACCAAACGCCCCAGGTTGGGATAAGCAAGATATGGGAAGAGGCGAGCCCGGAGGCGGAAAGGTAAGCCATCGCTGCGGGGAGGAGGGTGGGGCGATGATCTGATGTCTGGCGTCCGTTTTTTAAACGAAGAGAGTGAAAAAACAGGACAAAACAGACCTATTTATACTGAACTAGCCAAAAATTATGCACAGTAGACTCCATAGAGTATATACAGAAGTAGGGAAGTAAACAAGTGATATCCCAAAGGAATTAGAGGCGTTTGTGCTTGAGGACTCCCAGTGAGAATAGTGTCAGGTTTAAAATTCCACCAGGAAATTTGACTGAACCACGACATTTTACCGCGGGCATTTTACGTTGTTTTGCAGAGGACGGCTAAGAAATTGTCCAAGGTTTAAAACGCACGTGCTTTTGTTTTTCTTATTAAATCTTTCGTATAGCGAAGCTCTCGTTGTCACCTTTGTTTGCGTAAAAACTCCATTTCTAAAAAAAAAATAAAACAAAGTTTTAATCGCAAGAGTATACTTTTTCTTTCTTTTTTCCCTTTATTTTAATGACGTTTTTGCTTGTCCTCTGTGGATCTACTACAAAAGAATTTGGTTTGCATTTGAGTGACGTCATGTAGGCACGTGACATTGACGTCAAATGTCGCACGACGCTAATCTTAGGCGGAGTAGCTTGTATGGCAGGCGAAAATAGCGTAGGGGAAGGAGTGCGAAAACGGGAAAGGGAAAAGAAAGGGTCAGAGACAAGGAACCCTGGAAACCTACATATTCAAAATGTAAATTTTCTTCTCCAACAGGAGATAGCCAGCAGTGCCACTAACAATCGATAAACCAATGCTAAGACTGTGACGCTGGCTAACAGAAGATGGTATAGGCGTGGTAGTGCGGGATGGAACCGTTTTTTTTTTGGAAGTTTATTTTTGCTTGCTTCTTTTGGTGCCATCTCCGAATAACATCTAAGACGGTAAACCTGGGATACACGGCCCTCCCCAGAAGGTGGTCTCTGCGATGATATGTTTTTGAATATTACAAAGGAGTTGTCCCGGCTTACTCAAACGACCAAATCTGTTTTGAACATTGTTCTCATCTGTCGTTGAAAATAGCAATGTTGCAAATAAAACGCATTTGATAACACTTATAAACAGCAAAATAATTTAACCGTGCCTTTATTTACAAACCTCTCGTTACCAACTATAGTAACACCATTCTCCATCGTAGGCTCATATAAATAAAGTTATAAATATATAGAGAAATAGAATTTCGCGTATAAACCCTCCAAAAATAGAACTTCATAAAATGTATGGTTTGCAACACAACCTGGCCTTGCAAACCCATCTTAATTCTAGTAATAGGTACTTCAAACCCTCCCAATTTTAGCATTGATTAAAATATAAGATACCCTGGGTGCCAGAGGGTTTTTTGCTTATTTTTTTTTGACGACAATGAGCGACTAAAAAAAACCCTCTGGCACCCAGGGTAAATCTAAGAAAATTCCTTGAAAATGTCAATTCTCCCAACTAGCGCCTGTAGGAAATATGCGTAGATTTGTAAGGAGAATTTGTATGCTGACATCAAGGATTCAAAGGGCTCAGTTAAGTAAGTTGTTGTATGTATTGAATAACCCTTCTTAAAACAAAGTTCTTTTGTGCTATCCGTCTTTCCCTCTCTCGTTTTCAATCGCTACGTTCCATTGAATTCTCGGTTCGTTGGTTCATTCTGAAACTCTACGATTAACTTTTTCCCGCTAGCCTCGCTAAACGAGCAGATCAGAGCTGTTTTCGAAGGATTTTTCGTCCCAGCTGGGTGGTCAAATGGTTCCAACATTATCACCTATCTTTTTAGATGACGTTGGATAAAACGTTGGGGTTAAATTGGTCAATACACGTTCTTGCTATACCAAACTGAACTATTTTAAAATTTATACAGAACCTCCTTCGCTCTCTTAAAGTTGACGAGTAATATACCCACTTTGTTCCTTCAAAAGAAGGATTTCGATTTTATCAATTCATATTGATAACAATAATAAAATCTATATAGTTCTAAGGCAGCTTTGTATAAGCAATTAACAACAGTAACAGTGAAATAAATATTATTTATTGTGAAAGAAGTAATTTACCTTTTAAAAAAGGTAAATTACTTCTTTCACAATTTCTGGAGAATAACCCTTGGATAATTTAGACTCCTTAACTTAAACATTTATTATAGGTTAATAACTTCTTCCACAATTTCTGGAGAATAACCCTTGGATAATTTAGACTCCTTAACTTAAACATTTTAAAATAAATTATAAAGCCTTCTAAAAATCAATTTCGGCCCTATCCCCCACACGGGGGGGGGGGGGGGGCAATGAACTTAGCTGTAAGCTAAAAATTCAATTCATATAATGTTCTAGCGCACTCCATATGTTGCCGGAACTTGAACCATTTTTATCGTGAATACATTTAATAAAATTAGTTAGAATTCTTCGGTGTTCATTTTGCTCACATTTCCTGTAAAAGAGAAATAAAAACAAAATAAATTTTTTACCAAACTCTATTTAGAACCCTGATTAGAAGTGGACAAACAGAGCAAGAAACAAGCAATCGCAATTTCCCTTTTTTCAAACAATTGCAAGTTCTTGAGGTTACAAGAAAGGAGATCTCAAAATAATACATTACTACAGTAGATTAGAGCCGTTTTCAATTGAATGTCGTAACACCAAAACCAAAGTAATCACTCTGGCCAATCACAAATGACACAGACATTCCAGTGAACCAATCAAAACTCGAAGCAAATACACGTAGCCGGCACGAAGCGTGGGAAAACGTGCGCAAGCGAGTCACGATTGGTTTTGGTTTGCTGGCTGCACGAGAAAGTGGTGCGAGAGTTTTGAACTAATCACTGAGCGTAGTAATGCAAAAACCAATGCAAACGCGAATTACTTTCAACACTCAAATGAAAACCGCTCTAACACCAAACAACAAACAGGAACAAAGATGTTGAAGTTTGGAGGCGAAAAACGGATTACGAGCTACGCTGGAGCTCTAAAAAAACTCGTATTTGTTGAGTCACTCACCTGCATCGCGCGTCCCTTGGTCTCATAAGGAAGAAGCAGAGTGGCAACTAAAGCCATCAGACTTAACGATATGTAAACACCAATAGACAAGTTCCACGACACTCGGAGTAACACCTGCAGTAATGAGAAGCGTAAAAACATCATCAAAACGGTTTTAGAATAAACTGTCGAAACCTATTGTATTTTGTGTGCACCAAGCCCTACGAGTCGACTAGATGACGTGTGCAGCGTATGCTAACCAATTGGAACAAGAGTAATTTAGTTTCAACCAATCACCGCGAGTTGGTGCAATAACGTGCGTTTTCCCGCGCTTTTCGTTGACTGCACTTTTTTTGCTTTGAGAAAATCTCAAAGTCAGTGGCGTATTCTATTTGGGAGCCGGGTAGCACTGCAAAGGCGTATTTTTTTTTTTTTTTTTTTTTTGGGGGGGGGGGGGGGGGGCATAAATCCGTGTGCAGACACCCCCTAAAAATAGGGGATAAGACCTTGCATTTCGTTCTAACAAGTTTTACATAAACTTCCTATAGTTCACCATATTGTCCAGCTTAGCAATGCAAAACGAAACAAAACATAATGTTGGAAAGTCACTGGACAATTGCTCTAGACTGTTTGTATCACGAGTGTTCTATTTAACAGCACCACTAACCTGAGCGATGTAAGGTGTTACCATTGCTCCAATGCGGGTCCAGGTATTACAACAACCAAAGCCTATTGATCGAATTACGGTGGGATACACCTACAGTTCAAAGAGATTAAACACAAACAATTAAGTTAAAAAGCACATGTATGTAAAGGGAAGTAACAACCTTTAAAGTCACTATAAGGTAAAACAAAACCCTAAGGACCGTGAAGTTTAACAAAGTCAAGACATCGGTTAAAGTCATTGCCCTGTATTACATTGCGCATCCTTTCTGCACAGAATTTTACGCGTAATTAGCGCGCGCATATAAACAAAATGGCGGCTTTTTTCTATGCGGTTAAGTCCGCGAGAGAAGTAAATTGTCGCTTTCTCGTAAACGAGTGTGGTGACCTATCAATTTTTTCTCATATTTTGGGTGTAGCGATCAAATTCTTTCTGTAAAATCGCTAAAAACGTGTACTTGCCAGTACTCGCATTGGAATTATATGGAATATACAAGGTGTACCCGCTCCTAAATGATTTATGGTGACCCCCCTTTGTTTATTTCAAAATTTAAGTTCCCTTCAAGTAATAAACCAGTAGGCGAAGTTTGGTTAAAAATCTATGTTCAATTCTATTTCAGGGTAATGACCTTACGAGACTGATGGACTAGCCTGTTCCAGGCATTCTTGCTAGAGGTCTAACACCCTTCATAAAACCGAGGGTAAATAAAGTCCAGTATATATAATATTTATATAATGTCATCCATGGGCTCACCTCTGGGGCATACACAAAAAAGCCCTGGAATACACCTAATGAAAGGCCACGCACTAAGAATATAAACACCATCATCAGAGTCCTGTTGAAATTGAAGATAAACAACCATTTAATAATTTTGAAATAGTTATTTCAAGAAATACCACTCACTATTCTGGTGCTCTTGAGTTCAAATATAACATTGTGCAATGATAATATCATGCTTATCATATCAGGACTTGAAAAATTGGATTCCAGCTTGCCTTTAGCAACACTTCTAGTCACCTTAAGGCAAGCGACAGCAACCACAACTCAGCCACTTGGCTTCAATGATCCCCAGGACCGGATTTTCAATTATCTTTACCTACTGTAAGATACTCTAGTGCAAAAGATTTAAACACTTTTTACCTTCCAGTACAAATATACAGCAATGAAAGACTTGCAGCTACTAACAAAAACTCCCCAGCTAGCGTTCTTTTTCTACCAAGTCTTTCCATAAAGAGCATTGTGAACAATATTCCTGAAAAGAAAATGGAATTAACTAACAGCAAAATAACGATGATGCCTGTTTACATAGTTCTAGTGAGATTGGAGAATTTATAAGTTACTTGCAAAACCTTACACATGTAGTAAAATGAAAGAACAAGTTTGAGTTTACTTGAACCCTATGAAGAATTATAGTTCACCACTAAATTTTATCCGATTCTGATTGGTTTAAATTGAACACGTGACGCGATAGTGCCCGTCCGCCAGAGGGCACTATCAGCCCATAGTGCCCTCCCGTGAAAAATGCCCGGATCGATAGTGCCCGCCCGTGACTGTTTTTTGTAAACAAGCTGCCTGTAAACAAAAAAACCCAACCAAATTCACTGCATTTAGTGGGTTTCTCGTCTGGTTTTGTTTCGTTTGTTAAATTTCGGCTTTCAATTGAGTTTTTTATCCTCAAAAGTAAAAATAATTCACGATGCTTGTTTTTGTATGTGCGCGCGGAAGAAAATTTAGTGGTGAACAATAAAGACAATAGAGTGTTTCTGTCTCGGAACTATCGGTCTGATAGTTGCCCCTTGGAAATTTGATGTTCTTAAAACTAGCATATTTGCCCTCGAAGCTTTACTTCTCGGGCAAATATTTGTTTTAAGAACATCAAATTTCCAAGGGGCAACTATCAGCCGATAGTTCCTCTACAGAAACACTCTATTGTTAAACTAATTCTGCTTGCAGTTTTCTGTTGCTAATCCTCATTTGGTAAACCTGGTTTTAATAAAACATAACATGTTTTGCTGGTATGAATGTGTTACAAGACATTTTCACAACTTTCCAACAAAATCAAGCTTAATAAAGGTGGGATGATAAAATGCTTATTGACTGCAAGTTAGGTTGGGTCAGATCGCAAAATAGTTAGCTCTTGGTCATTGCGCATGGACCCCGCTGTTGTCAAGCTAAATATTTTGCTGTCCACCCACTCAACAACAAAATTGAATGATTAAAATAATAAGAATTGTCCACTAAGCAATACTGTCTTGTTCAACCAACAAATTCTCAGAACAAACAAAACATAATGTGTGGAAATCAGTCAAGAGAATTAATTTATACTGGGGGAAACTCACCAGGGAACTCAGCAACTGTTGTCCACAACAGGCTGATGTAGTCGTTAACAGTTAACAGTTTGCAGCCACATTCAGGAGATTCTATGGATAAGCTCTCTAACACAAAAATTAAAACATTAGGTACCGGTAAGTGTACAAATTATTTATCAACCAAAAAACATCAAAGTTACATATGCCAAATGGCAGAAGAGGTGTCCGAAAAAGTGGGAGGGGTATAAATGCCATTTCCCGGGCCTTGCTTGCACTTCCCAGTCCCAGTGACCCCATTCCTCCACCCCACAAAAACGAATAGACAATCCCAGTTCCTGATAGTTTTTACCCATTCGGGCCCCTCAAAGAAGTTAACAAGACAGCCTTATTCTTGTGCCGTACATGCACTTTTGGCTATTCCATTATCCCTTTTCATAGTACCAATTGCAACCTAAAGTGCATGTTCACAGAAAGTACAGTGTATCTGCTTAGAGGAGCATCATAAATTAAAGCCATAAATGTTGTCCCCCTACCCCCCACCAAAAAAAGCTGTTTAGACCAGTACCTGTATCACACGAACTGCCTCCTGAGCGCACTTGCTGAAAAACTTGAGTTGTCATCAAAACAACACCATAGTACAAAAATCCAACAGTGAAACTATCAAAAAAACATAAGCCCAAGTGACAACCAAACCAGAAAACAAATCCTAATGTAATGTATCTACCATAAGAGAGAGTATATACTATATATAAGGCTAAAAAGAGTTAAAAATGGTAAAATTAAAATGATAAAACCAAAAACCGAAAACGTTTGGTTTTATCATTTTAATTTTACCATTTTTAACTTTTTTTAGCCTTATATATAGAATATATTTTATAAAGGGAACATTATGGACATAAGAGAGAGTGTTTCATCACATTTCCAAACAAAGAGAAGAGAGTAAGAAAATAAACACACTGTTTTCATAAGTTTAGGAGGCATGGGGATGTTTTCATATTAATATAAGATGCATCCCACTTGTCCCATATGAGTCTTTATCCTTTTGGGACAGTTGAAATTGTGGAAATTTTTTGGTGCTGTTCTAAACAATTTAATTTATTTGCTCAAAAGGGAAGTACAACCAAAACTGACCAAAGTTATGTTTTTATTCTGTGTAATAAGACTAGAACTATTTGTAATATCATTATTGCAAATGTATATCAAATAAAGCTCAACTCACAAAATTAGCCAGAGAAGCAGGGTTGTTAATCTGTACTCCTTATTAAAAAGAATTTGGATGTTTCCTTGTTGGGCACCCTGAAAATAAAAATTTTGAATTAACATTCAGTTCAACGTTGTCTGTAAGATCTAATAAAATTTAAAATAACATGACCTTTAAGCACCCTTAACGCACATTTAGCACTTGCATTCTTTTATAACAAAATAATGAAGTGGAACTCCTATTTAACGGCCACCCATTAAGTGGCCATCCCCTATTACAGTTATTAAAGTCCAGAAACTGTTGTCAGTACAGAAAAAACCTTTTAAATGGCCACTCTTGTTAAGCTGCTGCTGCCACCTATTAGCCATCCTGATGAGCGTTCATCTATTGCTTTTGCCACTATTTAGTGGCCAGCAAGAACATATTAATATACAATTTTTGGCTTTGTTTTCAACAGCGTCGGACAGACAAGAGTCTAAAAAAGAAAGTGAAGGCTTGAATAAAAACATTCAACACAGGATTATTGTCATCTTATGTGATTCGGTGATTTTCACGCTATCTTGTATTGAAAGAACGTGACCTTTTTAAAAGGCCTTGTGCTGATTTCTAACAAACCCCTATTAAATGGCCAACCTCTTTTAGGCGACCAATCGCCATTTTCCCATGGGTGGCCACTTAATAGAGGTTCTAATGTAATTTAAAAACTTTGTAAATTCTTGCATTTCTAACAGCACCTACCTCTGTCTCAATTCTAAGAGTTCCTGGTGGCAGTTTAGAGCCATTAATTTTTGCCATACGCTGCAATACTTCCAAGCCCTTCTCCTTTTCACCTGCAGCAATCAGATACCGAGGAGATTCCGGCAACCACTAATTAAAAGAAAAGCACAAAAATCCAGTTAATTAGTTACAACTTGCTCATGGCTCCTATGGGCAATTATGTGTGGTTCCAGAAATGTCCAAACTCCCCCAACAAAAGGAATGGGAAATTCCTGGGGGTGGGAGGGGTCTCAAAGGATAAAAGCTTATGTGTGAAGCTTAAATGGAATTTCCAGGGGGGTGGGGGTATAAGGAAAAATCCCTTCCATTTTGGGGGGGGGGGTATGGAAAATTTATGAAACCAAAAAATTGTTTAAAGCTACATAATGATTAAATGTCTCAGCTAACCATCTTGAAAAGGGGAGGGCATTAACAAAAACTTAATTTGTCAAACTTCTTGATATCAAAGGGATAGGAAACATGGAGGTTCCCCTGTCACAGAAGTAAAGAGTTTGTATAAATTGTGGTCTCTTTTTTGACCAAATGAGCTGTATGTAGTAGGGAGGTGTCAGTATTATAGAGGTTTCTGTAAGAAGAGGTCCAACTGTAGAGCTGTTATGGCAGTAGAAAAAAATATTTTGTTCTAAACTTTTTTTAGGTTGGGAAATTGGTCATAAGCATTCATTCCCTTTCCAAACATTGTGAAAGATTGGGACATTGCAGGTAATCAGTCTGTAGGTTCGAAGGTTCTGCCAATCTTGCTTGTCAGCCACTGACCAGTTAGCTCAGTTGGTAGAGCACCGGACTGTTGTGCGGGAGGTCTCGGTTTTGGCTCCCAGACTTGTCCAACACTCAGGGTCTTAACACTCAGGGTCTGCCTTTGCAATGACATCTGCAAATGGTTAGATGTTCTAGTCTTTTAATTTTTGGATAAGGACAATAAACTGAAAACCCTGTCTTCTGCATCTTCAGTGTTATATGGTCAGCAGGGGACATTAACGAACCCACACACTTGTTGCAAAGAGTAGGGCACTGAGTTCTGATCTTGAGTTCTGAAACATTAATTCTAGACTTTTATTTAGGAAAGCGTTGGACGGTTTTTACTTGTAATATTTTATTGTAGTTTTTTAAGGTTTTTAACTTAGTGCATGATCCGCTTTTTCACAATTTTCATTGTATATTATATATTTAGTAATTTTAGTAATTTTTAATTTTTAATCAGCAGGACCCCATTGATAACAGTACGCATGTACTGAAGGGCTATCCTGGATAAACATTTGATTATTATTATTATTATTATTATTTTCACAGGTTGGTGCTTCACATAGGGTTAACCTCATTGTGCCTTTTCCCCTTGAACAGAAAAATTGCTACGACTATGAATATGACTTGTCCAGAATTGTACTAAAGGACTGCACTTACCCTACATAAAAGGATAAATATAATAACAGGAACTGTTGCAATTGCTAGCAACCACCTCCAACCGAGTGTCGGCATTACAAGAAGTGAAACAATGACCATAAATGTTGATCCAAGTGCCCAGAAAAACTGAAAAAATAAATAAAATGATACCACTGATTAGTTACAATTTTGAACTTTATGTCAAGAACTGGCTAGAATAGACTAGTACAGTGTAACCTGGGGCAGCACTCATACAGTGGATTCACGTTGAGCATTTAACGGTCTCAGTTTTTTCGTGTTCATTGTCACGGTTGATTGATTGCATTGCAAAGCGAAAACACATATGTTGCTAGGCACGGAAGACAATGTTCTGTCTTGGAAAAAGCACATTGTCACTGGTCCAGAGACTATTAATAACTAGAAGAGGTAGCTGTGTCTTGAATCTTATTATGGTGATTGAAGATAAGATCCAAGACACAAATATCTCCTCTTGTAAACTGGACGAGTGACAAGGTAGCCAACTTGTCAACAAATAGTAAAATTTAGATTTGGTTACTAGGTTTAGGATTCCTACTAGCCACCTTGACTAGTGAAAAACTTAGAACACTTAACAGTTCTTGATTCAATGTATCTGACTAAGTAGTAAAAATTACTTTTAATTGCTTGTAAAATTTGACTTGTCACTTAAGTGAATAGAACAGTAATTTAAAACATTAGTCTCGAGTCTTGCCATGTCTTTGGAATTCCAGTCAAGAGAACCATCTCTTGCCTTTGTAATTTCAAATACCACAAGTGGTTTAGGTTTGGATAATTTCTGGAATAATTTGTCTATTCAATGAAGGAAAGCAACACTTACAGCAAGACACAAGATGATGTATGACCTCACATTGATGGGAAGAAATTCAATCAGGAGAGTGTACCTAGATAGATACAGAATACATGTTTGATTAATTAAAACATTCTAATATATAATTCTACCTTTTATATATCTTACAATAACTGAGAGAATTCTCAGTAAATGGTTGGAACCCAGGAGCATCAATAGTTTGTATAATTTTATTGCGATCATCCAGGTGAGAGAGTAAGGTTAAGTCTGCGTCGAGCCTAGTGGCCCATCAGGCCGGATGGATCGATCTAATCCAGGTTTCCGTAGCATGAAGTGAGTAGGAGTACCGTATTTTCTCGATTTAACGCCGGGCCCCGAATAAACGCCGGGTCTCCAAGGTAGAGTGGTAAGTAAGCCTTTCAGGTATTTATTCGAGGTGTAATATGCTTAAGGTATGATGGCAAGATACATTCATGTAACAAATAATTATGAAAAACCCTTGTTTTAAAAACATTTTGCTCGAATAAACTGCACCATTCAAATAAACGCCGGATCTATGGTGCCTAGTTTGAAATAAACGCCAGGGCGTTTAATTGAGAAAATACGTCTACTCTCCCCTGGATGGGATGCTAGTTTATCACAGAATTATCACCCCCCCCCCCCAGTAATAAATTTGCTGGTACCCAATATATACACCTGGGTGGAAAGAGGCACTAAGAGAGTCAAGTGTCTTGCCCAAGAACACAATGCAGTGCCCCAGCCAGCAGTGCTCGAACCCGGGATATCCGCTCCGGAGTCTGGTGCACTAACCCCTAAGCCACTGTGCCTCCAAAAAAAAGGTGAGAGAACAGTTCTGAAAAGAACTGTTGTTGGTGACCGACATGTCCACAACCAGAGCAGTTATTTGTAATATTGGCTGGTGTAATTAACGAGTCTTACATCCATCATGGCTAAACTGATCAATCAGCCAGGATCCTGTAAACCGTGGATCAAGCCATTTTCAGAATCTTGATGATGTTACTTCAAAATTACCTTCAGTTATTATCATCCATTTGATTTTTTTTAAAGCAAAAGGTGAGGGGTGGGGGGGGAGTAGGGTTTGAGGGGGAGTCAAGTCAAGGCACTTACATAGTTGGTATACCACCAATTCCAAATCCAACCAAGCATCGTAAGGCGATAATCCAGAAGTAATGAGGCGAAAATGAACTAATGAGACCAAAATAACCAAGCCAGCTGGCACTTATAATAATCATCTGTGAATCAAAATCAAACATGAGTAACTATTAAATTCTATTACCAATTCCTTTAATAATATATCTCAACAACAACACGTTTGTAGCAATATTTGAACCAGAAATTACATAATTTTGAGTGCAATTTCTGGTCTTTGAAAACTGTAAAGTTCACTTCAAATTTGCAAGAGAAAAATCATGTGATTACCTGAACTCACTTATAATATACAAGTGACAATTTTCTTGTGCATTATTTGACAGGTTTTACAACTTTATTGGCTAAACATTAGACAAGCTAATTCGTGAATAAATATGGTTTAAAAATATGTTTTGGCACTCATAATTCCTTTTTTTTTCACAGGTGTATAAAAAATCAGTACTTAGGGACAGACGATTATTTTCCTGAAGGGGGGATATGAAAAAATAATATATAAAAAAAAAAACATTTTGCAGGGCATTAAAAGCCAAAATAAATTGCTTGCAAACAGGATTTACCGGTATAATATAAAAAAGAGGTCAGACACGTGAAAAAAAAAAACACTTTCAAAACTAAAATTTAAATAAAAAGCAATCCATGTAGTTGTTTGTAGACAGGGTACAGGGCACCATTTAAATCAACAATACAATTTGTTGGTTGCCACCATAAAATAATGTTTGATGGCAGCAAAAAAGCAAACCTCCTTTGTGTGTAAGAACATGGTAAAAAGATGGGAGAAAATTGTTTGCAGAAAGGTGTTGTTGGAAAATCAAATGTTTGCAAAGGTGCATAAGTTAAAAAAAAAAAAATTGCACAGGAAAAATTTTTCATACCCCCTCCAGGAAAAATTATTAATAATGGTTTGTCCCCTAAAACTTGACAAAATACTGGAGGATTGGCTGCACTGTTAGTGTTTGAGTAAAGCAAGCCCAAGGGAAACAATTTATGGTTTTGGGTATTACAGCAAGGCGCCCAAAAGTGTGACCACTTTTAACTTATTCACATTCTTTCGTGCAAATTTAATCCAATCAGAAGTCAACTGCAAGCTATCCATGGCTATTGATTGGATTAAATCTGCACGAAAGAATGTGAATAAATTAAAAGTGGTCACACTTTTGGGCGCCTTGCTGTAAATCAGAAGGTTTGAGAAACCAAGTGTTCAAGAAATCAGGATTCCATTGGTACAGTGTATAACATATTTTACAACTTCACTAAAATGCCAACTTCAACTTACACTTTTCCGGCCTAAATTGTCAGAGAGCCATCCCCAAAAAGGACAGCCTACTGCCATCCCAAGAAAGACAATCTGTTGTCACAAGAAAAACAAGTGTAAGTTATCATATTATACAAAATCAACTTTCTATGAAATTAACAAGGTCCTCTTAGGTGGCTAGGGAGTGGGGGAGGAGGGGGGGGGTGGTAATGCACTTTCCACATATCAACACAAGCTTTGATGTTTGTCGCCATTTCATCAGTTTCCAAGTACCTATTACAACGCCGTCACTCCTCGGATTTTATCCAAACAGGGCCTCAATAACACAAATTATGTAAAAAAAATTGCATCAGGGAGTGTTAGTTTCTGCGTCTTTAATTAAGTGGCACATCAATTTATGCACAGTTGATTTTCATTATTTGATTTTAAATTATGGATTCTACCATTTGAAACATAACTTTCTAGTAAGAATCCATTTAAAGAGCATCATTTTGTTAGGTTGGAGATCTTCTAGCACTGCAAAGGTGATCGAGAGTTCTCAAGATAGTGGGTATCAGATTTATCTGGAGGCATGACATTGTTGTTCCAGGGGTGTAGCCTAAGTTAACTCATAAACAAGCTTGCCCAATCAGCTTTTCTGGCCTTTGCATCACAAAATTATCCTGGCAAGCCTTTGTTTTCTAGTGAAATTTCAGCTGGTGGCTCTTAGCTACATCCCTGTTATGTGTTTATAATTATTATACTGTCTTGGTCATTTATAAGGTAGAAATTTTAAAAAAATATATTGACCCAAGTCAAGTGGCTGGAAAGTGTAACAAAAAAATGTAGAGTAACCAAAGGCAAATACATGGTACATGCATTAACTGCTTGGTATCCTCTGTCAAAAGAGAGCACTTACTGTCGTAATGAAGGCCTCTTCCCATGATGACAAATGCCACAAACAATGAATTGTTGGTGCCAAAACAGAAAGTAACAACAGCTCCAAGGAATCACACATCTGAAAGAGTAATAACATAGGGAAATGTCATTTTCCATTGGCTGATCAACAAATAAGGCAGAAAGCGTTTTCTCAAACATGGCTAGGATCTTGCGTGTAAGTGGGGAGGGAAGTGGAGGGGTTGATATAACTTGGTGCAGTTTCAGTAATCATGCCGCTAGTCATTCTGCATACTAGAAGGGTGTTTTCCCACTCTGATAAAGTTGTTTGTGAGCAGTTTGAGGAAATTCTTTCTAATACTGTTCAAAGTACATTTTTTAAACAATGTACCATGTTACTGTTGTTGCGGTCTGTTTCCAAAATTGGCATCAAAATTTGTGGGTGTTTTGTCATATCTAAGGTCGCAGCAGAAGCACTGGCTTAGCTACTGACAGCCTTGTCTGATATAAAATATCTCTCTTATCTTAGTTCCTTGCCCCCGGGTGGGGGATAGGGCCGGATAACTGACAAAAAGTAACACGGAAGAAATTGCTGCTAAATTTTTGGCAATATGTACAGTCTAATCATAATATGGTACTAGTACCATATTATGATTAGATTATAGGTATTAGTTAATACCTATACAGCTTAAAACCCCCACTTACATTAACAAAGCCAGCCATTAAAATGAGTAGGATCTGGAATTTTCCCATCCCAATCGCTTCAACTGCTTCAGACAATGTGAAGGTTTCTTCTTCATTTTCTGAAATACAAAAATGCAAAAAACTTAACTTTATTTACCTATATTTGTGACATTTAAGGCAGAGGTAGTAACAAACTTGATATTTATTGTCCAATATGTTGGCAATGGTTGAAAGATCACTTTTTAAAATCGATCAAGACAAATTCACAAATGTTAATTAAAAGTAACAAATTAAATAAAAAAAATATACAAAATGGCATATAATGTCTAGAATTCAAACTTGGATATTTTAACTATATTCTCTCGTTCTGGAGTCTACACACAAACCATAAGGTTACTACATCTCCCAGCCACTTAAAATACAGCACCGGTTAAATTTATACACATTATTTTCACAGTAGAAACAAGTTATAAAAACATATGACTGGATGCTCTCCCAGCATTTTATTTCAAAGAATGTTAAGTGGCGATGTCCTTTAAAGCGGACCACCGCATTTTGGTTCGGAAGAAAGTTTTCCTTCAAACTTTACCCAGTGAACTATCTTGGTTTATAAGTAAATGCAACGGCATTAGTTTTTTGAAATACTTTAAAATGTTTTTTTCAGAGCCTATAACAGCCAAGGCGACTAAAAGGCTAAATTTTGATGGTCGCTACAACGAAAAACTGCACAAGTTGACGAGCTCGGCACACAAAAACCGCCGACCGCAACAGAAAACTATTATAATCCCACGAAAGGTGGTCCTTAAAGGGTTTTGAAATCATGTTTGTTTTAATTTTTTTTAAATTTTCAGGTTTGGAAAAATTTATGTCTCAACATCCGTCAGATCGCTTTTTATAAACATGCCAATATACCCTGACTTTGCTGGCCTTTAATTTCCAAGTCCAGACCAGACCATTCTAAATTACACCTGAATTCTACTAAATGGATGCCAGGGAGCACAGAAATCTAAAAATACCTTGCACTTCTTACCTTCTTTCGTCACAGCGACTTCCAACTTTTCGTGTTTTAAGATAATTTTTCACACACATTATGCAAATGAGGTTGTAAACCCAACTACCGTTGTTTTTAACAAAAACGGTTAAATTGCAAAATTTCGACATTGTAGGTGAAAAATACAAGGCGTTTTATAGAAAGAAAACTTGCAAATGATAGGAGTGGTTAAAATTGACGAATTAAGTTGTCTTTAACTTTGCATGCTTTCAAGACAAATGTCACAATTGATTTGCAAAATGTGTTGTCTGCTGAACTTTGACCGATGTTTTCAAACAAACCGTTCTAACTTTTTGGAACTTGCTGTTTTTCATTTTAAAAGGGAAGAACAAATAAGTTCTTACTTAATCTGAAAGCGTTCAAGGTGTAATATTTGAAAATTCCTTCAGTTTTAACTGGTCTAACAAGTTGGAGTGATGTAACTCTTGAAATAAACAATTTTTGACCTTGTATTTTAGTTGACATGTTTTGCTGCCACTTTATAAAGTTGCAGTTTTAGTTAGTTAATCTGCTAATCAAAGTCACTTTCATAAACTTGTTTTGCATAAAGCAGCAATCATTTTTCCTAGCCAGAATTCCCGCGGTCTCTATGGTCACTTTCTTCCTTAAGCTTCCTTAGCGCTTTACAACTTTATTTGCGTGACTTTTCGTGTTTCATGCAAACAAGATTTGTGTCGGCAAAACCCGACGGTTCGTACCGTCAAAATTCTATTGCCACAATTCACGTTACCAGCTGTAAGGATGCCCAAAGACATTTGAAATTGTCATTCAGTAACTAGTTTTATTCATAGTTTAGTGTATAGTGTTGTATAATGGCACGAATTTTTAAATAAATGTTAGAGACAGTTCTCGGGTAAGTATTGTCACTGTGATAATGTAATTAGTTTGAGCCAAAGTTTTGTAATTGGCTCCAAAATAAAATTTCAAAACAAGATGTCGAGCTTTTTGTCGCAAACGGGAAAGTGTGGCGATTCAAGAGGCGTTTCAGGTCTTTTCTGCTTGCTTCAGTGCGATGAATCGATAGACAGCCACCTCGCTTCTATACATTTATCGCGAGAGGACATCACAGAATGGCAAATTATCTTGGCCAGAGCTGGCTTTTTCGATTTAGAGGTCGCGAAAATGACCGTGTGCGCCAAGCATAGGCACACATTTGGAAAGTTCTGGCGCCCAAGAACAGCTTGCCTATATCCATCGCACCAAGGACGTCCACGAAGAAACCAGTAGGGGGCAAAGAGCCGAAGGCTATTCAGAAGATGTACGGTGTTTTCGTTCAAGTCGGATCCGGTGCGTAGAGAATTACCATACAGTGCCGTAGCAAGGGGAGGGCCCGGGGGCCCGTGCCCCCCCCCCCCCCCAGTTTTTTCCCAAAAAGTAAAACAAACCTGTATAAAATGTTGAAAATACAGTTTTATCTCCCGAGAGGTTTGAAACAATAAACATTTGTACTTCTTTTCATTTTTTTAACGTATGTAGGCTGATGCACAACAATATTAAACAGCCAAAAACTAAAACAAACCAGAAATCGTGACAACAATGTGAAAAAAATGTCTCAAAAATGTCAAAATGTCTCAAAAATGTCTCAAATTCGCAATATGAGTAAATCACAGATAGCTTTTGGAGAGCGCTGGAAATAGCATTGCCAAGCCTCTAGATTTCAAAATTTTCTGGGAGGGCATGCCCCCCACACCCCCCTAGCGGCTCGTGCCTCCGGCGCTCGCGTGCCCCCCCCCCCCACTTATCTACCCTTGCTACGGCACTGCCATACACTGAGTTTCTTTTACATAAAATAGATTATAAAAATATTTTCCTTTTGCTTGAGTAGTTCATGCCGGTTCAATATTTTACTTAAGCTGCTCTTTCTAACATTTGTTGAGGAGGGAGAGTTATTTGCGCCCCGGCGCTAAATTCTTCTCAAGCCTTTGTCGGTACTTCCAGGTTACGCGGTTGGTTCAAATTCTATAACTGCGCACTAAGACGTCATTGTTAGATAGCTTGTTTTGAATGCTGTTCAGACAAATACATGTAAAATAAATTATTTGAGAATTACGAAGTTAATAAGGGAAGGTTTTTTTTATAACTGTTGAAACCCCTCCGGCCCTTTCTTAGGTTTTTTTTGCCTTTGCAATTAGGGGTGGAGCATAAGATGATTTATGGGGGAGGGTGTAAATCCCAAAAGAAGGCAAAGACCCCAAAAAATATCTAGCTTGCACCAAAAAATATCTTGTTAGGCTGTAAGAAAATAAAAAAAATCGAGCATCTAAAATCCATGCCCCCTCCTCCATCCCCCCGCCCTATAAAAAATCTAACAGTCCTTAGGCTATCAGCCTTGACTAATCAGACTATTCGGTTCCCATTGTCCCTTATCTCTACTAAGTGTACTTAGTACTTAGTATTTCTACTTAGGGCCTGTTTACAAGCAGGTAGGGTAACCCTAGTGCTAGAGTTTCCCAGGCAGGAGGGTTACCCTAGCGTTCCCACATTTCATCTGTCTTTTTTTCATCGACGTGTTTACAAGGCAGCTAGGGTTACCCTAGCACTAGGGTAACCCTAGCAGAGCGCTAAGGTTACCCTAGCGCCTTGTAAACGCTCTGCTAGGGATAACTCACCTACCCGGGACAACTTTATTTTGGCTCCAAGAAGCTAAATTTGTTTAAAAATACCGAAAAGCCATAAGGTGCGCTTGTTCGAAATATTTAAACTTGAACCTCCTTTTAAATACCTAAATAACCGATATCCCTTCGCTTTCATTTACCTAAACTTGTGAGATTCCTACTCTTATACAGTGCTTCAAGCTCAAGTTTTTCAGAAGTCGCCCTTTGGCGACTTTCTTTTGTAAAATGGTCGCCACTAGAAAAATTTTGGTCGCCCAAAGCAAAAACGTTTTAGAAGAAGACACTTCATGTCGCTTTACATAGAGTAATACTGCTGACCACGATGAGCCGAATAGAAATCGTTCGGAGAACGTTTCGACGCGGTAATTTTCGCTTGCATTCCAAAGTTTTTTTGTTGATCTGTTCTAATTAGAACAGATAGTAGATAAATGATAAGAGAAACAGGTAAGGAAGATAAACATGCAAAACAAGTTAATTCTCGTGCAGTACAGTGAAATAATAGAAACATAAATGTGGTGATCAAATTAATGGCGGCTCCACGATCAAAGACATCAAACAGCAGTCCAAGCCAAACGGATAAGCAAGATGCACGACTGAAATAGTTGTAATGGAAAATTTTGTGGTGAAATTGCTTAGTAATTATACTGCAAAAACAAATGATGCCTAGCCAGCCCTTTACACTGCACTGGTCGCCAAATTGGCGACCTGTTTGAAAATTTAGTCGCCAAATGTTCTTTTCACTCGCCATGGCGACCAAAATGGTCGCAGCTTGAAGCGCTGTTATATACCTAAAGCATGAAAAAGGTACCCCTTTCGGACGGAGCCTCCCCGTTTAGGCCATTATTGGGGTAACCCCTCCCCCCTGAGGGGGGGGGGGGGTCAGAGACGTTTCTGGTTATAATCTTAGAGGTAGTTGTGCAAACTGAAATTTGTTTAAGGCGTGGTAGCACATCTAAAAATGAAAACTGAATGGATATGCAAAAAAGTCGAAAGAAACTAGACGAAGAACCAGGCGATTAGTTTTGAACAGATTAGTTATAATTGTTTGGCCGTGTCACGCTAGTTTCCGTTTTGACCGATTGATCTAAATTTGAGTCAAGAAAACAGACAAGTGCTTTTTTGAGTAGAGATTTTCTATGAAAAGTATTTAATTTGCAATGAGAAATAGTTTTTTTTTTCTTTTCTTGGAAAAGAATGACATAATCTCAAGGTGTAGTAAATTGTACCGTGTAGTAGCAACAGGTATCAGACACGTTCTTGTTATAAGCTTAGAGGTAGTTGTGCAAACTGAAATTTGTATAAGGTGATATAGCACATCTAAACATGAAAATCAAATGGATAAGCAAAAAAGTCGAACGAACCTAGATAAAGAACCACGCGATTAGTTCTGAACAGATTAGGTATAAATTACTGGCCGTGTCACGTCAGTTTCCGTTTTGTCACGGTAAAAGTCGCCCCAGTGATCTATAAAGTTTGAGTCCAGGAAACAGACTTGAAAGTATTTTTTTTCAGTAGAGTATTTCTATGAAAAGTATTTCATTTGCAATGAGGCAGTGTTTTTCTTTCCTTTTACGGAGGAGAATATATCTCGAGCAGTGGGATGATAATTAAACGTCGATATCCACGGGTTTGTGAGTATAAGATATATGTAAATAAAATTAAGTTCGCACGAGCGAGCTTTTGTGTTAAAATAACTTACTGATACACAGAGTAATACTAAAATTTACTGATATCTGTGTATGCAGCAAAGAAGTTAAAAACGAAATCCATTAGGAAGAAAGGCAATTAGGGCCACTCAGCTACGGTAACAGAATAAATTATTTTTTTTAACTTCGTACATTGATGTCAGTAATTAAATTAAAATGTCACGAATCCTAGATTTCAATGTGTGGTGGCTAAAATTGAACTTATTACATACTGAGAAAATGTTCAGATTCCAAAAGTAACAAAACTGTTAACTCAACAATAGAAATCAGCAAAACCTAAGAGTACACGATCCAACTAGTAAGTTTACCTGACCAAGTTTAGCAGCCAGCGAAACTGCATAATTAATTCGTAACAAATTCAAAGTTCCAGGACGAATAATTCGCCGTTTTTAACCGCTTAAAACGTTTGCAAGTGATCGTTCTGTGAAATGACTTGAATTTTTGACTTGCAATGCTGTAAGTCAACGATTAAACCGTTTTTGTTAAAAACAACCGTTGCTCGGTTTACAGCCTCATTTGCATAATGTGTGTAAAAAATTATCTTAAAACACGAAAAGTTGGAAGTCGCTGTGACGAAAGAAGGTAAGAAGTGCAAGGTATTTTTAGATTTCTGTGCTCCCTGGCATCCATTTAGTAGAATTCAGGTGTAATTTAGAATGGTCTGGTCTGGACTTGGAAATTAAAGGCCAGCAAAGTCAGGGTATATTGGCATGTTTATAAAAAGCGATCTGACGGATGTTGAGACATTAATTTTTCCAAACCTGAAAATTTAAAAAAAATTAAAACATACATGATTTCACAACCCTTTAAGGACCACCTTTCGTGGGATTATAATAGTTTTCTGTTGCGGTCGGCGGTTTTTGTGTGCCGAGCTCGTCAACTTGTGCAGTTTTTCGTTGTAGCGACCATCAAAATTTAGCCTTTTAGTCGCCTTGGCTGTTATAGGCTCTGAAAAAAACATTTTAACGTATTTCAAAAAACTAATGCTGTTTCGTTTACTTATAAACCAAGATAGTTCACTGGGCAAAGTTTGAAGGAAAACTTTCTTCCGACCCGAAATGCGATGGTCCGCTTTAAAGGACATCGCCACTTAATAGAAAATGCTTTCCATGTTTCCCTAAATGCTATGGTAACAAAAGAGAATGCTCATGCTAAATTATAAGAAAATGTTGTAGAAATGAAATCTAAAAGCAATTGTTTCCAAAGCTCTTAAGAGTTTTGAGTTCTCCCAAACATGGAGTGTTAATTTCCTAACTATTTCATACATTTTGATTCTCCTCACAAACTAATGAAACCCTGAAATTATATGCATATTGATCTAAAAACTTGCTGAGTGTAAGTATGGGCTGGACTATTCTTGGATGACATATGATATGTCTGAGGAATATTACATTTAAAAATAAATACAGAAAATAAGACAGTTGTATTTTTATCTGTCTCAAAAGCAAATTCTTAACAGTTATTGGACAAGATTAAGCAAAATATCATGATTTACAAGTAAGAAGCAATCAGTTCTGTGAGACACTGACAGATCAGAATATTTTTTGAAAACCGAATTCAATATTTTGTTTCATCACTTAACCACTGAATTTGTTTTGCACAATTATCTTTCAGAAGCAGGAAGTGTGACTGCCTTACTGAAGCAAACACAAGAAAAGCATAACTTTGCTTTCAATATTATTATACAAGCTGGTCTTCATCTAATCCTCTTTCTTTCAGATATAATTGCTGAAATACATCACGGAGAAGTTTCATCGCCTTCCTTTGTATTTTCATTGTTGTTGTTTTTTGTTTGGTTTTGTACAAATCAAATCAAACCACTCTCCCACATCTCTGGAAAAAGAGCTGCCGTTTTCCACAGACACAACTATGCAGGCACAGATACTAGGCAAAAGTTTTTATTTGCCAAGTTTGAAGGATGTAGCTGGGCTAGAAAGTCTCTTAGTTCCTTGCCCCCTGGTGGGGGATAGGGCCGGACATCAATGCTCGCCATCTGTCCCTATTCTTGGCCACAGCTGCTGCTGCAGCAGCTGTCCTGTTATATGGATGTGAGACTTGGAGAATGACAAAAGCGGACGAAAAAAGGCTTGACACCTTCCTTCACAAATGCCTAAGGAGAATCTTGAAAGTCCATTGGGCTAGAAAGTATTCAGTAACAATTATAGACAAATGTATGGGAAATTAAAAACGTAACTGAATGCTTTGTAGCCCAGCTACATCCTTCATACTCGGCAAATAAAAATTTTGGCCTAGTATCTTAACTTTACAATTCAGAAGTTATCCTAAATTTAATTTTTGTAAAAGATATTTGCCGTCGGATTCCCATACAAACACTCGAAATTTCTACTCGCTCCGCCTACTTGTCAAGATGGTGTCAAAAACCGCGATAAGGCCTATTACTATTCATTTAAAATATTTCTTCATTTCTGATTGGCTTTCGATCCCCGGCTAATTCAAACTAACAGGCTAGCACCGACCAAATTTGGAAGACGCTTCTATTATTGGATGAATGACATAATAATAATAGAAAAATTATTGGACGATTGACGTCACACAACAACGGCTTTGTACAGAGCTCAGCTGAAGGCGAAAATGGTCGCTAAATTTCAACATTGCGACGAAAAATGGCCAAAATAGATGATAAAGATTGCAAAAACATCAAAAAAGCTACGAAGAGAAGTCACTTGATTTTTAAAGCTTATCTTCAGGAGAGAAACATCAAAAAACCAGCGACACCAGAGGAATTGGCCACTGTTAGTGAAAATTCTACGCCAAAGTTAGTAGCCATTTTACAGTCAATTTCATATAACTTTACCGCGCCGCGTTGCGAAGTTCGTTGGAAAATTGGGAACTACGTTACGAAGTAGCCAATTACATTGCGAGTTTGACAATCAAATTGCGAACTTCGGAACAAACTTCGCAACTTTGGCGCTACTGAACTTCCCAAGTTTGCAAGTTGAGAAGGAACAAGACATGTTGCTCGAAAGTCATGGTGATGTCTGAAATTCAGGCCAAGAAAACAAGGTGGCGCTGAGAATGTTCCAGCGATTCTAGCGGCTGTGAGAGTTACAAAATATTTTGTTTGAAGTTGAAGTGACATCGTTTCGCATGAGCGATCTGCCGATAAATAAATTTGATGCCGACAGAAGTTTGTTTAAATCTTACTTTTTTATACGGCAAATACATTTTAAAAGTTTTGTGAGGCTTTAACTTCAATGACAAGTCTTCTGCGTTTGTAAACGAATGAAACTGGATGGTTTACGGATCTTCACGGGAGATTACACGTAATTTTGTACGAAGCGGAATTTAGAGCCAGACAAATTTTAATTACAAGTCGCGACATGTTTACGGCTCGCTCAACATTAAAGTTATTGAACATTTTTATTTTTAAGGTATTTGTTTTCTTCCGATGGTTTAGCGAAGCAAATCCATTCTACAGAAGTGTTTTTAAAAGAGTTGCTGTTTTAAAGCCATTAAAGAGTTTCTTATGAGCAAAGGTTTTGATATACATAGGCAAGTAAAAATAAACGATAATAACGAACGACGTTTCGGAGTCGTCATGACACCATTTTCAAGTTCAAAAATGAAAAGAATAAACTGTCAGAAAAAGTTCGCTTAAGATTAACATAATAAATATGCAATGTCACGCAAATAGTTTGGCTCGGATTGAGTCTGATTGGACATTTAGAGATGGTGACAATTCTCTAATTACTAGCATTTCATGCACTAAACAATCAAACTTATTCTTGCACTTCTTGATGACATGAAACTGTTTGTCAAGGTCTTTTGGGACAATACAGTGGATATTGACGAGCACATACTTAACATCTCATCGTATGAGCTTTCCTTTTTCCAAAAATTAGTGCTTTGCCGTGGTTTAAAATTTGCCATCCCGCAACGGGTTTCCCCCGTCGACGTGAAAGCCAGCTTTGAAAAGGCTTATTGGAGGCTAGAGCCCAACCTGCCCGATGACCTTAAAGAGCTTTCTGCTGCAACCCTATGATCTGTAGCACTAAATTATATCCATCGAAGAGGGCCCAAACCCCCCAAATCGCTCCTACAGGCCATTGATCAGTTAAAGCGACGAGACGATATTATCATCACGAAACCGGATAAAGGTTCAGGAGTGGTCATAAATGGATAAGTCTGAATATCTACGCTTGCTCTCCGAGGCATCGATCAATGATACAACAAAATTCAGAGCACTTGATCAAGAAAGGCCAAAGTCTAGAGGCAGACCGCCCAAATATTATCATCCACTTCTTAAAAAGGAGAAAGACCTGGAATCTACAGTCCGGAGAATTCTACCCAAATCGATTGCGGATTCCGTGCGCCCGACAGGCTCCCGGCTTGCACACTTGTATGGTTTGCCTAAGACCCACAAAGAACGTCTGGCTATGCGCCCCATCTTATCTGCCACAGGAACGTACAACTATGGATTGGCGAAATGGCTAGAGCAGAAACTACAACCCCTGTCCTACAACCGGTACACAATAACCGACACCTTTGAGTTTGCAAACGAAATTCGCGAGTTAAAGATCAAAGATGGTGATGTCCTAGTGTCGTATGATGTTTCCTCGCTATTTACCAATGTGCCGCTGGAGGAAACCATACAGATACTGGCAGACAAAGCGTTTACAAACAACTGGTTCAATGAAACACACCACTTGAACCTCAGCAGATCGGACCTCGTAGACCTCCTCAGAGCATCCACCAAAGACCAGCTGTTCCAATTCAATGGGCAATTGTATGAACAGACCGATGGCGTCGCCATGGGTTCGCCACTGGGACTACTGTTTCATGGGTTACATCGAAGAAACTCTTGAGCGTGAAGGTAAAATGCCTTCATTCTACAAGAGATACGTCGACGACACCTTAACCATCATGCCAGACCTAACATCAGCGGCTACATTTCTTCAAGTCCTCAATAATTGCCATCCATCAGTAAATTTCACCATGGAAACAGAGAAAGACCGAGTGCTTCCCTTTCTTGGTATGCAACTGCTGAACAGAGCCCCTAACATCGAGACCAAGGTTTACATAAAACCTACGAACACAGGTCTTTTGCTCCACTATTAGAGCCATGTCGATATTCGATATAAACGAGGGCTCCTCAAAACCATGCTTGATCGTGCATATCGATTATCATCGTGTTGGACATATTTTTCCGAAGAATGTGACCGATTGAAAGCACTGTTCTCCCGGCTGAAATATCCGGAACAGCTCATCAATGCCACCGTCCGTTGTTTTGTTAGTTCAAAGACCGAAGATCGACAACCAATACCAGCCACTGGTGAGAGTCCAACAGTTCGAATAGTGCTACCCTTCAAAGATCAGGATTCTGCAAATTTTGTACGGAAACAACTCAACGACCTAAGCCATAAAACGCGCACAGTCATTCAACCAGTTTTTGTTAGCAACAAAATCGAACAAAAGCTTAAAGTACAAGAGAAAAAACCACCTATTGTAAACCAGCAGTGTGTTGTATATAGATTTGAATGTGACTTGTGCGATGCAAGTTATGTAGGATACACACTGAGGCATTTACATCAGCGCGTGGACGAGCACAAGAACAAAACATCATCTATTGGCAAGCATTATAGAGACAAACACTGTATTGTCCCAAAAGACCTTGACAAACAGTTTCATGTCATCAAGAAGTGCAAGAATAAGTTTGATTGTTTAGTGCATGAAATGCTAGTAATTAGAGAATTGTCACCATCTCTAAATGTCCAATCAGACTCAATCCGAGCCAAACTATTTGCGTGACATTGCATATTTATTATGTTAATCTTAAGCGAACTTTTTCTGACAGTTTATTCTTTTCATTTTTGAACTTGAAAATGGTGTCATGACGACTCCGAAACGTCGTTCGTTATTATCGTTTATTTTTACTTGCCTAAAGAGTTTCGGCGGCAGAATACTTGCAAAATAAATTTATAAACAATTCAATCATGAATACTTTGGTTCAACTTTCGATGATCGCTCGCACGAAACGTTGTCTTTCTTTCAGGATACGATGTAACAGACACGTGCAGCAAGTATAAGGATTACACGTACCGTCAGAACTCTTTATTGACGCCGTGCTTGTTCAAACAAATATTTTGCAACTCAAGCCGCTAGAATCGCTGGAATATTCCTGCCACCAACTTAGCTTGTTTACAAGTTCAGACGTAATCATGACTTCCGAGCAACATGTCTTGTTCCTTCTCAACTTGCAAACTTGTGAAGTTCAGTAGCACCAAAGTTGGGAAGTTTGTTCCGAAGTTCGCAATTTGATTGTCAAACTCGCAACGTAATTGGCTACTTCGTAATGTAGTTCCCAATTTCCCAACGAACTTCGCAACGCGTCACGGTAAAGTTATGTGAAATTGACTGTAATTCATTTTGTGTTTTAAGAGCTCTTGGAAATATTTTGAACGAATAATGAAACAATTATTGAATTTGGCTTTCGTATGATATGAAGAATTATGCAGATCTTGGGGTTAGCTTGCCGACATTCCAGTTTGCTTGCAGTAACTGTAACTTTTATTTGTTGGTTAGGGCAATACTATGCGCTCCCCTAACCAACAAGTAAAAACTAAATGCGAGCAAACCAGGGTGAAGCTATCTGCAAACAGGGTGGAAAATAAAGCTATGTTTACACGAGACCGGTCTGTACCGTTCCGAACCGAACTGGACCTGTTTACATGGAACCATTTGGAACCGATCCAGGTGTTTACACAGGACTGTTCTGGAACCGGTCCGGCACGGATCCACAACTGGACCTGCAAAATAGCAGGTCCAGTTTTGGATCCGTACCGGACTGGTTCTAGAACGGTCCCGTGTAAACAGAAGGCCTATCCAGTCTGAAAATCGGACCGGATCCATTCCGGACCGGTCCCGTGTAAACATAGCCTAAGTGCCATTCCACCATTCTGCCGAATTGGATCACTCAATTGGGGCCATATTCTTGTCTGATAACAAATTATTTCTGACAAGAAAATTAATTACAGAACTTCAAGCTTATAATTTCTCATTAAGTTTCTACATACAACGAGTGTTATCAGGGATTAATTGATTAACTGCAGCTTAGAGCCAGAACAGCTGCTATAAAGTTCTAGTCACGAAAGTACAGGTACTTTTATGCTTACCATTGTTGTCAATGACTTCTTGAAAGGATTCGTAATTCGGACGTTGTCCCTTTGGAGAACTCATATTGTTGCCTCCGATGGCTGTAGAGTCCTTCAGTTCCAGCTCAACACCGTTTTTAGCCATGTTTTATCTGAAGATGCGACTTATTTTCACCTCACAATAGCGGCTTATCTACCGTAGCTATCTTCCAATCGGACACATTCCCATTGTGGACAATGAATATTTACGGCGTACGTTTTGATATAAAGCCTTTAAGATGAATAACAGCTACGAAGAAGGCCTGTTAACTATCGTGCACAACTTAGATTCCCTGGACAAACATCAAAGGTATCATTTTTCAGCCATATTTTGCCCAGAGAGGCGGAGAAGATGAATAGTAAACAGGCAAAAGAGCAACGAACGTCATCAAGTCTGCGCAGAGCCTGGAACGAGTCGGAGTAAAAGGTACGGGAGATGTACATGTGACTACCGTTGCGAGGGAAATCACTGTCACTGAACCTAACAAACCACCATTGGTTATTTGGTTTGATTTTATATAGCTAATATTTCGATGTTCTATTGCCAGTTATAAAAATTTCATTTATGAAGTTAGCTTCACAAGCAATTACCAGTTATAACTGTAGCTTATTGTAAGGTGCCATTTGCCAAATTTGGATTTGTTTTTTCGCAGTCTCGGTCGCCAACGAAAAAGAGTTATAATTCTAATCGTCCTTCCAACTTATATTTTCTTTCTTAGGACCTGTTAACATGGAGGAAGGGGGGCCCCTGCTCGACTTTTCATACGTTTATTTAGAAAACGCGCTGATTAAAGTGTTTACATGCTAGACAGGGTAACCCGCCTTCCCGGGTCACCAAAGTAGGAGGGGCGGGACAGATTCGAAGAACAGATTCGAAGAAAGGTCTCCCAAAATGAGCGGCCTTGTGCAGAAAATATTTGAAGGATAACTAACACAATAGCCTCATTTGTCTTGAAAAATACGCACAGATTTTTAACTTTTGGACATTATCTGTTCCTCGAGGCTTCTGTTCGCTTCCCGGAACACACAATGTCTGGGGACAAATATCAGAGCTGATAATCCATCAAATATTTTCGCTCACGCGCAATTGGTTAAAAAGCGTCACGTGACACAATATGCCCCAACTAAAATTATCCGAGTGATATTCGTCAATTTACGAACTTTGTGATTTATGTTCGCGCGTTCAATTTTCAGCCCAAGTAAAATGTTAAATTAAATAGAACTAAACACTTTGAACAGACAGTGCCGTAGCAAGGGGGGGGGGGGGCCGGGGGGCCCGTGCCCCCCCCCCCAGTTTTTTTTCCCAAAAAGTAAAAAACAGACCTGTATAAAATGTTGAAAATAAAATTTTATCTCCCGAGAGGTTTGAAACAATAAAATTTGTACTTCTTTTCATTTTCAATGTACGTGGGAAGATGCACAACAATATTAAACAGCCAAAAACTAAAACAAACCAGAAATCGTGACAACAATGTGTAAAAAATGTCTCAAAAATGTCTCAAATTTGGGATATGCGTAAATCAAAAATAGCTCTTGGAGAACGCTGGAAATAGCATTTCCAATCCTCTGGATTTCAAAATTTTCTGAGGTAGCATGCCCCCAAACCCCCCTAACGGCTAGCGCCTACGGCGCTCGTGTGCCCCCCACTTATTTTTACCCTTGCTACGGCACTGACAGACCAACAATATTTTGAACGCCAACAAAATTATTTTAACGTTTAAAGGCGTTTGAGAGAAGGTCGGCAAAGTGAAGCGGCCTTCAAAATATTTGAAGGATAATAAAAATAGTTGCCTCAATTTGGCTTCCAAAATATGTACGGATATTTGTCCTTGCACATTATTTGTTCCTTGTCGGAAAACAAGTCCGCGGACAAATATCCGTGCATATTTTCGAGCCAAATGGACGCTATTGTTTATATATATTTTCACGCTAAATAGAGGTTATTGTTTATTTACTATATATACGGTCTTACCTTCCAATTGTTGTTAGCATCGTGAAATCGAACAGCGTTAAATCCTTCATCTGAGAGATTTGAACTCAGACGAATTCTGGCTGTGTTGCGTTCCTAGACTACATTTTAAGGGATAGAAATGAAAACTTTATATGAAACACGAATTATCCGCAGAAGCAATGCGCGATATATAGGGGCGAATACAGTTGAAAGCTGAACAACTAGCCATTATTTTTGATAAGCTACGATATGAAATGCGCGTTAAAAATTATTCACAGCTGTACAATAAAGAGCAAATAAATTATTTTGTAAAGCATAGTCTCTACAGTTGAAAGTTTTAAAACATCATCATCATCA